>NC_141990.1:249781381-250981381 GCF_049901715.1 Pseudonaja textilis | reverse complement strand
CGAGAGCGAACGCTGATCCGCCGCCAGAGAAAGCGGTCAGCAAGCAACGAGAAGCGAACGCTGATCCGCAGCCAGAGAAAGCGGTCAGCCTGTAACGAAAGTGAGAAGCGTCTGTAGCCGCTTGTTAGCCCAGCTACAGGAAAAGTGAAGCGCTGCGAGCCGCAGCCGCTCATTGTTTTAGGCGCGAAATTCAAACGGCTGTCATTTGAATTTCAAACCAAAAAAGTACAGCGCGGTGCTGTAAGTCAAGTCACTGACGCCCACGCAGGCGCGAATTTCAAAACGCTGCCAACGGCTGACAGCCTAACCTCGTGTTTAGCCCAGAGAGAGAGAGAGGATTGTGAAAAAGCCTCTCCAGAGCTGAAATCACTTGCCTACCACAGGCACTAGAAACCTTTTGCTGCTGCCCCAGAGAGATTTTGTCCACAGATTGTACAACCGATTTCCTCACTATGAATTCCAATCCAGTCTTCCCAGCATTCAAACTGGATGAGGAGAAGTGGGAATCATACAAGAACCGCTTTAACCATTACATCGACGCAATTGGGCTGGCTGATGCTGGGGAGCACCGGAAAAAATCATATTTCCTGATCTACTGTGGAGCCATCGTCTTTGACACTGCCACAGCTCTCGTGGCTCCACGTGAGTTTAAAAACGTTCCATGGTCTGAACTGTTAGAAATCCTTACTAACCACTATTCTCCCAGACCTTCACAGATTGCCAGGTGATTCACCTTCCGTATGAGGAAGCAATCAGACAAAGAGACCATCAACCAGTACATGGCCGCCCTCAGGACCACAGCACTCCATTGTGGGTTTGGAACCTACCTGGAGGACATGCTCCTTGATCAACTAGTCTGCGGGGTCAAGGATCTCCACCTCCAAAGGCGCCTACTCGCTAAGAAGGACCTCAACCTCGCACAAGCCGTCGAGGAGGCCCTGGCAGCAGAACTGGCAGCACACTCAGCCACCGAAATCCATGGTCCAACTTCCAAGCTAACGACAGTTCCAGTCCACTCCGAGGAGGTGGTAGCAGAGGAAGCCCCTAGTGATGAAAATGACATCCACCGCCTCACCAACGCTAGGCATCCGCAGGTAGGAGCCAAGCAAGAAAACATCGGTCCACCCAAGCACATCACCCTGTGCCTATCCTGTGGTGGATCTCATCCGAGGGCCGCCTGCAAATTCAAAGGAGCCACCTGCAACACCTGCCACAAAAGGGGGCACATCGCGAGAGTCTGCCAAGCCTCTCAAAACTCAGCACAAAGGCACCCCCCCTTCTCACACTCTGGACCTCAGAGGCAAGTATTGAACTGTCGCACTCACCACCATGCCAAGCACACTTGCCATACCATTAGTAAAATCTCTCTCTCCGTTTTGTTAGAAGGTAAACCGTGCCGCATGGAGGTTGATACAGGGTCAGCGCTCTCAATTATCTCGTGGAGCACCCTCAAGAGGCTACAGCCCAGCCTATCAACAAGCCGGCTCCAGAAGTGCCAGTTTAGCCTGAAGGACTACCAGGGGAAGGTCATTCCTGTAATCGGCAGAGGCAAGTTCCTTGTCAATTTTAGAGCTTTTAAAGGTCACCTACCTCTAGTGGTAGTTAACGGCAATCTCCCCACACTCTTGGGGCTCGATTGGTTTCCCCATCTCGGCCTGGGGCTAACAGGAGTCCATGCTGTCTCAACCTCTGACACTGACTCCTTATTCGCTGATTACTCAGATGTATTCAGCGATGAGCTGGGGTGTTATAACGGTACCCCTATCTCATTCTCAGTCGACCCCCAGGCAGTCCCAATCAGGCTAAAACCGCGAGAGTCCCATTCGCTATTCGCCAAAACTAGATGCAGAATTGGATAAACTATTAAAACAAGGGGTCATTGAGCCAACAGATTTCGCCAAATGGGAGACGCCCATTGTCACACCCCTCAAAAAAGACGGTAGCCTGAGAATTTGCTCGGACTACAAGACCACAATTAATAAGTTTTTACAAGTGAGCGCTTACCCAGTGCCCGTCATTCAGCATTTATTACACACTTTTGAACCTGGCAGCATTTTTGCCAAATTGGACATGTCTCAAGCGTATCAACAGTTCCCTGTTGACAGCCAAACAGCGGAACTCCAGACCATTGTCACCCACAGGGGTGCATTCCGGTGCAAGCATCTCCAATTTGGCGTAAGTGTTGCCCCAGGCATTTTTCAATCCCTCATGGAGCGGATTTTGCAGGGCCTCCCTGGTGTAGTACCCTACTTCGATGACATCTTAGTCTCGGCCAGGGACAGACCCCAACTCTTCCAGAGAGTTCGAGCAGTGTTAGAGAGGTTCAGACAGCATGGCCTCAAATTAAAAAAAGAAAAATGTGCCATTGCCACTAGACAGGTGGACTTTCTGGGTTATAAAATTGACGCCTCAGGCATTCACCCCTGGAGTCCAAGGTTAAGGCAATTCACGAGGCACCCACTCCAACCTCCAAAACTGAACTGCAGGCCTTCTTGGGGCTATTGAACTTTTACGCGTCCTTCCTGCCCCATAAAGCATCAGTGGCAGAATCCCTACACAGACTGTTGGATAAAAATCGCCTTGGCACTGGGGTCACAAAGAAGACTCCGCTTTCGCGCGCCGTCAAATCACTACTCACGTCAGAGGCGGTCCTTATTCAGTTCGACCCCAACCTTCCATTAGTGCTAGCAGCAGACGCATCCCCTTTTGGAATTGGGGCAGTATTAAGCCACAGGCTCCCCAATGGCTCCGAGGCTCCCATCGCTTTTTTCTCCAGGACGCTCTCTGCAACAGAGCGAAATTATAGCCAGATTGATAAGGAAGCTCTAGCAGCTGTTGCAGCAGTGAAGAAATTTCACGAATTTCTCTTTGGCCACTTTTTCGAGCTGGTCACGGATCACAAGCCTCTCCTGGGTCTACTAGCCGGGGACAAACAGACCCCTCAAGTCCTTTCTCCTAGAATGACGAGATGGACCCTTTTCCTAGCGGCATACTCGTATAGACTCATACACCGCCCAGGTAAAACATTGTCCCATGCTGACGCTCTCAGCCGCTGCCCCTTGCTGGCTCCAGCTGAAGACCCTGCTCCAGTCCACGCTATTTTTGAGGTCACCCAATTGGACCTCCCCATCACTGCCCTTGACATTGCTGCTAAAACCAAGGTAGACAAAACAATCGCCCAGGTACTGGACTGGGTGAGGAGGGGGTGGCCGGGCGGTGATGTTGAAAACAAATTTACACCTTTCAAGACCCGCCTGCAGGAATTATCCAGTTTGCAGGGCTGTCTGCTGTGGGGCACTCGAGTGGTCATCCCGACCTCACTGCGTACCCGAGTTCTGGAGGCGTTGCACGAGGGGCACCCTGGCATCGTCAGAATGAAGGCGTTAGCACGCAGCTACGTATGGTGGCTAGGCCTCGATGAGGACATCATCAGATGGGTAAGCTCCTGCAACCCCTGCCAGGAATCCCGTCCAGCTCCTCCTATTGCCACCCCTACTAAGTGGGAAAGCGCCAGCGCTCCGTGGTCCAGAATTCACATCGACCTAGCCGGCCCATTGCATGGGAAAATGTTCCTAGTGGTCGTGGACTCCTATTCTAAATGGATTGACGTGGCACAGCTATCCACGACCACCACACTAGCAATTACCAAGGTATTAACTCGCCTGTTTGTAACACACGGGCTGCCTGACTCCATTGTTTCCGACAATGGCCCACAGTTCGCATCAGCCGAGTTCAGCCGTTTCGCTGCCAACCTGGGCATCCGCCACATTTTCACGGCCCCATTTCATCCTGCCAGTAACGGATTGGCTGAAAGAGCCGTCAGGACCACTAAAGAAGCCCTAGCTAGGTTCAGCAAGGATGACTGGCACCACAAACTCTCCCGTTTCCTGATGAGCCAGCACTCAACTCCGTGCTCAGTCACCAATAAGTCCCCGGCTGAGCTCCTGATGGGCAGGCGCCTGAGGACTGTATTGGACAGACTTCACCCACATTACTGCCCTGACTCTCCCCTCGCTTCCACATCGGGGGTTAGACATTTTATCTTACAGGAACCCGTATTCGCGAGGAACTTCGCTGGAGACCCTCTGTGGATCCCGGGCGAGATCGTGGCCATCACCGGACCCAGGTCATATCGAGTCAGACTGGAGGACGGCCGAATATGGAGAAGACACCTGGACCAGCTGCGAAGGCGTCACAGCACCCTCGTCAGCAGTGACCCAGAATTACAAACCGGAGCGAGGCCTCAGCATCAACCCCACATCAGCATCAATCCCAGTGACCTGCTTACACCAGCAGCCGTTCCAGGGAATCCGAACACGGACAGCGGTGTCCAGATGGCTGACCAGTCCGGACCAGTCAACGGGAGCACGTCCCCAGTGACCAGCCCTACGAGTCCCGGGCCAACCCGAACCGAGGGGCGCGTTAGTGACACTCTACCGATTCTACCTTCCCCTACAGACTCTGAACCGACAGACAACCCACCAGAGCTGCGCCGTTCCGGGCGCCAGCATAAACCTCCTGCCTACCTCAAAGACTATGCGTGTTCGCATCTGGGGGGAAGGGGTGTTATGCCCCTGGAACTCTAGGAGTTCCCACTCAGGTCCGTTCACATTGTGGGGGCGGTTTTCCCCCTCGCTCATTGGTTGGTTCTCCCCAGCAGCCAGCTATAAAAGCAGGCTGCGGGGTCCAACCAGTTGCTGATCGCTGCGAGCCAGTTCCAGGCTTGGCTAGCACGGTCAGTCCTTTATTGCTATAATAAAGTATTTGTTGCACTCATGCTCTGGTTCAGCCTCTCATTACCCAAACTTAACACAAACCTACCTCAGAGATATATCAATTATATTGGTAGTGCCATTCACAAACCATTTAAGCCTCACTGCTTGGATTCAAACTCTATTCTAATCAATAGAAGAAGAAATCTTGGAGTATCTTAACTCTTTCTTGGATTGGTCTGTGAGCATTGTATAAAATGACAGAAAGTGCATCAAGGTCAAACTGTGCCCAGCATGAGTTCATTCACAGCCTTAGTCACTTCCATTTTCTTTTACCAAGTTTCTGTCTCGGAAATCTCACAGAAAAGTGAGACTGTTAAAGGCTCAGTGGGAATCACTAGAGCTATCTCCTTCCATATCAATCTACACATTTGATAGTAAATTGTTCAGTGCAGCCTGCACAGCACACAGTAATGACCTATGTCACATATATTTCATGATATAAAATCTATTAAAATTGTTCAGTGTGATTCCATTCAATACATGTGCCGCAGGTTGTTAAAGCTCTAGTGGTTAACAAAAAAAAAAAAGCCACTACTGAGGGAGGAAAAAGTTGCTCAAGTAGTAAATACAAAGCACAGTAGTTGTTTAAATATCCCTTTTTTTTTTTTTTCCACCCCCCCCCCCCGGGCCACTATTTTAAATTAGGTCTTTTATCTAAGAAAAATGGATGTTTGACACCTGCAATTGGAAATGATTGACCTCCAAGATAAAATATGTTAATTTTACATATTTTGAGTTGATGAATTAGAAAATAGGTGATAAAGGTCCTGGTTGGCTAAAGTTTTCAAGATATTTCACAATAAAAATTTATACACAGGAGAGTATATTTGCCTACAAGGAAGGGAAGTGTCTACATGATCATGGTGCCTCATAACTTCTCCACAAAGTATGGTAGAACAATGAAAATGGTACCACATGGAAGTGTATAAATTTATCTTCATTTTGAGAACAGCAAAGCAGATGACTGTGAAAAACATGTGGAACATTTGCTCAGGTCCTATAAAGCACTTGGTGCAAGCATGTCACTGAAAGTTCACTTCTTACACTCGCATTTAGACTATTTCCCTTTGAACTGTGGGGCAGTGAGTGATGTGCATGGGGAGAGATTCCATCAGGATATTGCAGGCATGGGGAAAAGATACCAAGGGAAATGGAGTCCACCCATGCTTGCCGATTACTGCTGGAATCTTCCCAGGGATGATCCTAATGCAGATCACAAGAGAAAAGCCAAACAGTGCAGTTTAGATACTGAATGAAGATGGAATCTTGTCATTTAATCTGATGTTAGAGTTTGCCAGTTTTTCATGAAAAAAGTATGAAAATGTTACATGAAAAACCAATTAAATGAATGGAAAATTATGTTATTGGTATCATTAAAAAGATAAACTTATAATGATTGGTGTGGCACCATCCTCAGTGATATATCACATTTTGCAGAAAAGTTATGGAGCATAATTACACACACTCCTTTTAATTTTGAATTATTTTGATGCATTTTGACCTGAAGTTGTATCTTGGAAACTAGAGCCAACTCAGGATTTAATTTTACTTTATTAGAGACTCCATTCTGATAAAATTAAGCTACTTTCATTTCCGAGGCTTTCTCCTTGTAGACCAGTGATATTGGCAACTGTTTGATCAAAAGGGATGGATTGGATTAGAAGTGGATTGTCAGTCTCTGGTTTTCTCTGGTTTGTCAAGTTTTGCTTTTTTCTGTAGTTTATCTTAATTTACTAAAGATAACATTTTTCCTTTGTTTGAAATGGTGACTTGTAAGCAGCAAGGATCATATGAGCATGATCTTTTTGCTGCCACATCTTCACCAAGTATCTACAATTATTCTAAACCCATTAAGGAGAGTTACTATATATTGCTCCACTAGTAGAGATTGATACCTACTAAATTCACATCACTTGAAACCAGGGGACAATGGGACAGCACACATTATAATATTATTTTGACAATGTGTCAGGAAAATTTCATAACCAATTTATCTGGCTACAAGGGAAATGTTAGTTTGTATTAAAAAAATGAAATTATCTTCTATAACTCTGATGACCTACAATATCTGGAAACAATACAAGTGAGGTATACATTAATAATAACTTTGGAAAAAGCCCATAATATGGGTCAAAGAGCTGAATGAGTTCTGAACAATATATATTTTATACCCCTGCATTGCACCAATGCCAGGCAGTATTCTGACTGCCTTCCATTGTGCCTGAGGCTAATGAGAATCCATAACATTTGATTTCAATAGTTTGATAGGTTCTACCTGATCTCTTGGAAAATAAGAAAAAGACAGCTTTATTATATACTAGATGGGCAACAATATCTTTAAGTGGCTCTTCAAGGGTATAATACATCTGAATGAGAAGCAGGAGAAATTATATTAAGATTCCCCCAGAAAGGTAAGGCCATTGCCAAAATATTTTTCACATAAGCTGAGAGTTCCCATTGCTGATCCATACTTGCATTTTAATGTGTTTACTTAAAAACCCAAGTGTTTTTTTTTAAATCAATTGCACAATGTAGCATGAAAAGGGCATGTGGGAAGGCCAATTTGTATGAATGCTTCAGCCCATGGAACCTTTATTTACACTTACAGAAAGAAAACATAATTAAAAACGGATAGGAGTACAGGAAAAAGTGAAGGAAAGAAGAAAAAGTAAAGAAACGTATTACAGTTTTTTCTAACCTAAAAGCAAATTAAATAACTTATTACTCATCCTCAGTAAGGTCTTCAGGTATGACTTCATCTCATTCCTTAGAAAAATCTATAAAACACCAATTTTTGAATCCCGGTGTCAGCAAAAAGTCTATAAATTTTACCAGAATATTGCTAAATGTATGATTCAATCTTAATCTTTAATTCAGTCAAATGTTTTTGTAGGATTGGATTTCTCTTTAATTCTCCTTTATATCATAGAACAGATTCTTTAAGGCTTTAATAAGCCTCATCTGTAGAACCAAAAAGAACCTTCTCCAGATGCCTTTTGAAAAAAGCACATTTGGGAAATCTTTCTCCAAATCATTTTCTTGAGCTGTCATATGTAGAATGGCAGTTTCTTTGCCTTGTCTTTGTTCTACATTTATCATTCTTCATTAACATCTTTTTGACATAATCTATACAACAGCGTGCCTAACCTGTGGCATCACATTGCCGTCACATGAAGTTTCAGGGTGTTTTTTCCAGGGGTGGGCTACTACCGGTTCCTACTGGTTCAAATGAACCAGTTGTTAATTTTATGGCCAGTTCAGCAAACTGGCAAATCCCACCCCAGGCTGTCCCCACCCACCCATCCCTCCCAGAAGTCCCCATATGGCTCATTTTGGATTGTAAGTAAGTACAGGGCCCATGCAATGGCTCAGGGAGGGTGAAAATCAGGCCTCCAAAAGTTCCAGAAGATCAGAATTGGGCCTGTTTCTGGCCTCCAGAGAGCCTCTGGAGTCCAGCGAGGCTGTTTTCACCCTCTTGAAGGCTCAAGGAAAGCCTCTGGAACCCGGGAGGGTGAAAAACGGGCCTCCCGGAAGTTCCAGAAGATCAAAACTCGGGGAAGGAGAAAAATGCCCCCCACCCCCACAGCCTGTTTTCACTCCCAGGGTGGTGCAGGAAGCCAACTAGGCCATGCCCACCATGGCCAAGCCCACCCAACAACTGGGCATAGAACCAATTGTTAAATTATTTGAAGCCCACCCTTGGTTTTTTTCCCTTTGTTGTGCTGGGGTGGGCATGGCCTATGAATGACACATCCAGTCTGCGGGCTGCCAGTTTGACACCCCTGTTCTATACATAGAAGTAGACAATATTACTGATAGAGTTGACATTGTAGTTACACATTTATGGCTCCATTCTTCAAAGATCTCTTTTTATATTTCTGAAGTTAAAAATGTTTCATGTCATTCTGTAAGACCCAGTATTAATTGGCATCAAGACCAGGCTTGTATTTTTTTTTCTTGTTTAAAATCTTTAACCATCTCTAGTGCTCAGTTAACAAGCAAGATGGCTGTTTGCATCATTTCCAGATGCTCAAACTGCTGTTTTGTTATCTCCCCATGGAGGAGGTCCTATCTGGGCCACATATAGCAATTTCTTTTCATCAATGGAGATTCTTAGTCATTCAGATCATGGTTGTCCCAAAGGTGCTTTTTCAAAAGGCAGTTGGACTTTGTTTTTCATACAAACTCCAGTTGATTTTTGAAAAAGCACCTACTTTTCCTTATCTGGAGAGGTTCCAGATAGCAACCAGTCTCCCTCACTAGTTCCTTGGACTTTTCCACAGCCTTCTCTTACACTTTTGTGAGCCATCTACAGTTTACCAAACTTCTCCCAGAAGCCCATATTCTGTAATTTTCAACTGAAAAAAATACATACCACCTTCACAATATACTGAAAATTTTTTGGAAGGTGGTTTCAACTCCAGCTATTCCAAGAATGTCAAATTGAAAAATATCAAGGCAGATTTTTCAATTTATAAAAGCATCATAATGCTTTATGACCTGAATTGCTAATGGTAATAAAAATTGAAAACTAACCATTCTCTAGGTAAACTACTTTGAAATAGAATTACGTTTTTACATCATTGAGAAAGCTGTGGTTTTCTTTGATGACCTACTGAACATTCATCAATAAATGTGAGCTTTAAAAAATTGCTGTCATGCCCCTGGTGGAGACTGACTCTGAGGGAGAGGAGGAACAGACAACAGGAAGTGGAAGTGTGGCTCCGGAGGTTGTGGAGGAGGCTGGGGAAGGGCAGAGGCTGGCTTAGCAGTCAGAGGAGGACCCAGGCCCATCCCCTATCCATCCTAGGACACGCAGGAAGAAGAGGATAAGGGAGAGATATGGTCTACTCAGGAGGAGAGGGCCTTGAACCTCTTAATGGGCTGCAGCTGTGATAACTGAATAAGAGTATGGACCTACGTATGGGTGAATGCTGGAAACAAAGCATGGAAATATCTCTAGTTTATGGTTCCTCTCTGAGTTTGGTGTCCTTCCCAGTGTGTGTTATCTGTGGACATCCTCCAGCCCTTATCTTGCCTGGTTTGTGTTGCTTTTTCCGTTCTTCTTGTAACTGTTTGTGTGGAAGTGTTTTTTGCTTCCGTCAAGAATATTCAGAGCTTGGAAGCAAAGTGAAGGAATAAAATGGGCTTCACCTGTTTTCTGTGACTGTGTTTGTTTTGTATCCCACCTTGGGTCTGTTCTGACCCAACCGGGTTCCAAAAAAGCAAACACCAGACAAAGGCAGCAGCCCCCACCTTTTAAGGTTTAATTCACTAATTCTGTTTCTTCCCAGATAAAAGGCTGTTTCCAACTAATTAGCTCCGACAAGAAAGAGCCTTGCCAAGTTGTTTGTCAAGGCTACCAAAAACCTAGAGATAAGAACTAATTTACAAGGGTTTGCAAATACTAACTATAATGTCAACGAGGCTGAGTCTCAGAGTGTCTTTGCCATCTGCAAAGAACGCTTCTACAAACCTGGCTTTTATCCTCTTGAGGAAGGGGCCATTACCTTGCAGCCTTACTCGTGAGTCACCTGTGCTGCTGCAACTGCTCTCTCCTATGATCAATTCTGCGTGCATGCGCACTTGGCATAGGCTCCTTGGGAACCTCCTCATCACTGCTGCCAGCCAACACAATCTCTAAAGGCAGCAGTCCACTCCCTAATGGCCTCTCATCTGAGTCCTCACTCTCCTCCACTGTCCACACTTGCTGCCAGCTAACAACAACAGGGTCATCACAATTTCTGACAATGGGAATGTCTATATTATTAAATACTAAAAAATAAAATTATTAGCTGTTCAAATCCTAATTGCAGATGTCTTCTTAGCATCTTCTGCTGAGTACTACATATGATGAGTAGATGAAATATTTTTAAGAAGATTGCTGACAAAGTTTCATTTAAGACCTTTGTTATCTTGGTTAAAGCTAAGGATTTTTAGTTTTTCTTAAAGAATGCAGAATTTAAAGGAAATGCAGAAAAGATAACAAAAAAAGATGGTGTCCATTGTTTTTTCTGGTACCATAACTGGTTGGATATTTCTGTATTCTGTAAATGCCTGCAGTAATTTGGAAGGACGATGAAATGTGTGTTTTGACTGTATTGTATGTTTAAGTTAGATTTGTTTGTTTGTTTTTAAGGAAGGCAGTACCTTAGCTGCATTTTTTTTTATTTGTTTAATGGGAAGAAGAAGAAAATGCTCCTATAGCTACTTAGGCTTTCCTTCTAAAAGTGGGCATTTTGTTCTGTTTTGGGGAAATAAATACATGGCTTGACTTTAGTACACTAATTCTTTATCTATTCTAGCTTCTGGGCAATTTTCTTATCTTTCAAGCACACCAAATTATATAGAAATTTAGGATTGGGATCATCCACCAAAGACTTGAGTGTGGCATGGAGACATGGGAAGGTGATATGGGACCATTTGTGAATTATTAGTCTGCATCTCTTAGGTCTTTCCAGTATCATAAATGTCCTGAATCTGACCATTCAGGACTCTTGCCGCCTGTTGTTTTCTGTCTTTTTCATCCACCCAGGCTGGTTCTAAGATCTGTTCATTCCCTGAGACAATTTTAGCTGAAAAGGACAGACAGTAATGTGGTTATAATGATTAAATGGGAAGAAATGGTTCAAAGCCTCTTATTTGCAGGCCGCTGAATTCTTGTACTTCACTCTCAAATGAGCACTTAATTATAGTTCATTCTTAACAGCAACATCTAAACATTTTGTTCTAATCATTAGCAACTGTATCCTCTTCACTGATGATGTAAAACCATTCAACACCACTGTTAATGCTACTGTCCTTCAAAAAAACCTTGGTTATATGTTTGAATGGTCTAACAGTTGGCAACTCCAAAACTCTACCAACAAATGCTCTGTCCTACATTGGTAAAAAAAAAATCTATATACCAAATAAAAGCTAGGTGGACATGACCTTGTTGATGACCCTCACATTGTCAAGGATCTTGGAGTTCTGATATCGAATGATCGAAGCCCAAAGGTCACTGCAACAGTATTGCCGAAAAGGCTTTAAAAGTTGTAAATTTAATTTTACGAAGCTTCTCCTCTGATAATACTGATTTGCAAACTAGGGCATTCAAAACCTTTGCTAGACCAATACTTGAATTCAGCTCTGCTGTCTGGAATCTGCATTGTATATCAGACATAAATACAATTGAGCGAGTCCAGAAGTATTTTACCAGAAGAGTACTACATTCCTCTGTTTGCAACAGAATACCCTAGAGCACCAGACTTGAGATTCTAGGCTTAGATAACCTTGAACTGTGCCATCTAAGATTAGACTTAAGCATAGTACATAAAATCATATGTTACAATGTCTTACCAGTTAATGCATATTTCAGCAACAACAACAACAACAACACAAGAGCACAGAACAGATATAAACTAAATGTAAACCACTCCAAGCTTGATTGCAGGAAGTATGATTTCTGCAACAGAGTGATCAATGTCTGGAACTCACTACCTGATTCTGTTGTCACCTGCTCAAACTCCCACTCCTTTACCCTCAAACTAACCTCTATTGACCTCACCCTATTCCTAAGAGGTCTGTAAAGGGTGTGCATAAGTGCACAGTCGTGCCTACTGTCCCTGTCCTATTGTCCCCAATTATTAGTTCCTATTTCTTGTATTTAAACTTATGTTTGTTCTTGTTTCTGTTATATTGTAAGCTCTTGACAAAATAAATAAATAAAAAAATAAAAAAAGACAAGTCAGATAACAATCAGCTCCAGATTAGTTTCTGTTCCTAGAAACTTCAACTAAGAAGTTTCTACTTCTGAGACTGGATACACAAACTCCATTCACACACATTTTCTCTTATAAATAAAACAAGGCTTTTGAAATTTCAAAATAACTAGTATGAATTGGCAAGGTATTAATAAGAAAATAGTACAATATGTACATTGATAGAACATATGCTTGGCATGCATAAAATGTTTTATTTCATCCCTAGGAGTGATCTCATCTGATATGAGATGAGCTGATGTGATGTGATGAACTTTTGGCCACACTGCTGAAATTATCTTGGAGAAAATAAGACTCTTTTGACTACCATTGAAGAGAGTCTGACATGATAAAATCTGACAGAAGGAATGGAAATTGCACAGAATGATGCATGCATAACAAATTAGCACAGTGCAACTAGCATGTTATGAAATTAAACTATATTCAACTAGATAGCCTGAGAAGATTAATACCAGTAGTAAGGCAGGACAAAATGGTCATAAACGTAGCTGTCCATAAGGATGGGAGCCACTGGTGTCATTGCACATGTGCACTGGCTGTGTGAGCCTTTTGAATATCTAATGACTTTGAAAAAGAACTACCAAATGGGTAAACTGTGCTTAATTATAAATTACTTTAGTATCATAAGCAGTGGTGGGATTAATTTTTTTTTACTATCGGTTCTGTGGGTGTATCTTGGTGGGCATGGCAGGGGAAGGATACTGTAAAATCTCCATTCCCACCCCACTCCAGAGGGATGGTTACTGCAAAATCCCACTCCTTTCCTACCCCACTGACCTGCTTTCCAGTTCCATTCTCCTGTGCAGGGCAACAAAAGAAGACCCAGCTGATCAGCTGGGACTCAGGAAACATAGAATAGATGAGGGCGGGGCCAGTCAGAGGTGGTATTTGCCTGTTCTCCAAACTACTCAAAATTTCTGCTACCGGTTCTCCAGAACTGGTCAGAACCTGCTGAATACCACCTCTAAGATTATAAGGTATATAAGCAACAATCTGCTGAAATGATGCAGTAGCACTATGAGGTGAAGTACCTTCCTTAAATTGATTGCAAATGGCAACAATGTCATTGACGACCCAGAATATCCACTTTTATCCATTAAATTTTGAGAAAGACTTTTCATTGTTGTAGAACGGGGGTATAAAACTCAATTTTATTAAGGGCCATATCAGGGTTGTGTTTGATCTTGGGGAGGCAAATGGGCATGGCTGAGGTGGGCATGGCTGGGGTAGGAATGGCCAGAGCAATGTCCTGCAGTCCTCTGCCAATGAAAGGGCTCCAGTTTTAGCTGCGATGGCCTGCTGCAGCCCTCTGCCAGTGAAAATAGAGCTCAGCAGGGCTGTGCGCAGCCTTCCTGAACTCTATTTTCACTCGCAGAAGGCTACAGGAAACTGTCGCAGCCAAAAATGGAGCTTGGTGTGCGGCCCTCCCAAGCTCCGTTTTTGCTGGCAGAGACACTGTGGGCCAGTCCTTCACTGTTTTCAGTCTGGCCCCGCAGGCCAGATTCAGCCCACAGGCTTGAGTTTAACACCCCTGTTTTAGAAGAAAGAAAATGAGAAAAAAATGTGTTATTCTAATCTTTTATCTTTTCAAAAAAATAATAGTGATCAATTTATGCCTTTGTACATAATTAGGGTCTGAATCAGGACAGTGGAAAGAGCATAAGGTGACTGAGCCAATCAGACCCAAATAATTTCAACTATGTTATACATTCCATTATTATTTTATTAAGGGCATATATGCTTCCCTGTGTAATACTCAAGTTAAATTCTTGGACTAGGACTAGGGAATCCCAGATTCAAGTCCATCTTAAACTATAAAAGCAAATGGAATAACTTTATATTCCACCCTCAAGAAAGCATAATTGGAACACGCTCTTGCATTCCCCACCACCACCACAAATTAATAATTAGAGAAATAAAACTGCTATAATCCAAAGAAAATAGTCTGGATCCAAAGAAAATTGAAATTGTAAAGGATGCATTAACTATTATGAAAAAAAATAACAAAGTTCAGTTCTCATCTAGGATAGATAAAAATTTTTGTTAGATTTTAAGTTTTTTGCCTAGTTGTCCATCCCTGACAATTTTTAGCTAAGATCCTTTCAAAGCGACTGTGGCAATTGTACGCCCCACTTTGTAGACCAAATCAAGAAATCAATCCCACAAGAAAGCTAAAACTACTTTTATTAATAATGGCTATAGTAACAGAATCTTGCATGCCTCCCTGTGTTTTACTTTCCCTTTCTCACGCACCCCTTAATGCTCATGTGAATTAGGAGAGTGCCTGCCTGAGTTGCATTCACATACCTTCTTGTTTTGGACTTAACCCATGTGTTTCCCCTTGTGTTTCCACCTTTGGTAACAGATCTTTATCAAGGTAATCTTCCTTAAACTCTACAAATATGTATGATCTTTTCTAATTTATCTTCCTTATACTATCTGAAAAGGAAAAGTTGATTTAGGGTTGCCCAGTAAGCATAGAAGTGTTTAAGCATTAGAGGAAAGAAGAATGCAAATGAGTTAAGTGACACCAGTATGACTGAGGGATCCTTGGTGGTCTCTGAGCTTGCTTCTTTTCTTGCAGAGGTTTCCTTAACCTAACTAGGTAACATCATCAGTGCTAATCTGATACCGGTAAATATTCTACTTTATTATATCATGAACTAGTCCTACGTTATACAAAGCCAACATATAACATTATTTCTCAGATTGACAGATGAGAATTTAGATATTCTAGCTTTTGAACTGGTTTAGAAGGAAAACCCTGATACCATCTACATTTGTTAGAGGAAGCATATTATCATGTTGACCTGTAACATCTATACATATTTGGCATTCAGTCTGGAGAGTGTTGGTAAAAACAATGAATCTGATAAGTAGAAAACATTCCTTGAAATTATTTCCCACTATAATGCAGATGTTAAATGTTGAATCTGTTGGAAGAGATAAGCTAGAATCACCGTAACCTTATCTAAAGCATGCTTTATGAACTGAGTACTTTGTGATGCTTAGCTTAAAAGTAAGCTTGAGAGACAACATCATCTGCTTTTTATTTTATTTTATTTTTTGATATGCTGCTGCAGACTGGCAATTTGATATTGTTAGTGTTTGGGGATAAACCCCCAAGCAGAGTATGCAGCAGCAGTCAAGCCAGGCAGGCAAATGAGAGAGAGAGTGGGCCCAAGAGTATACACACACTGGAGACAAAAACACTGTTTGTGGTTTTAAAATAGTTATTTAATACACACAGAGATTAAGAAGTGTCATTCAGTCCATATATCATTATCCAGTATATCCATCCAGTTATCAAGTCCATTAACAGTAAATACAATGTCCTTATCTGCTTGTAAATCTTCTCCTTCTGATACCTTTCTCTCAAGGACAACGCTGAATCCTCAGCTCACCAATCAAACAGTTTTTGTGTTCAGTTGAAATGGTATCTGGCACAGTAGCCTCCAAAAGTAAGCAGATAGACGTTCCAACACAGCAGGCAGCAGACCAGGAACAGAACCAGGTGCATCCAGAAGCCGGGGCTATTACGTTTCCCTTCCTACCTTTATTACTGCCTGCAACCGCACCCACAATGACATTGCAGTTTCTTGTGCTTAAAGCTACAAGACACTTAATCCTAGGTTTACATATTTATTCAACCAAACCAGTTGGAGTATTCATATACCCAACATTCTCCCCTTTTGGGTGACATAAATATGTAATGCCTTTACATTCTAAACCCATATTTTTCACAACTCTCTAGATGCTTAATAGCACCTTGGGCTTTAGTAAAATGATCAGCTACATTGTCCTCCGACATGCAGTACTCCAGCTGTATCAATTTACTCTGTACAGATTGTCTTACATTAAGATATCTCAAATCTGTATGTTTACTTCTCGTTTTAACTGCAATGTTTGAAGCCATTTGAATTGCTGCCTGATTATCTTCATGTACAACTATAGGGTAAGTTACAGTTATACCCATATCCTTCAACATTTGTTTGTACATAATCAACTCAGTACACAATAAAGATAAACAGGAGAATTCTGCCTCCATAGTAGACAAACTTATATGCTGTTGCCTTATTGACTTCCAGCCTATTAACGTCTTACCCAGCATTATGGCTGTTCCTGAAGTCGACTTTCTAGTATCTCTTTCTGCTGCAAAATTAGCATCTGCATAAGCACTCAATATGAGATCACCTTTTGGTTCTAAATACAGTGCATGGTGTAATGTTCCTTTAAGATATCTTAGGATTCTTTTCAATGCATTCCAATGACATTGAAGCGGATCATTATTGTGTCGTGCCAGCTGATTAATACTAAAAGCAATATCTGGCCTTGACCAATTGCTAATATATGATAAGCTACCAATCAAAGATTGATACAGTTCCTTATCACATTTGGGACTTTGTGTATCCATTTTGCAAATATCCTGACTCATTGGAGTCTTTGCAGGCTTACAAAGTTCCATCTTATAATCTATTAGCAATTTAGATATCTTATCTTCCTGAGATATCTTAAAACCTTTCTGTGTTCTCAATATATTCAATCCTAGATATCTCTTTATCTCCCCTAATTGCTTGATTTTTATTTTCTCGGCTAATGATGCAATTATTTCATTTGCTTCATCATTAGTCTTAGTTATCAGAGCAATATCATCAGTAAACAACAATAATAATGATATTTTCCCATTCTTTTCTCTCTTAAATAGACATGGGTCGGCTAAACCAGCTTTAAACCCTATATTGGTCAGTTCCTTCACAATATACGGGTTCCATTCATAGCCCGATTGTTTAAGACCATAAAGGCTCTTCTTTAATAACCAACAATCATTATTATTGTCTCCTTTAAATCCATTAGGCCTTTTCATATAAACAGTATGTCTTAGTGGAGCGTGCAAGTAAGCAGTTTCCACATCTAAATGGTTAACTATATATTGCTTGCTTGCTGCCCACACTAATGCTGCCCTTAAAGTTGCTGCTTTCAGACTAGGTGCAAATACTTCATCATAGTCATTTGCACTTTGTCTAAAGCCTTGGGCTACTAACCTTGCCTTATGGATTGTGTTTCCATCCTTATCTGTTTTTATTTTAAAAATCCACTTGCAGCCAATGGTTTTTTCATTACTAGGTAATCTCACGTTTTCATACACCTTCATATCCTTCAAGAATTTCAATTCTTTATTAATTGCTGCATACCACTTTTCTTTCTCTTTAGAAGGATATCTTTTAATCTCATCCACAGTATTTGGGATTCTATTTTCCTGGCACACTGTATTAGCCTGGTATCTTTCAGGCGGTCTAGAAATACGTGTAGTCCTTCTGGGTATTACTGGGCTTGGTTGAGTTACTACCTGTTCCTCATCTTCAGCTATTTCTTCCTCTAGGGGCTGTACTTCTTCCTGTACTTTTTCCTTTACATTATTTTTAAAGTTACAGGGATACTTAATGGGATTTCTGTATGATTCAATAATCACCTCGTTATTGTTATTCTGTTCTAACTTATCCCATCCTACGTGCTCTAGAAATTGGGCATTGGCACTACATAACACCTTAGATGTGCCTTTCTCCCAAAATCTATATGCCCTATGGTTAGCTTGGTAACCAACGAAGAATAATTGTTTAGCTCTATGTTGCCCTTTACGCCTGAGTTGTGTAGGGATATGCACCCATGCTGGTGCACCAAATGTGTGCAGGTAACTCAAATCAGGCTTCCTGCCATGCCACATGGTGAATGGTATTTCACCAGTGGTTGAGTTAACCACATTATTTAATAAATTATTAGCACACATTGTTGCCTCCCCCCACAAAGAATCAGGTAACCCAGAATCAGTTAACATAGTACGGGTCATTGCCTGCAATGTTTGGCCTCGCCTTTCAATATATGCATTGTGTTGTGGTCTGTATGGTGCAGATGTCTTATGAGCTATTCCAGCTGCCTTTAATCTATTCTGGAATTTGCTATTAACAAATTCCGTGCCATTATCTGTCACCAGGGTTATAATTTGCCGTTTGGTTTTTCTTTCAGCAAACGTTAACCAATTGAAGAAATGTTGATATGTTTCAGTTTTGCTTTTCATTAGGTAGCAAAACCCATATCTAGAGTAATGGTCCATAATGCTCAGTATATATCGAGCACCCCCATACTGGGTTTCTTTGGACCTATAATGTCTGCAAATACTACTTCTAAAGGTTCTTTAGTTTTGAAACCATTTAGCCTATTTGCAGGCATTATTTTACTCTTATCTTCACAACAGACATTACAACGCAAATACTTATCACAGGGTTTTAACCTTATTCCTTCAGATAACTCCACTGTACGTTTTAGCATTTTAAAATTCACATGCCCCAAACGTCTATGCAATAAATGGATACATTCATCATGAGGCTTGATATTATTAAATACAGTCTGTGCCTCCCCTTTCTTACTATCATGTAAGACATATAATGTTCCATTTAAAGCTGCAGTTACCTTTTTGTTATCTCTCTCCAGTATGCACTTATTATTCTTCATATCACAATTGCTAAACATGGCCAGTTCAAAGGATTTCTTTGGCTTCTTTCCATTCTGGCTTTTTTCTTTTCTGCAGAATCTTGCCAAATGTCCTCTGCCTCCACAATTAAAACACTTTTTAATTGTGTATGCCGTCGAAGATAACTTCTCTTCTTCCGGGTGCTTTACTTTACACAGCTGGTTTCTTTCCAGCCTTGAAGATAATTTCTCTTCTTTATTAGGCTTATCTTCTCTCAGCTGGTCACGTTCAAACCTTCTTCTGGCTTCTTCTAATAGCCTGCCGGTAATCTCAGTTACTGATAAACTGTCTTTAGGCAACACCTCTAATGCAGTCACAAAATCATCATAGCTTCGATCCAGAGAAGACAATATGATGTATACTTGTTGCAACTCATTAAAGATAAGCTCTTTTTCTTGTAATTGTTGAAAAATGCTTTTCATACAGTTTAAATGAGTTAACATGTCTCCATTTATCTCAAGATGTGTTCTAAACAGCTTCCGTGTAAGATTGATATGAGCTCCTACACTGTCTCGAACATAAATCCTTTTGAGATTATCCCAGCAGTCTGCAGCATTTTCCACTCCACGGATATGAATGAGTTGCTGGTCAGACAGGGTGAGACCTATGATGCACAAAGCCTGTTCATTCTTTCGTTCATAGTCCTGTATCAGTTTATAATCCTCTTCATCGTTAGGATTTAACTTAGATACATCTGGTGGGTTTGTTATTATGTCCCACAAACCTTCTCTTCGTAGAAGTAAACTACATTTCATTGACCATGAAACATAGTTTGTTCCATCTAGTCTGGATATCATGGACAGACTTGGCAAATTTACTTGTGCCATTGCTCTTGTGAAAAATAACTATTTAACAAACAGTTTGTATTTACAGTAGTGTGCAACTCCCACCAGCTCTCACTGCTATATCCTGGTTAGTTAGACTGTGCACTCTGCTGGGCCCATAACCAATGTTAGTGTTTGGGGATAAACCCCCAAGCAGAGTATGCAGCAGCAGTCAAGCCAGGCAGGCAAATGAGAGAGAGAGTGGGCCCAAGAGTATACACACACTGGAGACAAAAACACTGTTTGTGGTTTTAAAATAGTTATTTAATACACACAGAGATTAAGAAGTGTCATTCAGTCCATATATCATTATCCAGTATATCCATCCAGTTATCAAGTCCATTAACAGTAAATACAATGTCCTTATCTGCTTGTAAATCTTCTCCTTCTGATACCTTTCTCTCAAGGACAACGCTGAATCCTCAGCTCACCAATCAAACAGTTTTTGTGTTCAGTTGAAATGGTATCTGGCACAGTAGCCTCCAAAAGTAAGCAGATAGACGTTCCAACACAGCAGGCAGCAGACCAGGAACAGAACCAGGTGCATCCAGAAGCCGGGGCTATTACGTTTCCCTTCCTACCTTTATTACTGCCTGCAACCGCACCCACAATGACATTGCAGTTTCTTGTGCTTAAAGCTACAAGACACTTAATCCTAGGTTTACATATTTATTCAACCAAACCAGTTGGAGTATTCATATACCCAACAGATATGCAGTCAGCTTCATTATGTAATAGCAATGGCTTTTAGATAAAATCACAAGGAGAAGTGGAACATTTTATGGAGAGATTGAATAATGAAAGAAAGAATATCTCTTCACAATCTTGGTGGGAGATACGGAAATGAAAATCTCAAAGCTGCATAAAGTCTTTATATATACTTTATACTTTCAAGGAAAATGTAGAGATTCAATAACATTTCAGTTTGACACTTCAGCACTTGGTCTACCATAAGACTGGAGAATCTGTGACCCTGCAGACTGGAGAATCACAGAATTGAAAGGGGTTATTTAGGTCACAGGGTCCAATCCTCTGTTCAATGTAGGAAGTCGATGAAAAATCCATGACAGATGTTTCTCCAGCCTCTGCTTGCATGTATGCAGTGAACTGGAACTTTCCCTTTTCCTTAGTAATTGATTTCACTGGCAAACTCTTCTGATTGTCAAGAGTTTGTTCCCTAACATTCAGCAGGAATCTGTCTTCCATGACTTGCACTCTGGAATGATAGAGAGACAGGATGTTTTCTGTGCAACATCTTTTCAGGGATATTTCCTGACCAACCCATCCAAGATTAAACATTCTCAGTTTCTTCAGTCTGTCTTCATTGGATTTAATTCCTAGTCTCCACCATCTCTGTTGCCTTTCCTTGTGTTCCAATCTATCCTAATGCTTGCAATATGATGCCCATAACAGGCTATAAAATTTGAGATGGAGTCTGAATAATGAAGAGTAAAATGGTACAGTTGCATGCTCTTTGTAACTTTGTTTTATGCATTACTGAGGCATAAAACACTATTTGTCTATTTTGAGCACATATCACACTGTTGACCGATGTTGAGTTTTAATTACAACCCATGTAGTTGTAATCAACTATTATGTCACAGGTTTTTCCATAGGTATAATTATCAAATAAGATATTCTCCACTGTATTTCTGTGTAACCTATTATTATTTCTTAAATGAAGAACTTTTACAGCCTTTGCCTCTGTTAAATTCTCTAATCCGGGATTTGTTAACTTTTGGCTGGGACTCCCTAGAAGGTTGTGACAGCATAGAAGGGGTTACATTATTCTTTAATCCTGATCCAGCTCGAATGGGAAAGATAAATGAACTATCAAAACTCAGTCTGGGCTTTATGTTTGAATTAGCCTGTCGGTATGGCAGTTGCCATACTGCAAAGCCCGAGGCCTGCAGTTTTGTGCTCAGAAGGTAATGATTAAAATAACCTTTCTTGTCTAACACCAACAGCCTAAAATTACTTTTATTTACAGGGGGATTCACTTTACCACATATTACTTTATCATTTTAAACTGTTATAGTACTTTGAATTTGGAGAACCATTGCTGTATTTATTCAGTATATGGCATATCATACATGGTTTAGCAGTATATATTAATGCTTTGTCTAGACTAAGAAAACACAATAAATATAAATGTTAAAAAGATCTATATTCAAATAACAATTTCTAGGCCATCTAAGAGAGAAGAGCACAAAGATGATTAGGGGACTGGAGGCTAAAACATATGAAGAATGGTTACAGGAAGTGGGCATGGCTAGTCTAGTGAAGAGAACAGAAGTATCAGGGGAGACATGATAGCAGTATTCCAATATTTGAGGGGCTGCTATAGAGAGGAAGGGGTCAATCTATTTTGCAAAGCACCTGAATGCCAGAAAAGGAATAATGGATGGAAACTGATCAAGGAGACATTCAACCTAGAAATAAGATTTTTTTTTGAAAAAAATGAAATTTTAACCTTGGGATTTAATGAGTAGAACTGTTTATTGGTCTAGAGCTAATGTGTGCCATAGTTTATTCTAGTTCAAAGGATTTATATAAGTCTTGTTTTTATCTGTATCAAAAAAGTCTGAAGTTACTATTTTCCATAGCTTCTCCCTTTAAATCTTTTTTCCATGTTCTTTCTATGTTATACTTTTCTGAAGACCAAAAAAGTTTTGTATGGGTGTGTATGTATATGGTGGTGGGGGGGAGGAGTTGGTTCTTGTTTTGTTTTGTTTTGATTTTTGTTTTCCCAAATTTTGTTCTATTGTACTTTACTAATTTATTTGATTCTTTTTGTTAGTTCTTATTGTTTTTATTGTTATTTTTTTGTTTTAAATATGATTTTACATTTTACCTCATATTAACTGGACCCTTAATGAATGTACAACTGAACCCACACATGCAGCCTTCTACAATCCAGGATTTGTTAACTTTTGGCTGGTACTAGAACAGCTAGTAACCAACAACACTAGACTTAACAACTGCCTTGATCTCATCTTCTGCAATAGTTTGAATTACGGAATACAAATTAAAGAACCCTTTTGCAACAATGACCACAACATGATTGACTTTTGTCTCAACATACGCCCACGCAAAAATCATCACAACTATGGAGTCCCCAATTATAACTTCAAAAAAGGCAACTACGATCTTATAAACAACGATCTCTCATCCCTTGATTGGCAATTTCTATTCTCTGGATGCAATACTGTAGAAGACCATTGCAACATATTTTTACTTGAAGTCAAAAGAGTCATCAAACTATATGTGTTATGTCCCACCTTCAAAAATAAACAGATAAGGCTGAAAGCAGCAGTCCTCGCAAACAAAGGCAGCAACCAGGAGTCTCCACCGATCACAGCTGTGGCCAGCCTCCACAAAACAATCCAAAATAATAGTTCCAACAAATCCAATTCAAACAAAAATACTTCAGACCCAAATCCTCCAAGTCAAAGTCTTCAGCTCTCCTTGCAGACAATTTGTTCCCGACAAGAGTGCAGAGTCATCCCTCTTCCTTTTATAGAGCAGTAGCTAATTAGTCTAATTACTGATCTGCCCTCCTCCTGTGCTCCGTTGGTTTCTCTCCAGAGACGCCTGCTTCTGATATCCACCCAGCGATTATCTAAATTATTACTTTCACCTGAAGACTTCCCGCTGATAACCTGATTGAGAAGCCGAGGAGGTTGAAGGTTCAGGCCGGTCCTGCAAATCAAATGTCCTCCCTTGTAACATTCTCATTCAAAACTGCAGGCAAAACTGTTAGGATTCCCTTTTGAAATTCAAACAGTCATTTCATGATCAAATCAAACTACAGGGAGTAACGTTCTCATTCAAAACTGCAAGCAAAACTGTTAAGATTCCCTTTTGAAATTCAACAGTCATTTCACAATCAAATCAAACTAAAGGGAGTAACGTTCCCTGGTTCTGACGTCAATCCATGATCTAACAGTCATCAGATTCAAAGTTCCTAACAGGATTGGACCTTCCAATCACAACATATATGTACCATTAACAACTCCCAAAACCAGAAAAAAACAAATTACCCATAACAATAAGAAAGCTTCAATCCAAAAAGAAATCACTTTGGCGGGAAAACAAATCTGGTCACGTTGCCAACTTCAGAACCTGATACAGAAAATTTATGCCACCAATTAAAAACCGAATGCACCAATTATCACATTAAACAAAGAGAAAATCTTCTATGTACCAATTCCACACACGCTTTCTACAATTTTGTAAACAACAAACTAAAAGATTCAAGGTCCATCCCAACCCTGAAAGGACCTAAGGGTAAAGACTGCAACAACGACACTAATAAAGCCAACCTCTTTAACACATTCTTTGGCTCAGTATTTGTAAACAGCAATGGATCATGCCCAGTATTTCCTAGTTGAACCACAGACAACTACAATAATCTAATACATATCAATTTTACAGAAGACAATGTTGAAAAAGCACTACAAAATCTAAAACCATCTCTATCTATTGGACTGGGTGGAATATGTGCCTACTTCTTTAAAAAGCTACCCACTGCCATAGCCGAACCTCTAAGCATAATCTTTGGAAAATCTTTCAGGACCAGCTTCTTGCCAAAACTATAGTCACAGGTCATGGTCATCCCCATCTTCAAAAAGGGAGACCCCAGCCTAGTTGAAAATTACAGACCAATATCCTTATGCTGCGTCACCTGTAAAGTCATGGAATCAATTATTAACCAATCCATCATCCTCCACTTAGAAACAACTTACTCTCTAATAAACAATTTGGTTTCAGGAAAAAACTATCCTGTAATCTGCAACTCTTACATGCAAAAACATATGGACTACACAACTCGACCAGGGCAAAGCAATAGAGGCAATCTCCATAGACTTCTGTAAAAACTTTGATTCAGTGGTACCTGACAAACTACTCCTAAAACTAAAATCTTATGGTATCTCTGGACACCTGCATAACTGGATAGAAGCATTCCTGTCAAACAGACAATGAATGGTCAAAATTGGGAGCATCCTATCAAATTCTGTACCTGTCAACAGTGGTGTCCCCCAAGGCAGTGTTCTAGGACCAACTCTTTTCATACTCTACATAAATGTCCTCTGTGATCATATCAAGAGCAACTGCGTTCTCTTCGCTGATGATGTAAAGCTATTCAACACCACAGACAATACTGCTACCCTTCAAAAAGACCTCGACTATTTATCAGAATGGTCAAACAAATGGCAACTTCAAATCTCAACAAATAAATGCTCTGTCTTACATATTGGCAAAAATAAAAATCAGAAAATAAAATACAGGCTGAATTGCCAAGACCTTGTTGATGATCCAAACTCTATTAGGGATCTTGGAGTACTCATCTCTAATGATCTAAGTGCTATAGCCCACTGTAACTACAAAGCCAAAAAGGCATTAAGAGTTAACCTAATCTTATGTAGCTTTTTCTCTGGTAATATTGCACTACTAACTAGAGCATACAAAACATTTGCCAGACCAATACTCAAATACAGCTCATCAGTCTGGAACCCACATTATATATCTGATATTAACACAGTTGAGAAAGTCCAGAAATATTTCACAAGAAGAGTTCTCCACTCCTCTACTCGTTGCAGAATACCCCTGATATTGGCTGAAGTTCATAATGGTTCAACCGTAACAACACAAGAGCAAACAATAGATACAAACTCAAGGTTAATCACACCAAACTTGACTGCAGGAAATATGACTTCAGCAACAGAGTGGTCAATGTCTGGAATACTCTACATGACTCTGTGGTTTCTTCCCCAAACCCCAAAAACTTTAACCTTAGACTGTCTACTATTGACCTCACCCCTTTCCTAAGCGATCTGTAGGGGGTGTGCATAAGCACACCAACATGCCTACTGTCCCTGTCCTATTGTTTCTTTTATTTTTTTATTTTTCTTATATGTATCCATGTATTCATAACTGTTTTTACTTATACCTATTATTTTGTAAGCAATTGACAAAAATAAATAAATAAAAAATAAAAAATTGTGTAAGCCACCTTGAGTCACCATGAGCGAATAGGTGGCAATATAAATCAAATAAATAAATAAATAAATAAAATATATCCATCAACCATAAGCTATAACTTTAGTTGAAGTGTTACACATGACGTGTTTGCATCAATAAATTAAATAAGTGTAATAACTACTAATTTGGGGGGTGGAGTTGATATGTTTCCAGTATATAATTTTACCAAATAGATGTTTGGGAATTTATGGATGATTCATTCATATTTATGGAACAAATAGCTGCCACATAGACTCTAAAGAAAATAATATTTCCCACTGCTGCGGAAAGGAAAGGAAAGGAAAGGAAAGGAAAGGAAAGGAAAGGAAAGGAAAAGAAAGAAAGAAAGAAAGAAAGAAAGAAAGAAAGAAAGAAAGAAAGAAAGAAAGAAAGAAAGAAAGAAAGAAAGAAAGAAAGAAAATCTTTGCTCTACTTTTTAGATCTACCATACCTTTGGAGAATTTAGGTGGTCTTCCATGTTTTGACTCCATGATAATAACTTATCACTGAAATCCATTATGTTAGATGATAATCATGAGCATTAGTCTTTCATCAACAATCCTCTATAAGGTATATGAACACATGGTAAATGCAAGAAGCTGATCTAGGTAATTTTCAGGTCTCTTGAAGACCACAGTTCCATGAAGAACCAATTTCATGCCTCATTCTGTGAAAAGTAGCCAATCATATAATATTCTGAGTCAGAACAAAATTAGCTGAGAGATTGCTTCCTCCAAATTCCTTTCCCTTGGATTTCCAAATATCCATGATTTTATTGGTCCAACATTTTGCAATCCATTGACATTTAGATTACAGTTTCCCATATCTGGCTGGGAATTTTGGTACTTATAGTCCCAATGTATCAGGCACTAGAGCACTAGAGGTATAAAGAAATATATTTTAGCATGCCTTGGGATCATCGCTGATGTTGCAATTGACTATGCTTGCAACGTTGGGTTCTATGCATCTGAAAATCAGTTTAAATGATTATATCACACTCTATTAATTAAATGCTAGATTTTATATTATTTCACCTCAGTGTGTTCCAAGAATTGATCCCTGTTCCATCTCCTTGGGAGAGCAGCTGATTGGAATTGAAGCAGGACAACCCTGTTCTTCCTTCCCTGTGTTTCTTACTACAATCTCTAGGGTTCCAAGAATGTGGTTTCTTGGGTAATTGAACATATTATACACTACTAAGTATTGTTGGGTCTTGTCTTAGTGCCTTATCAGGCCAGTGTAAAGTTTGGAGGGGCACTTTGCTTTGAAGAAGATTTATAAGAACTTCTATTCCTTCATCAGAGCAGCAACATACCCTTCCAAGTTTTAAAACTGGAGTAGTCTTATTATTTTGCTTTGTTTTTGAAGCCTTCTCCAATTATTCCAATAGGCAGGAAAGACCATCATACATGGGCAGAAACCTCACTATGTCATTCAAGGTGCTAGAAAAGATATAGGCAGTGCATTCACAGGAGACCTTTTGACTAAAGGAACTGGTTGGTAAATGAGGCTTTGAGGAAATGTGGAAGGCTATTATGAGCTCTTTTTAGGCTCATACCATAGAGATAAATCACTTTATGGCATGAGCCTTGTTGATGCAAATTGTAGATATATCCAACTTCTCTAAAAGTTACCCAAACCCAACTACTTGGAGCTGTAAACTATGTTGATCATTTTAGTGTAATAGATTGATAACCTTTATTGTCATTTTTTTTATCTGGGCACACTGGCAAATCTGTGTGCATGTGTATATGTGTTATATATATGGCTGTGGGTGTTTACACCCATACATATAAATACATGTACATTTTAATCACTGTCCATCTTGAATTGTCTGAACTAGCCAATTGTGACCTATTTTTTAAACCACGGTTAATTAAATCATAATATACAAACTGGGAAATCAATCACAGAAACCATGTTAACCTAAGCTCAGTAAAATTTTAAAAAGGTCAATTTTATGTTAGGATAATGTGCAACATAATTTCTTAACACAAAAGGCCTTAAATTATTTCAGACTCCTCACATCACAGTGATCCACTGATTCCATCATTTTCTCTTTCATTCATGCTCTGTTTCTAGCAAGGTCAAATGCTTGTATGCTTGCTAGTCATGGAAATGCTGAACTGGAAAGCAATATGCCATAAAACTTCATCATGTACATTGAAATTCTGTTAGAAGTTCAGACCAAAAGTGGAACAAATAAAAAGAATTAAAAACATAAAGAAGAAATTCAAATTACTAAGCTATTGTTGTCTAGCTATGCATAATATTCTACAGAATAGTTCATCACTTGTTATGTATTAATAGATAAAAGTTGCACAATGACACCCATTCATAAATGTCAAAAATAAATGTCAAAAATAGTAATTGCTATAAAGTATTATTAATATAACTTTGAGGAATAAAACAGGAAAATGATGCTGATTTGTTTAGATATTAGACTACATTAAGAGTGTTAATGATGTCCTGATAAAGGTTGGTTTAAAATTCCAAGCAACAGAAAAAAAGAGAAGCGTTTCCAGCCTTTACTGAGTAATACATTTGCATTTTCTTTAATTCTACAGAATTCCAGAGAGGTTTAAAATAGTTTATAATGTCAAATAATGTCTACTTAGTCATAGAATAATAGTGTGGTCAAGCAATTAATTAAGTTGTAATGAGTACAATTTAAGTAGATGTAACTGGAGAAAGAATTGGGAATGCTGCATTTAACTGGAATAGTTGCTCTGGCCCAGGGCATCTATATTAATAACAATCTCGTCATAAATCAGATGGAAACTATGGTAGGTAAGTAGGTAGGTAGGTAGGTAGGTAGGTAGATAGATAGATAGATAGATAGATAGATAGGCAGGCAGGCAGATAGATAGATAGACAGAGAGAGACAGAGACAGGGACAGATAGACAGACAGACAACCTAAACCTAACCCTCCTTTCCTAGCTACAGTTCCAAGTCTGCTGTCCACTTATATTTCAGGATAATGGTTGGATCTTCCGTACTGTAATGTTCAGTCTGTAATGGAGAGCATTAACTTGTAAATGAATGCTGTCCATGATATGGACTTTTAAAGAATGTAAAAAGTTGTTATAAGAACAATATGATTTCACCAATGTGACTTTGTTCTCCTCACTGACATAGATATCTTAGAAACAGGAGAGCAGCAATGTGGAAGAATTTGCTGTTTCAATTAACTTCCTCTCATGCTATTCTGAGGCAGGATGTTGACATCCATCTAATGCCACTAGCACTGAGAAAAATTGTAGATTCATATATAGGCTCCTTTTCTACTAGGTATCCAAGGACAACGGGTAATAACCCTTAAAGTTGAAAGTTATCCATTACTTTGAAATAGTCACAACATTTCAGCCTTAATAATTAGTCTTTATTTAAGTAATTAATAGTGGACTATTTATTTAGTTCTCTCTAGTAATGGAGAATTGATTCAGTAATATGAATTCATCTTAAGGATGTTTATTCTACGCCATTATGTTTTATATGCAAATGTTATGGCCTGTCCCATTATTCCAAGTGGCTGCAGAAAACCTTGTAATACTCATTATGATGTGGTAGATTTTTAAATGAGAGCTCTTAGTAGTTGCTTCTTTAAATTGCACTGCTCTTAAAAACTGGAAGTCAATTATTAAATGCTCAATGAGATATAGCATGTAGGTTAGTGGGTGCTTTTGTAATGATTTTCCTGCAAGAGAAACAAATGATTTGGATTCCATTTTGAAGCAATCTTTTTATGAAGAAAATAGGACAATGAGCAGATGCAACACAACCTAATAATAAAGCTTGTACTGGTGCCAGTTAGAATGAAATCAGTAACAGGTGTGTCTGCATAAAATGTGAAAACCATAAAAATAAAGATAGCTTATTTAAATGTATACAAATCCTTAAGGTTTTACACACTCTTTGTGCAGTAGGACAGGGGTGTCAAACTCATGGTGTCACATGATGTATCAGGACCTCTTTCCCCTTCACTAAACTGGGCAGGGGCAGGGCCAACACATGACACATTCAGCCTGCAGGCCGTGAGTTTGACACCCCTGCAGTAGAAGAATATGCATCCCTTCACTGTTGTATCTCTCATTCACATGCAACAATATGCATAGCTTCAAAAATACCCATTTTAATTGATGTCTAATAGGGATAATTGATCCTCTTTGTAGTTTGATATGAAGGAAACCACATGACTTTGATGCAAATATAAAATGCTCCCTTATACTGACCAGCTTCATCATGGGCCACATGATTGCTTTTTCATCAATCACATTTGGATTTTTTTTGCTCATCAAACAAGTTTTGGCTTGCAAAGAACAGGAGGCTTTATATGACACTTAGTAAATACCACACAAACTACATTGTTTACAGGTAGTCTTTGATTTATGACCAAACCTGAGCCCCAAATTGCTATGTAAAATAGTTCTTCAGTGATTCACATTCCAGAGGATGCTTTGAAACAGCACAATAATCCAGGGCTGGAAAGAAACCTCACCCAGTCACATGACCACCAAGCCATGCCCACTCAGTCACATGATCAGCATGTCATGCCCACCAAGTCATGCCCACCAAGTCATGCCCACAGAACCAGTTGTTAAAAAATTTGAATCCCACCCCTGCTTGTATGGTAGGTTCAGCATTATTACATCGCTGCATGACTGATATGTGTTTCACCTTAAAAATCACAAATTTTTTAATGATGGCAAGCCCTGGAGTCCTGAGACAGCAAACTATGATGTTATTATCTCTGTTATTCATGACTCTATATTTTTTTTCTTCCTGACATTTTTCATAAGTGCAGAGTCTTCTTTTTTTCAGATCAACTGAATGTTGATCACTGGTTGAGATAGGAACTGAACCACTAGCTTGCTGCTTGAACCTGGAAGCATGGACTGTGGGAGAGAGGCTGGCACAAAATCACCAGATGGTTTTTTTATGCCTCACAGACTCTCGGTTTCTAGCCTGGTGCCTTATCCATTAGAGCACACTGACTCTCAAATGATATGAAGTTCTTTGCATGGAATAGAGTGGTTGTGTTCTATCAGTGGTAATTATAGTCACATTATCTGAAACTTTTCACCCTTGATTTGTCTGTCCAAAGAACATTCCTCCAGAAGTCTAAATTTGATTTCATTTGATTAATAACTAATAGATGTCTTAATGGTGTTCCTGCTTCTTTTTAATTCTGTCTTTTAACTTTCTCTTTCAATTTTTATTTTTGTATGGATTCTTAAAGTATTTTTTATCCTTTAACAGATTAACAGAATTGTAAGGGACCTTGTAGGTCATCTAATCCAACCATCTGTCCAAGCAGGAGACCCTACACCTTAATCGAAGGAAAATCACTTCAATAGTGAGATGGGTGGTGTATAAATTTAATCAATAATAAATAACATAAATGTAATGCTTTGTAGCAAATTTGACAGGATTGGCTTATTCTTACTGAGCAATGGCTTAAATCTTGCTGATCTCTCATGAATCCCAATTTTACTCTGTACTTTTTTGATGGTGGAATCATGAGTATGAATTTTAGCCAAGGTAAGACAATGTTGCAGATGCCTGGAAATCATCATGGCATTCTTTGTAGTAAGAATTTCACTGTAATGAAGGAAACGAACTTTTCTTTATATGTATGTAGGCCAGAACTGGCAGAAATCTGCCCTGGTTATTTAATGAATTCGCTTATAAGTTATGAAGAAAACAAAAATAGAAAAATTGCCGGAAAATTATTTCCCAATTGAATTCCTATAGTTATAACTCTATCACTTCAATCTCTCTTTAAGATGGTAATTGTAGTATTATCTTTGGTTTCATGAAAAGGATAGAAATGAAACAACTCTGGTAAGGAATCTTTTCAAAGCATTAACACTCTGTCTCCGTGCGGGTTTTGATAAATGTTGTCAGGCTAGTAACTGAAGTCAGGCCTTTATGTAAACATAAGATATTGCTTTATATCAGATCAAACATAAGATACTGCCTTATATCAAATTAAACATTCCTTTTATCAGATTTTTTAAAAAAGCAAATACAATCCTTTACGGCATCAGCAGAATTATCAAGTACAGTCCATTTTCTCTGTATTCTGTTGTTGAAAGAAATGTCCTTCTGGGTTCAGTTCCAAGTGGGGAAAAAGACACTGGAAACATGGAGGCTGTTTGGAAAGATGGTTTAATGGTGGACAGCAGGACCACATGGCTTAGAGCTCCAAAGTGAAAAAGAAAGGATGATCACATACTTACTTCAAGGTGAGAAGAAGGTCAAGAAGGAGAGACCAGGATGCCGAGAGACCCTTATATAACCTCTGTTGGCCCCCACTTTAGTGATTCCTGTTCCTGTGCCAGAAATGTATCCCATTGGCTGTTAGACTCTCAGGGGCTGGGGTCTTAGTTCACTTTGTAGGCTTTGTCTGGACCACATGGCTTCACCTGAGTGTTGGCTGACACAATCTTCCCAGGCCAGGTGGTGAGATGGGTAGAGCCTTTATTATGTATTGTAGAAAACTCTGGCCTAGGCCTTAATGGCCCATTAGTAAAGATGGGGCGGGGTGAGTTTCTGCTTCTCTGAGTTTCTACTTTACTCTTTTTAGGGGAAATATTCTGTCTTTTTAATATTTCCCAGGATATTTCATTTTTCTAGGAGAGGGGTGGGTGCTAACTTCCTACACTGCATTGGGCAGATTAAGCTTAGAATATAGCATTAAATTCTGAACATAACATTTTAGAAAGGGCAATGACAAATTGGAGCAGGGCCAAAGAACAGTTAAGATGATAATGGGCCTCAAAGATAAAAACAATGAAGAACAAGTGGAGAAGAGCAGACAGTGGGAAAACTTTGTATCTGAAAGAATATAGATATTATGGAGAGCTGTTTCAATATTTATTTCCCTTCTCTATGTCTTTTTGTTCAAGAAGAACATTAAACAATATGATAGATACTATGCTAATTTGAGGATTTGTTAAGGAATGGAGTTTTGGATATTGAGATACATGATGAAAAGGTCACATTGAGGTATGAAAAGATTCCCCTGGTGTTCTTCTAATTCAGTCATTTTCTTGTAAAGATAACAGATAATCAGAGTTGGAAGGGACCTTGTAGGTCATCTAGTCCAACCTCTCACCCAAATGGGAGACCCTACACCATTTCTGACAGATGGCAATCCAATCTCTTCTTGAAAGTCTCAAGTGATGGTGCTCCCACAACTTCTGAGGGCAAGGTGTTCCATTGGTTGATTGTTCTCACTGTCAGAAAGTTTCTCCTTATTTCCAGGTTAAATCTCTCCTTGTTCAGCTTCCATCCATTATTCCTTGTCTGGCCTACAGGTGCTTTAGAAAATAGCCTGACCCCTTCCTCCCTGTGGCAGCCCCTTAAATATTGGAAGACTGCTATCATGTCTCCCCTGGTCCTTCTCTTTACTAGACTAGCCAAGCCCAGTTCACTTTACTCAGTTTACTAGACTAGCCAAGCCCAGTAAAGGAAGTTCATTTGGCAGTTTCCCTTTTCAAGAGAACCCAGATTGTTGGGGGCAATATGCTGACTCTGTAAACCACTTTAAAGCACTGTGAAGTGGTATATAAATCAAGTGCTATTGCTATTTCAGGCAAATTGCATGAGGGCTGCAGAGAAGTAAAAGTACAAACTTTTCTTCTCTGAGCATTACAGATAGTCCTTGACTTAAGACCACAATTTGGGCCAGAATTTTCAATCACCAAGTTTTGATCACATGACCAGGTGAATGCTGTGACAGTTGTAAGTGCAAGGGCTGGTTGTAACTTACGGTTTTTGGTGCCATAGTAACTTCAAATGCTATGTGCCTTTAAAAGGACACTGGGTTCATATTTTTCATGTTCTAATCATGGATTGACACACTTACACCACCAGGTGAGTTTCCTTTAATCCTTAGCAAACTTTTAAACTTAATAAACTTTTATATACAAATGTAAGGATTTTTTTTCTGAAATAAACTAAACAGGGGTAATTAAAATTTTGATTTTAGAAAGTTACAATTCTAAATAAATTTTGAAATTAGATTTTGGAATTAATTTAAAAGAATCATTCTCATGAGGAATACTTTTGTTTTTAATTCTTTTAAAAAATAGGTATTGAAAGAAGGACATAGAAATTAATCTACAAATAGACTATGTTTAAAGGATGCTACAGATCGAGGTATTTATTACCTGATATGATTGATACTAAATAAAAGTTGGATTTATAAATGACAGGCAACAAGAATGACATGAAAAAAGGTTTTACGCTAGACATACAAAAGACACTGATTGATATCTTCAAAAGTAAAAGTGATATAGAAATAAGAAACCAAGAAAATGACTTGGATAAATTTCCTATATTGGATTCACAGAAGAGGCTTCTTAAAGCTTTGAAGAATTTTGTGAGAAGGAACAAATGAAAAAAAAATGAAAATAAATCAAATTCTGTAACATTAGTCGGAGACTCAAGAACAAGATTGTTAGAAGTAAAAGGAAGAAAAAAAAGTTGGTTTATTTATCAAAGTTCAAGTAGGTATTCCATTACCTTTGGTAATCCTTAATAAACTTTTGCTAGCATCAGGTCTGAAATGCAATTTCTTTGCTATTTTTCCATTTCTTTCTTTTCTGAACTTTCTTATTTTTCATTTCATTTTTCATTTTTTTAGTCTGCATTAGTTTTTATTGTTGAAAGTTGTAATCTTTAGCACAATTATGATAGAAAAAAAATGAAAGTATTTTTCAGACACACCAAACTGAAATTGACCTTCTTATCACCCCATTTCAAATGTTTAGTCAGAAGTGATTATTTGGAGCTTTCTGCAATGTGCTTTAAGAGGTTGCTAGTTGACTGGCAATATTTAGCAATCTCAAATCCATAGAAGTTGTTTCATAGAGCTGAATAGGAGAACACAGAGAGTCTGAATTAAAAGAGAAAAAGCCAATGCCAAGTTATCAAATGCCAGCAACAAAAACACACCATATGCTAAAGCAACAAGGGAAGAGCTAAAGATCCATACTGTAATGGAAATTGTCAGGTAACAGGTGGAATCTCAGGGAGGGATGAAAAGACCAGAATCCAGGTGTCACTAATTAAAGTTCAGCCAAATTGATAATTCTAGTTATTCATTCTAATCCTACAGAAGCATTCCAAATTCCAGCATCATTCAGGAGATGGTTATTTTCTCCCTGGCCTTGCTGAAACTAAATTTAAATAAATGCCATGCTAGGCTTCTGTTGTGAGCTTATTTTAAAAGATAGAAGCCTCAGCCCAAAATCCTGTTTGATTTGTCAGGCAGGAGAAAAATTAATGGGCAAATAATATCTGCATTTTTCTGATTCCCTTGCTTTTTAAAAAAATAATACTTCTGCCTATTGAACTTAAAGAAATAAACACCCCTTTAATGGTTTTTGATATTAATTATACTGTTAACTACTTCCTGAATCTTTGGCAGCATACCATATTGATTGTTGAGAAGCATTGGAGGGGAATTATCCACTTCAATTGATCAATGTCCTAAAACAGGGCTGTCAAACTCATGGCCCGTGGACTCGATGCGTCACACACTGGCCAAACCGATACTCAATTTAGCAAAGGGGGAAAAAGTCATGATATGTCACGTGATGCCACCTTGATAATGGGAGTTTGACATCTCTGTCCTAAAGCTTTCACTTGTCCACTGTTCAATATAGAATAACTAGATAGGTCTATGGCTTGATCCAGCAAGCCTCATCTTATGACCCTATCTATACTACTTTGCCTATTAATATTACTGTTGCCTGAGATAAGAACTATAGATATTGTGAGTTCATGTCTTTTCTAGTATACCCACAGAATGCTCTATTCACTTCTCACATCATTTTAGTTCCCAGGAGAGAAAGCCCTAGTATAGCTACCATGAGGTTGTGCTGCCACTATGAATTTCATCTTTTGTCTCTGTCCTTGGATGGAAGGCAAAAGATCCACTGATTTGGGGGACAGGAATGATGGGAATAGATATAATAGATTATGTACAAAACACAATCGTAAAAACATCAATATTATTAAAGAAGATCCATTTGAAGTATGCCATTTATTGGACATACAGCCAAATATGCTATCCTGCATGATGGAATATAAATGATGGAATATATTTGTTTTGAAGCTGAATTGGTTGTTCATCTTCTGTACTTTTTATAACAACATTTAAGACTTGTTCCAGGCATTTCAATATAAAATATTCAGTATTCAGCATAAAATATTTCATTATAAGTGTATTATTCACAATTTATACTTTGTATATTTTCAAGCAAACCTGGTGTTTTCAACTGAATGAAAAGCTTTTATTTAGTGGGGTGGGGAGAAAGGATCTTTCAGTGGAAAAGAAGTGACTTCTTCATATCACTTTAAGATGTGACAATTAAGATCAGGTAATGGGCTTATTTGCCAAATATTCTACAGGAGTCTTAGTTTAAGATATACTGTATTTAATCTTTAAACGCACTATTAAGGGTTCATGCTCGTATCTCAAATTGGCTAAATAGCAGTTATTTACCTTTCCATCATTTCAAAACTTTCAAAACTATATTATGGCAAGCTAACATGCTGTCAGTTGACAGACAGAAATGAAATGTGAATGTCAATAATTTCTTCAAATTAAAAAAAGGTTTGGACATATTCTACATATATAGTGTTATGATTATTGGTACTTCTTGTCCTATAGCTGCTGCAAACTGATCAGCAATGTCAGTTGGTAGATGCCCGCAAGAAACTGGGTCTTTGAGAAAATTCTTAAACAGAGGAACATGTTGCTGTCACTGCATTTTTTTTTTGAATAGTACATTTGTTCTTTACACTCTTCTCATAGAATAATTCCTATGATGTTAATTTGAAATATATGTCCCCCACCCTCTACTTTTCTGGTAGAAAGTAAAAAGAGACCCAGAGTGCTGGTGAAAAGTGTTGACATATCCATGTGCTGCTACAGGGTACTACTTGCTTGTTGTGGTGTCTATGACAAATGTGGATCAGTCTGATAGAGAAAAGATTCTTATAGGTAGGTTTCCCATGGGAATTCTAAATATCCCCAAATTTGGAGCTTTCTATATGTCTCCAAATTTCTTAGTTCTAAGTTAGTATTAAACATTTATTTATTTATTTATTTATTTCTCCGTTCATTTCCAATGTTTATAGCTCCTGTCAGTCCAAGATCTTTGGGTAGTGAACCAGAAAAAAAGCCAATTCTATTAAACCAAATAAACAAATTTGTATTGAGACTCAATAAAATGACAAAACCACTAATAACATATACGCATTCCAGAGCCCCCATATTAGTAATTTGATTCCAATACATTCTCACTCTTGAAGCAGAGTGGTTTCTCAGTTTTATAAGCAGTGAGAACAAGATATATTGTATGCTTTGCTTTGATACTGTTGATTAATTCCCAGATTTTTTTACTTGTCAGTGAGGAAAGGAAAGGAAAGGAAAGGAAAGGAAAGGAAAGGAAAGGAAAGGAAAGGAAAGGGGAAAGGGGGAAAAGTGTAGGAAGATTTTAATCTTGTTCCAAAGCCTAACATCTAATAACTATTTGCCAGTCTCTAGCATAATTTCAATCCATTTTTTAAAATGCCATCTCATCTACTTTGGGTAATGCCACTCACATGCCACTCAAAAAGTAGCGTCTTTTGTCTAAAAAAAAGTTGCTTAGATGGCTTAAGCTCCAGAAAAGTAATCTTTACTGAACATTCAAAGGGCAAAGATATCACTTTGACAATAGAATCAATTACTTAGTAAAGGAATTATGGATGCTGTTTCACTGAAACTATTCTGGCATGATTGGACACTTATGTAATCATAATGGAAACTTAGCCAGATGAATTTTGGAGCCTCCTATCATTGGATATTGCAACAATTAAAGATACATGTTTGTGCATTCTCTACAAAGCATTGTCCTTGAAGTTTTATTTTCTTCTTATCTGAAATAAACAAACAAAATAGGAGTTGGGGATATGGGGTATCCATTTTTGTTTCATTGTATTGAGTGAGAATGGCAGGGAAGGGTGCAGAAGATATTTCTGGCACTACATTAAAATAAATCATCACAAGTAGTTATAAGTGTCCAATGAATGGATCCTTAAATATCAGAAGCCTGAAAATTCACAATTGTATCTGAAGTTGTCACCGTTCAGTAGACTGGGGTATGAGCTCATACCAGCATAATATTGGACTATTCTTAGTAAAGGAGTTACTGAGAACTTGTGAATTTATGCACTATTGAATCTTGTAAAATACTATTAAAACGATAGAAAGCATCATTCCTGAATGCCATTAATAGAATACCTGATGTCCAATTTTTCAAAATTTAAAAGCAATCAATGATGACTGATTAATGGATCAATTTCAGGTAATAGAATGGCACTGTACCAGATTTCATAATGGATCGTATCAGAGGAAAAAATGGATGCACTGAGTCTTCACATATTATTCCTGAAAAAGAATCAAATAAATAATTTTTTAAAAATTGAGGATGCTTTTGGTGATTATTTTAAGGATGCAGAATATGACAGGATTCTTGGGGGGGTGAATGGGGGGTTATTTATTTATTTATTTAGTCTTTGAGTTGTTGTGTTGTTGTTTTATTCCTTTTGACTGCCTGGACTAGTCCCTATGGTTTATTTGGCAAGCGTTTTTTTTGTTTTTTAGAAGTGGTTTACCATTGCCTGCTTCCCAGAGTTGAGATAGAGTATGTCTCCTAAGTTCACCCAGCTGGCTTTGTGCCCAATATAGCACTAGAATTCCCAATCTCCCAGTTTTCACTCTGATGATTTAACTACTATCCCAAACTTACAACACATGAAGAAGAAAATAGCTAAATATGAGTTCATGAATGGCATAAAATAAAACTACCTAAAAGCGGAGAATCTAAATAGCTCTTGGGATAAAAGAAAGTGGCCACTGTTTGTGCTGAAATTGTTGGCTTTACATATGAGAGAAAGGAGATTAAATTGGCTGCCGAGCCTATGATAAGAACGGTCAATAAGAAGCAGGAAGACAATCAAATTTGGAATGACTTGAATTGACTTGGAGTACGGGCAGATGAAGTAACTCAGAACAGAGAAGTGCAAGGTAATGAGCCTCGGGATTAAAGCAAGATTAGGAAATGTATTTTTAATGGCCATATGCTTCAAGACATTGAGCAGAAGTGGGAGCTGGCAGAAGACTTGGAGGCAATACTAAATATTCTCACTGCAGTACCCAAGAGAAGTAAAAATGCAAATGGAAACCAAACAGTAGGAGGCATAAAAAGATAAGGGAACAAATAAAACATCATAAACAGAAATAGCTCTGTCACAAAACTGATTGGCTGCAACACAATGAAACTCAGTTCAACAGGAATACATTTTCTCTGGACTGCACTACAGTTACGCTAGCTGGAAGCAAACAAATCCCATAAATGTTTGGATTTAAACTTTTGCTAGGAAACTTATTTATGTTTCTGCATTTTGAAAGATAGTTTGTTCATTAAGACTTACTTTTGTAAACTGATAGGATCTACAGTATTTCTGGAATTATATTTTTATTAGCAATGTTAAGCTAATGATAACTTATTACACATAACCCTTCAGCTAGAAGAGGGACATCTCTAGTCCACCATAGAGGCCACATTTGGCACAAATTAGTCTGTTTTCTTTTTTATCTAATAATTCATTTCAGTGTTAGAACAAAATATGGCACTCATGCAAAGCTGCCAATGAAAACAAGAGTACAAATGTCATGTTCTCTCTCCTCTAGTACAAATCAGTGACATCTCCACATCACTGCTTGGTGTGATTGACAAAAAGCACAGGTACAGTTAGGGAGCAGAGCGAATTGTACCAAAGAGTACAGAGCAGAATGGGACTTTTCTGCTCCAACCCTTGGCTATGCCCACTTCTCCACCAGGATTCCACCTCTGTGCATTCACCACTAGCTTTTCTCCTCAGCTGACACACCCCTAGCTATTCACTCCATCCCAGGCCCTTTGGTGCGGCCCCTTCAATGAAACATTGTTTGTCCCAGGCTTTTGGCCAATTGACTTTTGGCAATTGGTCATCAGCCAATCAGCTAGCTGCCAGTGTTAGCAGCCAGAAGTCATGGTATGATCAATCACAGGGGTGGGATTGGTGGGTTGGGGAAGGTGCTGCAGCCAAATGGCATCAGACACTTGTTAGGAGAAGGAAAGGGAGGAGATGGAAGCTCCCCGATACCTGATTGTGCCATCCTGATAACGAATGAGAAGGGAAGAGCAGAGGTGGGGTGGGGCGGTAAGTAAGCCAACTTCATCCAAAGGAGTTGTTCTTTTGGGTGGGTACCCTAACCCTAACTCTAACCCTTCCTCTCTCCCTCCCTCCCTTTCTTTCTTTCTCTTCCTTTTCTTTCTTTCTTTTCTTTCTTGTCTCCCTTCTCTCTCTCCCACTTCCCTTCTTCCTTCCCTCTCTCCTTCTAAAGCTAGGATACCCCCCCAACACCCCATCCCTGTGATCAATCGCACCATGGCTTCTATCTGCCAGCATTGGCAGCTAGCCGATTGGCTGGCAGCTAACTGTCCTGGGCAGCCAAAAGCCTGGGATAAAGAGTGCTTCGTCAAATGGGCCACACCAAAGGGCCTGGGATGTAGGGGCCATGGCCCATTGGCTGAACAGCTAGGGGCGTGCCAGCCAAGGAGAAAAGCTAGAGGCAGAGAAGCAGGAGCTGAAAAGTCATGGACTCATACAGAGAGGGAGCTCCAAATTTAATTCAGGCCTGCCTGTTTTGGCAATAGCCCATGTTTCTTAGGATGCTTAGTTTCATTCTAAGAAAATTTAACATTCTGAATTCTTAGATTTAATGGAAATTATATTTTTATCAGGATTAGTTACTGACTGGGTTCCGGGGGAAAAAATAAGAGAGAATTCAATAGCACCAATCCCTACTTTTGTTTGTTGTTTTGACAATTTTGCTGCATTATTACTACTTATACAGAGAGAATCCTATTTAAGATTTTGTCCAACACAAATACTTCTTGATGCTGGGGAGGGGGATAATTTCTCTCTCCTCAAGTTCTCTGAGTGACTAGGCTCGAGGCAGAGATATGCAATCTGGTGCCTTCCTATTATTTTGGATAATAATTCTAAGAAATCCTTGCCATTAGCTATGCTACTGAAAGTTAATAGGTGCTTGAAGTTCAAAGCATATGGAAAACATCAGGGTGTCTACCTGTGACAAAACGACAGTAAGGATGTTTTCTTATTTGTGCTGAGGTAAACAAGAGATTCTAACATTGCTAAATATATTTTTGTATTTATTTCTATGTCATTTTTGTATATTACCACAGACTCTAAAATCTGACTTCTGGCAGTTAACATAAGTAGACATTAAAAAAGTAACAAAACATTGCAGTAAGAAAAAAAACTAATGAAATAATAACTACCTGACCAGTAATATCAAAAGGAATCCCAAACATCCTTGAATAGCTCTCTGAGAGGGATTAGTTTTAACCAGCTTTCAGAGTACCACAAGGTCAGTGCCAATCTATCATCTAAGGGAATACTATTTCATAAGGAAAGTGACATCAGTAAAAAAATACTAGTTGGAGAACATGTTTCTCTCATCTTCCCAAATTGAGGAACAACCAATGGCTTTTGATATGAGGAACATAATGGATGGATCAATTAGACCTGAAAGGAGCAGTTCTGTAGAAATCCACCATCAGCCTAGCCATGTAATATATTAGAATAGTCTTATTATGGCTTTTATAATACTTTAAGGTTTAAGAAAAAACTTACTACAAGGAGATTAATTCAGATAATAAAAATACAAATTATAGGATTATGTACTGAAAAATCATGAAAGCAGTAAGCTTCCATTTCATCAAGCCACACCAGCAGTATCCAGAAATAGACCACAATATCAAATCAAAAAAATCCCAAGCATTAAGAAATGAGATTTCAAATCATCATAGCACTCAAGGAATGGAACCAAGTATTGGTTATCTGCAACACCTGAAAACTGCAAGCAGAGCTCTTTGGATGATGAGATCAGGATAGGACTATACCCACAAAGATGTATTTGTTAGGGGGATTCCCATTTTGTAAGATATCTGATTAAGGTGGTTTTTGTATCTCATAATCTGTAAACTCTTTTTAGTCTATGTGAATCAGTTGCTCATTCTTTATAGCACTGTTTGACCTAGCTTCCTTTTTATTTGGAAAATAAGTGATATGATTACTCACATTTCCCACTCCTGAAATCTTTTTGTCCTTCAATACTTTGAGAAGCATGACACTTAGTGGAGGAACAGTAGAATCTTCTCATGGTACTAAGGGATCATTCAATGTATTCTGCTTGTTGTAATGTAAAGATGTGCTCCATTCATCATTTCTTAAAGATCTGTCCTTGCAACACAATCTCTATCTCATCACCATATTTCTCCTGAGGTACCCTGAAGCCAGTCTAAGGTGTCCCAGCAAGTAAGGAATATTTTTCCTCATATCACAAAATGAATTAATGAGTGGAAAAAAAAAACCTCTCATGAGGAAATTCTAAGGTACCTAGAGGAGTTGTACCAGATTCAGCAAACTATCTGGGCTACAAATCAAAGGTCTTCTTCTCTGGGAACACCCCTTTCATCTGGCAGTTGGATCTGCAGCCTTACAAACATTTCAGCTGTAGTTGCCAAATAGACTGGATCCTTCATTTGCTCAACCTTTCTTTTGGAGAGGATTTTGAATCCAAACCATGTATTACTGAAGGTATGTCTATCAGAAATCAGTATTTCCATTAGCAAGCAAGATTTTGCCCAGTAACGTTTTTCCTTACTGGCAGATAAGTGATAAAGTGAATGGAGAGTAAACCTTAAAAAAAAAAAAGGATTATCATAATATAAAATACAAAACAAAATAAAAATAGTATGCAAATAAGACAGGGAAAGAAAGAGGAAAGAGAAGGGTAGGGGAAAGGGGAGAAGAAAACAAAAGGCATTGACCCAACTTTTTCAGCGTAACACAATAGAAGATAGAATTGCAATCTCAACGTTTTACTTTATCTACTTAAGAAATACTAACCATTTCTATAATAATAAACTGACTTAATTAGCAAAATACAAAATTAAGATTCCATTTTTTTCTGTCTCCAGCACAAAGCCCAGAAAAGGTTTCCAGATACAAGCAAATGTGGATATGTTATTTTCTCTAATTAAAAACAGTCAATGCTGTCATCTCTGCTAAGTCCATCATGCTTTACATCCATATTTCTATTGTGAGGATATAGTCTATATACAACTCATCTTCCAAAATACTGGACAACTTATGACAGAGCTGTCAAACTTCCAGCCCATGGGCCAGATGCATCACGTGCTGGCCACGCCCAGTTTAGTGAAAGGGGAAAAGTCCCGATATGTCACATGATGCCACCATGACAACATTAGTTTGACACTCCTGACTTATGTCATGGCTTGAAAGAACCATAGAAGAATCAAGCTATAAGAATATTGACCTGTCCAGTTACAATTTCCTGATTATTACACCTCATAAGAAAATAAGTATTACACTGCCTGGATGGTCTATCTCAAGATGTCTATTTACCACATGCAAAGCTTTTTGGCTCAATGTGATCCTGGACAGCTAGTTACATACCTAACTGTTAAGATCTTACATGATGATAATAAAAAATATTTTTTTAAAAAAGGATGATACACACATACATACACGCTATATTATATATTTTATATGCAGCCCAAGACAATTTATCATCACTCGATACAAGCAAGCCAAAAGTGTACATATCCATGGTCTCCCTTTTTGACATAATAAGCATGCAAATAAAGCAGAAACATTTAAAGAAAAAAGGAAACTCTGAATCTTGTCCTTCCATATAGCAGTTAGTTCTTGGTTTTCCTGCCGGGTAGGAAGGAAGATGACAGCCAGAAACTCAGCAGTTGTTGCCCTGAATGTTATCTACATGTCCTGTGAAGGTAGCAGCATACCAGCCTCACCGCTGAGAGGCATTAAAGGTCAGCTGTAGAGTAACCTTTTTATAGTGATATACTTTCCTCTTGTCACAAGCTTGAGAGGAAAACACATTTACCATTGCTGTGTTGATGAGTTCTAACACAGGAAGAATTTGTGAAATGGGGTATTCTTCCAAACAGCAGCGCTGTATTTGATCTCCTTCCAGGCTCAGTACAGGGCAAGGTTAGACTACTTACCAAGTTCATTTTCACTTTATTTTATTTTTTTTTAAAGGCTTTTTTTTCTCATGGGCAATTGGAAGGGATAGTGATGGACAAATTCTTTGCAAATGGCATCTTTATGATTTTGACACTTCTCACTCCATAGGTGCTATCTTACTTAAAATCCTAAATGGAAAATGAATATATACTATGTGGGGGAAATGATCAATGGGATTCTGTGCATGAGCACTTAAATTGTAATTTTTAAGATTGCAGTTCTATTATACATTTAATTTAATATGTATTAACTTGTGTTTCCACTTTAAATGTCTGTTTTTCTCCTCTGTGTTTTAATTTTTTTTTTCTCATTTATCTTCTCTTAGTTTTTGGAATGCCATTTATCATTGTACCAGTTATTATTTTATTGTTGCCCTTGATAAACTAGCACACAGTGAATGATTTTAAAAATAACAACTAGCAATTGGTTTTTACGTATTTTCATACCTAACCATTTTTAATATTGAAAATTTTAGGAATAGGTATAAAAATATGCAAAAGCTTCTGAACTGGCATTAGTATTTGATAACGTGGGTCAAAGAAACAGTTCTTAGCTAATATTATAAGCTTTCCAGCATTTAAGTTATAACAAATATGGTATTTTAGCGCAGTACATCTTACTCCAGGCACTTTAAAAATCTCCTGGCAATAAATGTTGTTATCAAGAAGTAGCTTGCCAATGTAGTAGGTCTTACTTAACTTATCAGTAAATCAGAAGGCAGGCCAAAAATTGCTTTCAGGCCAAAAATTTTCCTTGGATGTACTGGATAATATGAAATGAGCTATATTATTGAAATCACTCTGAGTTCAAAGTAGCATCAGGCTTTATCTATTTTCAGCAAAATCACTGCCATTCTAAGACTGAGCTTGCAATGTTTTCAAAATGTAAATGTGTTTGACCTGTGAGGTCAGAAATAATGAAGAAATGTACTTTGAAAATTTCCAAATCAAAAATCATATTTTTGAACAAACATAATCAATTCTATCAAATTTTTATTTTTCTTTGAGGCATAGCATAACAGAATGTTTTTAGCTTGGAAGACTGTGTGCTGAAAGTCTCCCACAGAAAACTATTATTTTCCAGCTGGTTATTTTGCTAACTTTACAGTATGCAGAGCAATGCATTGATGCATTCTCATAAATGTACAGTTGGTAAATAAACAGGAAACCATTAGAGAACACAGCAGGTTGTACATTTGCAAAAAAAAAAATCTACAAACTGGTGTCCTCTAGAGTTTTAGACTAAAATTTATAGAATTCCCTGACTTTCAGTTGGAGCAACATGGGCTTCTGGGAATAATAGCCCAAAGCATCTGGAAAGATGATATTGTTGTGGTTTTAGTGACCTGGAATAGATTCTGTTGTGTTGGCTTGTTAGCAAATGGAAAAGGGGAGAAAACGTTCAGATATGGTCATGAAGTGCAAGTGCACTGTCACTAGGGCTCAGGAGCTCCTCTGCTTGCTAGCCAGGCCTGTTGTGGGGAAAGATAGACAGCATTCCCATTAGTTCAGTCTTGTATATAGGTTCTGGGAACCAAAGCTCTGAGGTGCCTCCTCAGTTACTGGGGGACATGCTGGTGGTCTAACCAGGGGTGGGATTCAAATTTTTAACAACCGGTTCTGTGGGCATGGCTTAGGTGCTAGGCGTGGCTTGGTGTCATGTGTCTGGGTGGACATGGTTTAGTGGTCATGTTATTGGCTGGGTGTGGCCAACTCAATATCACTCACATTGAGGCACGCATCTCCTCGCCTGGCCTCTTATGACTGTGGGGATGCTGCAACAGTCATAAGTGTGTAAAATGGTCATAAGTCATTTTTTTCAGTGCCATTGTAACTTCAAATGGTCACTCCACACAAGCAAAGTACCAGCAAAGGAAGGGAAAAAAAACTCCAGAGAAGTTCCTGAGACAGGAAGTCTAGTCCTGCCAAGAATGTAATAAGGGTTAATGGAGAGGCAGTTTCTGTAAGCAACACCAGAATGTTTCCTTCCTGCCTTCCTTACAGGATTAGGCCAGTAATTTCTTCTAACAACCGGTTCTCCAAACTGCTTTGAATGTTAACAACTGGTTCTAACGAATAGGTGCGAACTGGTCGAATCCCACCCCTGGGTCTAACCCAAAATTGGAGACAGAGAGGGAGAAGGAGAGGAGAGAAAACTACCAAGACTTTTGTAGCAGCTATTAGCTGGAAAGAAAAATTGGAGATTAAAGCTGGGGTGAGAATGCAGAGCAATTGACAGTCCCCAGGCTGGAAAGGAGAAGTTCATGTGTGGCTTCCTCAGAGGAAGAGAAGCAAAATCCCAGAGAATTCAGTCAGGATCCAAGTCAGCTGGATACAGACAGAGTGAGAAGTGAGGAGCTGAAGGAGGGAGACAGCTGGATACAGACAGAGTCTGAGTCTTTGCTGAAGCCCTAGTCTATGGGGAAGGATGGGCAGAAAGCTCTTGAGTTCTTTCTCCAAGGAAGGTTGATGAGCAGTGCTGAGCACCCTCCTTTATCATTCTCTCTTGATTAGTACAGAAATAGGGGAAGGAGACAGAATGAAATGGAAAGAAGTTAAGCACTAGGAGGAGTATTAGAGGAAAATAGTTTCTGGAGGAACACCTAAGAAGAAACCAAACATTGGGATCTTCTTATAAATGCCTACTGTAAATATCTATTGTAAACAGTTTTGCTGTACAGTAAAGAAATATAAAGGCTTCTACTGTTTTGGTTTCTCCGAGTCAATTGCTATCCTTGTAACCCTGAATATATATCCAGTTCTAAAAAGAAATCAGTCACACTGCAGGATATAAATGGTGCCCTAATAGTGTCTGACAGTTTTATTAAGGTGGCAGTTGTACAGTATATACATATAATTGAACAGTAAGAGGAAGAACAGCAACAAGAACAAGCTACTGAATCCAAACAGACCAGTTACTAAAACTTTGGAAAGGCATTTTGTAATCTCTGGGGGGAAATGAAAGATCAAATGCAAAGCGTGCAGAAACAACATGCATGATATTTTAGCATCTCAAAGGAAAAAGATATAACTCTGGGAGAAAGTCTTGATGTGTTGCAGGAAGAGATCCATAATTTCAGTATAGGCCCTACCTAGTTATATGATTGGCCTCTTAGGTGGTTCTTCATGTTCCTAAAAAAAGTCAAACAAAGCATTTGTGCTTTTACAAATGACAGGAAGAGAAGTGATTCCACTCATCTACTATAAGAAAACGTTTACTGCCCAGATATGTGTTTGAGCCAGTGGAATGTAATTTTAGCTGTATATAAAAAGCTATTCATGCTGAAGAACTATTTGAGAAAGAAAGGTCAAAAATCCCAAGTATGATTTTCCAAAATAGTCTATCAAGTAATCCCTATGATGTGGTGCCTTTCCTTTTACATTCATCTTTCTTCAATGGTTACGAATTTGAGGATATTTCAACATGGTCCAGGGAACTACATTATCTATCTGTCATCATAATAAGCTTCATAAGGCTGTTGTAAGAAAATACAAGAAAACATTATACCTGGCTCTGATTTGACCTCTGCTTTCCTGTATAATAAATGAAGATTAGTTATGCACCTATTTCCTATGAGCTGCTTATATACTAAGCATATTCCAATTGTTTAAAATGCAGTGAATGATTTGATTCTCACAATCCTTATTAGTAGGGGAAATGTCCAAATTTATATTAAACCGTTATCTATAATTTAAAGGTCACACATCTGAATTGTATAAAACTGGACACATCACTAGAAGTTAAAATCATAAGACTATATCTAATTTGCGTTGGCATGTCATGCATGCAAATTCATTGGAGAAGTCAGTGATGTTAGGAATGGTTAGTGGAATAAGAAGAAGGAGCAAACAAAGAACATGTTGACTTGATAACAGCAAAACTGATACAAAGATGAACATCCAATTGCTTGACAGAGTAGCATGTAGAGCACTTGCCTATAAAGTTACCAAGAGTCATACACAACTAAGTGAATAAAACAACAACAAATGTCATGAATATGATGCAAGAGTTCCATATCTCCAAATCTGTTCATCAATCAAGCTCTTCTGCAAAGTGGGGAAGCTGGTAAAGTGTCTTCTGCTGCTTCCCCCACCTCTCTTGGTTAGAGGTGAAACCTGCATGGTCAACATTTTAAAACAGAACATACATTAGATTGACTCTGCTAGGTACTAAAAGAGTTTTAAATTACTCTACAGCTCCTTCAGGCCTGGGTTACATTATACTTATGCATAATAAGCCTTGTTTGGCTTTGATTTAATGTGTCATATGGATCAAACCATTGTGGTTTATACACCATAATTTATAGATTAATGTATTGTAGGAGCCCAGCCAACTGTGGTTTATTCCATAATTAAGTAAATAATGATTTAGCACAATATGAGACTCTTGTCTTATGCCTGCTGGCCTGAAATTTGAAACAGCTTCCACTGAATGCTCTCCAATCACATTTCCTCTTTAAAAATTGGCTGTGTAACCCTCAATTTCTGCTGTCTTCTAGCCTCTGTTTCTGTTTTGACTATTGAGAAATTCTGGAGCTTTCACAAACTGGATTTTTTTTAAAAAAAATAACCTTTTTAAAAAAAAACCCAACTTCAAAAAAATAACCTTTTCAATTAAAATATGACTTTTATATAGACTTTGTAAATTTTCTTATGGGAAAAAATACTTATTTTTGAAAAATAGTATAAAACTTCACGAACTAAAAATTAAAAGGTTCTGATGCCCTAATGCAACAAGAATAATTACATGTAGTTTTTGCTCCCCTGTAATAACAGTAAAGTCATTTTTGGTTTTGGATTCGCATAAGAAGCACCGTTTCTTTTAAGCAATTGATTATGTATATTCTTTGTTGTTTTTTTATAATTAGTGGGAACATCAATGGAATGTTAAGGATATTTCAGATTTTCAATGAATTGTATAAAATATCCCCAGGATTATACAATTGTAACTGTGTAATCACTATCATGACATGATATTTTTCTGTAAAACTCCTTAGATCTAATTTTATTAAGGGTGAGGATTGCAGTTAATAGTAAATTATTTTTCACTTAACAAATGAGTGCACTTCAGCATTGATAATAACTCGGAGGACTACAGAATATATTAAGTTCCATTTTATTAATGAATTTATTATCATACGGCGACATGAAAAGAAAAACTCTTGCATGATCAATTAAGAGACTTCTGAATAGGAAAATAAGAGATCTCATACAAACACCATTCGATACTGATCTGCCAGTTTCCAAAGAACAAAGTCTTTGGACTTTGCACTGAAATAAGAGTGCATGTAATTCCTATTCTGATGAAAAATGTTAATTACATTACTACTAAATGTGACTTTGAGCTGGTTTTTATCACCATTTCTTTGGAGAAGATTGTCTTTGAAGATTGGAGCTTGAAGTTCATGTACTCTATTTTTTCCCTAAAATAGCATTCATTCTACCTGGTTTGCAGCAGATAATCTTGTGAAATCCTGAAGTGCAGAGATAAAATTCACCTCCATGCAGAAATAAAGACTATGAAAAATTCCCCTCATTGGAACTTTGCAAGAACAATGTCATCCAGGTCATGGTTGCCCTAAAGATGCTTTTCTCAAAAGGCAACTGGACTTTGTTTTTCCTTGAAGACATTTCACTTCTCATCCAAGAAGCTTCTTCAGTTCAAAAGTCCAGTTGCCTTTTGAAAAAACACCTTTGGGATTTGCAAGAATGAATTTCAAGGTAGTCACTCTATTCTCTGGAAATCAGTTGATAGGCAGGTTTATTAAATTATGGTTCATCACACAGTCAAACAAGACATTTAGTAGTAATAGTACTTCTGAGAAGTCCTGAGAAGTAGATTTTGCTCTGACTCAAAATCAGAGCAGTGCTATTACATTTCTGATTTCATCTACAATTGTGTAATTCAGACGCTTACTAAGATGAGAAATAATGTTGAAGACAAGACTACAGATGCTATTCTTCTGAACTACAATGTTTCATACAAGAAGTGCCATAGTGAAATTGACTGCAAAATAAAGCAATACGGTTTTCATTATTCATTGTTCAGATTTAGTCCTCAGCGCTTAAGCTTTCTTGTGTTAATTCTTACTGGCTTTGTCTCCATAAACTAATCTCTCATTACAGTCTGTTTTATCCAAAGGCTTGGCAAGGATGAATAGAATTTGAAGAAATGTTATCCTTTATCAAGTGCCCCTTTTAGTACAGAAGGAGCTCTTGAGAATTCATGATTTCTCTAGCTTGTCCAGCTCCTTGATAAAGATTAATCTCACTCAATTTTCTTCTCTTCTGTTTATACATATGAGATCCCAGAAAATATGAAAATGTCTCATTTTCTATGTATGAATGCAGGTCCTGCTTCAAGAAATGATTAACTTTACTTTCTTCTGGTTAGTATGCAGCTTCAATAGAAGACTGAAGTTCCTAATATGGGTTCTTGTATTTTTTTTTCTTTCAAATCTATACATTTTAAATGTTTCAAGAACTTGAACAATGTTTATGAGAAGTTGGTGAGATATAGGAAGATGCTATTAAGAAACTGATTAGGTAGCTAATAAAAAGCATAGTCTGGTATCATCTTCTGGGATAAAGATTACTCACATGAAGATTATCATTTTGAAATCTGTATTTTAATCTTTTTATCATTACTAACTCACTTTTAATTCCTGAAAACAAATCCTAAAGCAGGAACAATTAAAAACCAATACATTGATTTCATTTGTCTTAAACATGCAACTTTATTTAGAAAGATTGTTTACTAGTAGTAATCTAAAAAAGCTGTTCCATTTCCAAGTTATTTTTTGTTCAATGTGCTTAAACACTATAGGTGTTCTTTCATGCATGTATGTTTTATTTATGTCAAAGCAACACCAGAAGGCTGTTATTATGGAGCGTCTGAAATCAGCACAGATGCTTTTAGGCAATAGTATTTAAGCCTCCTTGATTTACAATATTTGTTAACCATGCCAATCTCAATGCTCTGGACATTGTATAAATAAAAGTTAAAAAAATCAAAGACAAACAAGCATCATTTTTTCACATGCAAAATATAGGCAAACAAATAATGCAAATGGAGTCCCACAAGCAAAAGGAGCTAAAAGTCTAATGGGAGTTTTTAAGGATTATCTGGAATACAAGAAGCTTTCTTAAGCTTCAGGGAAGCAGGTTCCACAGTCCACGGGCCACCATAAAAGTGACCTCTTTATGAGTAACCAAGCCATGATGATGAACTATTCTATTCCTTTCCATATCTGCTTGGATGTGTGATTGAGCAGTGGCAGCTTAAATCATTTGGTTACAGTGAAGAGTTTCCAACATTAAATAAAACAGCTGGAGGCCATAGCAAGAGATTGGTGACGAAAGATTTCTTTGATTTTGGCCCATTTGAAGCTTTCAAATGTTCTAGATCAAAGCTGAACTTTTCACAATATTCTTGTGAGTTTGTACATATCTAACTTGGACCATTTCTTTCCAACATTATTTAAGCATCTGCTCTGATGTGATAATTAATCAAGGTGATTGCCTATAAGCTTTGTATAGTTTAAAATAAAAGTGATGGGTGGATAGCTTCAGAAGCAGGATAGCTTTGATACAGTCATCAAAATATTAAAATCCTTACTCACGAGGTCTCTTTCTCTGAACCCTATAAAGTCTGAATAGCAAATTATTATATCTCATTAAATTTTGGTTCAATACTCTGTAGAATCTTTAACCAAACAGAAGATCAAGCATGGAATTTAAAATAAATACAATCAGATTATTCAACTTCGTATTCTGCTATATAATGTGCCTGTTTGTTTGTTTTAGAAGTCCTGTATCAATGGAAACAGTGCTAAACAATCCTATTTACTCATTGCCTTTTTATTTATCACACTAATGGTACTTTGGTGGCCATGGAATTACCCTTTTTTTATTCAACAAACAAATGCAAAATCTCACTTGTAATGGATTCTACTGACATGGCTCTTATCTCCAAAATCATTTGCCTGATAAGAATGCTGACCAGACTGACTGATTATTATGAAGAGGAAAAACTGATAGACTGTAACAAAGCAGAAGTAGTAGTCTTTAGCGTAAGCAATATTAAATACATTTGATTCAATTAATGCCTCCCAAAAAGAGCAATGTTCCTTCTTCATTGTTTTCAAGTCCCTGGTTCAGATGATACTTTTACCAACTGTTTGAGTAACTGTCCAATATACGTTGGGGACTATCCTGGAGGGGATTTTTATTCAAAAGGAGGGCAGTCCTGGACTTAAAATATTTCAAGGCAAAGTGATAAGCCAAAGTTCAATGGGGCTGAGATTTGGAGATGGAATGTGAAGCCTACAGGTAGTCCTCAACAAACTACTACTATTCGTTCAGTGACCACTTGAAGATGATGCTGCTGATGAGGAGGACTTATGACAGATCCTCATAGTTGCAGCTGTTGCAGTGTCACATGATCATGACTCAGGTGGTTGGCAACCAGCTCACAATTACGATTTTACAGCAAGCTTGAAGTGTCACTTGAACTCCATTTGCTACTTTCCTTGCTCACTTCTGTCAAGAAAAATCATTGGGGAAACCAGCAGGAGGTTTCAACACATGACATTGCAACTTTATGACTGTCATTTAGCAGCAGAACTGCCCTTTAAGCATCATGGTCAAGCAAGAATTACTAGCATTTCATAATTGGCAATAGTCTAGAACAATTTTCTAAGGATGGAGGACTCTTCTCAGTCTCTGTTAGAAGCCATTTTCCATCACTATAAGAATTTTTTTTTAAAGCTTTCCAGAACCCTACCTACATCAGTTTCCTTTTCACATTTTGCTAGTGAGAATCAACTGACCAACTTTTATATTATACAATTGTATCCTTGGCCACCACATGGGGAAATTTAGAGTTGTTAAAAAAACATTAGACAATGGCTTCACAAATGGGATGCTAATGTGACAGCCATCTATATTTTCATTTTGCAACTGCCATTAATGGTCTTCTCCCATTTTCTTGAAAATATTATCAGTGGTCTAATAATAAAAATTTTTACATCCCTCTGTTTATAGACCATGCCTTTTGCAGATTACAAAGGGAAATTTTGAAATGCCTACTAGAAGCATCTTTGTCTTTGTCATGCTAATCAAATAGAGGACATAATTCATTAGGTCTTCTACTGCCCTATCCATCATGCCATTAGGAAAAAAAGTTTTGGTGACAGACAGACTTCAGGGATTGTAGGCAGGACAATTGAATTACCTTTTCATGGGCATGACTCCATGTATTAATTGCCACTTTTCCTAGGCTCTCCTTGAAATTCAGAAATAAAATGTTAAGCGCCAAATTATAGTACTGCTTTTAGTTCAAATTCATTTTGCATGTTACGCTTCTTTTTATTACTGTTATTTTGACTTTTTATGTCATGCTATCACATATTCAAGTAATTGTATTACAATATTAGATTTTTTTTAAGCAAATCATTATCATTATCCAAAACCTCATATTCCCTTTTTGTGGAAAAAAAATCTTGCTTCTGTTCTTTATCAGGTATCTGGTCATTTCAATAAAGAAAATAGTTTCTTTTAAAAGCCTCTATGGCAGAAGTGGTATTCAGCAGGTTCTGACCAGTTCTGGAGAAATTTTGAGTAGTTCGGGGAACCGTCAAATACCACCTCTGACTGGAAATTTTACAGTATCCTTTCCCTGCCATGCCCACAGAACCAGTAGTCCAAAAATTTGAATCCCACCACTGCTCTATGGCAATGACAATTTGGGCAGTGATTACAGTAAAATAATCTTAAAACCCACAATGGTAAAAATCAAATTGATTTGCAAAAGGTTTGAAAAGATATCATAAATACTTTAATTCTCTACAATGTTTGAAGCAACAATTTTCCTTGCTAAAATTAATTCACTTAACTCTCCAATAAACAAAGATTCAAAAATGTCAGCCCCACTTATCATGAAGAGGGAGTGCAGACACTAGTAAAATCCAATGGCCAAGGTTAAAGGAAGAACCAGCTCCCAGAAGGTTGTGTCCTCCTTCTTACGCTTCACGTTAAATTCTGTTCCATAATTACTGAACCCATGGAAGTAGCGGCAGTTTTAGACCAAAGTCCCAAATGAAAAAGTACAGGAGTGCAAAAGTTACAGGGAAGAACTCCACAGTCATCACGAGAACTCAGAAGCTACTATTACTTTTGCACAGTCCTACACTCTGAGCAAGACAAAACGCATATCTGCTGGATTCAGGTGGACAGAGTGTTAATACATATATTTAAAAACTCTTTCTAATGAAACACTTAGTTTTTGAAGAGAACTTGTGCAGCTTTGTCTTGTAGCTGAATGCTTAAAACTTTTTCCTAACTTGCTCCTCTAAGGTTAAGTGTAATGCTACTGCCTCTGATATTGTGAACTTTGGATGGAAAGTAGATTATATTGCTATTAGAATGCAATGGTCCTCTCTGTTGTAATTTCCTGGATTTTGGTCCGTGTTTTGCTTAATTTCCTTGGACTGAAAGTAGATTATACTGTTATTAGAATGCAATGATCTTCTCTGTTGTAATTGCCTGTTCTGCTATGGATTTTGTCCATGTTTTGCTTAATTTCCTTGAAGTATTGGGGTGGAGGGTATCAAATGGACTGCTAGAGTATCCAAGCAGACCAATGGGCTTTTTCTCTCTTTGCTAGAACAATCGCCATGAAATGCAAAGGGCACTTAGTGACATTAAATACAGCACCAATAAAAAGGTGCCTCTTTTAACCTGCCTACTGAATGGTAACATCATTAGGTTCATGGTCTATAGGTAGAACATTGCTAGTCACTCCTCTGTTGCTGTTCCTTGATTGCATTCAAGGCAGTAAATAGCATAACTGCTAACCTGCTAATTATCCAAGGTTTAAAATTGTAGCTTATTCAGCACATAGCACAGCATTAATGGATAATGGATTGAACACAAAGTATACTTTATATGCGGTATGGGATATTTCCAATAAAATGTGTACCTGAGATTTGTTTTTCCTATTAGTAAGGGGAAAAATGCTCCATCCATTCCAACTTTATGCACAAATGGATTTTCAGTATTGGCTGAGCAGTTGTACAAAGAAGGGAGAGAAGAAATGAAAATGGAGAAGCTCTCTTTTTCCTATGGCTTTCTGATTTATACTACCAAGGGAGGTATATACATCTGTTTCTCCCTCCTGTAGGGTTTGGTTTGGTTTGTTGGGTTTTAGTTTTTTGCCTTTCCTTGAAAATTGTCCTTCTCTTTCCTATTTCCTTGTATATTTCTCCTTCAATAACTTTCTGACAATGCAAAGGTTTTTGTTGTTGTTTTGGGTTGAGTTTTTGTCTGCTAAAAACCTCCAATCTTGCTGTTTTGATTAACTTGCTATTTCAATAATTTCCATACTTTTATTCCTGCTGTTATGTTTCTTAACATAACTGCTGATTTGTTGTTTCATGCTTCCAGGTTTTCACTATAGTTATGAACCACATAGAACACTGGATGAAATATAAATATTTTAAGTAAGGAAATAATAAATATCTAAAGAACACCAGCTTCAATACAGGCAATTTTTTATTCTGGTGTAGGTCTGAGGAATATTAGTAGGGACAGGAAAAATAAAGCAATCAGTAGTCAGGACTGTTCCAACCAATTTCACTGAATTGAAAAAGTACAAAACAAATCAGTGCTAAGGGAAGGCTTGAATGAACAGTAGCTCTCCCAGTTTCTCAGAGTCAAAAGTTAAGCATTATGTAATACAGTTCAGAAAGCTAACAGACAAGGTCTCATCTCTAGTTTAGAACAAAATCTCAAAGAGCAGACAGAAGACAGTATAAAGTCCGAAAGTGGGAGGAATGAAGTGTAATATATACCATAGGCATGTGAAGATGCCAAGTAGCACTTGTACTTAATTAAGCATGTCCACAAATCAGGTTGAAACCATTTTGCAAACCCCATAAGCAACCCTTTGATGGTAATTATGACTGTCTTGTACTTATAGAACCAATTATCAATAAAAGTGATTGAAACCACTCTAGGTGCAGTATGGCATGGGACAAAGCCCAGTGTTACATTAGATACATCAGCTATCCCATATGAAAAGCAGATAAATTGAAAGGTTCACCAAGTGTTCATAGGACAAAGATATATTAAGTGGGGCTGACCTTGTTGTTACTCCAGAGAAGCAGAGAGGGCAAATTGGCTTACCTGCTAATCTTCATGGATATTACTGCCTGCTGTGAACAAGAACAAGCCAATTATGTGCACAAGAATAAGGTAATTATAAGTTTGCAAAATGTATCCAAAACTTTTAGACAAAGACCTTGAGCAATATGACTTCTTATGCCAGTATCTAGGCTGTAGAGAAGCTTTCTCCTTGACAAAAAATGGAATATCAAGATCTGTAGAATACACGAGGATTGAAAGAGGTAAAACAAATGAAATACTTATCATAGAAGACCATTTAGAGATCTAGAACCCAGATCTTTACTTAACAATGACCAATCTCAGAAAAGTACATTATTAGCAACGGGGAAGTTGTAAAATAATCAGAGCAAATGTTGTATCATAATTATTGAGCTACTTTGCAGAAAAAAAATGAAACATTTATTCAAGACTATCTGGGATGATGTTCTACCTGTATTATTAAACTCTTGCTTCTATTTGTTTGTAACCTTCATTTGAATGAAATTGGAGGTGGGACCTCTGACTCCCATGAGAATAAAATTTGGGGAAGTTGTGGCCAGTTCAGCACCACTGCACCTTCTGACTATACTTCCTAGAAACCTCTAGTTTGCTTAGTGCAAGGGAAGGCGGGAAGGTCATATCCCACCCTCTTTCCTATCCCTTTTTTGTCCATGTGCCCAATTGGCTAATGGCAGGACATGATAGGCGAGCTGTCATTGGCTGGTTCTGGGCTAAGGCTAAAATTTGAAATCTTTTTATGATAGTGGCTAGTGGGAGGAAAAAAAGGAAGTGACATGAATGCCTACCAATAAAGTATGGCTGGCTAGAGGGCATACCAGTGATGGAATGAGCCCTCTTCCTGCACTGAGGGAAGGGTCCCTTGGGGAACATACTGGAACAAGGAGGAGAGATATATTTTTCCTCATAGCACAGCAGTCACTTTGTTCCTCCCTTCCCCCCCCCAAACTGGCAGGAAGATGTATGGGCAGAAGAGGAGGAGGAGGAGGAGGAGAAGGAAGAGGCGGCTTTATTGGCCTGTTCTGAGGGTTGTGAGAAGAGGTGGTATTCAGCAGGTTCTGACCAGTTCTGGAGAACCGGTAGCAGAAATTTTGAGTAGTTTAGAAAATTGGCAAATACCACCTCTGACTTGCCCTGCATCTATTCTCTGCCTCTCAGCTGGGTCTTCTTTTGTTACCCTGCACAGGAGAAAGCAGGCTAGTGGGGTGGGAATGGAGATTTCACAGGATCCTTCCCTTGCCACGCCCACCAAGCCACGCCCACAGAACCGGTAGTAGAAAAATTTGAATCCCACCACTGGTTGTGAGGTATGGGAAATAGCACAAATCTATATTATATGTGGATAGGAAGTATGGTGGAACAAGTGAGATGCCTGCTACAAGGTAGGGATGGCAGAATGATGCTAGCAATCAATGGGTGAGTGTTCGTCTTCCCTGGAAAAAGAGGGCTCTTTGGGAACATATCAGAATGAGGACCAGGGATGCAGTTTTCCTCATGATCTGCAGCAAAGTGTCAGGCCATTCCACAAGTCAGCCAAGGAAGAGAAGGGATCACCGGAGCTTTTCTGTAGATTGCAAGGAGAAGGGAAACAGCACCAGCCTATATAATTTGAAAAAGGAAAACTGACCCAATGGATGATGGATAGTGTAGTGGGAAATGAAAGTTATTGGTGGCTTCATATTTCAGCTCATAGTTAGCTGGGCAGGCACTTTCCAACCATAACTTCATCACTGATTCTATTTTCCTTTGGGATGATCCTACTTCAGAAAACAAACAATTGTTGCACTTTCACCTGCTGAAGCACAATGTGTGGCAGCAGCCCTTCATTTTCTAGAAACTGTTACTTTTCATTCTCTGCCTATAAACCAGAAATTGTTGGATCTTAAGAAATTAAATTCTTGCAACAAACACATTGGTGCGAAACACCACCAGTGAGCAATCTACAAAAGAAAGTAAACACTGGTATAATTGTTCAAAGGAAGAAATTATTTTGGATACATTCAACAAGAAGCCATCTAGCAAGTATTGCCACACTTTTATTTTAAGAACATGCATCTTATGAAGTGAACCACTTACTATTAAGAAAGCGTTTTAAGGCAGCAGACCATACATTCACAACCACATCTGTGCACAACTCAAACAGACCTTCCCTTTTCCCCCCCTCTGACATCAGAAGTCCAAGGCCACATAACACAGCATGCAGGACTTTTCATAGCCTTGGGAAGACAACTTGTATAGATGGATATTCCTTGATAAGAATTTAAAAAGGGAGATCCCGACAGTCATATAGCCTCTAGGACATCCTCCTTAGTATCACAGCAGAGCACCTCCAGCTATTTTGCCTGTGATCCTTTTGTATCAGTCTAAGGCAATGAAGATTCCAGAGAATTTTCCTGACACTTGTAACTTCTTCTTTTCCCCCAATGGCCAACAAATGCCACCTAAAAGAATCTCTGTGATACATAAAACCAAACAGGATGTCCAAAAGGAGGCAGAAGCAGAGCTGCCTTTTAAAATTATCAGCTAGAAAATAAAGAAAACTATTTAAAGGGGGGAAATGTGTTTTCATTCCTCTACACAATCTGAAGCAGAGATTGTTACCATGGTACCAAGGGAATATATTTTTGCTTGCCCAGAAGTACATGTAAGCACTTCCTTATAAAACAAACAAGCTAACAAAGCTCTTATATTTTCAGGAAATCGTTTTGTAGTTAATTTTTTTTTGCCTTGTCACTTAGCTGCGTTTGTTTTAGGACACTTTTCAGTGTTGATGTTTTTTTGGAACTGCACTATATTGTTAATGTGTGGAAGAAAGAAGATGTACTTATAGAAGAGAATAGTTGTAGTTCTGAGTTGGACTGTGATAAACCATTAAATGATGGTGCCTAGTTTGGTAATGAAATGTCTCAAGAAAGCTCAGAGAGCACCAAGGACCCCAAAGAAGTACTTGTTTAGGATTTCATTTCAATAGATGAAGTAAAGCCATATACCATAGTGGGTTGGCAACTGATTCATTTCACTGATGCACACAGATGACAGGATTTGTCTTGTCAAAATATTTTGAATGTTTGAAGGATCATCCAATAGTCTCAATAGCTGGGCTTCTGATGTCCACAATGTGTGAACAGGAAGCTCTTCCAGTCAAAGAAATTATAGGTAAAACTTCAGAGTGAGGCAAAAAAAACCCTAATATGGTAGCTTTCCTTCTTTTAAAAAAAGACAAGGGGCTTGCTTTCTGTAGCAGTTTAGAAGGGGCTTTGAATAAATACAACTCTACAAAGATTTGCACAGACCTACCCATATAATAAAACAATATGAACTATCAGAAACTATTTTGATCTTTTCTATAAACAAAACTCCTTTATAAATTGATGCCTTGAAAGGAAATATTGTATTTCAGCAACAATGTGTTGTATGTTGCATGCATTTGTTGTGAGCATTCTGAGCAACACTATTGCAGTTTCTGAATAGATGCACTCACCCCAGATGATTGCTGAGTTGTAGAAAATCTGACAAAGTTCCTGGAATCACTTGGTGGAAGTAAAACTTAGTGGGTGAAACCCATGAATGGAATATACAGTACAGCCAGAGGGATTTAAATTGTTTTTAAAAAGCAGACTCAATAAACAATGTTGAAAACCATCTTGAATGCATTTGGGTCATTGTAAAAGGGAAAATATTGCTGTAGCTGTATACTACAGGCCAGCCAACTAAGCAGAGGAAATAGATGAACTTTTTACTCAACTAACTTTTAGTCAACTAAAATATGTAGGAAGCATAGCACAATAGTAATGGGAGACTTTAACTACCCTGACTTCATCTAACAAATTCTACACTTAGTAGAGGATTAAACAGATTCCTGACAAATCTAGCAGACAACTTTATCTCCCAAAAGGTAGAGAAGGGAACTAGAGCAATGGATGGAAACTAATCAAGGAGACAATCTCAAAATCTAGAAATTTCCTGATAGTTAGAACAATTAATAAATGGAATGGCTTGCCTCCAGAAGTTGTGGGTGCTCTACCATGAAAGGTTTTAAAGAAGAGATTGGACAACGATTTGTCTGAAATGGTATAAGGTTTCCTGCTTGAATAAGGTGTTAGATAAAAAAATCTCCAAAGTCCCTCCCAACTCTATTATTCTGTTACAGTTACAGGGTGGTCACATATAAGGGATGAATAATGTACCCATGTGATTGAAAGTTAACTGAGAACAATGATTGTTGAAGATGGAAAGGGAAAGTCATCTTTGTTGAAGATGGAAAGGGAAAGACAGGGAAAGTCATCTTCCTCCACCTTCCATGCTTTATCTCACATTTTGCCAGGTCAGAAATTCTTCTTGTAGCACTTGAGTAGAACAAATAAATCACTATAAAAGAATCCATGAGATTTGAAGTGGTGCAGAACAAGAAGCAATCACATTTCCAGAAGATTACAGAACCTATCAGAAGAGTTGAATGTTGTTGCAGATAGCCATTCCTGTAATTTCTGGTCATTTTTAGTCCAGTATAAATAAAGCTATTATTTTTGTTCAGGATTAGGTTTGAAGGCCACAGTCAATCATAATTATTGTGAACACAAACCTGGGAGGCCATGTTATGTCATCTAGCATTCTAGCTTACAATGATATGACTTTGTCCCCATCTTATTAAAAGCAAATATGGTAATACTTCATCCTTACTGAAAATAAAAGAATAGACAAATAAAGAAGCAGGCTTTGAGTTTGCCAAAAGGAATTTCTAGTCCCAAGAGCTATGGAAAAAACAGTTCTGTTGAGCAGAACAGATCAAAACAAGTCTGAAAAAAAAAACTGTCAGGAAAAGACTGATGCCAATAACATGAAAAGAGGAGAAATAGAAGGAAGTGGATGAGGCGACAGCTGAAAAGAAGAAGAAGGCAGAGCTGAGAGGATATTTTAAGGATGGTGTGGAGGGATGGAAGGAGAATAAAGCTATTAATGAGAAAATGCTGAGGGAAGGGAAGCACAGACAAGAGGGGAAGGTAAAACTCAATAGTATAAAACATCAGAAGGTTTCAAGTTCATTCTTCAGCATCAATGGCTAAAAGGCTTGAAGGTAAAAGGGCTAGGTCAGGTCTCCCCTGCCTCACACATAAATAGCTATTGTCAGTCAAAATGAACAGTATTGGGTTAAGTAGAATGATGGGTCCGCCTGACTTGCTCTGAGGCAACTTTATCTTCATAAAGTCATATTGTGCTGTTGGCAGCAGAGAAAGGGGAACCCTAAACATTTCTAGACTCATGAAAGTGCAAGAGGAAATTGTTAGATCTGGGAGGATGGTTCAAGAATGGAGGCAAGACTCAGATAACAACAACAGCTCTTTATTAGTGACTTCAGATCTGAGCTAAGAATCCCAGCCGCAGCAGCCCCTTATATAGGACTGGCTGTGGCTAGGCAGCCAATGAAGGCGATTTGAGTTTGCTGCTCTTGGCAGGGCCAATCGCAGCAGCCCATTTACTGGCCAATCGGATCAGTCTGCGGTGACCAATCATGATCTGCTATTTGCGGGCCAATCAGAGTTGCAGGCTTTTGAGCCTGCTAGTCCAGAACACCCCTCCCCTCTCGGTTCCGTTTAAGGGGTGGAGTTATATAGTCTCGCAGGTAGGCAGGTCTTCGCACCTGTCTACCCAACTTACGCAATTCCAATTGTCCATGTTCAAATTCGGGTTCAGATGGACTGTTTGCTGGATCTAGCAGGAACGGTGAAACGGTACCATGGTTGGGGCTCTCCTCTGAGGCCCCCGGGGTGATTGAGTCCTCAGCTTCGTTGCTACCGCTATGGCTCCCCAGGCTCGCTGAACCTACTTGGCTGCTGCTTCTTGGTGAAGTATTCGTCTGTCCAGGTTCAACTACAGCTGGTGAGTATTGCAAGCTATGGTGTGGTGATCTCGGGGTTAGTTCTGAATAAACAGGTGTTGGTTCTATTTCCGGGCTCACAGCTTCCCCTCCCCCCCTGGTGTCAAGGCTAGGGTCAGGAATGGAAGTTGTGGTCAGTCTGGAGCGTAGCTGGTCAATATGGCATTTCCACACTCTGCCATCAGTGGTCAGTAGGCGGTAGGAGCGGGGACCCGTGACTTGAGTTATTTGAGCAGGAATCCAGAGGGGATCCCCAGAAATTTTTTTTGCAAATACAAGGTCTCCTACCTTAAAGGCGCGATGCTTGCTGCTGGAACCCAGGGGCTTTTCCAGGTTGTAGGCAGGGTGCAAGCGGTCTAGAGGCGATCTGAGTTTCCTGGCCATCAGGAGTTCAGCTGGGCTCTTGTTAGTCATACTGTTAGGTGTGATGTGTTGAAGAAGCAGCATTCTAGTGACTTTATCGTGGATGTTACCTTGTTCCATTTTCTGTAGGGTTTTCTTTGTGAACTGAACCATTCATTCAGCCCTACCATTCGCCACTGGATGAGCCGGTGATGTGAGTGCGTGTCAGATGCCCCGTTCAGCTAGGTATTGTTCAAAGGCTAAGGCAGTAAATTGGGGGCCATTGTCAGAAACCGGGACATCGGGTAGGCCGTGTGTGGCAAAGAGTCTGTTCAATTTCTTGATGACTGCCTCTGTAGTGGTTGTTTTCATTTTATTGACCTGAGCCAGTTAGAATATGCATCTACAGTTATTAGGAAAGCGTGGCCTCTAGTAGGTCCCACAAAGTCAATATGAATGCGTGACCAGGAACCCCTGGGTGTTTCCCATTCCGCTGGTGGAGCTTTTGGTGGGGCTGAGTGGTTTTCCTGGCATCTGTTACAAGAGGAGACCCAGGTTTCAATTTGTTTGTCCATACCTGGCCACCAGGCATAACTTCATGCCAGCACTTTCATATGCACAATGCCCGGGTGTCCATCGTGTAGCATTTGCAGGACTTTTTTTTGTAGTTTAGTTGGTATGACAACTCGGTCTCCCCATAAAATGCACCCTCTTTGTGAGAAAAGTTCTGTCTGTTTTTGAATGGTTTAAAGGTTTCCTTGGGCTCGTATTCTGGCCATCCCCTCTCCACCCAGCCAATAACTCGTGCCAAACATGAGTCTCTTTTGGTTTCAAAGGCGATATCCTGGGCCGTTAGTGGAGGTGAGGGAATTGTCTCAATTTGTAGTATTGGGAGCGTGGGAGCTGGGTCCTCCTGCGGCTCTGGTAGTGGCAAGCGGCTCAAGGCATCAGTGTGAGGAATAGATTTCCCCGGGCGATATTTAAGTTGATAGTCGTAGGCAGCTAGGAATTCCGACCATCGGGTCATTCTGGGGGAGAGAATGTGTGGGGTAGGTTTGTCGCCCGCCAGAATGCCAAGTAATGGCTTATGATCCATGATAATGGAAAATGGTCTCCCATATATATATTCATGAAACCTTTTAATCGCAGAGACAATAGCAAGGGCTTCCTTATCTAGGTGGCTATAGTTTCTTTCTGTTTTTATAGAGTCCTTGAAAAAAATACAATTGGTGCCTCTGAGCCGTTTGGTAGGAAATGGCTCAGGATGGCCCCCACCCCAAATGGTGAGGCATCACATGTAACAGTCAATGGGAGTGTCTCGTTATATTGAATTAGCACTGCATCAGAGGTGAGAAGGTCTTTTACTTGCTGGAAGGCATGTTCCTCCCGACATCCCCAAATCCAGGAGGCCCTTTTATCAAGTAGTCTATGAAGGGGCTCAGCAACAGTCGCCTTCTGGTGTAGGAAAATGTTATAAAAGTTAATAAGTCCCAGGAAGGCTTGAAGGTCAGTTTTGTTTTTGGGTCTTGGGGCATTTTTGATAGCTGCCAATTTCTTTTCTGTAGGGTGGATTCCTTGTTTGTCAAGAAGGTAGCCAAGAAACTCCACCCTTTCTGTGCATAGCTGGCACTTTTCCTTCTTAACCTTGAGGCCAGCATCTTTGAACCTTTGTAGGACTGTTCTGAGGCGTTTCTCTAATTGACTTTTTGTTGGGGCTGCTATTAGTACGTCATCAAAATAGGGCATGACCCCTTTTATGCCTTGTAATAGTCTCTCCATCAGGCTTTGAAAGATGCCTGGGGCTACGCTTACTCCAAACTGGAGCCTGTTACATTTGAATGCACCATGATGTGTGACTATAGTTTGGGCTTCTGCAGTTTCGGAATCAACTGGCAGCTGTTGATACGCTTGGGCCAGATCTAATTTTGCGAATATTCTGCCACCCCCAAGTGAATGCAGGAGATGCTGAACGACTGGTACCGGATAGGCGCTCTGCTGCAGCGCGTGATTGAGGGTGGCCTTGTAGTCACCACAGATTCTCAAAGACCCGTCAGGCTTTATGGGGGTGACAATTGGTGTCTCCCATTGGGCGTGATCAATGGGATCTAACACGCCTTGTGCAATTAATTTGTCCAGTTGCTCATCAATTTTGGGTTTGAGAGCAAAGGGAACTCGGTGTGGCTTTAGGCGAATGGGCGCAATGTCGGGGCGAAGATTAAACGAAATAGGGGACCCCTTGTACTTGCCTAAGTTTTCGCTGAGCACTTCTTGGAAATTGTGGATGAGGGCTGCCTCCCAGTCATTATCTTCAGTATGATGGATGCCAGCCATTCCGATTCCTAATGGCGCAAACCATTGAAGGCCCAATAGACTTGGCTGTTCTCTGTCTACAATGGTGAGTGGTAGAATTGCATTATGTCCTTTGAAAGAGACCTGGAAATGGCGGGTACCTGTGCCTGGAATCCGGTTGCCTTGATAATCTTTGAGTATGAGTCTCTGACTGCTGAGGTCTTGGTGTTGGATGTTGGGAATCAGTTGCTTGAGCGTTTTCCAGGATACCATGGATAGTGAGGACCCAGAGTCGACTTCCATGATGCAAGGTTTATTTTCGATGGTGACCTTTACAGGGATTTTTTTAGCATCTAGCGATGAAGCGTGGCCGATGGTGAGAGTTTGATGAGCCTCTTCTCGTCTGGGTGTGCCATTAAACCTTCAGGGTCTGCTGTACTGGTTCCACTGGTTGCTAGGGCGGTCCCTGTGTGGTGGGGTTGCCATCATTCCTTTTCGGGCTGCTCCCTCTCTGTCTGGGGCTGGAATTTCTTTTGTTTCTGCATACTTTCGCAATATGCCCTCGTTTTTTGCAAAAACGACACATGGCGTCTAAGAATCTGCATTCGGATCGAGGATGGTTTCCCCCACATCTGGCTCATTGGTAGTTGGATTTACGACCCCGCTGGTCCCGTTGCTCAAGTTCTGACCGGAGTCTATGGACTTCTTCCTCCTCGCTGTCTGAGGATGACTCAACATCTTCATGATGGGTGGTCGATGTGTACTTGTCTGAAGGTTTCCCAGCATCGTTGGTGGGTTGGCGGTTGGTTCCGCTGGTTCGGCACATCCGTGCTGCTGATTTACGAGTGGCTTCAGCTGCGGTGGCATCTGCTATGGAATCTGCAAGCGAGATGTCTCCCTTGGCCATGATCTTGCTCTGGACAGTTGGATCTCTAAGGCCAAGGACGATTAGGTCTCTCATGGCTTCTTCGAGATTGGCGAAGCCACATAAACCACCCAGGTTCCTCAGGTCTGCCACAAAATCCCCAACGCTCTCACCTTCACGCTGGTCCCTCTGATAGAACTCGTGTCTGCGAACGAGAGTTGGTACTGCTGGGGCGTAATGGTTGTGCAGGATGGGAGCAAGGGTGTCCCAATCCATTGTTTTAACTTCAGCTGGTTTCGCTAATGCTTTAGCCATCTTAAAAATGGCTGGTCCACAATGGTTTAGAAAAACGGCTCGTTTCTTGCTGGGCGTGGCATCTTTTAGGTGGTTGGACTCTAGGAACATTTGAAACCTGTCCATATAAGAGTCCCAGTCCTCGCTAGCTGGATCGAATGGGGCGGGTGGTATAACGCTGTTGGCCATGTTGCCATTGTTGCGCTCTGTCAGCCACATGCTCCTTCAGCTAGCTCAATTCCTGTAGACTTCGTTGCCTCCGCATCCCATCCTCGTCGCCAATGTTAGATCTGGGAGGATGATTCGAGAACGGAGGCAAGACTCAGATAACAACAACAGCTCTTTATTAGTAACTTCAGATCTGAGCTAAGAATCCCAGCCGCAGCAGCCCCTTATATAGGGCTGGCTGCAGCTAGGCAGCCAATGAAGGCAATTTGAGTTTGCCGCTCTTGGCTGGGCCAATCGCGGCAGCCCGTTTACTAGCCAATCGGATCAGTCTGCGGTGACCAATCACGATCTGCTATTTGCGGGCCAATCAGAGTTGCAGGCTTTCAAGCCTGCTAGTCCGGAACAGAAATGATGTTGGATGATAGATGAAAGCCCATATTAAATCACATCTATTCTCTTTCTGAGGATAATGTGGGGAAGACGAGAACTTGAAATAGGAGTCACTTTGGGTCAGTTTTACTCTTCTGTTCTAAGCCCATAGATGTACACAATTCCACTCTGGAAAACATAAGGAAGAAAACTTCATTCACTAGTAATCTCTGGTCCATTCAACCAGAACTACAGACATACTGGCAAAGTGTAATGAGACAAGCAGACCTTAAAACAACTACAGATTTTTTTTTTAACTTGATCAATACACATATACATTCTCGCTAGCAAATATTGCTAATACATTGTAAGATCATTCCACTTTCGTGTTACAAACATTATCCCCTTAGGATTTCTGAACTATGTTACAACTCAGCCAGACACTTTTATTTTCAGACTGAAGTGTGCTGATACTGTCTCCCTTACATATTGTCGTTTGCCCTCTTGGTTCTCATTATCTGGAGATTGCTGCAAGCAAAGCAAAACACACAAAAAATGCACCCAACGATGTCTGCTGCTTACTTTATATCCAGGATGTATATTATAGGCTGGGAAGATTAAAAGTGGAGCAGAGCACCTTTCTCATTAAAATGATGGTAATGAAAATGATGAATGGATTCTAATAAACCCAATTCAGGCTACAAAGTGATAAGATAGCTATCGCTCTGAATGCTTTATCTAACCTGGTTGTGTGGATTACATGATGTCATTATCTTTTGTAGACTGTAATGAAATTCATGGTGGTTGTTTTTTGTTTTTTTTAAAAAAGCACATCCAATTCAGATTCCTGTGCGATATCCTTAACCCAATCTCATCTGAAATTCAAGAGGTCAGAACTTACTAGTAGATTTACTGGTCTGTTTTGGGGTACTTCTGACTCAGACTGTGGTTCATAGAAAGCTGTGAGCAGCAGAGGTCCTAATAACTGCATATATTCACTAGTTTAAAATTATGGCACATAAATAAATATGAATAAGCAGATTGTGCAAATAGAATAGAATAGAATAGAAAGTAGAGTAGAGTAGAGTAGAGTAGAGTAGAGTAGAGTAGAGTAGAGTAGAGTAGAGTAGAGTAGAGTAGAGTAGAGTAGGGTAGGGTAGGGTAGAGTAGAATAGAATTATTTATTGGCCAAGTGTGATTGGACACACAAGAAATTTGTCTTTGGTGCATATGCTCTTAGTGTACATAAGAAAAAAATAAAATACATTCATCAAGAATCATAAGATACAACACTTAGTGATAGTCATAGGTTACTAATAAGCATTAAATCATACTAGGAAACAAATAAAACAATATAAATTGTAAAGATACAAGCAACACGGTTGAAATCATGTGAGAAGAGACAGGTATGTGGATGTTCAAATAATAGCTTGATAGAAAAGTGCCAGAATGGTCAACTTGTTAGAGGGAGCATCTCTCCCCGCCGCTTCTTTCTACCCATTCCATCGGATTAGGCAGAATGGACATCTTATGGATCCCATCTGTTAAGGAGTTCCATCTGATGTGGCTGAGAAGACCAGCCTTTTTTGTTGTGGCACTTGCCCTAGGGAACATCATCCCTCTCCTCAAGTAAAATTAGGCTCAACCATATTGAAATCTCTTAAATGTGGTTTTTCCATCATGCTAGGGAATCCCTTAGAAACAGTGAGCCTATTAGATGGCTGTGTGTGTGTGTGTGTGTGTGTGTGTGTGTGTGTGTGTGTGTGTTTGAAACACTTTCCCATGGCCTTATTAATATTTATTCAATGTGTTTTTATTGATTTGTTTTACTGTGCACTGCCCAGAGTCACACTCATGAGATGGGTGTCTCTATAAATTTGATAAACAACTGAAATAAATAAAAATTGCAAAGTCTTCACCTCATCTCTACTAATATATGGAGCACATTAATTAAGTACGCTTAACAAGGAGCAGCAAAGGAAGAAATTTTCCTTTAAGGTCAAATATGGGATTCCTCTCCACATTCCTCTCCTCTCCCATCAAGTTCTATAAGAGTGATTTTGCTTGTATGGGCAGGTAGAATTCTTCTTAATATTGCATGAGATCCTGTACATTATTATAGCTTTACCATGCAGATTTTTTTTCTGGTAGTACACTAATTAAATCACATTGATTGATTGATTGATTGATTGATTGATTGATTTAAACTTATATAGTCACCTGCATCTCAGCCAGAACCTTGGGTGGCTCATAAAGCAGCAAATCCCCTCTCCCACTCATACTAAAAATTCAATATACACATAAGGGCCCCAGGGGCAACACTCTGCCATATTAAACACACTGAAATATATTTAGAACCACCCATCTTCATAGAGTGACCCTGGACAGCCATACAAGCATATACAGATACAGATACAGATACAGATACAGATACAGATACATACATACATACATACATACATACATACATACATACATACATACATATGAAGAGTTATAAACAAGAATAAAATAATTAAAATTTAACTAAATGATCTCATTTTGCAGCTTTAGAGGCCTCTGGTATTTCATTCTTGTACATTGATACTAGGGGTCTGTTTCTACCAGATTTGAGCTGAAATTTAAATCTGTCTCAATCACTTAACTATCTCCAACATGTATGTTGATGTTGGCATATTGGGCAGTAGGAGGCAATGCATAAATTGGTTCCATATTCATTAAGAATTGTTACATATACATAAAAAGGTAAAGGTTCCCCTTGCACATACATGCTAGTCGTTTCTGGCTCTAGGGGGCGGTGCTCATCTCCATTACAAAGCCGAACGCTAGCGTTGTCTGAAGATGTCTCCATGGTCATGTGGCTGGCATGACTAAATACCAAAGGCACACCAAACGCTGTTACCTTCCCACCAAAATGGTCCCTATTTTTCTATTTGCATTTTTACAACTGCTAGGTTGGCAGAAACTGGAACAAGTAACAGGAGCTCACTCCATGATATTTGTTATGTCCTGAGAACTCTAGGAGTTCTCACTCAGGTCCACTCACTTTGTGTGGGCGTTATTCCCCCATTCCCATTGGTTGGTTCTCTCCAGCAGCCAGCTATAAAAGCAGGCTGCGGGGTCCAACCAGTTGCTGATTGCTGCGAGCCAGTTCCAGGCGTGGCAAGCACGGTCAGCCCTTTATTGTAAAATAAAGTATTGTTGCACTCATGCTCTGGTTCAGCCTCTCATTGCTCAAACTTAACACTGGCGACGAGGATGGGATGGCTACCAGAAGCACCATGCAACCGCTGAGTCACTAGCCACCGATCCGCAGCCCAGAGAGAGCGATCGGCTGGCGATAAGGGAAACGCTGATCCGCAGCCAGAGAGAGCGGTCAGCCAACAAAACGAGCGATCAAAAAGAGCAAACGCTGATCCGCAGCCAGAGAAAGCGGTCTGGTTCAAAAAGTTAGAAGCGTCTGTAGCCGCTTGTTAGCCCCGCTACGGGGAAAGTGAAGCGCTGCGAGCCGCAGCCGCTCTGTATTTGGCGCGAAATTCAAACGGGTGTCATTTGAATTTCGAGCCAGTAGGAGACACAGCACAGCGCTGTAGGAAGTCGCTAACGCCCACTTTTGGCGCGAATCAAGACACCTCCAACGGCTAGCAGCCAACATGGTAACCCAGAGAGAAAAAGAGAGGGTAGCAAAAAAACCTCTCCAGAGCTGATATCACTAGTAACTCACGAGCGCCCGTTGTCCCAGAGAGATTTTTTCCGCAGGTAGCCCAGCCGTTCCAGCACCATGAGTTCCAACCCAGTATTCCCAGCGTTTAAACCAGACGAAGAGAAGTGGGAATTGTATAAGAACCGCTTCAATCATTACATAGATGCGGTCGGCCTGGCGGATGCGGGAGAGCATCGGAAAAAATCCTATTTCCTAATCTACTGCGGAGCCACCGTTTACGATACCGCCGCAGTACTCGTGGCGCCGAGAGAATTGAAAAACATTCCATGGTCCGAGTTGCTTGAGATCCTCACTAACCACTACGCTCCCAGGCCTTCACAAATCGCCAGGAGGTTCACGTTCCGTATGAGGAAGCAATCAAGTAAGGAGACCATCAATCAATATATGGCCGCCCTCAGAACAGCAGCCCTGCACTGCGGGTTTGGAACATACCTGGAGGACATGCTCCTCGATCAATTAGTTTGTGGGGTCAAGGATCTCAACCTACAGAGGCGCCTGCTAGCAAAAAAAGACCTCAACCTCGCGCAAGCGGTCGAGGAGGCCCTAGCAGCCGAGCTAGCAACGAACTCAGCCACCGAAATTCAGGGCCCAAGTGCCAAGTTGGCATCGTTCCCAGTCCATTCCGAAGAGATGGAAGCGGAAGAAACCCACAACGATGAGAACGACGTCCACCGCCTCGCCAACGACAGACGGTCGCAGGTAGGGGCCAAACAAGAATACACCGGTCCACCCAAGCACATCACACTGTGCCTAGCCTGTGGGGGATCACATCAAAGGGCCACCTGCAAGTTTAAAGGAGCCACTTGCAACAACTGCCATAAGAGGGGGGCACATCGCGAGAGTCTGCCAAGCCCCTCAAAGCGCTGCACACAGACCCCCGTCCTCGCACTCGGGACCACAGAGGCAAGTATTAAACTGTCGCATGCACCGCCTTGCCAGGCGTACTTGCCACACTGTTAGTAAAATTTCTCTCTCCGTTTCCCTAGAAGGTAAACCGTGCCACATGGAGGTTGACACAGGGTCAGCGCTCTCAATAATCTCGTGGAGCACCCTCTCAAGAGACTCCATCCCAGCCTATCTACTACCCGGCTTCAGAGATGCCAGTTCGGTCTGAAGGACTACCAGGGGAAGGCCATTCCCGTGATCGGCAGAGGCAAGTTCTTTGTCAGTTTTAGAGCTTTTAAGGGCCACCTACCTCTAGTGGTAGTTAACGGCAATCTACCCACCTTATTGGGGCTCGATTGGTTTCCCCACCTCGGCCTAGGGCTAACAGGAGTCCATGCTGTCTCAACCTCAGACACTGACTCCTTATTCGCTGACTACGCAGATGTGTTCAGCGAGGAGCTGGGGTGTTATAATGGAACCCCCATCTCGTTCACCGTTGACCCCCAGGCAGTCCCAATCAGATTAAAACCACGTAGAGTTCCATTTGCTATTCGACCAAAACTAGACGCTGAATTGGATAAACTACTAAAACAAGGGGTCATTGAGCCAACAGATTTCGCCAAGTGGGAGACGCCCATTGTCACACCCCTTAAAAAAGATGGTAGCCTGAGAATTTGCTCGGACTACAAGACAACAATCAATAAATATTTACAAGTTAGCGCCTACCCTGTGCCCGTCATTCAGCACTTATTACACACATTCGAGCCGGGCAGTATTTTTGCTAAATTGGACATGTCTCAAGCATATCAGCAGTTCCCTGTTGATAACCAAACAGCGGAACTTCAGACCATCGTCACTCACAGGGGTGCCTTCCGATGCAAGCGTCTCCAATTTGGCGTAAGTGTTGCCCCGGGTATTTTTCAATCCCTCATGGAGCGGATTTTACAGGGCCTCCCTGGTGTAGTACCCTACTTCAACGACATCTTGGTCTCGGCCAGGGACAGACCCCAACTCTTCCAGAGAGTGCGAGCAGTGTTAGAGAGGTTCAGACAGCATGGCCTCAAGTTAAAAAAGAAAAATGCGCCATTGCCACTAGACAGGTGGACTTTCTGGGCTATAAAATTGACGCCTCTGGCATTCACCCCCTGGAGTCCAAGTTTAGGGCAATCCACGAAGCTCCCACACCAACCTCCAAAACGGAGCTACAAGCTTTCTTGGGGCTGCTGAACTTTTATGCATCCTTCTTGCCCCATAAAGCCTCAGTAGCCGAACCCCTACACAGATTACTAGACAAAAAGTCACCGTGGCACTGGGGGCACAAAGAAGACCAGGCGTTTAACGCCGTCAAATCACTACTTACGTCAGAGGCAGTGCTCATCCAATTCGACCCCAACCTTCCTTTAGTACTGGCAGCAGACGCATCCCCTTTTGGAATTGGGGCGGTCCTTAGTCACAGACTCCCCAATGGCGCCGAGGCCCCCATCGCTTTTTCTCCAGGACGCTCTCGGCCACGGAGCGAAACTACAGCCAAATAGACAAGGAAGCCCTAGCAGCTGTTGCGGCCGTGAAAAAGTTTCACGAATTCCTTTTGGCCACTTCTTGAACTGGTCACCGACCATAAGCCCCTCCTGGGCCTACTGGCCGGCGACAAACAGACACCTCAAGTCCTTTCCCTAGGATGACAAGGTGGACACTTTTCCTAGCGGCCTACTCATACAAACTTATTCACCGCCCGGGCAAGACTCTATCCCACGCCGACGCTCTCAGTCGCTGCCCTTACCCGCTCCGGCTGAAGACCCAGCTCCTGTCAACGCCATTTTTGAAATCACACAGTTGGACCTGCCCATCACCGCCCTTGACATCGCCGCCAAAACCAAGGCAGACCAAGCGCCGCCCAGGTGCTCGACTGGGTGAGGAGGGGTGGCCGGGAGGCAACGTTGATAACAAATTCGCACCCTTTAAGACTCGCATGCAGGAGCTGTCCAGTTTGCAGGGTTGTCTACTGTGGGGCACTCGAGTGGTCATTCCGACCTCGCTGCGTGCACCCGAGTCCTGGAGGCGTTGCACGAGGGACACCCGGCATCGTGAGAATGAAGTCATTAGCACGCAGCTACGTGTGGTGGCCGGGTCTAGACGAGGACATTGTCAATTGGGTAAGTTCCTGCAACATTTGCCAGGAATCCCGTCCTGCTCCCCCCATCGCCACCCCTACCAGATGGGAGAGCGCCAGAGCCCCTTGGTCTAGAATCCATATCGATCTGGCCGGCCCCGTGCATGGAAAGATGTTCCTAGTGGTCGTGGACACTTATTCCAAATGGATAGACATGGCACAGCTATCCACGACCACCACACTAGCAATCACCAACGTGTTAACGCGCCTGTTCGTTACACATGGACTACCCGACTCCATTGTCTCCGATAATGGCCCACAGTTCGCATCAGTAGAATTCAGCCGTTTTGCTGCCAACCTGGGCATTCGCCACATTTTCACAGCCCCATTTCACCCTGCCAGTAATGGGTTGGCTGAAAGGGCCGTCAGGACCACCAAAGAGGCCCTCGCTAGGTTTGGCAGGGATGACTGGCACCACAAACTCGCACGGTTCCTGATGAGCCAGCACTCAACCCCCTGTACAGTCACCAATAAGTCCCCAGCGGAACTTCTGATGGGCCGGCGCCTGAGGACTGTATTGGACAGACTGCACCCTCAATACTGCCCTGACTCTCCCCTCGCTTCTACTTCAGGGGTTAGACATTTTATGTTACAGGAGCCAGTATTCGCAAGGAATTTCGCTGGGGACCCACTTTGGATTCCAGGCGAGGTCATCGCCGTCACCGGGCCGAGATCGTATAGGGTCAGGCTGGAGGATGGTCGCGTCTGGAGGAGACACATAGACCAGCTTAGAAGGCGCCCCAGCACCCTTGCCAACAAGAATCCAGAGTCTCCAGTCGAAGAGGAACCACCACATCCGTCGCCCAGCCACATCGCACCCAACGACCAGTCTGCACCAGCGGTCGCTCCGGTCAACCCAAACTCGGACAACAGCGCCCAGAGAGTTGACCAGCCTGATCCAACCCACGAGAGCTCGACCCCAGTAACCAACCCGGTGGTTTCCGAGGATGCCCAGTCCGGAGGGAGCGTTGGCGACACTATGCCGGCTCAACCGTCACAGACTGATACCGAACAGACAGACAATGTTCCCGAGCTGCGCCGTTCCGGGCGCCAACACAAACCCCCCGTCTACCTCAAGGACTATGCATGTTCGCATCTGGGGGGAAGGGGTGTTATGTCCTGAGAACTCTAGGAGTTCTCACTCAGGTCCACTCACTTTGTGTGGGCGTTATTCCCCCATTCCCATTGGTTGGTTCTCTCCAGCAGCCAGCTATAAAAGCAGGCTGCGGGGTCCAACCAGTTGCTGATTGCTGCGAGCCAGTTCCAGGCGTGGCAAGCACGGTCAGCCCTTTATTGTAAAATAAAGTATTGTTGCACTCATACTCTGGTTCAGCCTCTCATTGCTCAAACTTAACAATATTGCAGTAGGGACTCGAACTGCCGAACTGCCGACCTTTCTGATCAACAACTCAGCGTCTTAACCACTGGGCCACCGTGTCCCTACCACATACATAGCCAGTCTTATCTTAGAGGATTTGAACCCTTTAACCAAAATTGAATTCACACAGACATTTACAAAAGAGAAAAAAAACTCTCTCCCCCTCCCTTGCACCGCTTCCAAGAGAGATGGTAAAAGTCATGTAAAACCTTGTATACAGGGGCATGACAAAATGCAACTTCTGTAAATCTCTTTGGAGAGCTTAAAGGAAGAGGGACCATTATACTGCTACAGTAGATTGATTTTAGTGCTGGAAGCCATTTCTCCCCCTCCTACACACAATGATAGTTTGGAACAATTTTAGGATTTAAGCATTGCTAACATGGCAAATGATGACTAAGCTCTCAATGCAGCTGTGTTGTTGACTTGGAAATACAAAGTCACACTCCCAAGATTATGTTGGAAAATGACTCAGAATTACTGATGGAAAAGAATCTTGCGATGCATGGTTTACCCAAAAAATTACCCTATCTTCAACCAGCACAATTCCTGCCCTTTGATAATTGGTATATGTTTGTGGTTGATGTTGCTGCAAGGATAAGAGTATACTGTATATTTGGGTTTCAAGTAGATCTATATGAATAAACTGGTATTGCTCTACTTTAACGTTTGTGCAATAAGATTCTAAAGGGTAGAAGGTTCCCTTGCAGGATTACAATTCTATGGCAATACATTTCTTTTTCTTTCAAGATGGGCCATTCACTTGCTCTGTCATACCCTGGTTCTCCATTTCCACAACCAGTGGGATCTAAACCTTCCATATTCAGTCTGCAACTTCCACTGGGGTTTGAGGTTCCACTGATTTAGAGGATGATTTCCTGAACTTGGTTTTGTAAACATGCAAATTTGGAACGCACATTTTTGTGCATGGATTTTTGTATTTAAGTTTCTCAGGGATACCTAGACAGAGAAGGTCTGTTTACTGTTCATCGATATGCAAATGGATCTGCATCAGAATGATTCTGTTCAAGAGTGCAGGCATTTTGTCTTTCCTAAACAAATCTATTTTCACTAATGATGATCATGTGTCAGTAAACTTTTTAAAACTCTTTTGCTGTTTTTTCATTAAAATTGTGTATATGTGTGCTTACATTTACACACACACACACACACACACACACACATATGTATGCATGCATGCATGCATACATACATACACATATACATATACATATACATGAAGGTAGATAGGCATAATGACTGGGTAGGTACAGTTTGAAGCCCATCTTCAACTATAACTCTCCAGGTGATTTTGAACCAGTGGTGGTGTTCTACTGGTTCAGCCCGGTTCTGGCATACTGGTAACGCCGAAGAGCAGCAGAGACTAAACTGATTCTCTGAGATGCTCTGCTGTTGGGCCCACTCACCTGCCCGGGCTCCCATACTGACCTTTATATCCTGCTTTTGAAACACAGCTGCTTTGCGCTGCACAGCAGATTGCTGCGCGTCAGCTGCTGAAGCAACAGGAAGAGTGCAGGATTGCAGGAGGTGAGTCAGAAAACCTCTGCGCCTGCACAAAGTGCACATTTGGTGTGGGCGCACAAAGTGTGTGCAGGTGCTCAAAGTGTGCCCACCAAGCCACCAAGCCACACCCACCAATCTGGCGGTAATCTTTTTTGAAACACACCACTTTTGGACCTTTATTTTTCTCCGAATCTCCTAGAATTACTATGAGGAGAATTATCTCCTCACAGTCAAAGACACAAGCACAAAGAGCTGCAAATCTTGAGTTTCTGTTTTGTATTGGAGTGTTGTTTTAAGATTTGATGAAATGGGATATCTGTTTTATCCACCCAGGCAAGTATGGACAGTAGACTTATTTTTAAAAATAAAAGCGCTTAATTCCTAGAATGTTCTGCCTTATACACAGAATTTTTTTGGAAAGTGCTGATGGTGGTGTTTTGTTTTTATTTTTCATTTTCTTAATTTGGATAGAGAACAGGGAAAAGGAGAGAAAGAATTAAGGAAAAATAATTTAACACAAATTGTTTTGACTGGTAGTGCTTTGAGATCTCCCTCTTGTATCTCTTTCTCTCAGATACAGTCAGGAATCGCTTTCATAAATAAGGTCATCTAGCTTACTCTGTTCATCCAACTAAAGATGATGGAGCAAATTGATTGTTCTTAAATAATGATGTGTGACATTACAGTGCTTCTATGCTTGAGGAAATCAAAGCAATGAAGCCAATATCATACAACAGAAATGAAATGATGCTCTTCATAAAAGTCAAGATGTCCCTAAAAGATAATGTCATTCAAAAACATTCTGTAGAGGGAGTTTAAGTGACGAGTGGAAATATACCATGCATCAGGCATCAGAAGAGTTTAATATTGAATTGTTGTAGTTCTTTAAAGTTTATTTAAAGAAATGATCTGATTTTTCCGTATTAAAAATCATAATTATGAAGAGCTGTACTCCAGTAAAGCTAAAGGTTCCCTTTGCACATACATGCTAGTAATTTCCGGCTCTAGAACTCATCTCCGTTACAAAGCCGAAGAGCCAGAGCTGTCCAAAGATGTCTCCGTGGTCATGCGGCTGGCATGACTAAATGCGGAAGGTGCATGGAATGCTGTTACCTATCCACCAAAGTGGTCCCCATTTTTCTACTTGCATTTTACATGCTTTCAAACTGCTAGGTTGGCAGAAGCTGTGACAAGTAACGGGAGCTCACTCCATTATGCAGCGCTAGGGATTTGAACTGCCGGACTGCCTACCTTTCTGATTGACAAGCTCAGTGTCTTAACCACCGAGCCACCACATCCCTACTGGATGATAAATGGCTATTTATTAATCCAAGAAAGTGGAAAGAAAGACACAAACCCAAGTAGTTTTATAGTTGACTAGCAGTATGGCACTAAATTGATACAGCAAACTTTTTTTTTTTATTTCTCTCTAGTCTAGATTGTTTGAATGTTTGCAACCCAGAGATGATTTATTTAATTTGCTTTCTGGGGAAAAAAAGAGCTTGATGGATTTACAAAAGAAAGGCACAATATATATGAGAATTATTACTAATAATGACTTAATGGCTGGAAGAATAATTAGAAAAGTGATTTCCAATGATGGGCTAATACCAAGGCAGCATATCTGCATGTTTTAAATAGCTCTGTCATCAAAGGCTTACACAGAAATCCACATACTATTTAGCATCTGCATGTTTTCTTCACTGACATGGCAGCAGTGAGTTGGTAGTAAATAATAATCCTTGAAGTGTCTGGATATAGATATATGTCACAGCCCAAAGGAAGTGAGGAAGGAGAGAATCATTTCAAAACCCACTGTAATAAAAACATGTAGTGTAATTGAAGGCTAGGGGACAGGAATCAAGGGGAGAAATTTAGAAATGCATGAGAAAATTGACTGGAAGGGATGGTGCTACTGTCAGGGCAATATGTTTTCCTTGCTTCTTGTAACATATATTCAATGGAATGGATGTTTACAGCTCAGGTTCAGTGGTTGTATCCACAGAGCCCCATGTGTGCATGCAATCTACAGTAGGAGTCATCTCTCCCCCTTTTGATCTCCCTACCTCCAATATCATAAAGCGGAATCCAAAGCGGAAACATGGGAAGAGAGCTGTGGGAAGTCACATGTATCATTATTCTCACAATACAACATATCCATAATTCTGTAATGTATGATAAAACAGAAGAAGTGTGATTGGTTTTCATTGGCTTTTGTATTGAAATGAGGCTGGCTATGTTGATGACATATTGGGGGGAACCGCCTCTTCTCCCAGAAGTCCTTTGGAACTGTCCAACTTTTAGGACCACTACTTCAGCCACCAAATTCCCTATCTGTGAGGGACAGATAGGAATCCCATTACTGGAGGACCATAGAGATCTCATTACCTGAAGCCCTTATTGGTGTCTAATAGGGAAATTATTAAAATAAAATTCTATAGCACCACCTCCTGGCCTGGCAGGAGGCATTCAAGTATGGAAATGAACTCCCTCTTCTTCTTTTGAGATATGATTAGCTACTCAAAGAAAAATGAAAATTAACTTTGATTTTAAAGGGGAAAGAAGAGAACATTTACCTTCCCTTGGAACTGTAGAGATTCACATGGAAAACATGCAATTGTAAAGACATATAGGCTGCTAAATAGGGATGGCATCTCTAGAAATCAGAAAACCCTGAGCAAAACACCAGGTGGAACTGATTTGTTAATAATCCAGTTAAACCTGCTATTGTCAGGTTTTTTCAAAATGACAGAACTATGTTTATATTTTATTTTATTTTGATTTCTCATGTTAAAAAGCTAGCTGATTCAGAGATGATCAAAACTGAATGCCTACTGACAAATTAGCCATACCTTCCTGAACCTTACCTGAATTCTGTTCAGAAATGGCAAGTGTGGTGTAGCAAGCATTAATCCTGGACGTTCATCTGAAATGTATGGATGTCCATCAACCGATTGAAAACATGTTTTACTGTCTGTTTTGGGATAAAGGTTGTCATGGTTACTTGAACAGCAATAGGAGGCAATTGATCAAACATACAAACCAGGTTTGGACTTTTACAGGAATTTCATATTCAAAATAAGATTAACTTCTGAATCAATTAATGGAGTGACTATCATGGAGGAGCATCAACACCTGCACATTCTGTAACTATAGCAACCCGAGCCAGGTTGATCGCAAATCTATAAGGAACTTATTTTTTAAAGAATAAGCATTTATTTTCAGTCTTTAGTACAGTGAAAGAATGGTAGGCTTAACACAAAGGTGCATTTCATATGATTCTAGTGTATCTTAACAAGCCTAGTAAGATAGACAATTTTTCCCATAATCATGTCGCTACTAAGAGCAATGGGAGATGAAGTCCAGTATAATGTTGAAGGTATTTGTTGGTGAAAGATTGGCTTGCAGGATCTTGATTTTAAAGGGAAAATAAGAGGATATTTACCTTCTTTACTCTTCATAAGCTTGAACCTCAGGATCCTACGTATTTGGTCTCTTCCCCGCTAATTTAACTTTTATTTGGACCAGGCCAAATGAAGGCTTTTAGTCTTTGAAGGAGGCATTCCTTCCCATAAAAGAGGATTTTTTTCCCATCAAAGGGTTTTTTTTTTCTTCCTGCTTTATGAGGAGCAAACAAATTCTGATTCAAATTCAGGAGGAGCTAAGATGGAGAAATAAATCAATCTTGACCCATGGCTTTTTTTTTTTTTTTTACAAAAAAAAAATGTTTCTTACACTTATCAGATTTGTGGCACTGTTTCTCTTTTCTTTGACAAATACTGGAAGAGGGTCCTGAACAGGTACCATTACTTCTTCAGACTCCTGCAAATGCTGGAGGAGGCTAAGAAGAGGCCACAGGAAGCAGTGAGGAAAAAAAAACAAAATACAGATATCAAGCAAGGCCCCTGCATTCTTTCATTCTTGGAAGGGAGCCGGTGATTGGGCCATATTGCTTTACTATGCTAATGAAGCTAAATGTGCATCCTTGAAACTTTCCCCCCACATTTCAATTAGTCAAATGTCTCTACATAATAAGGTTATTCAACTTCCTGAAGACACATATTTTGGCTCAACAATCCCACAATGCTCTTGCCTAGGTAATATGTGCAATCAGAAGTCTGTGTTTAAAGGAAATCACACACTAAATTCTCTTACTAAAATCTCTCTTTTTCATATAATTGCTGTGAATTGTATTGTACAATATAAGTTTTTGTGATTAATTGCAAATGGAAAAGTGCAATTAATATCAGGTGAGTTATAATAATATTCATTACTTGCTGCATCACTTTGCAAAACAAATCAAGTCCTTTTCATGTTCTGCTTTTATTTACACAGTATAATATTAAGCAGTAGGTAGCAGGACACTCCCAAGTCACCACAAGAGTTGCAGTAGGAATTTTCATGGAAGACTTGGTTTTGGGAAGGGGCATATATTTTGAATTTAGCCACATTTTTAATATTTGCACACATTTTCAGCATAGTGATATGCTGAATTCCCCTCTCTCTCTCTCTCTCTCTCTCTCTCTTTTTTTTTTTCTTTCTCTTTCTCTCCCCCCCCCCATATTACAAAGAGGGGCATGAAGTGAAGCAGCCAAAACAAGCATCCAGTGGAAAGAAATTTGGCACAACTTAGTGAGCCTGTTCTATCACAAATTGAGTTCGCAAACCGCTGCAACAGGCAGTAAACCAGTCCAGTGACTCAATCTGTATTACAAACTGCAGACTCTAGCTACCGAATGAAATTTGCAATTCAAAACAAATATTGCTCTGTGGTCTTGCTACATGTCAGTATTTGTTAGATGCAGAAAGCCATCCTCTAATAAAGAACTGCTATATATTTATTCTTCAGCTTCAAAGGCAACAGAAGGCAACAGAAGGCAACAAAGGCAACATAAAATGTATTTGAACATTAATTCTTTGTCCCAGCTGCTTTTAATTTTTATGTACAAGTGATTATGAACATACCTCCTGAGATCAGTTTCCTTTAACCTTTGTCATCAGCTTGGATTCCTGTATCAGTGTGACATGAATCCAAGGCCCTTTTTCCAAATAAGTCATGAGCCTACAACCTTCTGTTGTTTTTATTTTTTACAGAATATTGCTGGGGAGTAGCAACTAAATATCAATGTACCCTATAAACTAAAGTTCCAAAGTCAATGAAACTGAAGCTGATAAAAGGTTCATTATTTTAAGAAGACAATGCAAAACATACTTCCAAATTAATCATGAAAACTTAACAGGAAAGGAAGATAAGGGTTCTGGAATGATCTTCGCTATCCTGAGACTTGAATGTTATTGAAAACTGTCAGGAAACCTGAAACTTGCAGGGCAAAGACAATGAGCTATAAGATTTCGATAAGTTGGCCAATTTCCATGCTACAAAGTACTACCTAGAAGGCCCTGCAGTCATATCTATGTTCTTAAAATTCCTGCATTCTGTATTCTTTTGAATCTGTAAACAACTGCACGTAACCATTAAGTCTCCATTTAAATTTTCAAAACAACAACCCTGCCCTTTTATAACTTTGCACCATGCAAAGATTATAGCAGCTCCCACTTAAGCAGCCATTCGTTAAAACCTACAATTAGAGGAAAGATGCCTCAAATTCTGCAACTATACATAGAAAAATTACTAAAAATGTGTACTCATTTTGATCTCCAAAGTTTCTTTCTGGTAGTGTGCTTTTGAATATTACATTTGGGAAATTTAAGCAAGAAGATGATATCCTTCTCCTGTTTTTTTGTGTAGGTTTTTCATATACTGTAGATGTTGTGGAGCCGCGGAATAACCTGAGGCAAACACGGAGCGAACTTCAGCTTTTACTTTATTGTAACAATAAAGGGTTGCCGTGGCTGCTGCGCTCACAAGGCAGCCAGCTGGCGGACAACAGCTGATGCTGTTTGACAGCTCCCTTTTATAGCCGGCTGTCAAACAGCATCAGCCAATAGGAGCGGTCCATGTCCCCTCTGGAAACATGGACCGGAGTGAAGACTTCAGCTCACTCTTTTCCGAATGCCACAGTAGAAATCTGGTTGGCCATAATGAGAAGCAGAATTCTAAAGGACAGGCTATGGGCTGGGCTGGTGTTATGTTCTTTCTATAGTGGCTCCCCGTTCAGACACATCATGTTCAGTGAACAGCCTTGACTTTCAGCTTGCCTGATGACGATGAAAGTTAAAATGAAAACAAAGTATAATCTTGCTCTAAGTGTATGAGGGAGAAGCAAAATAAAGCATAATAAACAGATATCGAGAAATTATGCGGTGATCCCACCCCATCAAGCAAGGCCTATGACCCAACAGAGTTTAACATACAAGAGCATCACTTCCGGTTTGCAGGGCTTCGGCAGCAGGCAGGAATCCGTGATTGTGTGAGGTTTCTGCCTGGACTTGCCGCTGGAGCGCCCCAAGCCAGCTGGCTTCATGGCTAAGCCACCCCGTAGAGGTGGTGAAAAGAGGGGAGATCACCAGCAGGGTCAAGGAGAGCCACATCTCTCCTCAGCTGGCCAAACTCCCTTTCCTGAAGGCGGTAAGAGTGGTGGTCAGAAATGGCCACCTCAAAGAAGCACTCAACCGGAAAAGAAAGTGCAGGAGGAAGATAAGAAGTGAAAGTTTTGGCTGACTGGGATAAAAAGCAACAACTAAGGTACCCTGGAATTTAAATTTTATAAACGATAACATCACTCCCAAAGAAGAGTTGGAAGCAGTGAAAGAAAGTGAAAAGGGGAAGTTTTTTTTTTCTTCACTCTCCTTCCTCGCATTGACAATGAGCAGAGCTGAATAAGAAATTGGAAAAATCTGCTTTGGCACCAATTAAGCTGAAAATAAAATTTGCAAAAGGGACAATGAAGATTGCTGGACACTAAAAAATCCTTTTTTTGTTATAAGTAGGAAGGGAGAGGAAAAGAATAAGGGCAGGATTTGGAAAGAGGAGAGTGCCTGGAATTCAAAAGAATCTAAAGTTAAATCTCAATAAGACTTCTAAAGGATACATTTTAACTGGAACTTTGTAGCTAAATAGTAACCCCAGGAAGAGAAAGTGAAAAAAGAAGAAAGTGTAAAAAGAAACAGCTTGTGTGTATTTGGATTGCTGGGTGACTTTGGGATTTCTGGAAATTATATTTGAATGACTAAAAACAATTGGGCAGTTGTTTAAAAAATTCTATAATGGCATCACTTTTTGATGAACTGAAAATGGAATTTAAAAAATATAAAGAAGAGGCACAAGAAGGGAAGGGCTCCTTTGCATCTACAAGAAACAACAAGAAAAGACTGCGCAACAAGAAGATTGGGACAAAGAAGAAGCCATCTTTAATGAACAAGTAACTCTATCTGGGGAAGAAAGGGGAAAGTGGGGGACGAGAATGGGGAATTTAAGACTTAAAAAAAAACAGCCAAAAAAGGGAAAAATAATGTGAAAAGTGGATATAATGTTGGAAAGCAACAGAAAAGGGGAATACAGAAGAGGGAAATGGAGGTGGAGAGAGAGGAGGGTAAAAAGGGGAGGGAGAAGAAGGAAGGGAAGAAGGAAGGGAAGAGAAGTTACAAAGGTTTGGAGCAAGATGTAAAGAAACAGGACTTATTCAGAGATAATGGGTGAAAATTTTACTGAAAAAGAGATTCTGTAAAGGTACATAAGATTGTATTGTTATATTTGTAATAGAAATAATGTTAGAAAATTGGAAACAACATATGATTAAAAAGTGGGATAAAATAGTCAGTGTAATTTAGTGAAACTTTTGTGAACAAAATAAATGAAATAAAATAAATCAGAGAATTGAATTAGGAAGGAATGGAAACATTTTAATTACTCAATGTTTTATAAAATATAAGTGAAGTGGGGGGAATTAACTAAGGAAAGTTTAAAAGTGTTTTCATAGAAGTATGATATTTATTTGAAAAGTAATGTGTAAAATGTTAAGATTTAAATGAATATTAATATTAATGATAGAATTGAATTGGTAAGGATTGTTGTTTTAATTATATTATATATTTATAATTTTTTCTTTTTTCAAAATACAGTGTGTAGTTTTAGAATGTACCAAGCAGAATCCGAACGGAAGTTATGTATTATATTAAGTGTTATAATTTTAGGGGAAAGATATAAAGGCGTCATACTCCAATCAGTGATTACAGGAGAAATTTTGTTTAATAAGAAAAGATAGTAGACAGTTGAAACAGGACAGACAAAGAATATAAGTACAATTATTTGAATTGAGATGAAATAAATAAAATAAAATTAAGAAAGTTAAAAGAGGGGAGAAGCTACATAGAAGACGTAGAATAGTAATAAGATATGCAATGGAATATAAAAATGAGCATGAATTTGAATTTGTGTCTGTACGAAGAGATGTAACCCGGGATCATGCTGCTTTCAAAAGAGATGTTTTATGTTTCTATGTTTTACGTTTTGTTTGTTTATGTTTGTTTTTAAAAACCAATAAAATTTTCAAAAAAAAAAAAACCCATACAAGAGCATTAAATCAAAAGGAATCAGAAGTGAACTGTCATTACATATACACAAGGCATGTAGATACTCAATTGCATGCAGACATTATTATCCTCATAGTGCCTGGAAACAACCTGAACCTAAACATCAGCAAGACAAAGGAGATGGTGTTAGACTTCCGGAAGAAGAGAGAAGAACCCATCCCTCTTTACATCGAGGGGGGCTGTGTGGAGAGAGTTTCCTCCTTTAAATTCCTGGGAGTCTACCTCAGCAAAGATCTTACCTGGAAAATCAACACAACCCAGGTGGCCAGAAAGGCCCAACAGAGACTCTATTTCCTTAGGGTCTAGTGAAAGAATAAAATGGAACAATGATTAATGACCTCTTTTTACAGGTCCACAATAGAAAGCGTCCTCACATATTGCATTACGATGTGGTATGCTGGCTTGACAGCCACGGATAGAAAGACATTACAGAGGGTGGTGAGCACGGCACAAAACATCATGGGCTGTTCCCTGATACCACTAGATGATATTGCTAGGGCTCACTGCCTTAGAAGAGTGAGGAAAATTCCAGGGACGACTCACATCCCAGTCAGCACTTCTTCACTTTCCTACCATTGGGTAGGAAATATAGAAGTATAGCCAGATGCACCAACAGGCTGAAGAACAGTTTCTACCCATGGGCTGTCAGACTTCTGAACAGAAAATAACTTCATGTCAACATAGTATGATAGACTTGTGGGGCTGCCTTGTTCTGCAATAAGGGCACATTGTATAATAAGATTGGGACTGGTTTAGGGACTTCTGTCCTCACTGCGAGTTGTGTTGAATGTGTGTGTGTGTGTACGAAGGGAGGGTCAGCCCATCTCATTGTACACGTGTTGTATTCTGACAATAAAGGTAATAATAATGGGAAGATAGGGAAAATAGCATAATGTTATTTTCAAGCTACTTTCATGCTTGATTCAGTATTTTAATAAGGAATTACCAGAGAGGTAGCTGATCTTAGAAAACAAGTTCTGACTCAGTTAATAATCAGAAAGGAACTAGCTAGGAAATATGAAGGCTGTGGACTAGAGGATCTGTATGTCAACAATGTACCTTGTAAGATTGAAATGTCAAATTATTTTCACATCATTGCCAGGAACTCTCTCTGGATGTCTATAAAATCATCAGGAATTAAACTTGACTTGAAAGACTCTCTACTTAATATCAAAGACCTTTCAGTGCATGGTTATACCAATGAAACGAATATGTCTTCTAGTGCAAGTTTTCCTTATCAATTCAATATGGAGAAATGGAGAAGAAGCCAGAATTATTTCAGCGTTTACTGCTCTTGCGCTCATTGGCCAGATATCCACAAGTTCCAAAAGAAATTGAAACATTATTTTCCATCTGTAAATAAATTATTAGTGTCAAATTAAAGAGGCTTAGTATTTCAACAGATAAGTAATTTCACAATCAAACATCAGGGCTAAACTTTTAATGATATCCTTTTAATAGGTATAATAATCAGTCTATCCATAGCAGCTTTTGCTTCTGTTCTGAGCACCATTGCCCTCTAGTGAACTAAAATCAGAAATGCAAGTAGCTACCATCAAAGTTCACTTTGAAATTCACTGGCAACTTTAATAGATAGTGATTAGGTTAGTTGTCCTTGTTTGACTTTTTTTTTTTTTTGCAAACATACACTTATAATGTACACCTTCTCTAAAATATGCAATGTCTTCACTATTCTGATACAACTTTTGCAAGAAGCGTTGAAAACCAAAGAATAACAGTGTGTTCTGATATGCATTTTTACCCAGGAAATGCAAGTCAGGTTGATTCTCTTGAAAAGGATATTTAGACTGTGCTAAATTACCAGAAATCCTGCCGTGATGTTTATTTAGGAATTGTCCACCGATTATGCATCCTCAGCCCAAATACTAATCTCTAAAATGACTGTTTGTTTTCTTTTCTTTTTGTACTATGAGTGAGTTTTGGGATTCCATGTTGCCAGGATGAGTCCCTGTAGTTTTCCTAGCAAGGTTTCAGAAGTGGTTTGCTACTGCCATCTTTTTTTTCCAGGACTGAGAGAGTGACTGGTCCCAGGTCACCCAGCTGCCTTTAAACCTGAAGCAGGACTAGAACTCACAGTCTTCTGATTTCCAGCCTAATACCTTAAGCATCACAAACTGACTCTCTGGCCTTATATTCCTTTAAAATCATTCCTTAGCTTCACCAGCATGCACTGAGCAACGTAGAGAACAGTGGTGGATTCAATTTTTTTTACTACCGGTTCTGTGGGTGTGGCTTATTTGGTGGGCGTGGCTTGGTGCCTATGTGATTGGGTGGGCCTGTCCAACTCAATGTCACTCACATCAAGGGGTGCCTCGCCTGGCCCCTCCCAGCCATTCCTTGTCACACCCAGCCTCAACGTATCTATAGTTCTGTAAAAATGTTGTTCACCTTTTTGGACTTTATTATCTGCATACTATAGATGTACTTTCATGGACCACTGAAAGGAGGAAATGGCTCACATGCTTTGCCCAAGAGTGTGATATAGGCAACAGGCTTTTAAGGGCCTGCCACAAAGAAATGGGCGGGATGTATTTTCCAAAGCTCCAGGAGGCAAAAGAGAAGCAATGGATGGAAACTGAACAAAGAGAGAAGCGACCTAAAACTAAGGAGAAACTTCCTGACCAGGGTAACTGCCTGTCTCCAGAAATTCTGGGTGCTCAATCACTGGAAGTTTTTGAGAAAAGACTGGACAGCCATTTCTCTGAAATGGTATAGGTCCTTTGAGGTCCTTCTAAGTGTTATTCTGTTTTTCTGACACTTTCCAATGACCTCTACTCAAATTTATTTCATAATTTCACATATAAAATAGCCATTCGCGTAATACCACCTGCATATTGTTCAAAACAGTAATTATTATGGCTGATGTTTGACAGCAAGCCTAAAAGTCAAAAATCACAAGAGTGCTTCTTTCTCCATATGTATATAAAACATCACATACCAGGAATAGCATATTAAGCTTATGTACAATATAAAGACACCCATATTTATGCTCTGGACTATTGACATTGAATGCATGTAAATCCCTGAAAAATATGTGATAGCCCTGGGCAAAAGAAAGGCAGAAAAATCACTCTAGATGTAGGGACAGTGTAAAATATTAACACATGATAAATAAGGAAAAATTAAAAATAATAGCACAGTTTTCTTTCTCTCTTCTATTTCTATTTCTTTCTTTTTCTTTCTCTCTTTCTTTCCTGCCTCTCTCTCTCTCTCTCTCTCTCTCACACACACACCATTCTCTTCCTATTTCTTTTTCTTTCTTTCTTTCTTTCTTTCTTTCTTTCTTTCTTTCTTTCTTTCTTTCTTTCTTTTCTTTCTTTCTGATTCTCTCTCTCTCTCTCTCTCTCTCTCACACACACACACACACACACACACACACACACACTTGGTCTGGGATGAACTGAATGATCTGGCAAGCTCAAGTCAGCAAGCAGGTGGCAGGAAAAGGAAGAAAGCAGGCAGCATGCTCTCCCAAAGACCCTCACACACACTCCAGCCCTCCCAAAGCAGCTCCCTGGATGGCAGCAGTGGCAGGAGCATCCACCCACCCTCCCAAAGTCCTCCTGTGGCTGCTTGCTTTCTTGTGGGCAGCAGCGGCAGCGGGACGGCAGGGTGGGTGAATGTCACATGCTGCACATGTGGTGCACAATTTTCAGCAGCCCTGGCTGGGACATCCACCCACCCTCACTGCACCACAGCCACCACGTGGTAAGGAAATCTGGGAAAGCACCATGTGGGATGGAACCGTGTTGGCTTAGCCAACCAGCCGAGCCCAGAGATAGTAGGGAAGGCTTGGAAAGGTCCAGGGATGACAGGGAAGGCCTGGAAAAATCTGGGAACAGTGGGGAGTGGCTAGCACAACTCTCAGGCTTACCTGTGAGCAGGAAAATCAGGGCTGCTCAATTGGGGGGGCAGGCACCATGTGAGAAGGCTAGAATGGCAAGCCATGAGGACACAGGAGGGAAGGAGTGACTGGGCGGGGCAAGTGTCAGTCAGGCAGGGTGGGCAAGATGAGTGAGCATTGGGCAGACAGGGCAAGCAAGCAAGTGGAGACCGGACAACTGGATTGGGGGCATGGCTAGACAGATGTTGCCAAATTCTTGCTACCGGTTTGCCCGATTTGGTATGAACTAGCTGAATACCACCTCTGGTAAAGAACTAAAGTGAACAAGTGAGATGTATTGCCATTTATGTAGTCCTCTTGTCTTTTTATTTGGTTTTTCTTTTCTTTTTTCTTTGGCACATAATCACTGCTTCTGTGGCTTCCTTCTTGAGTCCCAAAACACTGGGCTCAGTGCTTACATGTGAAAGGGCAGCTGGTGTTACTGTTGTTCTTATTAATGTTATCATGGAAACCATATTTTACCAGCTCAGGCATTCATCTGTTATTAGTGCTTATGAAATTCTCATGTTTCTTTTTTCTTTAGATAGAAATTTAAAAGATACGTGAAAGATTGGCATCATATGCAGAAAACTGCCGGAGTAGAGAAAATGCAGAGAGAGAAATATCTATGTTAGGAGTATTACTTTTATTGAAAAAACATTTTTTAAAGCTTTAAGAATTTTTTTTTTAATTTCTCCTTAGTTGGGAAATTTATTCTTATTTTGGAAATAGCATGGTAACAAAAAAATTACATTAGTTGACCCAGAGCTAAAAGCCTGTAATATGCTCCCCTATTACAGAGAGAATGAGTGAGGTAAGTCATGCAATTGAACAAGTCAGGCTCAGAAGAAAGAGAAGACTGAACTGAGAGAGGAAGTGGTGGAAGCCCTGCAACAGAATCATACAAGGTATGTTACGCAGCCATCTCCAAAGTATGCAAATATGTTAGAAAAGGAAAGGATATAAAGATGGAGGATTCCTCTGTTGCTGTTTCTATATCTATTGCTTTTAATGGTCCATATACTGATAGGTGCAAACAAGAAAATGTGAATTACAAGGAAAGAAAAACTAAGCCTTTTTGCAGCCCACCTAGCCATGTAAACCTGCCTTTTATAAGGTTCTCTCCTATGCTCCTCCCTGAGGCACATTAATAACATGAAGAAATGACAGCTTAAGCAACTGAGCCCCAATTCAATTCAAAGTTGAAAGAGTTTCAAAGGATGCATGATTTGATCTGTGACCCAATATTTGAGGACAATGCAGTTCAATTTCAGTTACTTTGTTTCTATGTTTTTGAGTTAAATATGTCCATAAGCTATAATGAGGAAACTTCAATATGCTGACATTGGTTGATTGTTTGTCAAATGGAATAAAAATAACAGAGATGGTATTAGACTAGACAAGTTTCTTTTGGATACCTCAAAGGGTTTTATACAATATTGTTTTGCAATATCTCTTGATACTTTTAGATAGCCTGGAGGAGGAAAGGATGATACCATTGCATTCAAATTGTCTACCAAACAGTCTAAGCCAAGAATCGTTTAGATGAGATGAGCATTCATATAATTCAAATGAATAAATTGGTTAAGCAATGTAAAATATGACCTATTTCGTTTTCAAAATACAAACTTTCAAAAGTCTTTTTCAAAAAATAAACTTTTCCATTTCTTTTTCTGGGCTTCCAGATATGTCATGATACTTTAGTGACACTGACTTCTTTTTATGGGGTACAACAACTTCACTGCTGATAATAACTGGATTTTATGGGGTTGTAGAAGATTTGGTACCTCCAATATTTGAGTGGTTACAAGCAGCCAATCTATTTTCTAAAGCACCTGAGGGAAAGGCAAAATGTAATGGACAAAAGAATATCAAACCTAGAATTAAGGATAAATTTCCTGTTAATTAATCAGTGATGTGGCTTGCCTTCAGAAGTTGTGGGTACTCCATCACTGGAGGTTTTTAAGAAGAGATTGGGCCACCATTTGTCTGGAATCATATAGGGTCTCTTGCTGTGGGTTGGATAAGAAGACCTCCAATGTTCCTTCTGTTATTCTGGTATAACTTGTCAAAATTGCCAATTTCTGGAAATAGCCACTGGCTTTCTATCAGTCTTTTGTAATTAATTAGCAGAGGAAAGAGAGCCATACTAACACTATAAGATAAAATTCCCCCCCAAAAAGGATGTTGTGATGACCCAGGGCATGGCACAAAAGCAACACAGTCAGATAATCAATGAGCCCTTTTATTAGCTCTTTATTTGCCCCCAGTGTCCAGGTTACCTTCTGGCTGGAGAAAAACTCTCCCTGGAACAGCCTTTGACTACAACGAATCAAGTCCAAAACATAGTCAACACAAACTGTAATTATAAGTCCACTCAAGCCAAAATGAGGCAATTAGTTTGGCAGGACAGGAGCAGGAATTCCAGACGTGCAGGCACAGCAAAGCTCACATGATTAGGAAGACCCCAGGAACAAAGATAAGCAAAGACAACACAGGATAAAGTCATGTTTGCTCCCAGTAGCTGCCGCAGTCAGCATTCAGTTCTTTTAAACTTTTATTCCCAGGTGTGGCTAATGAAGGGAATCAGGGCCCTTTCCTCCTCATAAGCCATGCAACCCACATTGCTCTCTTCTCCATTCCTCCCTACATGCCCTAGGATGAAGAGGGGGTGGGCCTGGATCTTCCTCTGAACTCCCTCTCCCTTGTTCTATCTCTCCCTTGTTCTATCTCTTCCCTGCTCTGCCCAGTCGGACTTTGCCCTTCCCCAGCTTCCTCCACAGCCAACAGAGCCATACTGTCAGCTGTTCGGCTTTCTCCTTGGATTCAGACTCTGACAGGGACATGACAGATGGGCATAGAAAATGTGATATTCGCAATCTTTCAATCTCACACCTATTTTTAGAGCAGTAAAAGTTAGGCCCAGTGCCTGTAACCTGTTAACTTCCATTAACTCATTGTCAAGAGACTTAAACCTTCACCAATGTGCAGAACTAAAAGTAATGGTAGCCTTAAGCTCATCTTTAGAAGGTTGAGAGCTAAGCTGAGCTGAGTTTCTAGATGACAAGACCAGCACAGAAGCATAAATAGGCCATTAGCACGAGAGACACAAAAGTTAGCATTTTATAGTTGGTCACATTCAAGAAGCAGAGAGCTGAGAAAGTAAATGAAGCCCAAAGCCATGTTAGCCTCAAAACAGGCTACGAGGCACAACATTTAAGGAAATCTTAAACTGGCAATTCGTGTCCAATGAAGGAAGCCTCACTTTCAACTCCTTTTAAAATTTAGGACTGAGAGGGCAATGTTGCATATTGTACATAACAACTCCGAAGCAGAGGAAAAGCCATGGACTCTGTGTAATGGTTTGAAAAGCCACAAAGCACTTTGAATCCATCTGCTTTGATTCAATGCTTCAAAACAGGTCTTCAATTTGCAAGACTGCTTCACCAGAGTGATTTTGTGGAAGTTTCACTGAATGGAAGCAATGCTTTGAAGTTTTGTATGGTTCTTGTTTTCTTTTATCAGCCTTCTTAGCAACTCACTATTACAATGTATTTGTATTTTACTTACTGTCATTTGTTTTGAGTTTTGAGTTACAACCTTAGTTGTAAAATAGACAGTGTATTGCATGGATCAGTGACTATTATAAAAGCTACTGTTTCTTAAATAGATTTAACTTTAAGGGTTATTAATGGAGGAATTAGAATCAGCGCTCTTGATGAAGCCAGTGCTTATGACCGACCATATTTATAGTCTGTGTGATGGAAAGGAAAGAAATATGGAAGTGCATATAATTTTCTTCAGCATGGTATCTGCAGAAGCGGAACTTATAAAATGCTTACCCACTAAAGAATTGCCATAGCAAACACCAAAGCAAAACCTGATCATTCAATTTCCCCAAAAGACAGGGAAGGATGAAATTATTAAACAACATCTGGCAGAAGCTCACAACATTGTACTCATTTTAGTTCCTCATTAAAGGGATATACAATTCAAGGAGACTTGCAAAAAAATGCAAAGGCAATCTAGCCATGGGCAAATTAAAAGATGAAGTTTCAGTATGATTGAATGATCTCTTTGTTGCTGCTGCAGTTACGACAGCAGCCCAGAGCCATGGATTCATGGAAACAGTCAAAACTTCAATGTTGGAGGGTGGAGCAGCTGGGGAAAGTAGTGAGAAGGGGGGAAAAGGAAGAAGCAGATCAGAGGACAGAAATACAATGGAGAAGGATTGGAATGAAGCCTTTAGAGAAAGGTAGCCGAGGGGAAAAAAAGAGATAAGGGATCAAGTAGTTGGAAGAGAGAAGAAGCAAAAGGATAGAAGGAAGGTAGAAAATAGATGGGAAGTCCAAGACTGCATGGACTTCCAAGGCCAAACCCTGTAGGGGAAGAAATTTGTGGACCATAACCATTATTCTCTGATGCAACATTTATTTCCCCTGGAGAATTTAAGCATTCCTCCAGAACTCCCTGCCTGTTTCTTCCTGCATTTTTTCTTTTTTTCTTTTCTTTCTATATATGGCATGCCTTATCTGCATTACCCAGAAAAAGGAATATTCAGCAACTTCATACAATTTGTTATCAAAAGATTACCAGGGCTTGGTAAGGTCACCCATGTTTGCTTGTTTTTCAGATTTTTTTTAAAGAGCATTGCAGGCTAGAAGCTTGTTATGCTTGTGTCAAATCTGATTTAAGGGGTCCTAGCCCCATGTTTTACACAATAGCTAGTCCTGAATGTGAAAAGATGATTCTTCATGGAATCTCTCAAGTAGGCTTCCTTCCATTTGTATTTAAATCCCTCCAACCAAACCTCATCCCAAGCCTTCCATCATTTGGGGGGGTTCAAAAGAACTGCTCCTCTGCCCACCCAGAGCTGGTATTCAGCAGGTTCTGACCAGCCCTGGAGAACTGGTACGAAAATTTTAAGAAGTTTGTAGAACCAGTGGTAACCTTCCCCTGGAGTGGGGTGGGAATGGAGATTTTACAGTATCTTTCCCCTGCCTCACCCACCAAGCCATGCCATGCCCACCTAGCCATGCCCACAGAACTGGTAGTAAAAATATTTGAATCCCACCACTGCTCCCACCCCAGATCCAACAAGAAAAATAGCTAACGAGCCATGGTGGTGCAGTGGCTAGAATGCAATACTACCAGCTACGTCTTCTGACTGCTGGCTGACTGAAATTTGGCAGTTCAATTCTCACCAAGCCCAAAATTGACTAAACCTTCCATCCTTCCGAGGTCATTAAAATGAGAATCCAGATTGTTGGGAACATGCTGACTCTGTAAACCACTTAGAGAGGGCTGTAAAGCACTGTGAAGTGGTATATAGGTCAAATGCAATTGCTATTGCTAATTATGAAAGGACAAGAACTGTTTTGCTTTAAACAGCAGCTTCTCTGGGGCCACTTCTTGGCTTATTCTCTTGTAGCCTATATAGCCCTTGTGTTCCACATTGGCTATCAAAGTCCTTATGCCTTTTTTCCTTTATTTCTTTTTCATAAATGGCCTTTCATGTTATTCCTTTCTCACTGAAACCACTGCCTCTTTTTCTCTCTTGAACAACCTTTCTTACTCTCTTGAAAGTTCAGACTCTCTTTTATCTCCTTAAGTTGTCTTTTACCGTGCGTTCATCATTTCTCTTTTTTTCTCTTTTTTCTTCCAAGATAACTTTTGCTTCTCTCTTTTTGTCCCCTGTGCATTTTTTTTATATCCTCTCATGGTCCCAGGTAGCCAAACTTTTTACTGTATACTCTTTCCCATATTCTCAACTTTAATTTCTGTAAATTTTTGGTGGGTGATCCCTCCCCTTTGCAAGGTCCCAAATTCTGAACTCCTTATAGGATACACAGTTTGCTCACAAATCAGTCGTTCGTGTAGTCTATTTCTCTTTGCTTTTTCCTTAGCATCCAAGAAGGGGTTCTTTCTTTTACTTTGGACTCCTTCCAAACAAATATTGTTCTGATCACTCAGTTTCTAGCACCTATTCCCTAGCTTTTCATGATGAACCTCTACAATTTATACTAAATGTATTGATTTCTCCCACTTTACTGCAACTCTCTGGGTTACGATAGAACCTGCCAAAACCTGCATTGTTTAAACTCAATTTCTATACTAACATACTAATTTTAAAAAGAAAGGTTGCTTCTCACTCTTTTCTCTTTTTGCAGACTGAAATGCATTTAGATGGTGGGTTTCAAATAATAGACTTTCTGCTTGTCACTGACTATAAGGCACTTCTCTTGACATGTTTCAAGGAAAGTGAACAATAAAATAAAATAAACCCTTTGAGAAAGTCTCTAAGAAGAACTAAGTTGTCCATGAGTTTACATGTTGAAAGACAGCTAACTTTTTTCATTCTTCTTTTTCATTCCATCATTAGAATCTTCTGTTATACTCAAGCTTTGATGTGTGTATCAACCTTCAGAAATCAGGATCCAGGGACTTTATTTATTCAACATCAGGCATTAAAAGCTAAAGTAATAATGAGTGGAAAAGGAATAAATAGTACAAGCAGTGCAAAGTACAAATTTGGCATTTTTTTAAAATTTTACACATGCATACGCTTTGATACTTCAGATACAATTGATGGTTAATCTCAGAAAAAAATGACAACTATTCAAAACAGGGCTGGAAAATTGGCATATTAAATAGAATGAAAATGAGAGTTTTGAAATTTATGCCATCATACAGTATTTCCTTAAATAGGATCAAAATATCTGTTCATCATACTGGCTGGAAGCAGTTCTTCAGAATTTGAGACTTTTTTTGCCTTCTTTTATCAGTGGATGATACAACCACTGAATTATAACCTTTTCCTTTAAATACACTTTGAAATAACATGTTACTGTCACTTTTTAATGTTCATCTTTGAAAATGCAAATAACAGTAATTTACTACTAGCACCATGTTTCATAGGATGCTGTCTCTCCATTATCAGTTGCTATCATGGGAATCTTCCAGACAGAGATGACATCTCAATGAGGGAATGAGATGAGATGAGTTCTCTTTTGATCAAACAATACTGTGATTGTCCACTGGAGTTGGACTGCTAATGTATTCCAATAAATCAATAAATAAGAAAACAATTTAATACAGCAATACCAAATGTGATTGTGTGTGTCTCCATGTCTGTGCATGTATAAATATAGTCTTTGATGTTCAACCATTCATTTAATGATTGACATTACAACAGCACAGAAACAAGTGATTTATGATTCTTTTGAGTCGTGGTGGTGCAGTGGTTAGAATGCAGTATTGCAAGGCTGACTCTGCCTGCTGCCCGGAATTCAATCCTGAATGGCTCACAGTTGACTCAGCCTTCCATTCTTCTAAGATCACTAAAATGAGGACCCAGATTGTTGGGGGTTGTATTCTGACTCTGTAAACTGCTTAGAGAGGGCTCTAAAGCATCATTGAATGGTGTATAACTCTAAGTGCTTTGCTATTGCTATTTTCAAGCTTAAGACAGCTGCAGCACCCCTAGGGTCAAAGAATTAAAATTCAGATGCTTGGCAACTGACTCATATTTATTACATTTGCAGTGTCCTGGGGTGATGTGATCACTTTTTGCAACCTACTGACAAAGTCAATGGGAAGCCAGATTCACTTAGTAACCATGTTACTATCCTAACAACTGCAGTGATTCACTTATGAACTATGGCAAGGAACATTGTAAAATGGGATAATAACTGTCTCATGTAGCCACAGAAATTTTGGGCTCAATTGTGATCATAAGTCGAGGAATACCTATATCTGCCTACATATATACTGTATGTACAGAAATTTTGGGCTCAATTGTGATCATAAGTCGAGGACTATCTGTATCTGCCTACATACATACTGTATGTACATACCATACATGGATGTCACTTCAAGGCTGCAAAAAATAAAAAGGCAAAAATATTGTTGCCCTACACTTGACAATTCTTGTCGTACACCAGCTGCTAGAAACCTCCAAAGCATTATGTTGACAGAAGGAGATCAAATGCAGAACAGTCACACTATCTTTAAATGGAGCCCAGTTGAGAACACAAGACTAAATTCAGAAATACAGAACAACCATAACCCAATGTCCAAATCTCAAAATTATTTTTTTAAAAAGAAACAATGTAAATACTGAGCAGTGCATTTTAAACTGAATTCAGAAGGCTTGGGGTATATTCCAAAAATACTAATTTCATTATTTCTTTTTTTCCTAGCTTGTAAAACAAGCTAGTTGAATCTTTATCATCCAAGACAGAATGTTTTTTACAATGTAATTTCTGATTTCCATTCTACATACAAAAACCCACTTACCCCCTCTTTTGATTCTTGGACCGCCCTGCATGACTCTTGGTTCCCTTTCCAGTCTAGACCTATGAGATAGTAAGAGTGATTGAATATTAATGTGTGGACTGCCCTTTATTTCTTTTTGTCATAATTTCTGAACTTCTGTTATTTTGCTACATGTCAGATCTGAAGTGTATAGGTCATCTCCTTGCAAAATATCCAGCAAGTACTTTTGTTGATTGTTTCCAAAGAGAAGAACTTTGCAAAACACTCACATGCCAAGAAGCCAGATTGTACACAATATAAATACAGGCCATGTGTGCATCACGACAACTTCTGTCAAGCATAAAATGGAGATCCACCAGCTTCCAATGTTTTTTATTTGTAGACATAGGGAAAAAGAAGGGAAATAAAAAGAATACTGGCATCTTCCATTGTTATGCTCTTCCAATAGTTCCTTGAGTCTTCCATTGATAATCAAGGACACATGAGGCAACTTGATAAATTAGCCTGTCTCATATTTCACTGGATAATCCCTCTCTGAATTGACTGTATTGAATTTCAGCCTGTATCCAGAGCTAGTATTTGAAAACAGTAGCATATTCCTGCACAAAGTAGTCCTACACTTATCTTGTCATAAGATAAGTGGCATATTTTCTGGGTGGCAGTCACTTCTTTGATCCCCAATGTATGCTTTTGGAAACTCCACAAAACTCATATAATTATCTAAATCTGAGTAATTCCAAATCAAAGAACTATCTATTTCATTGGGGTCTTTGTTATTATGCTCATTATAAATCTTATATGAATTTGGTTTTTAGAGATATAATTTAATGTGTATTTTACACTGTGTGAAGAACTCCATAAATTTGTTTAGATTCCCATCATAATAACTAGGCAAGATAATGTTGGAAGTCTGCAAATACCACAATTGCTCTAGAAACAGCTTCAGGGTCTTAGGTCACTGTAATATTACAGTGTAATATACAGTGTACTTATTACACTGTAATAAGTTCTGTCTTGTTTACTGGTCTAGCTGAGTCATCATCTGGTTTAACCAATCTCCCTCAGTAGCCATTTGTTTTTGATACCAGAGCAAGACATTTGCTCAATGATTACCAGAGTTACTAGTGAATCTATAGCCATTATGCTAATCCTTGGTTCCCAGATGATGGTTTACCTTCAATAATGATATAATCACAGTAGGAATAAGCAATTATATTATCATGCTTTGCATCAGCATTCAACAGTAAATCACTATTGTTAGCTTGGAGCCATTTTTCTTTGAGGCTTCTGGGCTGTCACATTCAGTGCCTGGGAATTTGGGAGGGGTAGAAGATTAGCCATAACAACATTCCTTTCTCAGAAAGTCAAGGACATGTTACTCTGCACCTAGAGGGGAGTGCCTGGGGATAGTCTCCAGTTGGAACAAAGTAATGATTGGACCATGTTGTGAGCTATTGGGTGCAAGGGTTGGATTTTGGATTTTCTTTGGGCTAGGGAAAACCCAGAAATCTCAGATTCAGTTTTCCTCAGATGTGCGAATATGACATCTCTAATAAAATGGATCTTTGAGAATATGACAGTCTCGGAGTCTTTTAATTTGGAGGTTGTTACTTGGAAAACTGACACTAATCTTCATATGTTTAAACCTTAACTCACTCTTTGATAAGTTTAGTGGAAGATTCCTATATGTGACTAGGTAAAAATTGGCTTATATATTTATCAAATTTAACTACCATCCATCTCAGTCTCAGTTTAAATTAGAAACTTTAGTGAAACAAGAATGTAGCCAGGCTCTACTACAACAATTAATTGTTTAATTCAGAGAAAAACCATCTAAGTTACATATATAATTTTCTGTTCTAGAATTTAAACTCTAAGTTCCTTTCTCTAACCTTTCGAAATTAATACATATTTGATGGTCACATCCCTATCATTTTGCTATATCCCATTTTACTCAAGCTCATTTACCTACTGCTTTATTGTAGTGCTCTGAATGACCTTTAAGAAGCTAGTACCTGGACTAAAAGCACATATGTTGTCTGGTAGGCATATTCCCCACTTAGAACATATGAATATAGATTTGGACGTGCTAGTTTCCTATTCTGCTTTAGGGAAATAGTAATGGAGAAAGGGGGGTCGGTAGGAATAATGAGGACAAATATACCATTCTGCCCTACTGCCCCTACTTTGTCAATCTCTGAATATTGAAAGGGAACCTCTGCAATGAAACTTCTTTTTCACTAAACAAAGTGCTTGGATACAGATGAGATGGAGATCAGTTGTTATATTATTATTGGTAGGAAACTAATTTTCATTAAATACACAAGGGTGGGGAAATGGAGGACATATAATTTAAAGGAAGCTGAATATGGTATTCAAGGGGCAAAATGCACAACTCTTTTTTCTTTTTAGTTCACTTATTAAAAAAAATGAGTAAGAGAAATTCCCTGAGTAAGATGTTTTCTAGAAATGCGACCGTGGATTTGAATTTCAATGGTTTCCAGTTGATTTTTACTCCTTTCATATTTTAATAATGATTTGCTTCCATTTAAAATTCAGGATTTATTGCAGACATCAGCTTTTTGTGTGTTTTAGGTCTTTAACATGGACCTCTCAGCGCTAGTTCAGAAGATTTGCTGTAATGTTAGAAAGAGTTAAAAGTTAAAATAGCAATGAGCCTAGATGGAGTGGGCTACCTTCAGCATAATTTTTGAGGTAACAGAACCTCTTCCCAACTATGATTATTAATAAGTGTCTTTACAACTTCCTACTCTTTCGTAAAAATTGTGTAGTTCATATCCATAGCTGATATAATTTTTACTATCTGTGCTTTCAAAAAATGGTGCAATTTGAAAAACAAATAAAAATTTGTACTGTAATTTGGGGGGATGGGTTGGTCCTACCCAGTTTCCATTGTACCCTTTATCTATTTCAAATAAGTTAAAAGCTCCTTCCAGCCACCAATGTTGCCTACTCCTGATTTAGGGTAAAAATGGCTGATAAGAATTTTCAAGGGATTTTAATTTTTGGAATTAGCATATTTATTTGTGAAAGTACATGAGAGGGGTATGTGTTTACTAATTTGATGAGGGAATAGAAGGGGAACTTACCAAATTTTCAGGTGATACTAAGCTGGCAAGAATAGCTAACACCCTAGAAGATAGGCTCAAGATCCAGATGGATTTTGACAGACTTAAACACTGGGCCCTATCTAACAAAATGAAATTCAATGCAGAGAAAAATAAAGTCCTACACTTCGTCAAGAAAAACCAAGAGTACACGTACAGACTGGGTGAAACCAGGTTTAATAGCAGTACCTGTGAGAAGGATCTTGGAATCCTAGTGAACAAACAGTTAAATATGAGCCAGCTGTGTGCAACGGCAGCCCAAAAAGCCAATGAAAACCTAAGTTGCATTAACAGAGGGATACAATCAGGGGTGGGTTTCTACTGGTTCTGTCCAGCTCTGTAGAACCGGTAGCTCTGAAGAGCAGCAGACATAGAATTGGTTCTATGTCTGCTGATGTTTTTGCCCACCCACCCAACTGGGCTCTTACCTCATCTTTATTTCTTTATTTTTCAACTTCAGCTGCCAAATGAGGCACAGCTGCAGTTAAAATAACAAGAAAAGAGGGCTGTTTCAAAGGCTGCTTCTCAGCACACAGCGTGATAATGACGATTAACAGGTGCGTAGCTCACAGTTGGCAAGGAAGCTCATAAATCCCGAACTGGTAGTTAACCCTGTCATATCCCACCCTTGGATACAATCAAGACCAAGTGAGTACTAATACCACTTTATAAAGCCTTAGAGAGTACACACCTAGAGTACTGCATCCAGTTTTGGTCATCACAGTATAAAAAAAGATGTTGAGGCTCTAGAAAAACTGCAGAGAAGACCAGCCGGGATGATTAGAGGACTGGAGACTAAAACATATGAAGAACCATTACAGGAACTGGGCTTGGCTAGTCTAGTGAAGAGAAGGACCAGGGAGACATGATAGCAGTGTTCCAATATTTGAGGGGCTGCCACAGAGAAGAAGGGATCAAGCTATTTTCTAAAGCACCTGAAAGTCAGAGAAGGAATAATGGATGGAAACTGAACAAGGAAAGGTTAACCTGGAAATAAGGAGAAATGTTCTGACAGAACAGTCAACCAATGGAACAGTTTACCTTCAAAAGTTGTGGGAGCTTCATCATTGGAGGCTTTCAATAAGAGATTGGACTGCCATTTGTCAGAAATGTATGGGCAGGGGGGGTGGACTAGATGACCTACAAGGTCTTTTCCAACTCTGTTAATCTGTTAAAATATGCATTAGAGCCAATTTTCAAGTCTCAGTTATTCCTCTCTTTGGCTGTACTGCGTACTTCCTTGCCCCTGACAAATGCTTGCATGCAGACTTGAACAAATTTACTTTAGTAAGATATTGCCCCAAGTGACAATCACAGAGTCAGAAGTACATTCTGTTTTTGACAATTGCTGCTTTCAATTTGCCTTGGAAAGATCTGCAGTTTTGAAACTGCTTCAATATGAGTTAAGTGAGGCTGAGCAAAATTATTAGTATATTATCCATTACAAGTATCTCACCTTTTCCCAAGGTCTTGCTGCACTTAGAGTAGCTGGATAGAGTAGTACACTATCTCAAGAGAATAACAGGTGATTAAGTAGCTAGCAGACTTTTTGAAGTTCAACTCTTCAGCTGTAAGAATTGCTTTGATGAAATTCATAGACACACATGAATTAAGACACATTATGTTTTTAAGTCCGAAAAATCCAAAGGCATCTAAACAGTGTTTATGGTTATTATTTATTCTTTGCCATGTCAGGAAATTTTGAGAAAGGACAGATTAGCAAGAAAATTGATGCTTCGGTGTTTCATACACTTCAACTGGCATTTTGGAATAGAAATGAACTGCGATGCCCTTGGGACCAAAAAAAAAAAAAGCAAGTTGAAATTACTTAATGGGTGGAGTGGATCTCTGGTCAATCAGCTTGTGTATACTTTAAGAACATTCCGTATAATTATAATTACTGTACAACCTGTAATGATATGATATCCCAAATATTCATATATGACATTTTGTGTACTAGACCAGCAGCCCCCAATCTTTTGGGGCACTAGGGACTGGTTCCACAGAGAGGTTTTTCCACAGTCCAGAGGGAACTTGGTTTCCTGTACTGTTTACAGCCTGCAGATGGGGCTTCACTTGATTGTGCAGCCAGGTTGCTGGCATGCTGCAGACCAGTGCCAGTCCATGGACTGGAAGTTGGGGACCCCTGTACTAGACAGTGAATATAAGCAAAGTCATCTCTCAGAAACCATCCTCTGTGTCTCTCATGTGGCTTGATGGGGTGAGCAGTTTGTTATGTGATATGGAAAAGACTGAATATGGGTGCAGGCATTCTTTCTCTTGGGCATTCACAACTGAGAACTAGAGATATCTGCATTGTATCCTTGTGTGCTTCTCTGCAGCTACACATCATAAGCCATCATAACACATTTCTATCATGATTGGCTCATTTTGGCAGTGCTTTTCCTGATATGCTGTCTGGGTTGCCAGCTTCTGCAGCCTTCACTGGACAACCTCCTTGCAGTTGTGACCCCTCAATTTTTTTATGATAAATGATGTTCTTTCTGTCTCTGGGTCTTACTTGAGTCTTGAATGATTGTGTACAAAATTGTATTTTTATGCAAAACTTAAACATCAAAATGCCTACAGGCATAATCAGCTTTAAAATGATTAAAATGTATTTACATTTTTTTTCAAATGTGGATCAATACTCTCTGTTGTCTCTATTGTTATGGGAAATTTTCAGTAGTTTCATTATTAAAAGATGCAGAACGTCACCTGGCCAAACCTCCTAAGACTATTTTTTATCATTATTTCTCTTTCCACAATACTCTTCTCCACTTTTTCCTCTTTTTCCTCCTCCTCTTCCTCCTTTTCCTCTTCCTCTTCTTCCTCTTCTCTCACTTTGTCTCTCTCTTTTATAGACTCAATAGGACTCATTTCATATTTATTTCTGTCCTTTAAGTTAGAGGTATTTCACTCCCAAACTACCCAAAAAGATATGCTATTTGAGAGTTAGGTTAAAAAAGAAGAAGAAAGAAAGAAATTCTAACATTTTAGCACTTATGGAAAAGAGAAGGAAAAATCCCAGTCGAGATAGGGGTAGCTCAGAGATAGAAAAGTAGTAACAAAAGCAAAGAAATATTTTTCTGTTAGTTTCAAAGCAGTATCCTTTTGCATTTTAGGCAAACGTTATGGCCACCATGGTACTAGAATAATATAAACAGTAGCTGCAGCAGATATTAGAGAGTTGAACCAGTCATTCAGAAGTATTTTCCTGTCAATACATGCAGTTGTGAATTAAAATCCAGGGAATTTCTATAAAAAAGTAAAGCACAGCAGGAAACATGGACAACAATGCTTGAGTTGATAGAAACTGGGAAGTGCTACTTTTAAGGGCAAACAGGAAACAAAAAGAGAGGCCACATTCACAGTAGGGTAAAAATACCATTGTCCATTTCTACTCTCCAGTATTAGTTGATGGTCCACGCTCATGACAGGACAACTTGGCAGTGTAGATCTGTCTCTTATATTGGAAAGTGGTTTTCTACCATCTCCAGGTTGGTATCTGATGCCATTCATCCAGCAAAACATCTAGAATGGAGGCAAAAGCAAACTTCAAGTTATTTCATGAATTGATTTAGATGTCATGCTCTTGGGATCAATTGTACTTTTCTCTATTTCTGTTTTAATACTTCATCTAATCATTAGATAACTTTTGAATGTTCTTTCTTCCAAATAAAACTTCTGGGATTGAAAAGTGTCTAAGTGTCACGGTTGAGTGCTTATCATTTCACGAAAAAACAGGGAAACTGGGGCAGATGAAGCAGAAGTCTCCATACAGCAACTACATGAGCCTAACAAATGGTATGGCTGTTTTAACAAGTCACAGATAGATATTTCACTAATTCTCCTGTGCACTATGAAGTATATCTTTCAAGCTGTATTCTAACCACTGTTCTGTCCTAACAGTCAGACATTTTGTCAAGTTGCCTATCGATATTACTTTATTGTAAAAAAAAAATAATAATTCAGAAGATATCATTCAAAGCAAAGTGACTTTTCTGGATACTGGGCACAATGGAAGAATGATTCAGAAGAGGCAATTAGATTGAATAAAACATGTTGATGAAGTTAAGAGCTGTAGTGACATAGTGATTAGAATGCAGTATTGCAGACTAATTTTGCCTACTGCCAGCAGTTCAATTCTCACTGGCTCAAGATTGACTCAGCCTTCCATCTTTCTGAAGTCAATAAAATAAGGACCCAGAATGTTGGGAGCAATATGCTGACTCTTAGAGAGGGCTGTAAAGCACTGTAAAGCAATATATAAGTCTAAGTCCTAAGTACTATTGCTAATAGTATCACTTCCATAATAGAGATCACTTCATAATCTTCCAAATTAATATGGCTATCCTATATTGAATTCTTCTTGAAGCATCTATAGACTATGCTGCCAAAAAGTGAAGTGCAATAAGGTTTTTTATGGGTTAGTATAGCAATGCAAGGCTTCTGGGTGGGGAAAGTTCCCTCTTAAAACCCTCAAGCCACCAACTCCATAAAAAATTCACCATTTGGCAATAAGGTGGGGGGAGTAAATTATGGCCCCAAACCTACAGTATAATTATTTGCCAGCCTTGCCCTATTTTAAGATTGTTACAGCAATAAAAAATAAAACATATTCCCAAGGAAATAATTCAAATTCTTATTGGAAAGAGGACCAGGAAGACAATCATCTGAACCACTCTCAGGAATCTTAAGTGTTCTGGACTTCTTACAAAGACTGCCACATAAAAGGTTAAAATGCTTTCCTTAAAAGAAGAACTAGCTCAGCCTTAATTAAGAATGACATACCATTTGAGTGGAAGCTTGCTAAGCAAAAAAACAACAACTGATGCCTTCTCCTTGTTCTTGGCCAGGAATCATGATCTCATAGCTTGCACCTAATGCATGAACATTGTTCCTTGGCAAATATCCATTTGCTCAAATGGCAAAGTGCTTTCATGGAAGTCTCTTTGATTCTTGCCCTCAGGACAGAAAAATGGAGATGAACTGACAGCTGGTATTACAATGCCCACATTGTATCTTCTGCAGGAATATCTTTTGTGAGTCACTGCTACCAATCTGTTATGCCAACCTTTTGGGGGCCTTTTAACAGCTGTTAGGAATGGTGAATTCAGAGGGGAAAATACACCCCCCTCCCCGCAGGAGGGCAATTCTTATCTACCAACAAGACAGGTTGCACTGCTCTCAGTGCAGATTGAGGCATCGATACCATTTTATATTATAAATTAAAATAAAATGAAATTATACTACTTAATATATAATTAATATAATATAGTACTGCACCATTAGTTTCTATGCCTTGCACAAACCCTACTTCTTACCATGTTTTTTTTTAAAAAAAAACCCAGGACAATGCTGTAGAGAAGGGAAGATAAGAATGCTTCTTAGAGAATTATCATTTTTGGTCATGGGTATGGTTGCACTGCCTCATACCAAATGAATAATCTCAAAGTTTAATGGACTCACAAGTCCTGCTTGAGGACCAAATGGCAGTTGTGGCCAAGAGAGCCTTTGTACCAGAGGTGGTATTCAACAGGTTCTGACCAGTTCTGGAGAACCAGTAGCGGAAATTTTGAGTAGTTCAGACAATCGGCAAATATCACCTCTGACTGGAGATTTTACAGTATCCTTACCTTGTCATGCCCACCAAGCCACGCCTACAGAACCGGTAGAACTAGTAGTTCTGGGTAGTAGGATTCAAATTTTTACTACCGGTTCTGTGGACGTGGCTTGGTGGGCATGCAGGGGAAGGATACTGTAAAATCTCCAGTCAGAGGTGGTATCTGCTGGTTCTCCAAATTACTCAAAATTTCTGCTACCAGTTCTCCAGAACCTGCTGAATGCCACCTCTGCTTTGTACAATTTAGAGTTGCACCTCAATTACACCCATTCCTAAAACATTGTGCTACCAGTAAGCCATGCCCTAATTACCTTCCATTTGGACTCTATATGGGGGCTGCCCTTAAAGAGTATCTGGAAACTTTAGTTGGTTCAAAATGCCAAGGTCCATGTAGTTCTGTACAAATTAAGACTTGTGCACGTTCTTTTGTGGGAGATGCACTGGTTACTGATGTGCTCCCAAATGTAATTCAAGGTACTAATTATCACTTTTAAAGCCCTACATACCTTCCCCAAGATAAGATTAGCCACCACCTGTATAATTCCTTTCTCACTACTCTATGTGTGTCCCTCCCAAAGCTGAGTACTTGATGGAAGAGAATGGCCATCCCAGACAGAAACAGTGTACCAATACTCAGTCAAGGGTTATATTTATATTTTACATTTACATTTATATCCTGATCTTCCTCTAGGATCTTAAAGTCCTGTAGATGGAGCCTTGCTGTTTTAAGGTACCCTACCAAGCAAAGCAAATCATATTTCTAAATAGGCAAATGGAGTCTGAACTCAGCTCCTCATGGTAAGACCTGGATTTTGGCATCAAGGCAAAAAGACATTCCCCCAATTTCTCCTTCTCTTAGAAGGAAAAGGATTGTTTTAAAACACAGATTTTCAGCAAAACCTGCTGAAACAAGTGGGAAACAAGTGGGATTTAACATCTACCCACAGCTTCAGCATTTCAAGAAAATTTCAAGAAAAAACTGAAATTTGGGAAAGGGGTAAAAAGGGGAACAGGTGTTTCGAGAAATAGAATGCTTCAATGAGTAGTGAAACATCTCAAACCAACAAGAAAATAAGTGCAATTGCTGTGATTCAATTTTCCAGACAACTCTACCAAGATAACTGAGAATCTTCCTTGACATGAGTCTTTCAAGAAACTTGAAAGGTAGACAATTCTTTTAGCCAGGAATCTACTTTGACCTGTCATGTGTTTTTGCTATATGAATGCTAAAAGCCTTATTCTTCCTTTGTTGTATTTGCCTGCACATCTAAGATATTATGTATAATGGAATGTCAGATCAGATTCTTTATTTTTTTATATAATTAATTTCTTGGGAGCTGATATATGTATAACTTGAAAGCTTTCTCTCTCCTGAGATTGTTAAGGTAACTGAGGCAAACTGACAGGAAAAATACCCAGATGGAGAGAGGGGAAGGGAGGAACAGGTAAAATACTTGCAATCCCATGCACTGTTTTACTATATTGGGTCCAGAGGCATTTTGGCAAATAAAAATGAAGTTTGATTATAACATTTTTAACTTGTTACATCAATAAAAACAATAACAGTATTTTAAAAGTTAAAGAATCAGGAATGGAAGGAATAAACCCAGTTGTACAATCAACTCTAAATTGCATAAGGAGAAACCTGGGATTCTCACAATTTTAAATTTCTAGCCAACAAGGGAGAATATCTATGTACAATAATTTGACTATATAAACATAAAACCTTCTATAAAATTTAAAACTCGGAGGTATTCATTCATAACCAAAAAGAATTATGATGATGAAAATTTCTCTCTCTCTCTTTCTCTCTCCTAGATGAACATGGTTCCACATAATGCAACTGGCTGAAATACTTCTATGAAATATTCTAGAGAAATAGAATACTTATTAATATAATCCTGAGATTAATTATTTATGCATATTCACCACTGTTGTAGTACAGTTGGCTACGTTATTCTGTATATGATAGGACTTTCATTATCTAATAGAAGAACATCAACACATACCTCAAGTTGATGCGGAATATGTGACAACAGAGGAAAAATTAGACTTCTTTGAATATTGTTATACTATATCAATTTATAATATAATGTAACAATATATGAAGGCTTGATGTTGCTGAATCCCCATCATAACAGCAAATTTGCCTATTTACATAAAATTTAGTAAATGGGAGTGCTGAATCTGCCCCTGAAAAGAACCTTGATTATGATGGAGAGATTAATAGTTTGATATAATTATCTGGCTTTCATCTGGGATTTTAACGATGCTGAAATAAATTTGGGAATAAGACTTGTCTCTTTCTGAATGAATGAATGAATTCAACAAATTGTCAAGACTCTAAAGAAAGGCCACAAGAAGAACTACTTGTTACCATGAAAATTGGGTTTTATCAGACAGGGTGGGTGGAGTTGGTCCAGTTGGGAAATGGTGACACTTAAGCTAGTAATTAATAATTAATAGCCAAAACCTTAGCCTGACCCTCTTTTGGATAATCCCAAGGCTTTAGATTATGTTGGATATACATTTTAGGGCATGTGGCAACGTTCTTATAAACTTACTTATAATTTGGGAAACTTAAACTGAAAACTATAAAGCAGCTGAGCCAGAGAATTAGCTGTGAATAGTTTTAAAGCCATGGGAACATGTTGTTACCTTTAGTGTGAAAACACTTTAAAATGACTGCAGACCATAGAGACAACGTTTATACTCAACAACCCTATGTCTTAAATGATCTCATCTAAATAATTTAAAGATCTCAACTCTCTGGCTCCTCTATTACCTATTGGTGCACCCAGAATGTGCTAGTGAAGATCATTGTTTTGATCTTCTGGTAGTTTATCAGAAGAACACTGTGGTGTTCCCCACAGTAGCACACCAAGGTGTTAAGAGCACATATAAGGCCAATTGGGGTCTAGAAATAATGGTTGCATCATCTGCATAAAGATATAGCAGCAAATTCACAGTTGCAATTCCAAATCATTGGTTTGGTTCTGAAAGTTCCTTACCCAATGAACTTATGTAACATTAAATAGGGAAGGGGCAAAGATACATCTCTGTTTATTTCTCCCACATTACCATATATAGAAAAGGCCTGATAGTGAACACTATGCTCAATTCATTTTGATACATACATGGATTACTTTGACTGAATCAGGTCCATAAATGTATTGAAATAAGAGAAAAAATTCAAATGTCTATGGAGATTATCCCTGGACTTTTTTTTTTTGTTCCTTGAAGATATTTCACTTCTCATCCAAGAACTGAAAAAGCTTCATGGATGAGAAGCAAAACATCTTCAAGGGAAGAACAAAGCCCAGTTACATTATGGAAATACCTTTGGGAGCATAAGTTCAATTGGTTTAAGATTTTGACATATAAACCTTTTCATAAAAGTTGTTTGTTCCTTTTCAAGGGAAGGATCAATAGACATACATTTATTCCCCCCCCCCCCCCCGCCCCGAATAGCTTTAATAAACATTCAATGTATAGCAATGTATTTTGAAGAAATAACAAAGAACAGTCCCCATTATTTGCAGGAAGGTTTAATTTTCATCATATTTTTTTCTTAAGATTCCAAAGATATACAAGCATACTACCAAGGTCTGGATAATGATTATATAGAATACAAGAATTAGCAACAACAACAGAAGACTCTACACCTTTCTAAAAATAACTACAGATTCAGGTCAATGATTTATCTACCGGAGCCTGAAGAATTTAAAGGCAACAATTAAGAAACCTAAGCAAAGGCTGACAAGCCAACAGAATTGTTTTTTGGGATGACCTCTGCTGCTATTACTTAGTCTCATAGGACAGTTTCAGATGATTGATTCTGCAGTGTTAAAATGCCTTTTAATTTATATCTCCTACACCAGAGAGTCCCAATCTGTTTTTTGTTTGATGTACATGTTTGAAATTTTCAGAATATGCTGGATATGCTCTTCTGGGGTAGCTTACCCATTCACAAAATGGCAGCTACATGGAACATAACCATTGATAGCCATTAACTAGTGATCAGAATGAATCAGCCATAACATCTAGACCATTCAACCCACATGAGTCTCCTTCCTATTTCTGCATACCTTTGTTCTTCTCCTGGGTAGATCAGATGTGGAGAACTATAGCCCCTTTATGATTTGCGGACTTTAACCCCAGAATTCTTGAGCTAGCAAATGGCTGAAATTATCATCATTTTTATTTTCTAAAAAAATTTCTGAAATGCATAGTGGTATTTTGGGCAATGAAGGTAACACTAAAGATTATCATTTCCAGTTACTGAATATGCCAAAGAAAGGAGCTAGAACAATATGAAACAGGCAAAGCAATTTAACAGTTGCATTTCATTTCACTTTTCAGAGCAGATTCATGTAGATACATTCTTCAAGTCTTAAAACCTCTCTTCAAATTATATATTTTCTATTGTGGGTTTTTTTTTTTTTACACACATGCAAACATTCTATCGACTAATCTCAAGATCTGAAATTAATGTCTCCAGATTTCTAAGTAAGTTTGTATGTGCCTTGTGACTTGACTCAAATTATTTTGAGTCATGTTTTGACTCAAATTATTTTAATTGAAATGTAGGAGATAGTGTATATTACATTTGACCCAACATAGATGACTCAGAATATGCTGGATATGCTCTTCTGGGGTAGCTTGCCCATTCACAAAACGGCAGCTACATGGCCCTATTTTTTTTTTGTAAAAAGGTTGTTGACTAACTAATCAATTAATACTTTGAGGCAGGGATGAGAACCAACCGGTATAACACCTGGTTCTGTTGCTCAGCATCACGTGCACATGTACGTGCGAGAGTGCAATTTACGACCTGCTGAGCTACCCGGACAGCTGAGCAGCACTTAGTGCAAGTGCTTAGTGGTTGGAAAAGCCCTTTTTTTTCCTGTTTTTTCAACTGCAGCTATGTTGCACAAAGCAGCTGTGGTTGAAAAAGCAGGAAATAAAGGTCAGGTAAGAGCCCAGGTGGGTGGGTGGGCCAAAACAGCCGCAGACATAGAACCGGTTCTATATATGCTCTCTGTCTGCTGCTCTTCAGAACTACCAGTTCTACAGAGGTGGACAGACCACCCCTGGTGGTTCTACAGAGGTGAACAGATGGTAGAATCCCACCCCTGCTTTTAAAGGATACTGTTAGCTGTTTCCATTTAAACTACTGCAGATCTGAAATTAAAGTATGTGAGGATTATATATAAACTTCTGGACAAGCATGATAGGGATTAATGTTTATAATTTGATGAACATTTCATGGGAACTTAATAAGACCTTTTCAGCAGCTTCATTTGGATTCCCTGCTGAGAGAGATTTATCAAGTTTATTTGTTGATGGCCTGCTGGCGAGCAACAAAAAGTTCGATTTAAAAAGGCATTCCATATGCCAGGTTTCTTGTTTGCTGCTTGGAATCTGTAATTTAATTATGTTTTGATCTAGCTTGCATAATTTCTTTTAAAAATTCCCTTCTATTTGCTTATCTTTTATGGTTAACATTGCTTATGTTTTTCACACCATCCATGAAGAATTTTTTATTATTATTATGAAACTGTCATAAGGATGAAAGAAAGAAATATTAGGTTTTGTAGAAATGTTTGTAAAACTGGCTTATCGTGTACAGTATTGGAACCAGTATAAACAGAAGTATTTTTTTTTATTTTTAATACCAGAAAAATTACTCAAACAGATACAGAATGCAATTGTTATCATTTCTGTATGTATGCATTTTGATGACATATCAATAAATAGGCAAAACTTATATCTCTAATCAAATTGATAAAAGTATGTTTGATGATAATGGGAAAAATTTTACATGATCAGCCTTAGGCTTGCATTGATAGCTACCCTTCCAAGTACTTCACAGCTGAAGATTTGCCACTTGCAAATCTTAGAAGAAATATTATAACTAGTTGGATCAAATCCTAGCAGAGTCAATTAAAGCCATCCACTAATTTCAGGATTGTACGGCAATTACCTTTGGAGTTCAGACAATCATTCTATATCCCAACTATTGAAGCAGAGCCAAATCATTCTGCTTTTGCTTTTATAACTCTCTTTATCAAATTCAGGAAAGAAACTGTAACCAACACAAAATGTTATGTTGAAAATCAAAGGTAAAAAGTCTTGATTCTCCTATAATACATGATAATCAGAGAGTGAAACAGAAAATAGGCATGACTGAAAATCTCTGTCCCTCATATGAGTGTGTGTAGGTATGGGCAGGGGTGGGATTCAAATTTCTTAACAACTGGTTCTGTGGGTATGGCCTAATTTGTGGGTGTGGCTTGGTCATCAGATGACTGGGTGGGCATGGCTTGCTGACTGGGTATGGTTTGGTGGTCATGTGGCTGGCTGGGCATACCTTGTATGTAAATATTATAAATATTGATGTAAATATTGATTTTTTTATTAAAAAAGAGCAACTTTTAAACAATGGTTGCAATGGCTGGGAATTTCAGGAAGCTGCATATTCATTTATTATAATATGTATGCCACTTATTCATTGGACGGGCAATTTCACTTCATTTTTTTCTTTTTCTTTTTTTAAATAAAGTTTTATTTGGGTTTTCACACATACAAAATACAACTAAAACATCTTTTTTGAAAATAGCATGGTCCCGGGTTGAACTTTATACAGACACAAAACTCAATTTCATGCTCCTTTTTTTATTCTATTCCATATCTTATACTATTTTACATTTTCTATATAGTTTTTCCCCTCTTTTAATTTTCTCAATTTTATTTTGATTATCTCATCTCAATTCAAATCATTATATTTATACTTTTGTCTGTTCTGTTTCAATTTCATATTATCTTTTCTCATTAAACAAATTTTCTCCTGTAGTTACTAATTGGAGTATGACCCCTTTATATTTTTTAATTACATCCATTCAACTCTTATTTAAACTTCAATATATACCTTAAGTTTATGACCTTCAATATAATACATAATACATAACTTCCAATCGAATTCTGCTTGGTACATTCTTATAATACACACTATATTCCTTTTTTTAAAAAAAAGAAAGATTGTAAATATATGTAATTATAAATCCTCATTCCATTCCAGTGCAGTTCTATCATTAATAATCATTAAAATCTTAACATCTTTAACACTTCTTTTCAATTAAATATCATACTTCCTTAAAAACACATATAATCTCCATAATTAATTTTTCCCCTATTTCTCTTCACATATGTTTTATAAATCATTAAATATACCTTTTGTTACATTTATTTATTGACAAGCATTCCACTGGATTATGATAGCTATTTTATCAGACATTTTAATCATACATTGTTTCATATTTTCTAAAATTATTTCTGCTTCTAATATAACCATACTATCTTACATACCTTTGCAGAATCCCCTTTTCCATTAAGTTTTCACCCATTATCTCTAAATAGGCACTGTCTCTCTATATTTTGCTTCTGTCCTTTATAACTTCTTTTCCTTTCTTTTTTCCCTCTCATCTTCTCCCTCCCCTTTTTACCCCCTTGTCTCTCTACTTCTAATTCTCTCTTCTGCATTTCCCACTTCTGCTGCTTTCTGATTTTACACTTATTTTTCACTCTATTTTGGGGGGGGTTGTTTTTCCCAATCTTAAACTTTCCATTCTCTTCACCCGCTCTTTCCTTTTTTCCCCCATCTAAGATTACTTGTTCATTAAAGATGGCTTCTTCTTTGTTGCAATCTTCTTGTTCTGCAGGCATTTCCTGTTGTTTCTCATAATTCCAAATCTTCATTTCTAAAAGCTGAAATACGAAGCCAAAAGAACCTCTCCCTTCTTGTACATCTTCTTTGTACTTTTTAAGTTCCATTTTCAGTTCTTCTAAAAGTGGAGCTATTTTAAACAGTTTTAAACAACCATCTGATTGATTTTAGTCATTCAAAACAATAACCAAGAATCCAGAAATTATCATGTAATCCAGATAGTCCCGAGTTATATCTTCTTATTTCTTTTTCGACTTTCTCTTCCTGGGGTTTCTGTTGCGATATTTCAGTTAGAATGTATCTTTTGGAAGTCTTGTTGAGATTTTGCTGTAAGTTCTTTTTTAATTCCAGGCAGTCTCCTCCCTTCCAGATCCTGCCCTTTTATTCTTCCTCTCTCCTTTCCTGTTTTCAAAAGCTTTTAATTATCCAGAAATCTTTATTATTCCTTTGACTTTTTATTTTCAGCATTAAAATGCCTATTGATGTCAAAGTGGATTTTTTTCCAATTTCTTGCTTAAGTCTCTTAGCTGTCAGTATAGGAAAAGGAGAAAACCAAATCTTTTCCCTTTTCTCTCTCCTTCGCAGCTTAAAAATCTTCTTAGAGAACAATGTTATTGTTTTTTAATAGTTTCAATTCCAGGGTACCTTATTTGTTGCTTTTGCTGCTTGACCCGGTCAACCAAAACTTTCTCTTCTTATCTTCCTCCTTCTGGTTTGAGCTTCTTCAGCGACAGACCAAAACCTCTGTGAGGCTTTGATCTGTGCTCGCCGCTGGAACACCCCGAGCTGGCTGGTTTCGGGGTTAAGCCACCCCGTAGAGGTGGTGAAGAGGGGGGAGACTGCCAGCAGGGTTGAGGAGAGCCACATCTCTCCTCCCCAGCTGGCCATTACTCCCTTTCCTGAAGGCGGTTGCAGCGGTGGTCAGAAATGGCCACCACAAAGAAGAACTCGACCGGAAAAGAATGTTCATTTTTTTCTTAATTACTGTAAAAAACATATTCCGGGGCTTTTTATTTTGTAAAGCCACGTAATGCAAACTTTATCTTTTCTGTGTGCCTTCAAGTCAATCCTAACATCTTCCTGGAAACATCCCTGCAATTTTCTTGGCAAGAGGATTTGCCACTGCCTTCTTCCTAGGGCTAGTGAAACAATGAATGGCCCAAGGTCACCCAGCTGGCTTGGACCTAAGGTGGGATTAGGCACTAGGATAAAGTGGGACTACAATTCAGCCTCCTTGTTTCAAGCCTGGTGCCTTAACTACTACACCAAAATGGCTCCTAAGGAATGTATCTGGAGCTTAAACACACAAATAATTTCTTAATATGAAACAAGTTGGGGCATATGTTTCTAAAATCTACTTTATATTGGATTTCACAATCTGAAAGACTCTCAACATCCATGGCAATGGTGAGGGGGGAAGGAAAAATAGAAAAAAAGAAATAAGATTTATATGACTCTCATATAGATATAAGATTACTTTAATGATGAACAGAAATAGTTTGTAATTTTTCAATTTATAAAACAAAGTTTAATCCCAAATTCTATATTTTTGTGCCTGTCAGACAAGACACATAGATAAACAGGTGTCTAAGTGCCAGGTTATAACAAACATGACCAGACAATATAAGAGAGAGAAATCATTAAAGAAGTAACGAACCATGGAATTCATGTATCAAGAAAACTCTTACATATGCTATCCTCTTTTATATCAATAATACAGGATAGATGTTCTAAGAACAGACAATATAACTCAATTTAAAAAGAATATGAAATAAGAATTTAAAAAATGATACATAAACCTTGAGCAATATAACAAGCAAGCCATGCTACTGCTTCTAAGGTGAATATTCCACCTATATATTTTATATAATAACCATTAATGCCTGTCAGAAACAGAAGGGCATCGTCAACACTCTAACACCGATGCTGCTGGTCACAATGTTCATGATCAGGCCCCAGTTGGAACCCGGAGGCGCCGAAGAAGCCATCACCGGGGGGTGGGGGGAAAAAGGATGTGAGGGAGAGCAGGCAGGTGAAACAGGGAAGGGAGCCTGGGAAGAGGGAGGTCAAGGACAGCTCTCTATGCTCACACAGAGTGCCAGACTACAGCGGAGGAAAGGGGTCAGTGGGCCACTCCGAGCACCACCCACCAAAACAAATTCTTCTCCTGCAATCTGGCTCCAACTGCACACATCTTCATTCCCTTGCTCTGTTGGCGCTTCCAGGATGCGACACTCCACCTACGTGTAATTCTTAGCCTTCGCCTTGGTTTTCCCTGGTGACCTACTTGGAGTGATGGTTAGGTCGTTTTCCTGACCTTTGCTAGCATCAGCAGCACTAAAAGAAAGTGGCACTCCCACTCTGCTACAACCATTGTAGGCAGCAACTGCCAGTTAAGAGGATTTGCTATGGCAACTTCCCCCTCCACCTCCTCCTCCCCCCCACTTGCCGCCTCCCTCTCAGCTTCAATTGCACAGGTCCTCATTCCCCTGCTCTGTTGGCACTTCCGGGATGCGAAATCACAGAGGGGGACCTTGCCTAAAGTGGCACGATTGCAATGAGCATTGGACTTGCCCCTGGAGGACTGAAGCCGAGAGGGAGGTGGCAGGTGAGGAGGGGAGAAGCAGGTGGAGGAGGGAAGTTGCCATAGCCACTCCTCTTAATGGCGGCAGTTGCTGCCTACAAACGTTGCAGTGGAGTGGGAACACCGCTTTCTTTTGGTGCTGCTGATGCTAGCAATGGTCAGGGAAATAACCTGACCATTGCTCTGAGTGGGTCGCCAGGGAAGACCAAGGCCAAGGCCAAGGCTAAGAATTCCACATAGGTGGAGTGACACAAGGCATGCGGCTGCAGTGGGGCCTTTAGTACCCCCCACCCCAGCCCTCCCAAAGCACCTCCATGTGCAGCGATGGCTGGGGCGGCGGGTGCTCATGGCCCTGCTGCTTTAAGTACTTCCATGTGCTTAAGCAGGGCCATGAGCACACACATACACTTTCCCCAGCCCTCCCAAAGCAACTCCATGGGCAGCAGAGGCGGCGCACCTGGCTGCCTCCCATTTGATGGCACTGCTTATGGGCAGCATCCGAGTCCTCCACCTGCCACGTGGTAAGAAGAGCTGGGAGAGCACTGCATGGCAACTTAGCTGGCCAGCTGAGCCCAGGGATGTTGGGAAGTGCAGCTAGGTAGACTGGGTGAGGCCCAGGGAGCCCCAGAGACATTGGGGAAGGCAGTCTTATCTGTGAGTAGGCAGATCAGCTCCTGGCTGCTTCTTTCACCTGCTCTTGCTGGGAGAGCCTCTCCCAACAGAGTGAAAAGCTTACAAGGCCCCTCTCTTTGGGAAATGGCTCCCGGGCAGCAGACAGAAATGGGTTTCAACCAGGCTGCTTCTCTTCTGCCCAGGAGCGAAAGGCAGGCAGCAATGGCTGGCCTGGCGGGCAAAAGCAGGCTGCAGGCATGTTGCGCATGTGTACGGTGTTGTGCATGTGCAATAGGGACTGACTGGGCAGGGAACAGAGAAGCAGGTGAAGAGGGGCGGGGCCAGCCAGGGGGGCATTTTACTGGTTCTCCAAACTATTGGGAGCCCTAACATCTGGTTCTATAGAGCCGAACAGAACCGGTAGAATCCCACCCCTGGGTATGGGTGCATATGTGTAAATTCTGTGTACACATACAAACTTCCCCTTTACCCGTTAATAAGAAATAGCATTTGAGTTTTGTCCTGGGATTTTACCCAGCAAGAAAAGAGTTAAGGTATAAACAATATTTATAGCAAGATAATATGTCTGGGCTAATGATGGGCTACAAGTCAGTACATTGTTCATAGTATTGCTTTCTAGCTAGATTTTGAGAAGTCATAACAAAGAAAAGTCTTTGATCTTCCTTGATGTTCCTATCCCTTTGCCAGAATCTTCTCAAGTACAGAAAATGGAGGGGGAAAGTGGACAGTCCTTTTTTAAAAAAAATACTGTAAGACTTTTGCATTTACAATCCCACAAGTACTGCTGGGAGAAGGACACTTAATTGATCTTGCATTGATCACAGAACTGGCTATGAATTATTTAGTTTAAAGACTTGAAATTCAGCCTAGTCAAAATCAATATTTCTTCACTTTCTCTGCCTGCACTGGGGCTGTTAGAGGCCCAGATTTCTTCAGCAAGTTTTAGATATGAACTTTGGGGACTCTATATAAACCCACACCACAAAAAAGAGATTTGTTCCCAGAGAAGAGTCCAAGAAGAATTGTTGGTTTCTCGGACTGACAAATGCATTCCAGTGCCAAAGGAGATCTGTCTCCTGGTTGAAGAAAGCCTGGTCAGATAGGGATCATGGAGGCCTTGACAGCACACTGACAGCTCCATTAGAGCATGTAATCTCTAGTTGCTGAAGCAACAGCTGCAGTCACAAGAATATAAAAGCAGTGATGAAGGACCAAAGTATTTTGTTCCTATGGTGACCAGGAAAATACTTATGGAAAGTCCATAGGAAAAATACGATGGCATCAATGCCTTCCAGTCATATTTCTAAACCACTCAGACTGATAAGCATACATTAAATAAAAATATAATTTCAGTTTTACATAAATATTTGTATCCAACCCTTCTGTGGTTGGACCATTCAGAACTATAGCAATAGCATTTAGACTTATATACTGCTTCACAGTGCTTTACAGTCCTCTCTAAGAAGTTTACAAAGTTAATATATTGTGCCCAATAGATCCACATTTTACCAACCTTGGAAGGATAGCAGGCTGAGTCAACCTTGAGCTGCTTAGAATTGAACTCCTGGAGTTAGCCCTGCAGTACTGTATTCCAACCACTGCAGCACCACGGCTCTTATATATCCTTAATTAGTTTTTCTTGTTCAAAACCATTCAGGTTACTATCCACATCTGCACAGAAATTATGCATGGTTTGACAAAATAGATGGAAACAATTTTTTGTCACATTCCAGTAAGAATGTGACAAAAGAAAGAATGTTGATAGATTCAGGGCACAATAATGGAAGAACCTTTTCACATGACACATACTGGTAGTTAAACTTTAGGATTTAGTAGCATAAATGTACAACTTCAACATCTTTTAAAGGATAATATATTGTTTTAAAAAATGCCTAATACAAGATATTTGTTATTTTGTGACATATTTCTTACATATCTTCTATATAGCTCCTTAAATTACAGTTTCTACTTCTCTGCTTTTTCAAAAAATAACCAGCTTACAAACTACTTTCAGTCAAAGCCATGCTGATTTTGCAATCTGCTCATTAATATGAGAAAGAAAAAGGCCACACAAAAAATGGGGTCCAGTATTTTTGCATCAAAGAAGCAGGCACACAGCAAAATTGTTCCCTGTCTTCTCTAAATGTTCATAAGTTGTTTATCATTTACATTTTAAAAAAATCATTAGCTGTAAAAGAAATGATAATTGTAGAACGTAAACTAGAGCAGTGAGATCTGCCACCAATGTAAGGGATGAAGCTGTATCAGACTCTCATCTATCCTGTTTAACATCTATATGAGATCACTGGTAGAAGTCATCCAATAGCATGGATGAGGCATCATCAATATGCCGATGATACCTAGCATTTGATACCTCTACATTTCAATTCTTGGATGACTAAATGAAGCTGTCAAAGTCTTATCCCCATGTTTGGAGGTTGTGAGGGCCTGAATGTGGAGAAACAAACACAGATTCCATCCTGGCAAGACTGAGTAGCTAGACTACATGATCACAATGATTTCCTATCTTGTCCTGGGTGAAGTAGGACTTCCCCATTTGGAACAGGTGTGCACTTTGGTTTTCCTGGACTTACAGCTCTGATGAAAGTCCAAGGGGCTTCTACAACCAAAATTGTCTCCTCATTTTGTAGGCCAGTTGTGAGGAAGAGCAGAATTAGACTTGCAAGATGCTGTTATTGCAGTCTATCTCAATAAATTATGGTTCCGATCTTCCTGTAGAATGTATTTCCTGATCTGCCATGCCTCAATCTTTCAAACAGGGCTGTGCCTCTCCTCCACCATCTCATACATCCATAGATTTAGGAGAGAGTGAGCCTGAGTCTCTTTTAAATGTTGTCTCTTGCTAAGTCAGCAGGCTAAGACCCTGAGCTTGTCGATCAGAAAAGTCAGCAATTTGGCAGTTCGAATTCCTAGCGCCTCATAACAGAGTGAACTCCCATTACTTGTCCCAGCTTCTGCCAACCTAGCAGTTTGAAAGCATGTAAAAATGCAAGTAGAAAAATAGGAACCACTTTGGTGGGAGGGTAATAGCATTCTGTGTGCCTTCAACATTTAGTCATGCCAGCCACATGACCACAGAGAGGTCTTCAGACAACGCTGGCTCTTCGGCTTTGTAACGGAGATGAACACTGGCCCCTAGAGCTGGAAATGTCTAGCATGTATGTGCAAGGGGAACCTTTACCGTCTCGCTTTGGCTGCTTGCAAATGGGGTACTTTAAATCTTCTCAAGATTTAAAGAATGCTTCTGGTCTCCTTGTTTTTACAATGTTTTTTTTGTGGGCGGGGGGAATATTTTCTTTGAGGTTGCCTTCCTGCTTCTCTCTACCAACTGAAGGTACTGGTTACATTGAGGGTGCAGTAACTGTTATAGAAAACACAGTTTAAGCCTAAGAAAAAAAGGAAAGTGTTAAAAAGAAACTCAAACTGGCTCCATCCTAATTCCTTGGGGTACAAGGAAAAAGAAGGGGAAAATATAGTCTAGCTTTTAAGATTCTGTTACTATCAATAAAGCATAGTTTCTTGTGGAATCTGTTGCTATGGAGTCAAGTAGCCTTATGTAAATTTGATAGATTAAATAAATAAATAGATAACCATCATGAATAACAAACTCAGGGCAATGGCATTGACATTATCATCTTAATTAATGAATATTTTGGATGAATCGTTTCATCCATTATGAATCATATTTGGATGAATCTGTAGTAAATGAACCAAGACACTATTCAAACTTCCTACAAATATTTAAGGTATGTTATTGCTACTGAGATGCCCTGACTAATTATGAAAATATTAATCAAAAAGAAATCTCCCCATATAGCTACCTTCAACTGAGTAAATGACTAGCTACCATGTTCCCCCCAAAAAAAAAATAACACCCATCATGAAAATAAGCCCTAGCCTGATTTTTAGGGTAGGTTTAATATAAGCCTTACTCCAAAAATAAGCCCAGTGGGATGGACTTTGCCAGAACAAGTGGCAGCAACTGCACAGGGGCAGATAGTGTCCAGAAACAGGCCCTTGGCACAGCATAGAAAAACCAAAGCACAGAGGCAGAGGTGGAGAGGAGACAGGCAATCTGGGTGTGCTGTGCAACTGTCTGGCTCATGAGAGGCAACTGCCTGGCTCATGTGATCCTGAACCCCCATGTGGGCACCTGCCCAGCAGAGGTGGCAAGCTGAGAGATTGTGGGATGTAGTGGGAATTGGAACCATCTGCCTCCCCCCTGTATTTCTGCCTCCACCTGGCTCTGCTGCACACTTCTCGCCCAGAGGGAGATGAAGCTTCATCTTCTTGAAAATGGATGACTTGAAATAGAGCTAATTGCACCATTTCGTAGCATGCCATTTGGAAGCAGATGAAGCTTCAATTCTCCATCATTAATCCGCCTTGGAAAAATGTGTTTGGGCACTATGGGCCGCTTGGGAATGGAGGAAAATAGATGTCCAAACACTTTTCACCCAGAGGGAGACAAAGCTTTATCTGCTCGCAAATGGGGAGCTTTGAAATGGAGGATTAGCTCCATTTCAAAGCATCCCATTTTGAAGCAGATGAAACTTTGAGTCTCCCTCGTTTCTCCTTCTGGGGTGAAAAGTGTGTCTGCCCTGGGAAACCCTGTAAACCATTGTGTCTGTGGACAATCAGATAGAGGGAGGGAGACCTAATGGGTCATTTGGTCCAAACAAATATAAGACCTTGTCTTATTTTGGGGGAAACACAGTAGCACTTTCTTCCTCTTTGTTTTTGTTTCAATGAGTCTTCAATCTCATCTAGACATGGCAAGGTTTGGTTCCACAAATATTGTCCACCATGGTTTGGGAAAAGACCTGGAAACCAATGGGGACAAATGTTATTAGATCAGAACTTTGTACATCAGGGTAAATCCAGGATAATGCTGAATGGATCTCAAGTGAAACCAAAGTACTGTTTGCTATAATACAGAAATGATAGAAATCAACAAGAGTTTGAGCAGAATTTAATAATAATAACAACAACAACAACAACAACAACAATAGTAATAATAATAATAATAATAATAATAATAATAATAATAATAATAATAATAATGTTTTATTTGCAGTCACAGACCAAAACACAAGTACAACAAAAGAAGAACATGGGAAAATTAGTCACCAAAAACTTGACTAAGGAGAATTACAGCATTCTCCTCTGATGGTTACAGCTCTTAAAAAAATTTGGAAACCTGAGAAGTGATGTATGAGGAGTCATCCGCTAGACAATATAAGAACAAATTACTAACATTGGGTCTAGAAGAGTCTGTTTCAAGGAGAGACAGTAACTTAGATCTGCCTCTGTTATACATAGGGCAATATAAAAGGACATGCTCCACAGTTTCAACCTCAGCTCTGTCACAGGGGCATAGCCGCTTGTTAATTATGAGCCTCCTAAATCGCCCATCCAGTAGTGCTGAGGGCAAGAAACTACTTAAAGTGAGCTAGGGAGAAAGCTCTTCTATACTTGGGAATGGTTAGAGTGTAAAAATAGGAAGCCATCCTCAGTCTGTAATTATTAAATTGGCTGAAGATCAGAGGGGAGCAAGTTTTGTTAGCTCTGGCTCATAGATATTGCAAGTCAATGTCCACAAGCCATTGGACTACCCTACATTGGGTGTCCTTAAGGCCATAATCTCCCAGGGCATCCCCCATAAAACCTAGCAGGTATAATTTCTTTTTCAGCTTCCTCTACCAATGAGAAATATGAAAGTCAGCAAACACCAGGGAGTGGTAGCTACCAGGAACTGCCAGAAAGAGCACCCGAAACCACTATTTAAAGATGTTAATCCACGCCATACATTCGACTGATCGAGTGCCCAGTTCCAGGTACATTGGAGCAAAACCAACACAAGGAGGAAGACCCAGAAGTTTTCTAAGAAAGACAGCCTGGGTTCTTTCAATACAATCCTTGAAGCCCCATATCCATATGGGGATTCTGTAGAGTTTGAGCCAAAGTTTTGGCTTTGTAAATATGCAGAGCAGAAGGAATAAACTGGCCTCCTTGGGTATAAAAAAATCTTAAAATCTTCTGGTGACTACAGGAGGCCGAATTCAGCACCTGGGTTCGATGTCTAGTCCAAGCACTGGTGTTCTGAAATTGAATACCTAAATACTTAATAGCATTACCTTTGATAGCCCAGTTATACAATTTCCGGGCTCTAGAGAACACCAATACTTTGGATTTGTCATAATTAATGGAAAAGTAGTTCTCAGCACAGTAGGAGCCAAATGCAGAAAGTAATCTTTTCAGACCTGGCCTTGACAATGAAAGGAGGGCCGCATCATCAGAATAAAGGAGATGGGGGATCTTCATAGTTGACAGCTTTGGGGTGTGGGACTCAATGCGTCCAATGTGAAAGGCCAAGTCAGATAAGAATAAATTAAACAAAAGAGGAGCCAGAACACAACCCTGCCTTACTCCGTTCTTAATCGGGATAGGATTTGAAAGTTCTCCCTGCAAACCACACCTGACCTGACTAGAGGTCTGGTTGTACAAGGATCTAATTAGAAACAGAAGACGTCTATCGATAGAACTTTTGAGCAGTTTTGACCACAACAATCCCCTAGGGACTGAGTCAAATGCTGACTTTAGGTCGATAAAAGCAGTAAAAAGTTTGCCACCTGGTATGGTAGTATATTTATCGACCAGGTGCACTAAGACAAAGCAGTGGTCCAGTGTGGCACAGCCCGCTTTAAACCCAATCTGTTCAGCACCAATAATATTAGACTCCTCGACCCAAGTGAGTCTACATTGGAGATATTTAGCATACAGTTTTCCAATTATGGAGAGCAGGCTTATGGGGCAATAGTCGGCTGGGTTGTTCCTATTTCCTTGTTTAAAAACCGGAACAACAATTGCTAAGCTCCAGGAGGTAAGGATCCTGCCAGAGGTATTGATATGCATGAAGAGTCTTGGCATCCACCACTCAGGATTGGATTTTAGCAAATCAGGGGGTATAGCATCAGGGCCAGGGGCTTTGCCTGACTTGAGTTTGGAGATAAACTCGGTTATCTCAGCATGAGTCATGGGTTGCCAGTCAGGAACTGCAGGAGACAGCTGTGGCCCAAGCATGGCCGAACTTGTTGATACCTGAAAAACTGCCAAGAAATGGTTTTCCCAATCTCTGTTGGAAATACAGCAGAGGGGGAGTTCTTGATGACCTAGCAAGGAGCTGGCAACAATTTGCCAAAATAATTGAGTGTTCTTCTGCTGAATGGAGAGGAGAAGTAGATCCCACTTCTCTCTCTCTTTAGTTTTCTTTTTCTTAGCAATTAGTCCTTTATACTCCCGCTTCAAGTGATAGTAGTCCTCTGGTGGGCATTTATCCCCTCGATTACAATAGAGCAGGTAAACCCAATTAACCTGGTTCCTGAGCATCAGACAGTCTTTTTCAAACCAAGAATTACTTCTTGAAGGATATGGACCTCTCGGCCTACAGACAGCTCCTAGCTCCCTTTGAACACTATTAATTAGTGATTCAAAGCCCGAGATTGTCCCTGGGCCACTACTTGTTAGGGCCTGATTGTATAGGCTGTGATACTCCGGAGATGATAAAAAAGAGTGGAACTTTCTTTCAGTATTAGAAGACCATTTGATCCTCCTTGTATACAAGGCCACATAGGGATCTAATATCTGGGGACCCCTAGGAAGATGTATATTTGAGGAAAGCCCAATGATTGTAATCAGGGGGTAGTGGTCACTCTCCATAAGGCAGTCCACATAGAAAAAGCTGGGATACCAGCACAAAATCAATAACACTACTCCCACATGAGGAACAAAAAGTAAACTCACCAGCTAGATCACTAGGGTACTCCCATTAAGAATTATCCTATTGTGTTGGGCTGCTAAAAGGGCTAACTGAATGCCAGCAAAATTTGTTAATTCATCCTTAGAATGTCTGGCTGAAATCAGGTGTCCTGTGGCCTGGAGGGTTTCTTGGGAGTAGAGTGCCTCAATCAATGGGGGAACTTGGACTCCCAATCGTACATTAAAGTCACCCCCTATAAGAATGTACAGCACTGGGAATTTAGTTTCCATACAAGTAATGTAATTCTCCAGCATGCCACATTGAGCCTTAGTATCAGCTTGCCTCATCGTTGGGGGAAGATAAACGTTGAACACTAACAGTTTGCTATGTCTTCTCTTAATTAGGAGCGCCATAGCTAAAGAGCCACGGGGGGAAGCTCCACTCTCCACTTTCAAAGAAGTAGAGACCAAGCAAACTAGACCACCCTTAGGCCTTCCTGTTGTAGATTGTCTGGTGGCGGCCAAGGAAATGACCATAGACCCTGTAAGGGATATCTTATCGCATGCCCAGGTTCCCTGAAGGAGGACCACATCAAATGAGTGAATATAGTTGGCGAATTCTGTGGTACCACACCTTCTCCCCCTGCCTGCTATGTTCCACGAAAGACACTTAAGTGTGCAGGGGAGGGTGTTGCCAGATTTAATAGTCATTCTGTGTGATTAATTTTTCCCAGAGCACCCTTCGGATCCGAAAAGATACACCCGTTGTTAAGTGGCAGGGTCATCCTCTTGGGAGGCAAAGGCAGGGAAGGAGGGAGGGGAGGCGAGCCTTGTTCATGGGGCTGTAGGGTTCTAAGCGCACTCCAGTTCATACTTGTGGCATTAATTAGTTGCTTAGCTGGCAAGTATTCAGCAGCATCAACAGACGGAGTTTGAAGTAGCCCTAGATCTTCAAATTTATGAATTAGACATTCTGGAGAGAGCGCCAAGGGAGCTTCCATTAGTAAATCAGTATAGACTCCCTGAAGTCCAAGGGAATCCTTATGAAGTAGTGAAAGACTGCAGAGCTTGGATTTGACTGAATCCAGACGCTTTATGATTTGGGCCCTTTCTGATTGTAGAAGCGCACAAAAGGAGTCGAAGAGCTGTGTCTCCTCCTGGTTCCAGAAATTGTCTTGACATAAGTCAGTCTTGTTGGGTATATGGATACACCAACTAAGTTTGGGTGAATAAATATATAAACCTAGGTTTAAGTGTTTGTAGCTTTAAGCACCAAACTGCAATGTAATTAGATAATTAAGGGTGCGGTTGCAAGCAGCAATATAAGGCAGTGAGAGTAACGTAACACTTCCTGGTTACTGGTCTGGTCTGGTCTGGTCGCTGGTCTCTCTGCTCTCTGCTGCCTGCTGTTTACTCCTGTTTGAGACGTCTGCTTGTTAATGCTTGTTGGCTACTGTGCTGGATACCGTCTCTACTGAACACAAGGACTGTTTACTTGGTGAGCTGATATCCTGTGCATACTCAGCATTGTCTTCGAGAGAAAGGTATCGGAAGGAGAAGATAAGGACATTATACTGACTAGTTAATGGACTAGGTTACTGGATGGATATATTGGATAATGAAATATGGACTGAATGACACTGCTTAAACTCTGAATGAATTAAATAACTATTTAAAACTACAAACAGTGTTTTTGTCTCCAGTGTGTGTATACTCTTGGGCCCAGCCTCTCTCTCATTTGGCTGCCTGGCTTGACTGCTGCTGTGCACTCTGCTTGGGGGTTTGTCCCCAAACACTAACATTGGTTATGGGCCCAGCAGTGAGCACAGTCTAACTAACCAGGTTATAGCAGTGAGAGTTTGGGGTGAGTTGCACATTACTGTAAGCACAAACTGTTTGTTAAATAGTTATATATCTGAAGAGCAATGGCACAAGTAAATTTGCCAAATCTGTCCATGATATCCAGACTAGATGGAACAAACTATGTTTCATGGTCAATGAAATGTAGTTTACTTCTACGAAGAGAAGGTTTGTGGGACATAATAACAAACCCACCAGATGTATCTAACTTAGATCCTAATGTTGAAGAGGATGCCAAAAAGATGCAAGACTATGAACAAAAGAATGAGCAGGCTTTATGCATCATAGGACTGACTCTCTCTGACCAGCAACTCATTCATATCCGTGGAGAGGAAATTGCTGCAAACTGCTGGGAGAATCTCAAGAAGATTTATGTTCGAGACAGTGTAGGAGTTCATATCAATCTTACACGGAAGCTGTTTAGAACACATCTTGAGAAGAATGGAGACATGTTAACTCATTTAAACTGTATGAAAAGCATTTTTCAAGAATTACAAGAAAAAGAGCTTATCTTTAATGAGTTGCAACAAGTATACATCATACTGTCTTCATTGGATCGAACCTATGATGATTATGTGATGGCTTTAGAGGTATTGCCAAAAGACAGTTTATCAGTAACTGAGATTACCGGCAGGCTATTAGAAGAAGCCAGAAGAAGGTTTGAACGTGACCAGCTGAGAGCAGATAAGCCTAATAAAGAAGAGAAATTATCTTCAAAGCTTGAAAGAAACCAGCTAAGTAAAGTAAAGCACCCGGAAGAGAATTTATCTTCGACGGCATACACAATTAAAAAGTGTTTTAATTGTGGAGGCAGAGGACATTTGGCAAGATTCTGCAGAAAAGGAAAAAGCCAGAATGTAAAAAAGCCAAAGAAATCCTTTGAACTAGCCACGTTTAGCAACTGTGATGTGAAGAATGATATATGGGTGGTGGACAGTGGTGCATCCCACTGCATCACGAGAGATAAGACAAAGTTTATAAAAATGTCTACAAGCTCTCAACATATATCACTCGCTAACGGCTGGCACCTCAAGGCCAAGGGTGAAGGTATTGCATACTGTCCATGTTTAAACCAGAATATAAAAATGTTGTATGTACCACAGTTAAAGATGAACTTACTTTCTGTAAGAGTATTAGATAAACTAGGTTATGTAGTTACATTTAAGGATAATAAGTGCATACTTGATAAAGATAACAAAAGGGTAACTGCAGCTTTAAATGGAGCATTATATGTACTACATGATAGTAAGAAAGGGGAGGCACAGACTGTATTTAACAATATAAAGCCTCATAATGAATGTATCCATTTATTGCATAGGCATTTGGGGCATGTAAATTTTAAAATGCTAAAATGTACAGTAGAGTTATCTGAAGGAATAAGGTTAAAACCCTGTGATAAATATTTGCATTGTAATGTCTGCTGTGAAGATAAGAGTAAAATATTGCCTGCAAATAGGCTACATGGTTTCAAAACTAAAGAACCTTTAGAAGTAGTATTTGCAGACATTATAGGTCCAAAGAAACCCAGTATGGGGGGTGCTCGATATATACTGAGCATTATGGACCATTACTCTAGATATGGGTTTTGCTACCTAATGAAAAGCAAAACTGAAACATATCAACATTTCTTCAACTGGTTAAAGTTTGCAGAAAGAAAGACTAAACGGCAACTGATAACCTTGGTGACAGATAATGGTACGGAATTTGTTAATAACAAATTCCAGAATAGATTAAAGGTAGCTGGAATAGAGCACAAGAAATCTGCACCATACAGACCACAACACAACGCATTTATAGAGAGAAGAGGCCAAACACTACAGGCAATGGTTAGAACAATGTTAACTGATTCTGGATTACCTGATTATGTGTGGGGGGAGGCCACAATGTGTGCTAATAACATATTGAACAACGTTGTTAACTCAGCTACTGGTGAAATACCATTCACCATGTGGCATGGCAGGAAGCCTGATCTGAGTTACCTGCACACATTTGGTGCACCAGCATGGGTGCATATCCCTACACAACTCAGGCGTAAAGGGCAACACAGAGCTAAACAATTTTTCTTCGTTGGTTACCAAGCAAACCATAGGGCATATAGATTTTGGGAGAAAGGCACAACTAAGGTGTTATGTAGTGCTAATGCCCAATTTCTAGAGCACGTAGGATGGGATAAGTTAGAACAGGATGACAATAAAGAAGTGATTATTGAATCCTATAGAAATCCCATTAATTATCCCTGTAACTTTAAAAATAAAGTAAAGAGAGAAATACAGGAAGAAATTGTGCCCATACAGGAAGAAATAGAACCAATAGCTGAGCAAGATGAGGAACATGAACAGGTAGTAACTCATAAAAGTCCTCATACAAGCCCTGTAATTCCCAGAAGAACTACACGAATATCTAGACCGCCTGATAGATACCAGGCTAATACTGTGTGCCAGGTAAATAGAGTTCCATGTACTGTGGATGAGATAAAAAAGTATCCTTCTAAAGATAAGGAAAGTTGGTATGCAGCAATGAATAAGGAATTGAGATCCTTGAAGGATATGAAAGTATATGAAAATGCGAGATTACCTGTAGATATAAAACCCATTGGCTGCAAATGGATTTTTAAGATGAAAACTAATTAAAGGTGAAAATAATAATGATTGTTGGTTGTTAAAGAAGAGCCTTTATGGTCTTAAACAATCTGGCTATGAATGGAACCAGTATATTGTAAAGGAACATTACACCATGCACTGTATCTAGAACCAAAAGGTGATCTCATATTGAGTGCTTATGCAGATGCTAGTTTTGCATCAGAAAGAGACACAAGAAAGTCGACTTCAGGAACAGCCATAATGCTGGGTAAGACATTAATAGGTTGGAAGTCAATAAGACAACAGCATATAAGTTTGTCTACTATGGAGGCAGAATTCTCCTGTTTATCACTATTATGTACTGAATTAATTATGTATAAACAAATGATGAATGATATGGGTATAACTGTAAATTATCCTATAATTGTACATGAAGATAATCAGGCAGCAATTCAAATGGCCACAAATATTGCAGTAAAAACTAGGAGCAAGCATACAGATTTAAGGTATCTAAACGTTAGACAATCTGTAAAGAGTAAAATGATACAGCTGGAGTACTGCATGTCGGAGGACAATATAGCTGATAATTTTACTAAAGCCCAAGGTGCCATTAAGCACCTAGAGAGTTGTGAAAAGTATGGGTTTAAATTGTAAGGGTATTATATATTTATATCACCCAAAAGGGGAGAATGTTGGGTATATGGATACACCAACTAAGTTTGGGTGAATAAATATATAAACCTAGGTTTAAGTGTTTGTAGCTTTAAGCACCAAACTGCAATGTAATTAGATAATTAAGGGTGCGGTTGCAAGCAGCAATATAAGGCAGTGAGAGTAACGTAACACTTCCTGGTTACTGTTCTGGTCTGGTCTGGTCGCTGGTCTCTCTGCTCTCTGCTGCCTGCTGTTTACTCCTGTTTGAGACGTCTGCTTGTTAATGCTTGTTGGCTACTGTGCTGGATACTGTCTCTACTGAACACAAGGACTGTTTACTTGGTGAGCTGATATCCTGTGCATACTCAGCGTTGTCTTCGAGAGAAAGGTATCGGAAGGAGAAGATAAGGACATTATACTGACTAGTTAATGGACTAGGTTACTGGATGGATATATTGGATAATGAAATATGGACTGAATGACACTGCTTAAACTCTGAATGAATTAAATAACTATTTAAAACTACAAACAGTGTTTTTGTCTCCAGTGTGTGTATACTCTTGGGCCCAGCCTCTCTCTCATTTGCCTGCCTGGCTTGACTGCTGCTGTGCACTCTGCTTGGGGGTTTGTCCCCAAACACTAACAAGTCTCATAAATAGATGGAATCCCAGAGGCACTGACCTAGGGCTTATTTACTAAGGAACCTTGGGTGCCCTGGGCTGGTGTCGCTTCCTTTGGGGCCATTTCTTCCCAGCTGATCAAATCAAGGGAAGCTTCCTGGTAAGATGTTACTCATTGCAGGGGGTTAATTTGACCGGTTGTAGGAGGAACAATCAGGCTACCATCTGAGAGGACACCAACTGGAGGTTTTGCAGGAATAGGTATATAATTAGTACGTGATGTAGTATCCGAGATGGCATTCAAGGTTGGCACATTAATGTGTGCTGCTGAGGATCTTTTGGGGCAACTTGTTGATTACTCAAGAGTGGCTTAATCGACATATCTTTGAAGACTCTTCTTGGCAGAATGCCGAAGGATCTTAACAGGGATCCTCTTCTGAAAAATAGCTTTGGGGTGTTGGAGTTGTCAAAACTGAGTAGTACTGTAGTGCAGTATTCAGGAGAGGGTAAAAGTTCAACCTTCTTAAAATCAACAGCTTTTAGCCCCAATCACTGTAATATATGGCCCCTCACCAGCTGTGTTGAACCCCAGAGAGGTAAGTTGCCATTAATGGGATTAATGATGAGGGCCACCTGTTTTGACTGTAAGACCAGGTGACTGTTTGCGTCAAAAGATGTAAAGTTCGAACTATTGGTAAGATTACATTGGCCAGTGCTTTTGCTGAGGCTTGGCAGGGAGAACCCTGCCACCGCATCAGACTGCCGAGCGGTCAACCCAGGGCTCCCATTGGTAGTCCAGGAAACTAAGTAGTTTAAAGCACTCATTATTTTATCAAGCTGGAGCTGAATGCTCGCTGTAGTTTCTGCAACCAAGAAACATTGCTGAGCCAAAAGTTCTGTAAGAGTGGGCTCATTTAAGAATTGGTTGGGGGCCATAGTTTTAGATAAGCCTTTGTTCTCAACTCGGGGGATGACGCCCTCAACCGTCGGAAGATCGCAACAACCGGCAGCAGTCAGACAAAAGGGAGCAGGAACTTTCAAACTGAGAGGCCAAACTAAAACAAAGTCCTCAATCTTGGATTACTTCAGAGAAGGTTGAGGAACCAAGTCAGTGAGAGATCTGCACCTTTTCCTTGTCTTCATTATATTAAGTAGCACAATAGAGGAGGAGCTGTGTAATATAGCATAAAGTCTAGTCACTGAAACAAGTCCTAAATCCAGAGGAAAAGGAATTGGGAGTTGAGAAGAAATGAGTCCTAATGCAAACAATGGCAGAGCTCTTCACAAGTATACCAAGGATCCTGCCCTCCCAACAGAGCAGGGAACATGAGTAAATAAAAGTGATAAAATAATAAAAATAGTGGACAAAAATAGAATAAATCAGATAAGAGAAATCACATCAAAGCTAGGCATTGCTAGACTTCCAGCTAAAGGAGTAAGATCTTTCGAACAACAACAACAAAGAAGCAGCAGCCAGGCCCTCCTATAGCTGAGGCCCAGCTTGGGCTTTTTTAAAAAAAAAATACAGCTAAACCATAGCTGAAATATAACTAAAAGTGGATTAGTGATCACACTGCAAAAAATTCAAAAATGTAAAGAGTTTAAAAATAAAAATAAAAATTTGAAGACTAAGATATGATAGAAAAATAGCCTTAAAAGTAGGTAATAATTAGAATAGGTTAATTTAATCTCTCTGTTAAGCAGAGAGCCTACTTAACATTGCTACAACTTTAAAAGCACAACTATAATGACATGGGAAAATACCCAAACAAAGCTGAATACCATACATGTAAGTACCCGCGAAAACATACATACATACATACATACATACATACATACATACATACATACATACCAGTGATTTCTAACAATGATAGTTCCATCCCAGCCCTGAGCTGAATTTATACATTTGGCAGACCAATCTGGGGAAAAAATCTAATAAGAGTAATACCAATAGCCAATAACCAATAGCTCTGGTGGACTTCCTTCAAAATGAGACATCTTTATAGATCAAATTTCTGACCACAAAAGAGGATTATATGTTTATGTTTTCTGAAAAGTGTTTTCTGTGTTAGGAGACTGATCCACTTCTGAGTATAGCACATCTATTACTGTTGACAGGATGAAATTGAATTATAATGCAGGTCTCTATTTTGTACTTGAAACAAATAGGGGAAGGTATTCTTGGAGATTCAGGGGATAGGTCTCAGTTACAGAATTTATTCAGGAGTTGTGTGGGGTGAGGGTGAACTTTCTTGTTGGTTAATTCATAGAATTTTTCTAATCCACCTCCATCAGAAGTCCTTCAGAGGAAAACAAAAAGGTACATAGAGATAGAGATAGTAAGGAATAAATGAGAGAGTAAGAGTGGGGAGAGAGAGAGGGAGAGACTGAAGACAATATCTCCTGGTAATCTTCTAAATGCTTGGTCCAGATTTTCAGGCCTTGTTGTCAGAAGGCTGCATTTCAGGACAGGAAGCAGGCAAACTGTTTGGTCATTGTGCAACTTCTTCTTCACCTGAAGGTCATATTACATTATAACAGAACTAAATTGCCAGGTGCCTATCTCTCTGAAAGGATCAAAACTTTGAAATAAGCAAATAAAAAGCATCAGAACTTGACATCCCAAAGAACTTCTTTCATAAGATATAAAAGAAAAGCAAAAAAAAATCGCATTTTTTTTTTTATCAAGACAGCACCTGGTGATTGATAGGAAAGCAGAAATCAGACTGAAGGAACATGAAAGACATGGGTTGAGAAGCAAGATAAAAGATGTAAATTATATAATAATAACTTGATCCAATTAAGTTTGTATAGGCTTTAAATTCTCTCTTTCTTCCCCCTCCTCCCCAGCCCCATTTCAGTTTTGAAAACATGAGGATAAAAGCAGCCTGTATTGTGACTTGCTCCAAGTTATTGAAATTCTATTCCATGTTCCTCTTGAGTTTCCCTTGTCAAACTAGGCATGGCTTTTAAAGGGCAAATCCCCCATCTAGTTCTTAGTATTTTTGCTTCAGTTCTTCAGCCGCAAATACAGGTTTCTTTCACACAGACGAGAGGTGAATGTTAAAGGCTGCTTTCAGATATGGTGAGAAGTAAATATAGAGTTCGTTAAGCAGTCGATATTTAACACTGCAGCAGACAACTTGGGAGTGAGAGAAGTTCATATCAGTTTAAGTAATCCAAAGGAGCTAGAAGTGATAGATTAAAGCCATTTTGTATTTTATCATGCTATTGTTCACTTTAGCTAATGATTATTTGTTAGGGTATTAAACTTATACCCCACTGCAAACTGATTACTGTTAGTGGCTTACAAAGTGCACAGTATAATGAGACTTTAAACAAAAACAAATAATAGTAACATCATAAAACCTCCAAGGAAGGCCTGAGAACAACATACAAGAACAATTAAAACAAACAAGTAAATAAAAAAAGATATGACAAGGCTTAAGTTAAAAGAATGTCCCTCATTTTCTATAGTTTCCTGAAGGCCAGCAGAAAAGAAAGTGAGTAAAATCTCCATAGCAATACACAGAAAAGCAGCTGTTTCTAGTATTGTCTTCTATGAGTCCCCCTCCTACCCTGTCTCCAAATATAAAAGGATGAAAGCTACAAGATCTATAGGGTTGGGGTCAGTTCTAATTGGAGCAGACGGAATTTAGGTAATAAGCCACGAAGGAATTGATAGGTTAATGCATGCACCTTAAATGAAACCAAGGAACCAATCAGCAAGTAATGCAGAGCTTGTAGAACAAGTGCATGGATCTCAATGCCAGACCATTGATGGCTGGTTTGCTATATCTTGTCTTTAAGGGCATTGCCAAATAACGGAAATTGTGGTGGTCTAATAATATGGATTTTCAGGGCATGAGTGATTCTAATCAGATCCTTCTACAATCACTCAGATGAGATTGCTATAGGCACAGCAATCAAAGTTGGGCAAATTCACCTCAAGCCAAGGCTCTACCTGGTGTTCCAGCAGGCACCATGAGTCCAAAAAGACAGATGCTCTTTCATGGATAGTGTCTAGCCATTTGAAGATAGCATTGGCATCAACATGAAACGCGATATACAAACAAAAACTCATCCCGATGTTTGATTAATCATCCTTTAAAAAAAAGCTAGTTGGAGGAATTGCATTATATTCATAGCCAGAGACATATTTTATTTATAGTAGGCTCCCACAAGACTCAAACAATAGTTGATTCATGACAGGAGCTCATGCACTAATGTATAATTGCTATCTTATCAGTATAACTGAGGTCATAATAAGAAGCATCTCATTGCCTTAAAAAAATGGATTCTGTATTTATCCCTCACAGTTCATCATAACGCTTAAGAATTGCTTTACAGTAAACATTCTGCAATCGCACACAGTTGATGGAATCAAGAAATAGCTGGTTTACTATTGTTTATAATTTATTTCATTTTATTTACTATTAGAGGGGAGCCTTTAAGCCTGTTTCAGCTGAGGCTACATCAAATGCCATTTTAAAATATAGGAAGAAATGGTATAATTTGGAAAACGACACTTCCATTTCTTGAATCTTGAGATGTACACCCAGATTTAATTATAGATAATTATTCCAGCTTAAAAACAGCTGCTTTATTGATATAGCCCTACTAAAAACTAAAAATATCATTCACAACATAGAGAGCTCGAGTAACCACTTATTTTTGAATGAAACACTATATGTTGTGCCAATAATGTCTTGCAGTAGACAAACAGACCAGTCCCTACCCAAAAGGAGTAATCTGATATGAAAAATTAATGGAGAATGTTTCAGCTTCTCAGCATTCTCTCTTACTAGTATTTTTGGACAAAAGACCTTCATAGAAAGGTTTTGACAGAAGAGGATATTTGTAGCTCAGACATTTAATGATCAAACTAAGTAACATCATCTTTGATAATGGACTGCATAAAGTAAATACAAAAATTCATATGTAAATAGTTCATAAAATAAATACTAAGCAGACATTATATTTCATATTTCATTTAATGTGTATAACTACCCATTTTAACCATGGATATCTGACATATTTTTGTAATTTTATTTGTTTCTTTTTGTGATTACTGTAACTTCTTTTTGTGTGTACTTATTAAATCAAAACTAAAAGGAGGGATATATATATAGAGAGAAAATAAGGCGGATGTATACAGATATAATTCAACAAATGTGAGATGAGATCCAGTTTACAAAAGCTTATGTGATATAAATTTTATTGTCTTTGTTGCCACAGAATAATATTACAACTTCAAGAAATATTTCTGAACATAATGTTATGGTTTACATTCAGTAAACATAACAAAACAAATGCACTGAAAGTTCATTTTTTCTAAAAGTTCACTAAATAATCTTATGTTAGCAATTGTCCACCTTATCCTGCTCGTCTGGTGCTGGCTGACATTACAATATATAACAGAATAATAGAGTCACAGAATTAGAAGGGACTCTGAAGGTTTTCTAGTCCAACCTTCTGCTCAAGCAGGAAACCTTATACCAATTCAGACAAATGGTTGCCAAAATTCTTCTTAGAAACCTTCAGTGTTGGAGCACATACAACTTCTGGAGGCAAGTCATTTCATTACATTAGACAAACCCAATTCCTGTAACCATTCTTCAAATGTTTTTAGCCTCCAGTCTCCTACTCTTAATTAATACTCTTATTAATGTGATGTAGCATCGTGGTGAAATCTTATACATACACATAATAGAGGGATTTGCTCTCTACTAATTAGTATATAATAAGAATGTAGCATGAGAGTGATATTGTGGGCTGGGGAAAAAATATAATCCTCTTTTTTATACTTCTCCTTAGCTAAAACTGAGTTACCTTAATTATACAATTGTCTCCTCCAGTTTAAGTGCTATATTATATCACATATTCAGTGGATACTATAAAGATTATTGAGATTATGCAATAAAATAATTCCTAAAAGCAAGGAACCAAGTTAGGGAGAACAGCCTGCCTCCAGAAAGTCCAGTTGCCTCTTGAAAAAGCCCCTTTGGGACCACCATGACCTGAATAACTGAGAATCTCCACAGACACGTTTTACAAGTGAATCATCAAAACTGTCCCCAAAATGTGGCTTCTATAATGCTAAGATATTCATTACTTCATAACATTTCATGGATTATTGTCTAGTTCATCAGGTGCAAGTATCTAATAAAGTGGACGTCCTCAGCATAGTACCATACCCTCTAATAAGTTACTTTAGGGTTAATTGGGTCATAAGACTCTTGACTGGTTTTATGGCAACAAATTAAAATGACTATCCTTTTGAAAAATGGAAATAACAATGACTTGTCCTGACCTCTAGGAGCTTATTCTGACTTGTTATCCCATCTGGACATGGTATTGATGAACTATGATCACAGCGTATTCTGTACCTTCTGCCAGATGGGAAGCAGGCTGTGGAAATCTATTCTAGAGACTGCCTGTGGGGCATCATGTTGTTCACTCCAGCTATATGTGATTTCTATTTCCTCTGAGAAATGGCTAATGAAGGCTAGCTAAATAGGCAGGGGGTTGTTATATAGATAAAAGCACAACAAGATAATGCATTTCTCTAATATTATACAGAGAATTTGATGGTAGCAAGCATGGGTTTCTGGTGTCTTAACAATGGATAGGCAATAATTAATTAAAATTAAAGGAAATGATGGCAGCAAATGGAAATAGCAAATGGAAATGGAGGGGGGGGATCATTGCAGCTGACCAATAGCTGTTATGCAGATTATTTTCTATCAATGTCTGTTGAAGAGTGACCTTATAAATGCTAGAGTTGGTTTCCTTACAGTATCAGTCATGAATAATGCATCATAAGGAAAATCTCAGAAATTCTATTGTATAAACTAGCCCTCTCTCCAAATAATTTTCACTGAATTTAATATATACCTATGTACTTATATACCCATAGATTTGCAGACTCAGTATAAAGCCTCACAGACAATTAACTATATAAATTACATTACATGTTTGATTTGATTTGATTTGATTTGAGTTGTTTTCATTGCCATTTTTTTTAAATACTTTTTTCTCATTTGATGCTTTTGAACATTCAAAGGTACTGTAATATTCTGGAAAAAAATATTAATAAAAACATTGTGTTTAGTCTATGGTCTCCACCTCCACCTCTCGCTTTCTCTTTCACACACACACACACACACACACACACACACACACAAGCACAAGCACATGCACATACACACCCACCCATCCAATTAAATGAATATTATTTTATTAATCTCAATTGATCTCTACAAGTGTCTCATTAAATAAATGTATTCCAGGCCAGCAAAGCAGCTGTTATGTCCATTCCTCTCCTTTACTGGATTATACTAAACAAATTCTTGCCTAAATTCTGCAGATGATAATAAATATTTGCCATCTTCTCAATGTGGAATCTTTTAAGCAAATTTTATTAGAAATGAAAGTTGCATTGATTGCTATAACTATGCAAAGGCTATATGCAAAATTTCAAATTTTCAGTCCCTAAATTAAAGGGAGACTTGGAATGCCCTTAAAAATAGCTTTCTGCTGCTTTATATTATAGCAAGTGTGTGCACATGTATGTAAACATTTATATGAATGTGCGCATAATACACAAAACAATAAATTGTGAACAATGCATAATTGAATATCAAGTTTCCTATTATTCTTAGTGTTTTCTATGATTTTTCTCATTTGGGAATAGTATTTATTCCCAACCCTGTAATTCAATAGGTAGAGCCCTGTAATTCAAAATGAAATGACCATTATTAAACAGGACCCTGAAACACATTCAGCTGTTTCCACAGCTTTAAAATCACAGCTTTTATTAACACAGACTTCCGCATTGCAGAGCTCAGGCAATTCAGTGACTGATAAATCAAATAGAATAGCTGACTGATAAATCTAAAACAGCAGACTGCCTTGGTAGCTGTCCAATTGATGGCAACCAGTATTAGCATTATTATTATCATATATTAGGGAAGAAAGTAGCATAACAATCTCCCCATAAAAAGGAAGATCTTTTAAGAACATCCATCACTGGATCATTTCTCTCTAGTCTAAGGTAAGGTGTCAAGGTCTCTAACACTTGGCAAGGGAATATGAATATATGCTTTTGTGTTGAGTCTACTAGGAAGGAAGCTATGGATATCAAACATCAGGATCACATGTTGATCATATAAGATTCTCTGTGAGAGAGTGATTGTTTTCAAAAAAGGGATGAAGTGGTTGGATTGACAGATATAAGAATCAATTACATGCATCTTTAGAATGCAAGATGTAGCTTTATTTGTATGTTCGTTTGTTTATCCCTACTTTACTTTATATACATCCCTTAGTTTATAAACCAAGGGATGTATATTATATTCCTTCCTCCTCTAATTTTACCCATAACAATATCCCTGTGAGGTGAATAGAGTGGACAGAAAGAGTAAGTGTCGAGTTGCGGTGCAATAGGCTTTTGTATCTAAATAGCAATAGTAATAGCACTAGGACTTATATACTGCTTCACAGTGCTTTACAGCTCTCTCTAAACAAATTACAGAGTCAGCATATTGCCCCCAACAATCTAGGTCCTCATTTTGCCTGCTTCAGTCTACCTTGAGTCAGTAAGGATCGAACCCCTGGAAGTCAGCAGAATTAGCCTGCAATACTGCATTTTAACCACTATGCCACCATGACTCCTAAAGTAGGACTACAGTTCACAGACCCCCAAATTCTAGGCCAGCACCTTAACCACTACCAAAAAGGCTCATTTAATCATTTATTTGCAGAATACATTGATATACGCTAATCCATGGCATCTGTAAAGGTCAATTAAATCTCAACATAAAATTTATTTGTAACTTACTTAGTCTAAAAATACTGTCAGAAACAAATTTTTAAAAATCCTTCTTTTCATTTACATGATGGATTTTATCAACAGATGGAGCTTAAAAGGCATTAGAAAACAGAATCATATAGAGATGAAAACAGTTTATAAAACTAGGAGAAATTTAATGGGAAATATACTCTCAAGTTTCTCCTAAAATATTTTGCACGGGGATGCAAATCTTTACAGCACTGATTCAATTAGAAAAACTTAATAATAGAGCCCCCTTTCTTTCTTTTTAGCAAATTTTATTCAGTTTATCACATTAAAAACAAAAATCTCTTTTTAGTGGACAACATATTTCCGGGTCATCACCTTTACATACAAATATGACAGCAATTATACATTCATATACACATACTTAATTCTATTATTACCTTTTCCATTCCAAATTTTCAGTAAGGAGAGAAACAAACACATTAATTATAGCCTCTTTCATTAATCTCAATCGAAATATCTTTTTGTTTCATTTCAATTATTTCAAATATAATCCTTTAATATTTATTTTAAAAATAAAGATAAACAATATGTGTTTGCCTAATAATCATAATCATAATCATAATGATAATAATAAAAAAGTTACCAATGTCTCTCCTTGCTTTTAATAGTCTATATTAACTTATTAATTTAGTTGGTTCTCTGTCATATTCCCTTTCCATTACACATTCTTTTTATAAATTCTAGATTAATACAAATTTTAACACTAAAAAAAAAAAACAAGTATAGGTTTCCCCCCGTTTTGAGTGTTTCACCTCAATGATTAAAATACCTTTATTCCCCCATCTTGATTCCCAATAAACCATTATTTTTAAGAAGTTACAATAATAATCATTACATCTTTTCATTTGGATTCTGCAGCATATTCTCCCCCCTCGATTTTTAATAAGAGTTATCAGTATCTATATTACCCTATTTTCTAAATATTTTTAATTGCAGAAATATTCTTATTACTCCTTGTCACCCTGCAGAATCCCCTTTTTAATTCATCAACCGTTATTTCTAAAAAAACAATTTCTTTTCAACATTTTACAATTTCCGTATTTCTTTATTTCATGAACCTTTTTCTTACTGCTTCTCCTCCCCCTCTTTTCCCCATATCTTTACTTATTCCAGTTTATATCCCTCTCTTTCTTAATATCTTCCTTTCCCCTTTTCTGCTGGGTCTTTCTGCCTTTCCTGACTTCACAGGTATTCCCCTTTCTGATTGCCTTCTTAAATCTCAACTTTTTAACTTCTTTCCCCACTTCTTTGTAGAGTTCTTTGTGTTAATTGTCTATTTAAAATGTCTTCTCCTTGAGTTGACTCCTCCTCCTCTGAAGCTCGCTCTTCTTGTTCTTCAATCGCCATTTCCATTTTTTCTAACACAGAGCAAAGTGATCACCTCTTTCCTGTAGTAATTCTCTCATATTTTTAAGTTCCATTTTTAATTCCCAAAGAGATATCATCATTACACACTCTTATATTTTATGATCGTTGAAGTCCACAAAAAACCACTTTTACTTTCCTTCTTTTTGCTTTCAATTTTCTAAAGTTCTCAGTTATTCCTGCCCAGGGTCTATACCAAAAACACCAATCAATCCCACAGTCAGTCTTTCCTTGCTTTTTTCTTTATTCTGGTTCTGCTTTCACTTTCTAAGATTCTTACTTTGTTTCAATATTTCTTTAATGTTATATCCACACAAGTTCATTCAGAAACATGATGCTTTCCCTTTTGTTTTTGTCAAAAGGTGGCACTCTCCATTATACAAAGTCTTCACTTTTCCCCCCTATTTTCTTATTTAGGGTTTTTCAAACCTCAATATTCCAGCACAGTCCAGTCTCCAATTTGTAAACTTTATTGTTATTATTTTTTGACAATCTTAAGTCCAGCTTTATTTTATGCCTGTTTATTCCCAAAATATTTTAGTCCAATTTAGTTAAATCTTTAGTTCCAGCTTCTTCCTTTCCCAGTTCAAAGCCCTGCTTAGCTGTCAAAAATATTTTCTTTTTTTTCCCCTGTCCCTTTGTACTTTCGCTGCTCATTTTTCTTTTCTTAAAAATTCCATGTTACCTTAATCCCGGGGTACTTTTGTTTAGTTGTATTGCCCAGTTGTCCCGGTTCAGATGTTATCCACCTCTTTCTTCACTCCTGCACAAATCTTAATCCAGCTGAGTCCTCCTCTTCGGGGAGTCATCTTCGGGGGGAAAAAGACCAAGCCCGGGGGGGGAGATGCGGCCCCTCTCAACCTGGTTTGTGGCTTCCCCTTACTCCACCACCCCTCCAAGGCAGCTTCAGCCCCTAATCATAATAATTGGGGCTCTCCAATGAAAGAGCACGGACCATAGCTGCAGAGAGTCGCGATCTATGGTCCATCAGCAAGGAGGCTCCGCCCTCTTCTGACAATAGAGCCCTTTTCTGAGCGAGATGGACAGTTAAGAAGTATGAAAACAAACAAACAAATAAACAAACAAACAAATAAATAAATAAATAAATATGTTTTGTATCAATGCATTGAACTGAATTAAACAGGACAATAAAACAGATTCTGTGCTTTCAAAGAACTTTCTCCCCAAACTGAATTGGACCTTTGAATTGGTCCATTCAAATGTTCCAATTAACTATTCCAATCAAATTGATTGGGCGTTCAAATCAATTCAATCTACCAAATTCCATTTACATCCCTCATGTTGAAACATATAAAACCCTTCACAGTCTTTCCCAAGGAATATCACTCTTTTATCCATGCATTTCTTGCCATGTATCACCAAACAGGAAACATTCACCACTAAACAACTCTTATTCAGCAACCAAAATCCGAATACTTGACTTCATTTAGCCACTAAGAAACCTTTCAAAACAGTAGGGCTATTGAACCAGCCCATACATGAACTTGAAACAAGAACTGTGAAGGTTTAATTGTTTATGTTAGAGCTGTTATGAAAATGTTATCTTCAGCCTACTTCTCCAATTTATGATGATCAATTTTAAAATTTCTTTCTAGGGTATTAGCTATTCCTCCCAATTCTGTATCCACTTAAGAGTCCTCTGCTTCTTCACCCATTCATTAATAAAACTGTTAAAGAGTACAGTTTCTGGGACTGAAAATTTTACGATTCCATTCAATGCCATCACATCGATTTACTCAACCTCCATTAAATAAATCTGCTAATCTTAAACTTGAGAAAATATGGGTTTTTTTATAGTATAAAGGAAGTTCTGCTGGCAAAAGGAAGTTAATCTTTATTTTCTCAGAGTGTTCTATGTTCCCATTTTTCATTAATTTAATTTATTAAATTTATATGCTGCCAGATTCCTGGTATCACTGGGTGGTTTACAAATTGAACATTTTAAAACAAGTAACAATTCCCCTAAAAGCAAAATAGTCCCACCCCAAAACGAAGAAAAACGAAGGGGCAGAGATGGCAGAGAAAACAAATGCAGACTTGAACAAAGAAAAAGAAGAAAAGAGGTGTGCCCACCAAAAGACTGGGTGAAAAGCTGTGTCTTCAGGGCCCTTTGAAATATCAGTAGGGCAGGGGCCATTTTAATTTCAGGAGGAACCCCATTCGTGTGGGGAGGTGCTGCTACAGAAGGAGGCACTGTACTTCTGAGGTCCTGATAAGGGACATTGTTTAACTGAAGGAACTTAGAGCAACCAACCCTGCCAGGTTGAACTGGCCAGGTAGATACTGTGGGACATAAGCAGTCACTCAATAACCTAGGCCATGTAGAGATTTATAGGTGGGTAAGCAGCACTTTAAATAAGATCTGGAAGCAAATTGGCAATCAGTACAGCTTCTGAATCAGAGGCTTCACATAGGCATACTAAGGTATGCCCATCACTCATTCTGGAACAGCTAAAGCTTCCCGGTGATTTTAGGAAAGTACCATGTGGAATACTTAACAGCTGTAATATTATTTTCTTGTGAGTTATCAGTTCACGAGGTTGCAGAATGTGTACTTTGATTCATAATAAATGACCTAATACAACAATGAAATACAATTATATGTAATATAATATATTTTTCCATCTTTCTAATGCATTTCACCAAGGTTTCATGTTGTAAAACCTAGAAAAGGAAAGAGAAAGGGGGGAAGGGAGGGAAGGAGGGAGGGAGAGAGAGAGAGAACTGACTGAACAACATCAACATTTTCCTTTGAAGTAATGTTTTTATCTAATATAATTATTTGGTTCAGTCAGTTACCCCAGAAATGTAAGTGAGAATATCCATTTATACTTTGCCAAAGACCTAAAATACTTAAAGTATTCATATTTGTATATAGTTGGCATGTTTCTTCAAATATCTAGATCTTATTATTCTAGGTTCATGAAATGATTCGGATAGGAGACTTCCAGGAATCCTATATAAGTCAAGGTGTATCAGGAAGTTGTAGTTATTATTTTTTTTAATTCTGTTAGCTAGAGAATTTGCTGGAGCAATGCAAAAGCAATCCTATTAACAATAATCAGGTATATTTATCATGTTACTCATATGATGTAAACAGTCATATTAAACTTCCATATCACTGAATAAAAACCATATGACCAGCTATCAGATCTCTCTATATACTGTAGGATGCAGTCCTGCAGTGTGCATTCAATAAGCACTTAAAAAAAAGAAATTGTCATTTATATTGCTGATCCTTTCCTCTGAGTGTCACATTTTACAGCATTAAAAGAATAGAAAACCCTTATTTGACATTGCCTAATCAAGTCTTCCTGATGCTTCTATTGTCTTCAAAATCAATCATTATAATTTGCTATTTTGTGAAGCCTGTGCTTTTAATAGTTTCATCTGCCATTTACAGAACCTTCTGTTCATTCATTTCCTCTAACTTGAAAAAGGTTAAACAATCAAAACCTCAGCTTCTTGTATATCAAAATTATTTCTACATTAACTTCCTTCTAAATGTGTTATCTGAATATTACTAAAAGCACTGTACCCCATTAAAGAGTACAAACTCCATTAAACTCAATAGGGTTTATTTCTGAATAGACATTTATTGTATTTACACATAAGTAAGAGATCATATGGGATATGTATAATCTCATACAAATGGCTAGCTAGTGTGAACAATGCAACATCTAAAACAAGGACTCACAATCAAGGTAATAGCTAGTTCTAAGATTTTTTTTAACAAATCAATCCCCATCCCATTACTGAATAACTACAATTTGGTTTTTGGTGAAACACGAATGCTTACATTAATTCCCTCAAACCCACCAATATAAAGGCAGCATCAATTATTAAAATATCCAATACATCAGATTGTATTATATGTATTATATGACAGACATACAGACCAACAAACAAATTTCAGTAATTTTAAGATCTGTGGATTTCAATTTCTAGAATTCTGGGAGTTGAAGTCCATATATCTTGGTTACTGAGGCTGTGAAACACTGAGATAGATAGGTGATAGATAGATAGATAGATAGATAGATAGATAGATAGATAGATAGATAGATAGATAGATAGATAGATGTTGCTATTCTAAAGATAACAAAAGATATTTGACAAATTTTAGCATACAACATCTCTACCTGTTCATCTTATATGTAATTTATTTAAATTTCTAAAATTGCATTAATTTCAAAACAGGTGTTTCTGAGTGGGAGTTCCAGAGCAGGAGGTTACAGTGGGAAATTAAAAGTGTTTTTGGGAATAATGGGTTGACCAATCACTTTTAACAAATATTTAGATGCAGTGAGTGGGAGTTGCAAAACTTGGGTGAGGGATCTTGATATTTAAGGTTCAGTAATGGAACAATGTAATCTTTCCCAGGCTATACGTTCTAATTAAAACATTCACAGCTTTTTATTTTAAATATCAGGATTGTTGTTAGTGAGAAAACCCTTGTCTCAAATCCTGCTTCCTTTTTTTTTTTTTTTCATTTTATAACTAAGACAAAATTTTACCCATTTCTTCTATTAAATCCAGAATGGAGGAAAAATATTATGCTCCTTAGATAAGAACAGTGGAACAAAGGCTACAATGTAAGTAATTTCTGTGCTGCATTTTATGCAGCATGTATAGATTGTTCAGTATAGTAATTTCCATTTTTCTGGGATCACAGGAAATCAGTGGCCTTGATTAGGTATTTTGCAGGGGTGGGATTCTACCAGTTTGCACCTATTCGCTAGACCGGTTGTTAACATTCTAAGCAGTTCGGAGAACCGGTTGTTAGAAGAAATTACTGGCCTAATCCTGTAAGGAAAACAGGAAGGAAACATTCTGATGTTGCTTACAGAAACTGCCTCTTCGTTAACCCTTATTACATTCTTGGCAGGACTAGACTTCCTGTCTCAGGAACTTCTCTGGAGTTTTTTTCCCCTCCTTTGCTGGTACTTTACTTGTGTGGAGTGACCATTCAAAGTTACAATGGCACTGAAAAAGGTGACTTATGGCCAGTTTTCACACTTACGACTATTGCATCATCCCCGTAGTCATGAGAGGCCAGGCGAGGAGATGCATGCCTCAATGTGAGTGATACTGAATTGGCCACGCCCAGCCAATAACATAACCACCAAGCCACATCCACCCAGACACATGACTACCAAACCATGCCCACCAACTAAGCCACACCCACAGAACCGGTTGTTAAAAAATTTGAATCCCACCCCTGGTATTTTGTCAAACAGTTTGTGATAAGATGACTGGCTTGGAAGGGAATTTGACTAGTTCTGCATCTGTGCTTTCTGAGAGAAACAGATAATCAGCTCAGCAGATAAATTTTTGCAGGCCACCTAGGAAGAAATGTCACACTGGCATTCAGCATTTGCTTAGATGACTTGGAACATTTCCTAACTTTAATTCACTTTAATCTTTTCTTCTATTTGATTTGGAAGAGCATTCAACCTCAACCCATGTAATTTCTGACTTTATTACTGCATGGGAAAAAATTGATAAACTTAATCATTGCTTAGAAAAGAGACTTGTATTCAATCGAATCTTAAATGTCAGATGACCTTTCATTAACAGTGTGTCGGTGGTTGTTGTAGAAATCCCATCTTCTCTTCTTCTCCCCTTTATGATAAATTTCTACATAAAGTTAGCTCTTGGCATTGTGTTATTTAAATGAGACATTAATATAATGGAAAGTATTGCTTGTATCAGCAGGACTATGACCATAAACTTTATAGAGTAATCTGTTGCCATTAATAACTCTTCATGTGCTTCATAGCCAGCAGCATAGGCAGAGACCAGAAATCCTCTAGACTATTAACCTATTGTGAACTATCTGCACAAGTGTTTTGCCAAGTGTCAGGGCACTGGTCAGGTGCCAGACAATTGGTTCTTTTGGATCTGGACAAAATGGGCACTCCAGTGAATAAAGGGGTTTTAAAGTCAACAGATTTAAAAGCATAACATAGAAAGCATACATGCCAAGCAAGATGATACCCAGATCTCTTATAAACTATCAGGAGCTCCATAAAAATGATAGCAGAGATAGCCCAAGGACAACAATACCCACTGCTAAGTTTTATACAGAAGCTCTCAACAAAAGAACAGAGGGGTTCTTAGTGTTCTCTGATCTTGGTTGTTTCTTGCAGATGTTTCATTACACAAACTAGGTAATATCATCAGTGCTACTATTACCTAGTTGGGTAGTGAAACATCTGCAAGAAAACAATCAAGAACTACTAATTTCAACCCTGAGCTACAAATATTCTCTTTTTTTAGAACAAGAACTCCAAGGTAGTTTTTTTTAAAAAAAAAAAACCTGGCACCGTGACTTCATGGCCCTTCAGGAGACTGCAAGATCTGACATTGACTAAGTAGGCCATGATTCTGGGGTGGGAACCCAAAGCCTGAGACTTTCACAGATTTACACTGATGTGAAGCCTCACCCCTGCTTCTTCTTTGTTCAATAAACAGAAGAAAAATCAAGCAGGTTAGCTCAGAATGAGCTCTAAACTTTTAGACTTTTCTTAATGTGACGGGCAAACCAAAATATGTTATCAAACTCCTTGAAATAACAATGCCCTTCTATATTGGCACTATATCAAGTGAATAGATTTTTAAAAGGATGCAGAAGGGAGAGAGACTTTTGTTTGGAACAAGTAGTTACATGCCCCCTGCTCAATCTCAAAACATTTAGTTAGTATATTCTGAAAGAATCAGACTGCTTCTTAAAACATCCACCATAAATTGATTGGGCTTTTTACTCAAAGCTGACCTCTAATGGAAATAGATCTGACTTCCTTTCTTTCTGTTATGGATATGTAATTCATCAAGAATGCCTCCATAGACATTGCATATTGATACACTGATTAAGCAGATGAAAGACATTGTTCTTTTTTTTCCTAGCAAGAAATACAGGGGAGACAGAGATACATATTATAGTGTTGCATTGCATTGCATTACATTTATACAGTAAGTCAACTTGTATCTTACCTCCATTACTTGGGAACTTTCACTAGCTATACCATAATATTAAAAACATCAGATTAAAAAAAATCAGACAAGTGCGTAGCACATCAAGAAGGAAAACAAATTCCTCCCTAAACTACCTTAAACCAGTGGTAGTATTCTACCGGTTCAGCCCTGTTCGGGCAAACCGGTAGTAAAAAAAATGCTACCATTTGGCCAAACTGGTAGTAAAAAAACAGCTACCGGTTCAGCAAACCAGTATTTCTCTTTTTTCCCTCCCGACAATCAGCTGTTCCAACTATCATCTGTGCCAGGATCCCCCTCACTGTCTTTCTGGTTTGCCCAGGAGGCTTCCCTGAGGCCCAGGAAGAAAAAGGGGCACACCCTTTTTTTGCTTCCTGGGCCTCAGCGAAGCCTCATAGGAGCGAAAACTGGCTCCCAGGAGGCTTCCCTGAGGCCCAGGAGACAAAAAAAGTGGGGGAGCACAGGGAGGGGGTGCTGCAAAAAAAAAAAAAGAAGTCACACCCACTCAGTCACATGGCCACACCCACCTAGCCACTCCCACCTAGTCATGCCCACAGAACCGGTAGTAAAAATATTTGCATCCTACCCCTGCTTTAAACATATCACAGGACCTGACAAAATAGCCAGGCTTTTATGACTTTGTGAAAGCTCAGCAGAGTTGAAACCACATCAGTCTCAGGGGACACATTGTTCACAGGTCTGGAGCAGCTATCAAGAAAACACATCTAAGTCCCATAAGATGACAGTGTTTTACAACTGCAACCAGGAGTTTCTTCATTCTTTCATATTTTATGGGTCAGACCAAAATAACAATACATCCGATAAGTTACCAGGACCTGAGCTATGAAGACTTTATGGGTAGCAACCAACAGCTTCAGAAGTCCATCATTAGCTGATACAGCATACAGTGCAATGATATTACATAAATGAGATACAATACAACCATAACTATTGTGTAGCTACCATATTGGGCCAATTGTACCTTCTGACTGGCCTTCAAGTATCATACAAACATTTATATAGGAGATAAACAAACTAGAGCACAGATGCCTGTGGAGGGCTTGACTCAGAAAACATATAATTGGTGCACAAGATAGATGGGGAGCCAAGACCCTCCTGGCTATAACTGCCTTCTGCTTCTTGAGCAGCAGCAGTCCAAGAACGCCCATGAATTATATACCAGTTCTACCTGGAGCAGTGCTATCCCACTGAGAATAAAGTAGGTAAGTCACTGTGAGTGCTGGTCCTTGAAACTACAGCCAATTGCTCTTACCAGTTAAATTAAGCATCTTCTTCCTAATCCAGGCCATTATAATCTCCAGCCACTAGGACAAGCTTTCTACATCATCACTTATTTGGCTTGGGGATAGTATCATCTGCATACTTGCTTTCATGCTAGTGAAATAATCTTACCCAGTGGCCTCATGTAGATGATGATGACTATTATTATTATTATTATTATTATTATTATTATTATTATTATTATTATAAAACATATATGGTGCATGACTCTCAATGACTCTAGATGACTCCCAACAATCAAACAAAGTACAAGAAAATCAATAAAAGATAAAGTGTAGTAGCACAAGGATTCCCCCTTGCCAAAGGACTTGGTAAATAATAGCAGAATGGAACATCTGGATTTGGAAAAGGAATCTTTTTCCAGTGGGCAGGTATTGCAACCATGAAGTAATATAATGCGTTGTGTGTCAAGCCACTCTTAAAGGAAACCAAAAAACAGTATAGCAAAACATAATTATGGTACATCCATTCTTGGAGAAGTCACACAGGAGCTGACTATTGGTTCCTGAGTCTTACTTGAAGTTTTGGTACTTAACTTTAAAACCTTAAAGTGGCTGGACAGCTAAAATCCTGCAGAACCCTGGACCTGACTATGCAGGTTTGAGTACAGAGTTTCAGTACTTAATATTGTAGTATACTAATAAAGCTAAAACAGCATGCTTTGGGTGTTTTTTTTTAAAAAAAATTGCTCATCCCCGAAATAAGGATTAAACATTTTAAATTATAAATGTGGAGATTTTTAGAAAGAAGTCAAGAACCATCTGCTGCTATACACTGGGAGAACCTGAAAAATACTCCCCACAATGACTTAAATTCTGTCAAGAAAAGATAAAATCCTTATAGGCAAAAAACATCCCTTCTGTTTTAGGAAAGAATGAACAAATATTTGCCATAATCAAGAGTGGATGAATGGGTATTGCAGGAGTAATAGTTTATGCAGACATCTACATCTAAACCACATTTATGTGACCATACAATTATTGTCAAAGATATGATTCACAATTTATTATTGAATAAAATTTATGTTTAATATCATAGCACAAAAAGTAATGAGAACGTAATGAGCACAAAAAGTAATGAGAGTGAAAACTTTTTTTTTGTTTTTGTATCAGCTGAACTATTTTAAAGATTCATACAATGCACTCCACAATTTGTCTATGGGATGCTGAATTCATCCTGTGCCTTTACCAAGCATTCAAAACAATCTGTGAGTGCCCCCTGCTGGCCTTGCTATAATATTTCCCCAAACAGTGTATTATCTAAGGAAGTAGTCAGACTTTGCTTTTAAAACTTGTCGATAGTAAGAAATATTAATGGGTAGAAATATTAATCACTATCAAATGAATATGAGTTTGTTGTAGTAAAATGTTTATATGATTAGACTGGAATAAATGTGATTGCATAACTGATATCAGTGTATGATCGCACAATGTTAACACTGAGTGAACATGAATTTTACTACATGTTCAGTTCATGAATCTCAACTTGAAAACCCCAAATGGCTCTGAATCAAATTACCAGAACTTTGACCCTTATAATTTTGTTGAACATTGAGCTCTATGATAGATCCTTTTCCCAATAATTGATAGATAGAAAGACTGTTTCAGCAGTAGTGCTTCCAATATTCTCCCTGTTAATATAAATTCACCCCAGTTAGGTAAGAATCCTTGGGGTGGGAGGGCAGGATGCTAATTTTTGTGTTAATTTATTATTGAAATTAGGCCCTTCATGGTTATTCTAATACCCAAACTGTCTGACAACTATTTTTTAACAAATTACAAAATATAAAAAGTAGCATTAACACAACTGAAAAATCATTAGAACAATTAATAATAATCAAAAGCCCTGGGAAACAAAAAGAATTTTTCCATCTCCCTAAATAGTTGACAGGTGCAAGTCTATGGGAGATGTACAGGTGAAATCCTTTCCCATATATCCCATAAATCCAATAGCCAGTTTCTGGCACCAAATAGAAATAAAAATAGCACTTATATACCGCTTCACAGAGCTTTACAGCTCTCTCTAAGCCATTTACAGAATCAGCATATTGCCTCCAACAATCTGGGTCCTCATTTTACCCACTTCGGAAGGATTGAAGGCTGAGTCAACCTTGAGCTGGTCAGGCTCAAACTGCTGGCAGTCGGCAAAATTAGCCTGCAATGCTATATTCTAACCACTGTGCCACCACGGATATGTTCTTTAGAGGGCTTTCTCCAGTTAACTGAAGTAGCTAACCGGGTTTGTAATGATAGACATTATTCCATGATAATCAGGTCCAAAGACATACATGACTCTAACTGTACCAGGTAGGCACCCTTTAGTTAGTATAGGCATTTTAGGATGGGCATCATATTAATCCCAAACTTTGGTTTAGCAGGTGGTTCTGAAGTTAAGTATATTTAAGCATGGCTAGCCATTGGATGGCAACTAGCAAGAATCCCTTAGCTTTGGCTAGTATGGGAAGATCACTAGATGATTGATAGACCATTCGTAATGTTGTTTGTGGTGGTCATACTTTACATTATTTTATTTATTAAGCTAATGTATACTGCTGCCCATCTTCCAGAAGGATATCTGACTGGCAAACAAAATAAAAACACAATAAATAGCCACTTAAAGCAATAAACTATGAAGATGCCCTGGTAAAACTTACATTAGATAACAGAGGTAGAAATTAGAAGCTGGAAAAGTTTTACTATGTAAGCAAATTGACCCAGTCAATACACTGTTCACAAAACACTTTATATTAAACGAAAATGTATAAATAAACTGTTTTTTAAAAAAGCTTATATTCATCCACAAATGACACAAATCACCCCTTGCCATCCCTATCAACATTTTGATATCATATTTTCATCTTTTAATTGCTTTTCTGAACGACAACAAGGTTGGGGCCATCCATAGGCTATAGACATAATATACTGTATTTTATACAGAATGCTGCTTATATTTTAATTCATATTCCTATTAACTCTTGACATTAGAAGGTTGTCACAGCCATGAACATTGGATTCATCCAATCTTTTCTTAAGATCTTAGAAAACAACCCTTTATCTTGATTTGAATAGCCTCTTGAGAACTCCATTGGCAGCAAAAATGAAAGAAGAGATTGTGGAGAAAATTCAGTCAACGAAGAGCAGCAGAAAGCCTGACTAGTTGTGGCTGAAAGGAAAAAAAAGAAAATTGATTTGTTTTCTTTGGCTTAAATTCAAACCCTAATGAATTAAAGTTAAATCCTCAGTTCTTTATATTACTATTGTAACTCGCTTAGAAAATAAAAACAGGTAGTCCTCTACTTAAAACAGTTTGTTTAGTGACCGTTCAAAGTTACAATAGCACTAAAAAAAGTGACTTATGACCTTTTTCTCATTTATGACCACTGCAGCCTCCCCATGGTTGAAATTCAGATGCTTGGCAACTGGTTCATATTTATGACAGTTGTGGTGTCCCAGGGTCATATGATCAACTTTTGTGACCTTCTGACAAGCAAAGTCAATGGGGAAGCCAGATTCACCTAACAACCACATTACTATCTTACTTAACAACTGAAATGATTCACTTAACAACTGTGGCAAGAAAATTTGTAAAATGGGACAAAATGTTTTTCTTAGCAACTTGAGACAAATGTCTCACTTAGCAATCTAAATTTTGGGCTCAGTTGTGGTTGTAAGTCGAGGATTACCTATAAAAATGTACTGTGTATATTGCCTGCCATGTCCCTTTATTTTCCTACAGTGATAAAAGGACATCAGCCATAAAATATATTATGAATACAAACACCTCTCAGAGAGAGGAACCTACCCCACTTTACATCCAAGGGGGACTGTGTGAACACAGTTTAAATTCCTGGGATAATTTAAAATCTCACCTGAAAATCAACATGACCCAGGTGGCCAGAAAGGCCCAACAGAGACTCTACTTCCTCAAGGTCTTGCGAAAAAACAAAGTGGAACAACAACTGATGATCTCCTTTTACTGGTCCACAATAGAAAGCATCCTCACTCACTGCATTACAGTGTGGTATGCTGGTTTGACAGCAGCGGATAGAAATACACTACAGAGGGTGGTGAGCACAGCACAAAATATCATGGGCTGTACAGTGGTGGGATTCAAAACTTTTTACTACTGGTTCTGTGGGCATGGTTTGGTGGGCATGGCATGGCTTGGTGGATGTGGCTTAGTGGGCATGGCAGGGGAAAGATACTGTAAAATCTCCATTCCCATCCCACTCCTAGGGGAAGGTTACTGAAAAATCCCATTCCCTCTCTACCCCACTAACCTGCTTTCCAGCTCCGTTCTCCAGTGCAGGGCAACAAAAGAAGACCCAGCCAATCAGCTGGGACTCGGGAGGCAGATGGGGAGGGGCCAGTCAAAGGTGGTATTTGCCAGATCTCTGAACTACTCAAAATTTCCACTACCGGTTTTCCAGAACTGGTCAGAACCTGCTGTACACCACCTCTGAGGCTGTCTCCCTGATACCACTAGACAATATCGCTAGAGTTCGCTGCCTAAGAGTGAGGAAAATGCTCAGGGACGACTCATACCCCGGTCAGCACTTCTTTATTCTCCTACCTTCGGGAAGGAGATACAGAAGCATAGGCAGCCTCACAAATACGCTGAAGAATAGTTTTTTGTCCGTGGGCTGTCAGACTCCTGAATGGAAAACATAGTACAACATAGTAGAAGTGACTTGCAGGGCTGGCGCAATGTACAATAAGTTCACATGGTGCAATAGGAATTGTGTTTATTAGTAGGATTCACTGGGTTAAGGATTTTATGTCTTCACTGTGAGTTGTATTGTGTTGGGGGGTCCATGAAGGGAGGCTCAGCCAATCTCATTGTACACATGTTGTACTCTGATAATAAAGGTTTGAACTTGAACTGAATTTGAAGATTGTCCGAAAGATTTCCATCATATTTTCTTCTAAAGAAGTCAGTGATCTGTACTATGATATTTTAATAAGATTCAGGACTTGAGACTCTGGACCATCTCGGATTATTTTCATCTAGAAAAATAAAAAGACAAAAAAGAACTAGTGTACCATGTTTTTGTATTCTACATGCATGTATTAGCCAAGACCCAAATGATAGAGAAACAAGCAATTTGAATAGGCATAACAAAAAATGTATATAAAAGCAGATAATTTAGACCTGTCCTTTGTGGTCACACATACGCATCAGCACAGTGATTCTTCCTAATGCTATTGTGGATCAGAATAACCTGTATGAATTATTGAGCTGTAGCTGTTTATATAAATCCATTCTGTTCATTCATATGGGTTAGTACAAGGGCAGCAGAATATTATTGTTTCATCTTTAATACAGTGCCGCATTACAGGATGATTATTACTATATCATTCTTGAAAAGCTGAGACTGATAAAAAAAATGGTAAAGGGTACATATTACAATCTGTTGCTGTAGGCATATTGAATAGAGTAGCATAAACCAGTATATACCAGTACACGCACACACACACACATGTGTGTGTGCGTGTGTATGTGAGTGTATATAGAAAGAGACAGAGAGAGAGAGAGAGGGAGAGAGATCATATCTTGACACTGAACAATAGGAAGTTTTCAGACATTTACAAATAATGTTAATTTGATTTTTAGACTTAATTCTTGGATTTCTTGTTTCTATTGGATTTTTTAAATATCTGGTAAAGCATAGAAAACTTATGCAGGATTCTGCAATAGCAAAGGGGAGTATCCGATGATGAGATGATAGTTTGTGTCTCTGTCCTAAAAGCCTAACAATAAAAATATGATTATTATTATAGATGAAAATAATGCTGGCTGGCTTGTAGATTACTGGGAGGAAATTGCTGGTTCTTGTAGTTGAGTGATAACGCAGAGGAGAGTCTTCTTGAAGTTCTCTTAGGTGCAAGGAGATTGCAGGAGCCAGCACTGATGAAATAATTGCATGCTTTGTGTCTACCACTAGGAGACCAAGCAAAAAAAAGAAGGTAAAGAAAGTATTTATGTAATATTATAAAACTAGCACTCCATGTAATAGGCTATATCAGAAGACCGTTTGGAAGTTAACAACAAAGTCATGGTAGAAATAACACTTGTTAAGAATATATGCTAGAGCTCTGAATGTCTAGACAAAAAGGCACAACATTATATTTTGGGATGTATATTATAAGTATACAGGTGTGTGTGTGTGTGTGTGTGTGTGTGTGTGTGTGTGTGCACGGGCGCACGGGCACACATACGATTCTTATGTAGGATTGGCTTCTTACACAGGATTGGCTTCAGCTCTTTCCCTTCCTTTCATAATTTAAATTTCTCAGGCTCTCAGAATCTGAGATATACTTTGCATATCATACAATCTAAGAAAAAAGTTTGTTAACCATAATTGGTGCTAGTGTGGACGTAATCATCTTTTTTGGTTGACAAATATTATCACACATTGTTGCATGATGGTCCCAAAAAGCAACAAAATAAAACCCAAAATTTTGCCATAAAACAATCTATTTTATTTGCTAGGAACAAAGTTGTCTCTTCAAAATTAAAGGGGTATCATATGTTGGTTTCCATGCTAAAATAAAAGAGCCACTTTGGCATAGTGGGTAACATATTGGGAGTAGAAACGAGAAGACTGTAAGTCCTCCCTTAGGCATACAAGTTAGTTGGATAATTTGTGACAATCATTCTCTTTCAGAACCACCCATCTCATTAGACTTGTTGCTTGGGGACAATTATGAAGAGGAAACATCACGTGCATTATGTTCTACAAAATAAAGACTGGATATAAAACTTTTAAAGAATAACATGTGTGGTTGCTGATAGAGGACATGTTTTGCTTAATAGTTTGCCCATAAATCAAATATATTGCCCATTTCCAATTTATTTTTAGTTGTATGTTCTTATTTTATAAAAAATAAATAAATAAATCCCATTTGGTCATTTTCTTTTATAACTATGCCATCTTTTGTTTTTGTCAAATTTGAACACTTAGCATACCTTTCTTCCAGAAAAATGAAGTACTGTGAGTTTCTATAAATGTCAGAACACAGGATGAGTACACAGGATGAGTACTTACATTGAAAATGATTGTCCTTGATAGTTTTGACTCCTGAGCCTACTGCAAGCTCAATGAATGGCGACAAATTGAAGGAAGACATCTTTCACAGCAGATTAGATTCATTAACCTGTAACACTTTTTCAGACTCTTCTTTTCCTCTTCACTTCCAAAACTTTATATCATTTAGACATCACTGGGGTGACATACACCCATACCCATTTTGTAACCTCAGAGCACTCTGTCACAAAAGCCACATCGTTTCTGTCACTCATATTCACAGTCGATAGGAAAATTTCTTATGTCTTTTATTTCCACACTAGGAACTGAACAACAGTTGCACTCCTATGATTACTATTAATACATTTGAATTTGGAATGCTACTTTTCAGCTTAAAAGATTTGTAGAAGGCAATTATTATGAAAATGAACGGCTGGTATCTTAATCATGGGAAAATACAAAATCCTTCCTAGGATAGACAATTTCAGTTCATTTTAAATCTTCCACTTTAGAGGAAAATTCTCAAGTGTTGATGTGTTGAAGCATCTAAAAGGCGTTAAGCAGGATTGCCTTATTTGGTTTACCTCAATTTAGCTATTTATACTAAGTTAGATTTCTTGACAGCATTTAGTACTAGTTTTCTAAAACTGGCTGGCCACAGTAGTCACTGAATTGCTGTACTATTGGCTGTCTTCTGAAAGGAACTAGAATCTAAGAAACAATGTAGACAATAGTAGAGGTTGAATTAGGAGACAGGTCCAAAGACAGGACTATAACAAACTAGGAAGTGAACCAAAAAGATGGCAAGTTAAATAATAAAGCAATGTTCCCAAGTCCAAGTGTAAAAGCTGCATTTGTGTACCCCTTCATCCTAGACCAGGGGTCTGAACCTGTGGCCCTGCAGATGCATGTGGATCTTTGGACCTTCTGCTGCGGCTCCCTGTTGTGGCAGTGGCATGGCCGGAGCCTTAATGTCCCTCCACTTGCCTTTGTACAACAGCAGCATCCCGCCTTTGTTGCAGTACATTTGCTGTTGTCACCAGCAAAGAGGGCTGGGAGAAAATGGTGGGAGTAGATCTTGAGGGGTGGTGGCCATCCCCCAAGCCTGGCCTTCCTCCTCCCTTGTCGGTGGGGCCAAGAGAAAGAAGAGGTGGCATGGGGAAGCACTCCTCTCCCCCACCAAGCACCGAGCACAACAGCCCAGCAACAGGGGGAGATGGCCTGGCAGATGTGCCCCCATTGGACATTGGAGTTGTCAGAGTGTATCTTCTGACCCTCCAGCACTCACCCACAACTCTCCGTGCTCCTCCAGGCCTGGCTTGCTGACTTTTGGGAGCAGGCCTGACTCCTCTGCCGGTGTCCTCTCCCCCATGGCCTCAGCCACCTTTGCTGAGGGAAGTCACAGAAAAAGCAAGCAGAAACAGCTCTCACTGGGGCAAAAGAGCTGAGATCCGGGAAGGCACAGGCAACCGACTCTAATGTTAACAGAGTACAGCAAAATCAGAAACCAAAGTATAAAACCCAAGCAAATTAAAACTAATATCATTAATGGACAGTATCCATTTAATTAAGACTGCATTAAAAAGAATCAATTTAGTCATGGAAAATAGTGGAAACACGCTATAAAATGATCATGTCATTAAAAGCAGAATAAATGAAGAAAATGAAGCAAATGTAACATCAGGAACTAATGAAGGCATAATCCATGGGGAAAAGTACATTAATCTAGAATGTAGAATGGGGTGGGGGGATAAGTTAAATTTAAATTATTGCTAATCCCATTCAGATAGAAGCATATTTAGCTTTATAATAGTTCAGCAGCAAGCAAAATATATCGTTTTATGGTGGCTCCACATTCTTAGATAGTTTTTAGATTGCAGAGAAAAATGGGAAACAATTTTTAAAAAGTTATAAAGAGGAAATAATTTGGAACCAGCTTGGTCTAGTGGTTAAGGCACTGGGTTAGAAACTGGAAGATAGTGAGTTCTAGTCCCACTTAAACCATAAAAGCCAGCTGGGTGACCTTGGGCCAGTCATTATGATATTAAATCATATCACAGGTATGTTGTTGTGGAGAAAATAGGAGGAGGGAGGTATGTTGGATATGTTCACTGCCTTGAGTGATTTGTAAAAATAATAAAGGTAGAAAATAAATAAATGAATAAATTTTCTAAGTAGTCTAGGCATAGAATAGAGTAATGCAAATGATATTTGCATGCCTGTCCCAAGGAAATTAACAAGTAGCATTCACTATCTGAACACTTATGGTATACATCATGCTTTATCAAATTATAGTGGTCAGGACATTTGAAGTTCTTATTACAGGTAATCCTCTATATATGACAACATTTGGAAACAGAATTGTTATTGCTAAGCCAGTCACTTAGCAAAGTCACATCCAATTTTACAACCTTTTCTGCCATGGATATCAAGCAAATCGCTGCAATTATTAAATGAATCATACAATTGTTAAGTGAATCTCCCTTTGACTTTGCTCTCCTGGGAAGGTTGTAAATGGTAATCAGGTGACCCTGGGATGCTGCAACTATTCTAAATAAATGGCACAAATCTTTCTCTGGAATTATTTCCACTTGAACATAGATTTTATATTCTGGCTCTCTCAGAGTTCATTCTTAGAGCAATAGCACTTAGATTTATATATACTGCTTTACAGTGCTCTACAGCCCTCTCTAAGCATTTTACAAAGTGAGCATATTGCTCCCAACAATCAGAGTCCTCATTTTACTGACCTTGGAAGGATGGAAGGAGGAGTCAACCTTGAGCCAGTCAGAATTCAACTGCTGGCAGTTGGCACAATTAGCTGCAATATTGCATTTCAACCAGTGCATCACCATGACTCTTATCAAGGGTAAAGATTAACATACTAAGATTTTACCTTGTAGCTGAAATTTAAACTGCATGGATCTACTAAATTATAAAGTTTTGCAAAAGTGATAATAATACATCTCTCAGTGGTCAGCTTTAATTAGCCGAGGCAAAAGATCAATATTCTTTAGAAAATTCTGCTGTCAGCTTTGGAAGCCATGTTCCACACTGCAACAAGCCTCAGAATATGGGAGTGGGTGGATTCAGTTGAGTAGCTCTAAGTAGACAAAATAAAATACTTTTGTTAGTTCAAGATCATTGAGTATGGTGCAGGATGAAATGAGGATCTTACTTTTGGAAGGATCGTGATTGGGCCATGTGATATGATGATGGCCAAGGGGGATGGATTTGTAGTTTGGGAAATTGTGGGAAGCCCGGAAACTTTCAGGTTCGGGATTTCACAGATGTGCCAGCTACTATCCTAATAAAGGTACTTTTGAGATATGTATGTCTCAAAGTTACTGAGTGGAATGGAAGGTTGCTGGAATGCTGACATAGAGCAGCCGACTGTCTGGCTCCTGCACCTGTTCCACAAGCTCCACAACCAAGGCCTAGTACAGCCTCCAGGGGTCAAAGAAATCCACGGAAGTCTCTAGACACTAGCCTCTTTGCTAGATACACTGTAGAGGGTCCCCTCCACACAGAAGGGAGCAATGAGCTTCCAACCCGAGAAATTCTTCCCAGAGAAGCTGATAACGAAGACGATCCCATGTCTGCCATCACCCCTTTTACAGTCAGAGTGAAGTTGGTGATGCCTGACATGGGGAGGCAGGGGAGATAGAAGCTGTAATAGATGCCGGGTGTTCCAGATGCCTTATTGGCCTCCCATTGTTGAACAATTAGAAATAAAGACTAAAGACCTGAAACACCCAATCAGGTTTGAACAAGTAGATGGGACTTTAATTGGGGTAGTCCTGGCCACCCAAATGACAGGGTTAATCAATATCACAAGTTGAAGCTTCCCAGTAGGAAGTTGGGCCCTAAATTCTTAGGTCCATTACCTATATCTAAAATAATCCAGTGACAGTCCAATTAAGTCTCCCTTGGCTGTTGGAAAAAATATACCCAGTGTTCCATAGTAGTTTATTGAAATCTGCTGCAACGTCGAATCTAATGCTAATAACAGCAGTTCCCCCAAACTTTTAATCATACAAGGTGAAACACATTATGAAATAAAGAAAATCCTTGATTCTAGATTACACCGAGGGAGGTTACAATATTTGGTGTTATAGAAAGCTTACCCTTTGTCAGACGCTACTTGGGTAAAAAGTTGGGATATACATGCAGATAGATTGGTTAACCAATTCCATGACAAACTGAAGGATCCCCTTGGAGGGGGGAGAGGGGGTTAGGAGGTTACATTAATCCCTGGTTGTGTTTTGTTTAATATCTCTTTCAGGAGGTGATTTTTTTCAAAGGGGGATGCCTGTCAGCTTTGGAAGCCATATTCCCTGCTGCCACAAACCTGAGAAAATGGGAGGGCGGGTAGATTCAATTGAGTAGCTCTAAGTAGACAAAATTGTTTTGTTAGTTCAAGGTCATTGAGTATGGCTCAGGATGAAATGAAGATCTTACTTTTGGAAGGATTGTGATTAGGCCATGTGATGTGATGATGGCTAAGGGGGGATGGATTTATAGTTTGGGAAAAAACTTGTAGGAAGCCCAGAAACTTTCAGATTCAGGATTCCACAGATGTACCAGCTACTATCCTAATAAAGGTACTTTTGAGATATGTTTGTCTTAGAGTTACTGATTGGAATGGAGGGTTGCTGGAATGCTGACATTTGCATTGCCCTGAGACAAAGTTCTTAAATATAGGAAGTCTACATGATTCAAGGGGGTGATTTTTATTTATTTATTTCCTTTGACTAGCATTTCACACAATCATCTAGCAGGGGAATAAAAGCACAAGGAAGAGAATTGTTTGCAGAAAGAGTTGTACAGTGTAATTTCTTGCTGCTCTGGATGCAATAAATCATTCTTTCAATAAACTTGAATATAGATGCTACTCCTTGATTTTAGAAAGGTGTGTGATACCTATATAAATGAGTAAAAGACTTCTTCAATACAGCTTCCCAATTGAAAAGGCACAGGTTGCTGAAGATAGGTTTATGAGCACATAGGTTTGATTCAATATATCCAGAAGAAGTGGACTTCTCTGCTGGCTGTTCATCAGATACATTTCAAGGCTACCTGTCTCTTGCAATGCCCAAAGCATTATCTCATATACTGAAGAGAAATGATAGTTCCCAATTTTCTTGTTGTCTATTCAGCAATCTCAACCTGAGTTATCATGGGAAGATTGTATAACATAATTCAAGCCATGTAAAATAAATGTTCTGCCACGTTTATTTTTTATCTGATGTCAAAGAAACTATGTGTGTCTAAACTCATCCATAGAAATAAAACATATTGATATGAATCTCTATGAAAAAATGATGTCATATCACTGAAAACTCCCAACTGGTTACAATAAGACAGATTATTTTGTTAATAACATCATATATGAATTGATCCCTGTACAGCTCCAGCATTTTCAAGGGTAACACCAAGAAATCACCAAAAAAGAGCCTTGAGCTTCATGGTTTTATTTCTTATACCAGACTCAGTGAATCATTGTTGCAGGGCCCCTCAGAGAACCTATGACAAGCATTGCTTATCATTCTTATCATCCCTGCTAGCCTTTTGCATGCTCCTTGGTGAAGTTTGGCAGAAGATGCTGCAAATTCACCACTGAAAATAATTATTTTTTTCTTTTATAAAGCCACTATGTCTTAAAGGGTAATTTTTTAAAATGAGTATCATTGGCCTTATCTTTTCTGTATACCCTTTATTTTATTATCTTTTACATAACAAAAACTATAAGAGGAAAGAAAGAAAGAAAGAAAGAAAGAAAGAAAGAAAGAAAGAAAGAAAGAAAGAAAGAAAGAAGAAGGGAGGAAAGAAGGGAGGGAGGGGGAGTGGAAGTGGAAGGAGAGGAATGCAACTGAATAGCCTATTCTCTATGGATTTACCTAATCCTCTTATAAACCATTATAAATTAGTGGCTGGTGGTACCACACCATAATGTACCAAACTTTATGTTGTTCATATGTTTTCTTCCATATGAATTTGAAATATTAAAAATTCTGAATTCAGGAATATAATTAGCAAACATAGAACAGCAAACTGTGGATTTAAATATTCAACATGTACAATTAGCAGATGGTAATGGAACTAACTACTCTACTTGTTCGCCATGAATTGACACCAATTTGAAGACACAATCACTCAAACAATATGACTGAAACAAATACTTTAATCAGGATATTTGAATCCCAGATTTTAGTTTTAATTTTATTTCAATCTATTCTGAAACTTAATAAAAAGTGAACAAGAAAAAACTCATTTATTTCAGTTGCAGAATATTCATGTCCATCCTATTTCCCTCTTAAATGAAAGAAACTAAAAGATTTATGCCATTATAGCTTTTGCTTTTATGGCATTATTTATTTATTTATTTATTTATTTATTTGTTTATTTATTTATTTATTTATTTATTTATTTATTTATCAGATTTATACACTGCCCATCTCACTAAGTGATTCTGAGTGACTTACAAGTAAAAACTTTTTTTTTTTTTACAAAAATAGACAGTGTTTTTGTCACCTCAAGCCACCAACAACCTCTGGGCTTCATACCATATTTAGATCCCTGTACCAACTGACAGATCTTAACACTTCTCCAAAAGGGGGGATGGAGCAACCACATCTCAAAGAGCAAGATACTCCATAGAGCAGGGGCCATGGCAGAGAAGGCTCTCCTGCTAAATCAGCCAGTTGAAATTCTTTAGTGAACAGCATCCATAATATGTTCTTCTTGCCTGACTGGATGAAATGAATTGATGTAATTGGGACAAGAAGATTCTTTGGGTAACCTGGGGACTTGCCATGAAGCACTTTAAAAGTCATAACCAACACATTGAATAGGGCACATTGAATCACACTGTCCCTGAAGCAACTCACACAGCAGAGATGTTATAGATGCACAGCTCTAAAGGTGTCCAAAATGGCTTGTATTTTATACCAACTGTAGCTTCCACTTTTCATAGCAATCCCATGTAGAGCATATTGCAGTATTCCATATTGGAAAATGATCAGGGCATGACTGAGAGAAAGGCTCCCAACTCTGGAAAAGGCACAACTGGCCATACAACATGAAACTGAGCAAACTATGGCTGTCACACTCTCCTCGGGAGTTGAGAGTCCAGGAGGTCTGGACTGTAGTATTGTTTTTAAAAACAAGAATTAAAACAGTAAAAAGAGTCACTTATGGTAAGATGAGAGGTGAATAAATTTAACAAATAATAATAACTATCAAATGTCCAGTTGACTAGTTGTGGAATTCTTCAAATGTTCTAATCTGACTCTTGGTATCAAGTTTTTGCCAACTGTAACTGTGGATTTAGCCTGCAATCAAATATACAATACAGAACTCAACAGAATAATTAAACTCAACAGAACTTCCTTTGAAGTAGATGATTACAAGCAACCCTCAGGCTTTCCTTTTAAAAATCACTTTATCTTGTTGAAACAAGTGTTAATTAAAATGACTTTTGCTTCTCTGTATGGTGTAGCTGATTATAAAATCAATGCTTTGTAGCTGTAGATGTAACATGTGTACCATTTAAAATATCAAAACATGGGATATCTGGTATGACTGGATGAAGAAAAAGTGATATCTGATGATTTGGTAACATTTTGAAAAGATGGGTGACATGTAAATGTAAATAAACTATAAAGAGCTTAAAAGGACGAAGGAGTTATTATGACAATGTATAACACGCTATCAGAAGAAAAGTATAAGTGTATCTATTGCTCAAACAAAACTGTAAAATGTATGTACATGTTTTTAATTTTACAAATGTTGAGTAAATATATTATTTAAAAATCTTTTTCAATGAAGGACTGTCTACACTCAACATAGAAGTTGTCAGAATCCTACTCTGGAATCTGTTGGTAAGTTAGGGGAATTACTACCTTTGGCTAACCAAAGATAGGCCAGTTGACACCCTAAAAAGAACAAATATGACAGGAAGAGGAATACAACTTTTTGAGAACCTGAAGAAAAGCCAGGAAACTAAATCACATTCCTAGCTCTATACCAGTATATTAGTCTTTTTTTTCCCTTTCTTTTTTTCTTTTTTCTTTAAGGCAATTGCTATTTAATTCCAATCCTTTTTTATGAAAACCAGAATCCTATCCTATATAGTGGTGCACTATGAGTTACAAAGATTGAGAAATGCATGTCTTACTAATGACTTCGATCTATTACTCCATATGCTATATATACTAAACCAGAAGAGTGAACAGTAACAAAATATAATTGCACTCTAGCCAGAAGAGGGCACTATGCATTTTAAAGCAAATTCTGTTCTTAGAAAATAAAGGTTGAATGTTTTCAGTAAAATAATTACAGATCCTTATTTTATGTGATCTGTTAGTGCAGTGTTATTTATTCATTTCATGCATTTATCCTGCAATTTCGAGCATAGAGTTGCAGCTCTGTGTTGCAAAACACAAAACAAAAACTCTCAGAGGAACACCCAGTAAAAATGTAGCATTTTTGTATTTGTTATTCTGGTTACTAAATAGCTACTTAATTACTCCCCTTATTGTTGAGTAGCAAATTCTGTTAGCAATTGTATCTGGGCTCCATGTAACTATACCTTCTGTTGTACAATATAATTTGCTTGAATATAGTTAAAAAGCAGTCAACATAATATTAGTTATTATGTTACACACAAAATATACATAGTATATTTCATTAGTCTTTAGGCTCAGGTTTAGTGAAACTATTTAGACAGAGAGATGCCAGGAAATTTCTTTTGAATGCATAGATTTTTAAAATGAACAACAAAATCGTAACATTACAAATAATAAATTACTCACTGGCTAACTGTGAACGTATTGAAAAATAGGAATACTAATGTGGCTGTTTGCCAAAAGCAGAGGAACAAAAGGAAAGGAAGTCCTTTTGCACAGCGTTAAATATATATCTTTACGTTATATTGATGGCATGTATACATGACAACTCTTTCCTGGAGCTTATGAAAGCATAATGGAATATGCTTGACTTTACTTACCTCTGGGAAAGCAAACTTCTAATCTGTTTTGCATAATATATATTATGATTTATTATTAAAATATTCCTAGTAAAAATAGAACAGGTCAACGTATTTGGGATTCAGAGTGCACTTTTATTTTTATTCCCAGATAATAAAGAGGAACAGCCCCAGGTATAATGACATCACAAGAGTAAATGTGTTTCAGAGGATTTGGGTCATTTTGGAAAGCATTTAAGACAGACAGTAAGAAAAGAGAAAAATAAGCTGTGCAGCTCAAAAATCACATTTTGCCACTACATGTCATCTGTGTGATTTTCAAATATTCTAGGGTTATAAAAAATGGGGGGGGGGAATGTTGCATTTCCTCATTGAGAGCAACTTTATACTTATTTCCTCTCTCATAAAAGCCACTTAGCAGCAAATTAAAAACTTTTTAATTAAAAAAATTGTCCCAGTGGTCCTGGTTCATTTTTCTCTGCTGCACATCATTATAACATGCATTTTTAATTCAGTTATATTTTTATTGCATGCCTTTTAAAATTATTTTTGTTTCCTTAACTTTTAATTGTATAGTTTTTTTAAAAAAATATTCATTAGTTATATCTATTGTGTTAATTTTCTTGGGACTTCTAATAAATTTTATTGCTGCTTTCAAAGTGATTTATTGCTGCTGGCCATTGATTTTTCCTAACTAGCAGGGATTGGAACAAACATTTTACAAAACCCTTTTTTGGCATGGTGGCTTCAAGTCAGTGTTGAGATTGCTTGAATAAGTCCCTGCAGTGGTTCCCTGTCTCCTCTATCCTTGGGCTGAGAAATGACTAGTCAAGGCCACCCAGATGCCTTGGTCTTTCAGGCAGGACTAGAACTTACAGTCACTTGGTTTCTAGCCTGGTACTTGAGCCAAATAACACCAAACTGTCTCTCTGATGCTTAATACTGTATAGCAGGGGTCTCCAAACTTGGCAACCTTGAGACTTGTGGACTTAAACTTCCAGAATTTCCTTTGCTGGATGATAAATTCTGGGAGTTGAAGTCCACAAGTCTCAAAGTTGCCAAGTTTAGAGACCCCTGCTGTATAGCAATGTATTTTTAAAAGGACCTGTTAATTTTAAAAAGGACCTGTTTGCTAAAGTGTTATTCTTTAACATTCCTTATTTTTATTACTTAACATTGAGAACTTTTGATGAAGGGCTCAGTGGTGGGATTCAATTTTTTTTTTACTACCCATTCTGTGGGCATGGCTTGGTGGGCGTGGCAGGGGAAGGATACTGTAAAATCTCCAGTCAGAAGTGGCATTTGCCAGTTCTCCAAACTACTAAAAATTTCTGCTACCAGTTCTCCAGAACTTGCTGAATACCACTTCTGAAAGTCTTGACCATTGTTGAAGCAGTGGAAAGTATTTTAAAACTCTGGACATTTTCTTCAAACCAATGTAACTGCTCTCTCTCATTGTCTTTTGACAATCAAATATTGCTGATTTTTACCTTGCCTTATCTCAAGCAATGAAAATTCTTTGTTCTAAATCAACGGGGGTGGGTTGTATGCAAAATGAAGCTAATTTTTTAAAAAACTCCAAAGTATATTCTATTTATAACTTTAACCTAGTTCTGCTTGGTCATGTCCTAGTTCCTGTGTCCAAAATAAACTATGAAAAAAAATGTTTAAAGAAAAATTGTTTAAAGTACTAAAAAGTCGAGATTATTTAGCTTCATAGTGCATCAAGCCACTTCTTCATCAACTTCCATTCCTCACTGCCTGTATAATTTGCCTGGATATGTGAAAAGACATTTGCAATATTCACATTAAATATGAGCTAATTGGGGAAGGCAAAATGGCATAGTAGTAAGAAATTGCACACACACTAAACAAATTCATTACTTCAGCACACTGAGTAGTTAGAGTAGATCATTTTCCAGTTGAGTAGATAAGTGGGGGCAGAAAGCCAACCCGAACCACTTACAATCTGATAATATAACTGGCCAAACCTCAAGCAACAGCCTACATTTTTGTATAAATATACAAAGCAATCTTATAAGGTTAGATAAATTATAAATTTTTATATCATCTTCTAGTCCTTTGAAAAGCCTCTGAGTTGTTCTTGTGGATTATTAGGAATGAACTCATCACAATAACATTTCGAAAGAGTCACGTGATAAAAAAAAATCCCTCTCCACTTTGGAAATGAAGGAAGAACTGGAAAACCAGCTCAACTCTTTCGATTACTTCACTTCACTTGGTCAATGCAAATGTGGGAATGAAGCGGCTCAGTAAAAAGCGACAGTTCCACCCACAAAGCAGCATCAGCACCCAAAGACTCAACGGGAAGAGGGTGGAAGAAAGAGACAGAGAAAGAGAGAGACAGAGAGGGGGCGGGGGTGAGGAAGAGAAAGAGGCGAGCAAAACGGCGTGAAGCCTCGCTGCCTTTCTTCTCGCCCTCCCCTCTGTCGTGCCGTGACGCAAGCTTTCGGGTAACCCGAGACTGCACATTGGCAGGACGAGGGTGCGCGCGCGCAGACCCTGACTCACCCAAATCTTCGCTTCTTCCTCGACTTCTACCCCCCACCCCCCGCTTTCAATCTTTAAGGCTTCCCTTTTTCAGAACTCTGAGCCATCCTCCCCGCCCCCACCCACCCACTCTCGGCATCTCCTTCCCAGTCCCTGGAGTTGGTATGACAGAAACTCATTATGCCACTTTCCCGACTTTCCCGGGAAGGCAGATAAGCAGGAGGCGGAGGACTTGACAAGGGAAAAAGGCGGTGGCGCGCTCGCGCTTCGCTGAAGCCTGGCCCGCCCTCCATTTCTTTCCAGTCTGACTTTGTCCGACGGATTCCGGGCTGGTTTTTGCTAACCCTTCCCGCCAGCCTGCTTTCCCAGCAGCCATGAACCGCGTGGGGAAGAAAAACGAGGAGACTCTCATCGAGATGGGGCAGACCCACGATGGTGAGTAGGCCAAGGGGAGGGCGGGAGATTTCGTTGTCCCCTCATTTGCAAGAGGATTTCCCAAGGAAGAAAGAGAGTCCCGTCTTTTCATCTCGCCGAGGCGGCGGTTTGGCCAGATCTGGGGAAATCTCCCCTGCTGTTTCAACCCCCGCCGTTTCCCTCTTCCGATGTTGAAGGTTTTGGGGCCTTCTGCTTTCGGATATAACGGTGCTAAATCAACCGGCCGGATCCGGGTTGGGTAGGGCGATGGCGTAGCCCGGTCCCGGCCTGATCGTCGGGTTCGAGTGGTAGCCGTGAACGTCAGATGTTTGCTTTTTTTTTTTTTAAATTAAAATAAATGGTTTGCTTTAGGCGTGATTTTTCCAGCTGTCCGCCGTGGTAGTGGGGAAAGAAGATCGGTGAAGTTGAGGTTCTGGAGTCAAGAAGAAAATTGTGGATTTCCAGGCGGCCATAGCAGGAAGGCACCGCCCTCCTTAAAATGTTGGCATTTCATTACCCCCCAAAAAAAGCCGCTTCAGATGATCACTCCTGCATTCATTGTTCCACAAGATTGCACGAATACACGTGCAAACAGAGTGTTGAAGGACAGGCAGCGCTGCATACCTATTTACTAGAAATAACCGGTAGGGAAGTAGGTCTAGACTAGAGAGAGAATACGATGGGCACTGGGTGATTTTAGAGTAGTAACAAAACAGTTAAGGGAATAAGCACATTTAAGCACAATTCTCCAAGAAAGAGAAAACAAAATAGATTGTCCAAGAAAAAAAAAATAGTCCCAAAGGTGCATTTTCAGGAGGCACCTGGACTTCCTTGTTTTTCTTTCAAGATGTTTTGCTTTTCATCCAAGAAGCTTCTTCAACTTTGACTGGATGAAGAAGCTTCTTGGATGAGAAGCAAAACATCTTGAAAGAAAAACAAGAAAGTCCAGTTGCCTCCTGAAAAAGCACCTTTGGGACAACCACGACCTGTTTAAGAAGAAAAAAAAAAGGTTTGTGAGGTTTTTTTAATTGTTTTTGAGACAGAAAGATATGCCTCCTAGGTGGACTTTATTTGGGCCTGGGGTTTGTTCAGTCCCTTTTAAATGAAAAGCATTGAAACGCATGAGAGGTGTGCTATCATAAGAGAGGAAGTAACAAAATGATGGGGAAAAAGAACCTCTTAATAGAATTAGGAAGCAAGCTTTGTCTTTCTTCCCAAGACTGCTTGAAGTGCCATTTCAGCTGATGGCATCAGAAGTTACTTTAGACTTTCAGCTTGATGGCCCTGTGTTCCTCTTTTGATATTAACATTTTATTTTTTTTTGTGATCTTTCGACTCACTTTGTCCTATTTGTCTTCTATGATGTTCTCATTGGAGAAAGATAAAGCAAGATGGAGTGATTATTTGGTTAGGCTTGGACTACAGTGTCAGCTATATGGTACTCCAAACTTTTTGAAAGTGTCGAAGAAGCACACTGAGTGTTTCAATCATAAGTCCAAGAACTGCAATTGGACTGTCTAGTAATGCCTTTTCAGAATTCAATTAACTTACTGTGGTATCTTTTTGCACTCAGCAGTTAGGTTGTACATTTTAAAAAATAAAAAAAATATAAAAAAACTATTTTAAATAATAAAAAAAAAAAATATATAATAAAAAAAAAAAAATACCACCCCCCCCCAAAAAAAAAAAAAAAAAAAAAAAAAAAAAAAAAAAAACCCAACCAAAAAAAAACCCCAAAAACCCCCAAACAAACCAAAAAAAAAAAACCCCAAACCCCCAAAAAAAAAAAAAAAAAAAAAACCCCCATGTTCCAGAGGACAGGAACCACAGCAGAGAAGGCTCTTCTCTTGGATCCCATCAGCCAAAATTCCTTGACTGACAGGATCCACCATATGCCCCTCTGTCAGCACAGATGGGATGAGCCAATTACATCAGGTGAGATGGTTCCTCAAGTAGCCTGGACCCATGCCACGCAGGGCTTTAAAGGTGATAACCAATTGTACCTGGAAGCAAACCAATGTGACTCCTGAAGCAGTGGTATAATATGGGCCACTCTAGAACTTCTCACACCACTGCACTCTGTGTCAAATCCTTTTGAAGGTAGCCCCATGCAGACCACATTGCAATAGTCCAAACATGAAATGATTAGGGTTTGAGTACCTGCGTGCAGTGACCCTTAGTCCAGGAAAGGCCCCAACTAACACACAAAATGAAGTTATGCAAAGTGTCACCTAGCTGTGACTGCTACCTGCTCTTTGAGTTGCAGATTGGATCTGTCTTGGGAAGTGCTACCCCATCCAAAACTGTTGTAAGTCCCAGATCTTGAAACTCCATGCATCCAAAGCCATGCAATCTTGCCAGGGTTTAGATGAAGCCTATTGCCCCACATCCGGGTCCCCACAGCCTCCAGGTTCCCACAGCCTCCAGGCACCCTGAGAATGCAGCCATAGCATCTCTTGGGTCACCAGGGTGAAGATATAGAGCTGAGTATTGTCAGCATACTGATGATACCTCAACCCATAGTGACAGATGATCTTACTCAAGTATCTTCATGTAGATTTAAAGAGGAGTGCAGAGAATATTGAGCCCTGTGGCACACCACAAAATAGGAGCCAAGGGCTAGCTCTCTTGCTCCTTTTAACACCAATTGGGACTGGCCTTTGAGAAAGAAGCTGAATCAGCATAAGACTCTGCTGGTACAGGTGAAGATGATGGAGTAAGGTAAAAACAGAGCAAAAGAATTTGGAAAAAACAAGTTGCCTAACTCTGATAGAGAGGAAAACCAAAAAGTAACACTGTACAAATGACACAAACATAACATACTGGAGATTGGTAGCTTGGATTTGTGACTTCAGCAACCGTCTCCCAGAATGGCAATACTGTATAAAAACCTTAAACTCTTTTCACATATAGCAGCTCAACAGATATTTGACTGTATGTGAGCTCTGAAGCTGAGCATTTGGATTGGAAGCAAACAATGTAAAGCTGTAGACAAAGTGCAAAGTTATAAAAAATACTCTGGAACAAAGCAGTGTAAAAAAACTTTCATTCTGTTGCCAAGAAAACTATTCAGACATGACCACAAATAGCTTGATGTGGAAGTTAAATTAGGTTCTTAGTCCATCCTCAGTGCACTGAGTATTTAGGTCTACTTTTGGTGCAACCTACCTCAAAGAGATGTGTCAGGGAAAAAGTTGGAGAAGAAGCTGTACATTGCTAGCTTGAGCTCCCAAAGGGAAGGCAGGGTATAAATTGAACAAATAAAAGTATAAAATAGTCTCCAGGTTTAGAGTTTGACTCAAAGGAGATTTTATCTCCAGCATCTTATTTTAATGACTTAGATTCTTAGTGCTCTTTCTGAGGTAAAAATGATTTAACTGCACAATTTACATCTAATGTCATTGTCAAATTTCATGTTTTATATTTAAGACGAAGCATCACATTAAATTGCAATAACTCTGTAGTTGCAAACTGTGGGGGTTATGCAAAATAGATATACATAGTGTGTAGATACTACTTTAAGGTATTAGATTTATTTTCCAAGATAATCAGTACAACTTCAACTTTTATCTATATAAGAAATTAAGTTTGTCTTGGCTCTTAGTTACTGTATAGGTGGATCTTTCTCCTTAATACTTTTCTTATGATTCAGATCTTCCAGTGGCCCACCCATTGCTGCTATGATCAAAACCATCCACTTTGTATCTAGGCATTTTTTTCTTTTACCTTTCACCTTTGCTAGCATTATAGACTTCTCAAGAAAGATAGAACTTCTCATAATGTGACAAATACAATGATCTAAGCCTGTTCATTTGTGCCTTTAATTGATTTGTTTGATAACTGATTTTTTTGTTTTCTGGGCTGTCCATGATAATCTCTGGCATCTTCTTTAACACAAAAATTCAAAAGCATTAATAGTGTTCTGATCCAACCGGATTCCCAGAGAGCAAACACAAAGGCAGCAGCCCCCACCTTTTAAAGTTTAATCACAATTCTGTTCCTTTATAGATAAAAGGTTGCTTTCCAACAATTAGCTCCGACAAAAAGAGCTTTGCCAAGTTGTTTGTCAAGGCTGCCAAAAACCCAGAGATAAGAACTAATTTACAGAATTCTCCAAACACAACTAAGATGTCCACCAGTTGAGTTTCAGAGCTTCTTTGCTTTCTGCTTTTGTCCTCTTGAGGGAGGGGCCATTACCTTGCAGCCTTACTCCCAAGTCAGCTGTGCTGCTGTAATTGTTCTTTCCTCCAAGTAATCCTTCGTGCACATGCACTTGGCACAGGCTCCTCTGGAACCTCCTCATCACTGCTGCCAGCCCCCACAATCTCTGAAGGCAGCATCCACACCCTGATGGTCCTGGCCCCTCATCTCCTCAGCCGTCCGCACCTGCTGCCGGCTAACCACAACAAATAGTGTTTTTTTTCCTGTTTCTTCAAAGTTCAACTTTCACTTCAAAGATCAGCAGTTCATTTCATGCCATTGTCATACCCATGTGTTTTGGATTAGGGTAACATGACCTTTGGATCCAGAGCCACACTATTCTATTGCATTAAATTAGACATTCCATTGAATTTAGGCATCACCAGCCTGTTCTCAAATTATCTACTACTTTATTACCAGTGTAATACTGGCTATTCCTATTAATGTATTTTTCATGTATTTATTACACTACTCTTCACAGTAATTAGGACCAGAACTTCCATTGGTAAGGGATGCAGTTGTAAAGCATGATATATCAGATGGGCGTCAAACTTGCAATGTCACGTAGCCATCACATGATGTTTCATGACATTTTTTCCCTTCGCGAGCTGGGGTGGGTGTGGACTGCGTGTGATGCATCCGGCCCGCAGGCCACCAGTTTGACAGCCTTGACATAACGTGTTCATGCAGCTTAGCAATGGAAATTCTGGTACTTAACTTTTACCCAGTTGGCATTTATGACATTACAATTTCTGGGGTCATGTGTCACCATTTACAGATTCCTATCAGCTTCCTCATCGATTTTGCTTATAGGAAGCCAGCAAAAAAGATTACAAATGTTGATCACATGATGCCAGAAAGCTACAAGCTTGTAAATGCAAGCTGGGTATAAATACCATTCATTAAGCATCTTCTTAATTTGAATAGTCACTGAATGAAAAGTTGTTAAGCAAGGACCATCTGTGCACAGAAAATACTGCAACAATTGTGGAAATAGCTACTTCAGTAACTGTTAACAAAACATCAATAATTGCTTGGTCCAGCTATTTTATTGCATATACACTAGTTAAAGAATATACTTATTTGGATGTATAGAAAAAAGTGACTGCCATTGGAAGGTGACTGCTATAGGAAAATGTGAAATTAATGCAGTTAGTTTGAGGACACCTATCTAGTAAAGTCTTTGTACTGTCAGATTCTAGAGCAGGGGTCGCCAACCTTCTGGACCTCAGGGATCACCAATCTCATAATTTTAAATTCCAGGGACCACTAACTGGTTCTGTGAGTGTGGCTTGATGGTCATGTGACTGGCCAGGCATGGCTTGTATGTAAATATTATAAATATTTATATAAATGTTGAATTTTTTATAAAAAAGAGCAACTTTTACCCAAAATCAGGCAAAGCAGGCAGGCAGGTTGAGTTGCTCACAGAATCACAGATTCATTCAGAGATCTAGCTATCTGCCATTGGCTAGCTCAGTCTGTCACATAAAATTTGCTTGCAAGCAAACTCACAAAATTAACTCACAACACACCATGTATGTAAATATTGATTTTTTTTATAAAAAAGAGTAACTTTTACCCAAAATCAGGCAAAGCAAGCAGACAGATTGAGTTGCTTACAGAATCATTCAGTGATCTATCTATCTGCCATCAGCTACCTGAGTCTGTTACATAAAATTTGCTTGCCATGAGTCTGCACTGAATAACAGAACCTTCGGTCCTAAGGGAGGTTCAGCTGTGCCTAAAAGCAGAGTTGAAGATCTAAAGACTAGCTAGAAAGCAAGAAATCCAACCATTTCCTGCTTCCTAGCTAATCTAAATCTCCCGGCACAGCAGAACAGATCATTTTTGGAAAAAGGAAAAATAGCAATTTAACAGGCAAGTTTGCCGGGTAAGGAGTCAGTGGCAGAGAGTCTGCCCACGGGTCATGTGGGCAACGCAGCCTTGTGTATCATTGCTTTTGGGGGGGTATTCTGGGGGTGAGATTTCTCTGCGGCCCACCAAAATTTTCTCATGGCCCACCAGTGGGCCACAGTCCACTGGTTGGCGACTACTGTTCTAGAGAAGCTTGAGAAATCCTAATATCATTACATGATACTATTGATGAGCAGGTTGATGGTTAATAAGTGAAGATATAATGTATGCAAAGTAACTGTTCATCTGAATACAAGTTGAAAAATATGGCTTTCGCTCATGCTAGAATAGATTGGACTCCTTTGAAAAGAAAGGCACATTTTTGGGAGATTTCTTCTGATCCTGACTTCAGTGCTAGATATCCAAGTTAATAGTAACTCAGCATGTTGACTTTTTAGTTGTATATTATTTATAAACAGGATATCACAGTTCATCCTCAATGAGCCTGCTTACTATTAGATTCATTTGTTGCGGTTTTCTTGTCACTTCCAAATTTGCTTGGACAAAAGACAGAATGTTGTTTGTTGCTTTGTCTGAATATTGGAATTTCCTACTTAGGGACATTTGCCTAGTGTTTCCTTGTTGGCCTCCCACTTTAGTATTAAAACATTCCTGTTTAATTCTTTGCTTTTTAAAAGACAACTTTGTTGATTTCCTCCCACAATTATATGCAATCTTCCTGGCATTTACTCCCCCTTCTCATTTTTCCTGATATTTTTTTATTTCATTCTGTTTTATTAACATTTTGTAAATATATTTATAATGTTAATTTATATTACTTTTTTTTTAAACTTAATCTTAGCTTTCTAACTTGTCTTGGACTACATGATGAAAAGTATGATATAAATAGAAGGCAGTTATAAATAAAAGGCAAAATTACATTGTGTTTTCCTAAGCTGTTTGCCCCTGCAGTGAACATGATAATTCTGGTACTGACATTTCCTTTTTCTACCTTTGAGTTTCACCTTTTATTCTGATGAGCCATATTCAACAGTCTATGAAATAGTTTGGAATATGCAGGTAATCCTTGACTTACGACCACAATTGAGCCCATAATTTCTGTTGCTCAGTGAGACATTTGTTAAGTGAGTTTTCCTCATGTTATGACTTTGCTTGCCGCATTTGTTAAGTGAATCACTGCAGTTGTTAAATTAGTAACATGGTTGTTAAGTGAATCTGGCTTCCCCATTGACTTCGCTTGTCAGAAGATTGCAAAATACGGTCACATGACCCAGGGACACTACAAGTGTCATACAAGTTGCCAAGCATCTGAATGTAAATCATGTGATCATGGGGATGCTTCAATGGTCATAAGTGTGAAAAATGGCCATAAGTCCCCTTTTTCAGCACCATTGTAACTTTGAACCATCACTAAATCAACTGTTGTAAGTCAAGGACTATCTGTACAATAGTGCTGAAAAGGGTTATGCCTCTCTGTTCTTCAGAGACTATGTATATAATGTAATGGAAAAAATAAAGTGATAAAGGAAACGTTGTTGCTCATAAGCAGTGCACCTCAGCTCCAAGTACTGATGACAAGTCACAGGCCCTGGGGTGCCAAAACCCCAAAGCCATTCAGCACCATCCAGACCCTACAATCTCCAGGAATTTGGTCATCAAGGCAAGAACATTGTCCACCCAGCCAGGGGTAGACATCTGTAGCTGGATATCTTCAGCATACTGATGATATTGTACCTTGTCTTAGATGACCTCACTCAGCAGTTTCATATAGATCACTGCAAATGCCTAGGACTCAACTTCTCCTTGCCCACCAAAACAAACTGGCCACAGCAAAAATCCCACTCCACGTCCCTAAAGTCAGTCCAGAAGGATACCATGGCAGGGGTCACTGAGAGATCTAGGAATGTCAGGATAGGTAGGTACATCACTTCCATTCCAAGTGTTCCATTATGATCATTTTGGCTCAGTGCTAAACCTTAGCCTGAAGCAGGCTGAAAAGAGTCAAGATAACCCTCTTCACCCAGGATACTCTGAAGCTGCATGCCAACCACCCCTTAATAACCTTCTGCAAAGATGGAAGGTTGGAGATGGGACAAAAGTTGTATAGTGTGGCTAGGATGGACTTTTGAGAAGTTGTTAGTACCCTCATAATGAGATGAGATGTACCAGCATAAGTTGAAAGTAAAAATATGTTACTATCATTGCACTGGAAAATATGTTTATAGGATGATTTGAGAAACATTTCACTTTTTGAAAACATTGTGTAAATTATTTATAGCATCTCTAAGTCATTTTCCTGAAGCAGACTGTAATGGAATTATTTCTCAATGACTAAGGGAAAGGTTAATATTTACAAAGTACATAGCTGATGGTATTCTAAAAGCTTTTACTGAGTATGTTCTGTAAGAGAAGAAAAATCATTATGTTTAATTTTGCACTGCATTTTCGGACTGTTCTTCCTTGAAGAAAACTGCAGTGATAATTTTCTTGACATTTTCCCATCAACAGTAAAGAGGTCATGTTTTGTCTTCAAGCTCTTTATTCAAAAGATGAAGCACATTATATTTGAACTTGACCCCCCCAGAAACTTTGGCCTTCTGCTTTGCAATTTTTATTTTATATCTTGAAGATATATTAAGCTATTCGGATACTGTTGGATCCAAGTAATATCAAACAAAACTTTTCTTTCTATCATGCCAGTAAATACCAAGGGCATCCATTGCAAGTCAACATTTTATTAAAATGCAAAACAGTATTATGACTTAAACTCTGACCCTTATCTGTCAAAGCATATCAGTACTCCCCCACCCCCACCCCCAAAAAGATAGAGTTCACAGCACAACATATATTTTATGGTTTGTCATTTTTTGTCCCGACACATATTCATAGCATTTGTATATGCAAATACATGGAACTATAATCTCCCAGTCATATAACTGGATACAAATATACATTCCCTCAGCTTGGGAGCAGTAGAATGTTTGGAAGAAAAATCTCTCTCTCTCTCTCTCTCTCTCTCTCTCCCTCCCTCTCCCCCTCTCTCTCTCCCTCTCTCTCAAAACTGAAAAAGTTATTTTTGATAATGTTTCCACCCAGTCCCCAGCTGTCATCCTTTTAAAGTGCCTATTTTTAATGACAATATCAATAAGCATGATACTGAAAACAAATTTAAAAAATCAGTAAAGCTATTCAGATAAGCATTTAAAACTTCAATTTCTCTTTAAAAATGCAGGTGTTTCCTTATCTTATGAATGAGTGGCTGCTTGACTCCAAAAGAAACTTTGGAATGGTGTTACATTTGCTTTGCATATTTCTTTGAGTTTAGGAAAGGTGACTCGGTGTAGATTTCTATAAAACCAGGAAATAGCCACCCACTTCCTCTCTTCTGCCCTTTGACTGAAAAATGAAGTTGTGGTTATTCATCGTAATATCGCAGGTCAGATGCTATTGAAGGACCAACATAAGCTAATTTAAAGAACTATGAGTTGCTTTTTAGAGTGGCATAGTAGGCTCTTAAAGGGCTAGTAAAAGTATTGTAGGCAATTGTGTTATAGCACCACACAAATCTTCCTCTAAACTATTTCCTTCAGCTCTGCACAAAGATGGAATTTCTTCTTGCCTTAGGTGAGCAAAAGGATAGAAATTTTCAAATTTAGATGCCTCGAATGTATTACTTATTGTCTTTGAAGTGTTTGAATGAGGTAAGATACCAGTGCATATCAGAAATAAATAATTTCACAGAGATTATGGCTGTAATTGCATTTGTTGTCATGATTAATTTAATCATGGTTTATTTAGCTCAGCTTGGGGAGTGGGGTTCATAATACATTGTACCATAAACTGTCATCCTTTTAAAGTGCCTATTTTTAATGATAATGTCAATAAGCATGCTATATAATATAATTAATATTTTATACATAGAATTAAAATTAAAACTCTGAAACCCAAATTTTGGATATGGCATGTTTTCTATATAAGCTTAGAGTCTAAGAATAGTTTCTAGTTAGAATTAAGTTCTTCACTTTTACTTTAAAAGTAATTTTATAATTATTTTATAATTGAGGCATATTCCCAATATTTTATTCTGGAGTTGTTACTAAACACTTTTTAAAAGGATAAACAATAATACAAGCTAATATTAAATTAGAGAAATAAAAGAAAAACGTGGAAGAGAAAGCTAAAATTTCAAAGAAAAAGTAAAAAAAATTAGAAATGAATAAAAAAAGATACAAGGAGGTAGCTTTTAATCTTTACAGCAGTAGTTAATTTTAAGTTTACATTTTAATCTATGGTAACAACGTAACTCTTTTTTCTATATCTTGCCTAATCATCAAAATTATAGATCACAAGTTCATTTTTTTCCTGTTTTGTGAAAAAAAGTCAACAAGAGGTTTCAGTCAGCATGCATAACCACTTCTATAGTATTACCAGAAAATCATGAAAACTACGTGATGCTAATAACATAACTACGTGATGTTTTACACATGCTAATGAAACTGGTATAATAAACCTGTTTAAAGGTGGCAATTGTTACATGTGCTGCCATGTAACATGCAATTTATTTCTTCCACACTCTCCCAGTAAATGTGAGATAAATTAGGGATTTGGGCCTTGTATATTTCAGAAATTTTTCAGACTTGCTTCCCAAGAGTACACAATCTCCATAAGAACCTCAGGCTTCTTTTCTAGGCTTCTTTAGAGTCTGGAATTGAGGTTTTAAGGAGTCTTTTCATTAGCTAACGTGATTTTTAAATCTATGGCACTTTTAATTTCATGAGTATATGGCAGGTCTTGCACTTCTGCCTGGTTCAAAATGATATTTTTTTTCAGAATCATGTTTTGAAGCAGGAACAGCTCTAATGACTACTCTCAGGGGGTAGTACTTAACCAAATGTATTTTTGGTTTGTTGAACATCTCTTACAGAATAATTAACCTACCCTTGGGATGATGCCTACATTATGTTTGCGTGTTTATCATGTATCCAGCTCACAGTAACTATGTATGTGTATACATATTGAAAATACAAAATAAGAAATATATTATTATTTTAACCAAGTGACTGAAGTGATATAATGACATACGATACATACTCATCAGTAATTTGGTTAGAAATTGTTCACATTTACTCCATATTATTACATGAAGGGAATAGAGTAATATCTATCACTAAACGGTAGTTACAGAAATTTTCACAAGGCATAAAGTTGTTCTTTCACATGATTTACAAACATAAAATATATCAATATTAAAATGTTGAATATTGTACGGAATTTGTTAAAGGGGCACTGGGATAGGGAATTTAAAGGACTTAAGGACTGGTTTTTAAATTTAATTTTGTAGCATGCATTATCAAGCAGATAATTGCTATTCATTATCTTGCTGATATTAATGAGCAGAAACCTCTGAAAAGGGCACTAAGGAAGTATGAGATGGGATAAGGCAATTTTGAATTCAGCAGATTGAGTTATTCTGTTGCTCCAGATAATTCGAATTTTATTTTCAGTCTTGATGATATGCTAGATTCATCAACTCTTGACTCCTATAACAGCTAAACACCAGTAATATTTTTGTTGTTGTTACTCAGAATTTCATGGTTTGTGCAGGACATTTTCTGATTCTCCCATATGCATATACTCTGTGGGATATATTGATGATTGGTCAGTGCGAGATTACAGTTTTATACTGTTGGCCTGGCATGTAAAATCGTATGATTATCTCAACTTGGAATTGTTGTAACAACTAGTCTAAATAGAAATATATGATCATACATACATGTATGTATGCAAGGTAGATGGATTGATTCAGTTACAGTGGCAATAAGTGCATTGTTAAAAATCCTGACAGATCATCAAGGATCATCAAAATTGATATAGTGATTAAGCATTGATAGTGACTGGATCTATACATGCATGTAAAACATTCCTTAAAACATAAAACATTTCTTAAAACTTTAAAGACTAGCTGCCATTGAAAGATCAAATAAATAATTTTCTTTTTAAATGTTAACTTTGGAACTTTGGAAAAATATTTTCCCCAAGTAGCATAGGATTCGGCATTCCTGTCGCAAAATAAATTTTATATTGTTGAAAATTCTTTTCCTAAGCTCATGTTGAATTTAATTATTTTTGGGACTAATTTCACAAGGAGACAATTGAAAACAAAATATTTGTCAGATACCTTGGAGTTAAATACTGAAATCTGTTACACAGCTTATCATGTTTATCTAGAATTTCTTAATTTGGTCAGCGTGTTATTTATTCATTCAATTTTTCAACATTTCTGATAAGAGTATATTCGTTGGGACTCTTCAGGAACCCTAATATTTACAGGTACAGTGCTATTTTATAATTTGGCATTCTAAGTTGCGATATTTTTTCAGCAGAACTGTTTTAATAATAGGAACATTTTAGAAGTATAAAGAATATGGCAAGATGTTAGAACTGCCTGTATAAGTGACTGCCCATAAATTTCACACTGGTCTTTAATTTTTTTTCTCAGTTTGATTTTGGAAATTATACAGTGATCTCTGGTTTGTTATTCAAAGAGGTTTTCTAAACTACAAGTTAGGAGATCCAAGAAGCTATAGTTAGCAAATGTTGAGCAAGCCTTACAACTAAATGCAGAAAATAGATACTTAAAAAAAATGACAGCAAAGCTATGATAAAGCTAACAGCGATTTCTTAATTTGTCATGAGTATATCCCAAAGCTAAGTGGTAAAGGGATTTCACAATTATTTCAAGGAGAGAAAGATTACATTTCTAAATTTAAAACTACACTCAGAAATAAAATATGTTGGATTCAAACACCCCAAATCCTGGAAGATTATACTGGCTAACGATAATAGAAATTGTAATCAAATACATCTGAAGCACTTCATTTTGGGGAAATTGATTTTTTTTGAGATTATTTAGAATAAAAATGGAAAGCTAGTTTTGTTTGTTTTAAGCTATCTTGAGAATTTAAAAGCCATCACTTTGCTAAACAAATAATTCCCTCAACACTGATCAACTATTACAAAGTCTGCACTACTATTACTGTTAATCTTCTCATCACTCCTTATCACCCATCCCCTCCCACTTGTATATGAATGTAACTTTGTCGCTTGTATCCTTATGATTTATAGACTGTTTCCTAGTCTGATTTGATTGCTTATTGTACCCTTTGACTATTATTAAGTGTTGTACCTTATGATTCTTGACTCTTGATGAATGTATCTTTTCATTTATGTACACTGAGAGCATTTGCAGCAAGACAAATTCCTTGTGTGTCCAACCACACTTGGCTAATAAAGAATTCTATTCTATTCTATTCTAAAAAAAATGGAAATATAAAAGTGATTTCCACATTAATGTTATTTGTTTGTTATTTTGCTTTTATACTATTACTAAAAATCTCTTAGTAATTTATTAAATTAAAATCTAAAATTAAACCTTAGAAATACTTCAAATAGCAATTGAAACCAAAACCAGACAAGTAAAACTGTTAATAAGCTAATCAACACTAAAAAATTTGTGCAGAATAAGTCTTTTAAGAGTGTTTTAATAAGCCTATAGGGAATGCATTCCAAAAACTTAGTTCAGCAGAGAAGTCCCAATTCCAAATCCCTGCTTTGTAACTTAGACTAGTCTTCTCAGATGATCTCCGTAAAGGTGAAGATTCCTCATAAAGAAAGAAGCATGTTTTCTCGAATGGTGCAAGCTGAAGTTTTTTAAACTTTCAGATGGGTAGACTTCAATTCTAAGAGTTCTGACTTGGCAATTCTAGGAACTGAAGTCCACACATCTGAAAGATTCCAAAACACTGGTATAAAGATCAGCACTAGGTATTGGTCCATACATGAATTGGCAACCAGCTTTAAACACCAGTGATATTTCTCCCCACCCCCCACAAATCAACCTGTCAGGCTTTATACAACTGAGGTTTCCAGAGCAGGCACAAAAGCACTCCCTATAGAATCTCTAATAGTGGTCAACCCTAGAGTTATCATCACATATCTTTTGATGGACATGTTCCTGAAATAGATTCCTTTGCCCTATCACATGAATTGATAAAACATGTTATTGGGTTTGCTTCAGTTGGAGAGCAACAGTGAGATTTGGGTTCAGAAGCAATCTCAACTACATCTATCCTTATAGAACGGATTTCCATTCAGAATAAGTCCATTTATGATGCCTCTGGAATTAGAATGTTTCATGATAAACAAGTCTAATGGTTCATATCCATTAGCTAGGAGTGAAGGTTGGTTTCACAGATCATAAACAATTATGGCTGGTTTTACTAATGCATTTTAACATCAAACATTGGTATAATTTTAAGCACAATTTGCAATAAACCAGTGTTTAAGAAGATGTGTCATCATAGCTACACTGAGCTGGGAAAGGCAGTTGAGAGATTTGTTGTGAATAAGGGAACTGAGAACCAAACAAGCAATAGGAAGAAAGATTTAAACAGAAACATTTAACCAAAGTTGGGCAATGCCACAAAGCTACAGCCCATCTAAACCACATCCAAAAGCTACTGTTTCTGCTAGAACAGTACAACTTGAAAATCTGTTGTGACATTAGTCTGAATGCAGTTCCCAGAGGAGGGAAACCAAAATGTTTCCTTTTTTATTATTGTATGATTTAACAAAATTTCTGAAGAACAGTGTAAACCACTAGTGTTGCAATATCACATTGTCATATGATGTATTGCAACTTTCTCCCCCTTTGCTAAACCAGGCGTGGCCGTGGCCATTGTGTGATGCATCCAATCCATGAGCTGTGAGTTTGACATCCCTGGTGTAAACTATATTTCACTGTAGAAATAATACATGTTATTATCACTTTGGCTTTTACTGAATTTCTGCTTTACTGTATATGTAATTTAAATGCCTGCCATTTGCTTGTCAAAATCTCTTACCACTTTTCAGAGACAGGATTGTGAATACTTTATAGCTGTTATCATCCCTACTGTCCCTTTTGTCATTTTGGGAGACTCTCAAAATCAGACCTGGCATTCCCAGGGAACTGAAGTTTTGCTTAGATGGCTCCATTATTGAGATGTCCTTTTTTACCCTCTGTTTATGTTGGCCTTTGCATATTTGTTTTTATACTATTTATTTCTTAATGTAAAAAATAGTCACAATGAAAAGTGGTTTTTTTAAAAGCTTAAAATCTACTTTTTTGTGACTACTTTTTATGAACTATTCACAGCAATATTGGGAGCTGGAACTTGGCCTCTCAACCATCTGGATAGCATCAGGAGACTATCTGGTGATGTGATTAGGAAAGACAGATGTGCGTTTATGAAGGTGGTTTTGGAATTTTATGGCAGTAATGCAAATAGGAAACAAATTATTTATATACCCATTCTTTCTATCCTTTAAAAAGGTCCTGAAATTGTGCCATTAACATTTGAAAGTAAAACCTGGCAAGGTTTGAATATAAATTTAGGTATGGATATTTAAAACTATTGTTTGTTCAACAGTATGAAATAACAAACTACAATAACTAGAGTTTGACGTAGTAATTTGTATTTATCAATTCTGTTAAAATTAATTATCATTTGAGTCTGATTGACAGAACAAACCAAGATGAATCTAAAATGAAAATAAAAGCTGTTCAACTCTTTCATAAAGCTACACTGGTGACAAAGGGAAGAACTCACCACAGAACTCACTGCAGAACTCACTTGACTCCTTTTTCAGAGTTATATAGTTTTATACGAAACCAGCTCCTTCTTTGATACATTTCAAGATGCAGGAATAATTCCAGGATACTGTATTGTCCATATCTAATGAAGCAATAATAATTCCTGAGACAAGTTGGTTTGAATTAATTTTGTAATGTATGCAGTATATTGCAATTCTGGTTCTTTCTTTTTGTGTATATTTTGATTCAGTTTTAACACCTGACAACATCCCAGACTAATCTCTGTGGTCTTGTTACTGTTTTTAGAAGTGCCCACTTCCTTGAACTAACAGAAAGTAATAGTTACCCAGATTTATGCTTAAGGCAGACTAGAGTTCACAGTTTGCTGGTTTTTAGCTGGGTGCTAGCCCACAATAATAAACTGACTCTCAGTTGTAGGTTAAAGTCGCCCCTTCTATCCATGCCACACCCTTGCACACTCTTTGTCAGCCTTCAAGCTCTTTTCTACTGCTTTGCATCTTTTGGCTGCCATAAGTAACGGGGGTAGGGGTTATGTCTGGGAAGAGAGCTGGAGGTGTTACATTCTTCTGCTGTATAAATGAGGAGTAGGTGGTGGGGGGAGTATAAATTCCTGCTCTTAAGTTTCTATTCCTTGCTTAGCCTTCTTTTCTCTGCACAACTGTGAATCTTTATCAAAATATGTCAAGGTCAATGGACAGAGGCCTCATCACCACCTGAAGATGCCCACATGACCATATCCAGAACTTTTAATTGGAAGAATCTTCTGAACTTTGGGGGGTGGGAACAATTCCATCCCTTTGTATATGTAATCTGCGTGCCTAATTTCTTAGATTCAGAGTTCTACCTGGAGCTACCACTTCAATTTTCAGTAAAAGATTTCTTTCCTCTAATCTGTGGAGTCTAAGTATTTCTTTCTTGGATTTTGAATGGAGCACAGACTGACACTCTTCCTGACATGAACTGCACTTCTTGTCTACCCTCGCCCCAAATACCTTATCTGGCTCATTTCACAGCCTCACACACCTGATCTATGCCGTACTTCTCATGTACCGTTTCACACCTTTATGCACCCACTCTGCACTACAACCTTGTGCATTCTCCCTCACCTGTGCTGCATCTCTCATGCCCACCCTCACACCCTCCCTGATTCACACAACGCATCTTGCACATTCTCATGTACCCTCCCTAACCTGAATGATATCTCCCAGACCCTCTATGAACTGTACTGCACCTTTTTCATACATTCTGACCCTTAACAATGGCAACTAGGACTTCAGGGACCACATCTCTTAGTCATGGAAATTCTGATCCCACTGCCTAAAGTTGAAATTGTTATTGATTGTTTGGGAGAATGTCTTCTAAGTATTGGCACTTTACAGTTGCAGAATATTTTTACCAAGGATGTTAACCTACTACTTTTGTCACGGTCATTTTGACATTAATAATAATTCTAATTTATTAAACTTGTATGCAGCCCAACTTCCAGTGAACTAGGTGGCTCACCACAAATAAAGACATTATAATAAAATAAGTAAACGATGGCAAGTGGGTATACCTTTTCATAGGCATTTGAAAATTGTAAAGTTTTACTGTTGCATTATTTGAAAAATGTTGCAAAACTGTATGATGTTTGTTTGCTTAATATTTTAATACATTTAAAATCAAGGGTTTTGGTGTGTATCTATATGTCTTATATAAACAAATGAAAGCAATATTTAAAATAGGAAACATGAGAAGTAAACATACTTTTTTCTATATTATTCAGGGGAAGAAAGTAATGGACCTTTGTTTGAAAGTACATCAAATACAGATTCAGAATTTCCTGGCAATTCTGAGGTAAGCTTTTATTGTGAATATCAATGGTTTTATAAAATTAGATTGGATATTGATGGGAGTTACTTGATAATAACTATAAATATTGCCAAACTATATTTGTATGTTTTTTAAAAATTAGTATTTATTTAAAAATGCTATTTAAACATATATTTATGATAATAAGATTGTGAATCCTTGTGGGTTGTGGCTCTACAGAATTTTATTGACTTTCAAGCACAATGTAATTAGCAGCTTTCAATCTAGCAATAGCCACACTGATAAACAGCCATTCATAATCTTCTGCTTTTCAAAAAAGATTTCAGTTCTTTCAATTCCAAACCAATACATCTGGAGGAGACCATATTGAGCAGAACTGTATACATACACACACACACACACACACACACACACACACAATATATATATATATGAATCTTTGGTTGTTCGGGTTTTCTCCCGCGTAAGATTCGAAGTATCTAGGCAACGTTTCGATGAAGTCTCATTCATCATCTTCAGGCTTCTGTCTTCAGCTCTGTGCTTCTCTGAGTGATGTGAGATTGCAGCTGCTTCTTCCTTTTAACTGCTAGTGGGGGTGTGACTTGATTGGGTGGGGGCTTGGCTGTGTTCTGATTGGGTGGGGGTATGTTCTCATTGGTAGGGGGTTTGGCTGTGTTCTGATTGGTTGGGGGGTTGGTCGTGTTCTGATTGGCTGGAGGCGTGTTCTGTTCAGGTGGGGGCTTGGTTGTGCTCAGGTTAGTCTTAGTTGCTGGGGGATTTGAGTTGGTGAGCTGTGATCTTGCTGTTTGGCTAGTGGGGGTGTGACTTGATTGGGTGGGGGCTTGGCTGTGTTCTGATTGGGTGGGGGTGTGTAACATGAAGAATGACACCAGACCCACATCCACGAAGACCACACAAGATGCCACCACCACACTTCCACATAGAAAGCAGACTCACACCCACACAGAAGATGAGACACGTCCACAGACCAGAAGCCACACTGCAGCTGCATCACTACCCACTTCAAACCCCTCTGAGCCATACATGAAGCGAACTGACACCCACCATGAAGATGTGGCACGACCACGAACTCAAAGCCAAACAGCAGGATCACAGCTCACCAGCTCAAATCCCCCAGCAACTAAGACTAACCTGAGCACAACCAAGCCCCCACCTGAACAGAACACACCCCTACCCAATCAGAACACAGCCAAGCCCCCACCCAATCAAGTCACACCCCCACTAGCAGTTAAAAGGAAGAAGCAGCTGCAAGCTCACATCACTCTGAGAAGCACAGAGCTGAAGACACAAGCCTGAAGATGATGAATGAGACTTCATCGAAACGTTGCCTGGATACTTCCAATCTTACACAGGAGAAAACCCGAATAACCAAAGATAAACACACACACACACACACACACACACACACACACACACACACACAGTATTCAGCTTTGTTCGGGTATTTTCCCACATCATTATAGTTGTGCTTTTAAAGTTGTAGCAACGTTTCGGCAGAACCTCATCTGCCATCATCAGGTTTCTGTATTATGTTCGTCTGTGAGTCAGACTTTTACAGTTGTTTCAGTTTTAAATTTGGAGCTAGCCTACTACTGATTTAACGCCTGGCAGACAAGCCACACATAAAGACTGAACTATGCACCCTGATTAAAGTACTGACAGCCAACGGCTTCCACAAAGGCAAAATCATCGGCTTGATCCACAAAATCACACTGAGACATAATGGAGACCTAGAAGATGAACAGACCTATGGAACAGCTGTCCTGCCCTACATAAGAGATACTACAGGCAAAATCAGTAAGATACTACACAGGCATCACATCAAGACTGCCTTCAAAACAGACAGAAAAATAGCAGCCATCCTTAGAAACCCCAAAGATAAAATTGACCTGGAAAACCAAGGCATATATGAACTCCCCCGTGCATCATGCCCGGCCACATACATTGGACAGACCAATAGAAGAATAAGTACCCGCCTGGATGAACACAAAAATGCAGTCAAAAAGCTGGAACACATTTCCTCACTAGTCCAACACATGAAAGCCACAGGTCATAGCATCAACTTCAATGGCACCAAAACCCTAGCCACTATAGAAAACCCCAGCCACAGAATTATCAGAGAAGCCATAGAGATTGAAAAATGACCTGAAAGGATGAATAGAAGAGATGATTCCACCAGACTGTCAATTATTTGGAAGCCTGCACTCACAAACAAAAAAATCTCAACACCACAAGCCAGGCAAACAACTGGGCACAAACAGATCCCCCCTGATACCTCCAGCTCAAACACACCCCAACCACGCACCCAGATGAAACCTAGCTTTCTAATAAATGATAGTCGTCCATTTACTCAGAGCCAAGCCGCACTAAAAGCATCCAATACAGGAACACAATGTTGCCAGCCAATCAAGACAAAAAAACCGCTACAAAACAGACAGAAGATATTAGAAACACCAATGAAGCAGAACACAGCAAACTCGAAGACCAATAAACACAGACCAAGACTCCCAACCAATCAGGATGAAGAAAAAACCATTCTGGTACAGCAGTAGGCTAGCCCCAAATGTAAAACTGAAACGGTTTTGAAAGTCTGACTCACAGACGAACACAATACAGAAGCCTGATGATGGCAGATGAGATTCTGCCGAAACATTGCTACAACTATAATGACGTGGGAAAATACCCGAACAAAGCTGAATCCCATATATGTATATGTATATGTCTATATATGTCTATATGTCTATATATGTAGTACCATTGGTAATTTTACACTCTGACGATTTTAGCAGAGGCTAACCATTCTGGAGATGATATTATTATTATTATTATTATTATTATTATTATCATCATCATCATCATCATCATCATCATCATCATCATCTCCATGATTTGTCAGAATGAAATTGTACATGCATATCTGATTGAAAACAATATCAAGTTACTTGGCAGTATCAGTACTAAGCATCCATAGTTCAATAAGGGATCTAAATTTTATCCCAGAATGAGTTCTGAAGTACTAAATTGTATTATTATTATTATTATTATTATTATTATTATTATTATTATTATTATTATTATTATTACTATTATCTCCATGATTTGTCAGAATGAAATTGTACATGCATATCTGATTGAAAACAATATCAAGTTACTTGGCAGTATCAGTACTAAGCATCCATAGTTCAATAAGGGATCTAAATTTTATCCCAGAATGAGTTCTGAAGTACTAAATTGTATTATTATTATTATTATTATTATTATTATTATTATTATTATTATTATTATTATTATTATTATTATTACTATTATCTCCATGATTTGTCAGAATGAAATTGTACATGCATATCTGATTGAAAACAATATCAAGTTACTTGGCAGTATCAGTACTAAGCATCCATAGTTCAATAAGGGATCTAAATTTTATCCCAGAATGAGTTCTGAAGTACTAAATTGTATTTTAAAAACATCATTAATGAGAGTAGATGACTTGTAACACTGTTCAGCTTTTTCATTGCTAACCTTTTGCAATATTGTATTTATTTTCTACATTTGATTGCTAAGAATTTTTTTTTCAGTTTGGGAATGTGTATGTCTCATGTTCATTTTCCCATTGTTTCCATTAATTTGAGTTAATTTATTTTCCTTGCAGATTAAGTCATTCATATAAGTGTCCACCAAGCACAACTTTTTTAAATAGTTAAAATAGTACTGGTTACATCAATTATCATGTATTCCTGTTACTTTCAGGCTGTACTGAGATTAGTGCCATGGGGAATTTAAAAACAGCACAAACACCTATGCAAACTTTTACTATCCTGAGTAGAAAATGACAGTGGGTGCATTTTAATTACTTCTCCCCATCATATATATTAAAAACAGTCTGGTAACTTCACGTCCCATTAATAGAATTTTTTTTGTGTGTGTTTTCTGCTTCATGGAATGGAACCATTTAGCCCAGACTGGGTCTCTTTTAAGAGGAATGGAGAAACTAGTTCTTGTGTGTTCTATTCCTGTTCATACCTGTCTATGGAACTTTCCATTTCAGACAATTCCATTTGTAAAAGCTATTAAGACAACAACAACACCAATAACAATAGCCTTCTCCCCATGTAAATATAATTAGAAACAGCCTCAGCTTTTTTCCCTCAACAAAAACCAACTTCTAGGTCAGGGGTGTCAAATGTGACCTATCATGACTTTTCCCCCCTTTGCTAAAACGGGGGTGGGTATGGCCCGCATGTGACGCCTGCGGGCTACAAGTTTGACACCTCTGTTCTAGGTTATCAAAACTTTCACCAACTTTTAAAATTAGGGCTGCTTTTTAAATCAATCTAAATCTATTCGAATTTCTAATTATGGGCATGGAACTATGCATTTCCTAACTTGCTTTGGATACAGTCTGAAAAGAAACTAGAATTGATCATGAAGGCAAAGAGAAAAATAGTAGTAGCCAATATTGTCTTCTGCAAATAGTATAGTTCTGTCCTGTGCTTTGATTTGATTCTTTTTACAAGTTTAATTCCATATCTTGGTGCAGAATTTATGTACACAAGAGGGTTAACTTTTGAAGAGGCCCGACTTTTTCTGACATTAATCGTTATATTAGCCAGACAATCTCTTTCCCACACACTCCTCAACATGCCCCGAGATTAACATTTAATGTTTCATTTTGGAACCACTTAATAGAAATTTCCTTGGTTTGCACACTTGCTTATGACCCTGTTTTCATTCAGGGCTGTGGAAAATGATATGAGTAGAAGGGTTTATTGACTAGAATATGATAATATAAATTATATAATTCTAAAACAATTAATTATAAAACAATCAAAATATAAAAGAATGACATTTATATAAATATGGATAAAACAGGGAAGGGGAGAAACATTAAACATCTCAAATTCTACATGTATTTTTGTATAAATAATTAACGTAACAAATGAACTCTGGTTATACATATATAATTTGTTTCCTTAATTCACAACTTTTCAGACCTAGAAGTCACAGTGCAATTTGGTAAAGTTTTGAACGATCAAAGATAAATACTTTTGGTAATATTTATAAGTATTGATTTTTAGAATGTCTTAACAGACTTCAGATTTACTGTCTTGAAATTTCCTAAAAGAACAGGCAAGGTTTGAATCAAATATTATATTCTAGATACTAAAATACTAAATACTAAGAACAACAAAAAAAACCCAACTATCCTGAAGTTTCAGTCAGGGTAATTTACAGAAGTTAGCAAAATATTGCCTACAAGATAAATTATGGAAATATCATTAGGAGAATGCATTTTATTCATAATATTTATTACAATGTAAATGGTGTTGCTCAAATTAGTTCTGGTAGATTACCAAATATGTATACTGTCCACTTTGCTTTTTACAACAAATTTTTTATGTTTTTATTTTAAGGAAATTTGTGCAAGTACAGAGATGATCATTTATTTAAGATTTTCAAACTAATTACAAACTAATAACATAAGTCTGGTTTAATTTTTTTTATTAAAGAACACTAAAACAAAATGCATGTTTAATACAAATTTTAGCCATTAATTACAAACTAATAACATAAGTCTAGTTTAATTTTTTTATTAAAGAACACTAAAACAAAATGCATGTTTAATACAAATTTTAGCCATTCCCCAATATATATTCATGAAGTTAATATGTCTAGGCAATTGTTTCAGTTCCCCTACTTATATTTAAAACTAATACCTCAAGCATTTGTTCCCTTTTTTAATGTGTCACCATCGCATATCAATGTAATTCACTTTGTTATGTTTAATTGCTTGTAGCAACACAGGTACTGAATTATGTAAATAACTGTATTGTATTGAATTCAACATCTTGAAACCTCCTGCATTAGGTTTCTGTTTTATATGGTAGTATGGATTGTATTCTAAAGACTGCTAGACTTGAAAATTCAATATCTAGGTGAAACAGATTTGTGTAAGAATATTTCAAGAGCTTAAAAATACCATGTCAAAATTTTTTATCAATTTCAAAATATATTATTGAGCCACTTTTATGTAGCAAACTTTAAAATTATAATCACAAATGTTTGACAAAGTAGAGAAAATCCATGTGAAACATAAGTTATTATCCTATCTTATCTAAATAAGTAAAAGATGACAGATGGCCTAAGTGATCCATTGTTGTTTTAAGAATTAAACCTGGAATCATTCATCACAGCTTTGAACTATAAACAAACAGCTACACTAAGGCCCACCCCCACACTTGTAAGTTCATCAAAGCCTGACACTCCAGAAGCAATTCCATCAACAGACACATTGACCTACAACCAACCTATGAACCCCTCAGAATCCAAATCAACTGCACACCAACCAGAGACAGCACCGACCCTCAACCAACCCATGCAACTCCTCCCCCACCAGCAGTTCACCTCCCAATGACCCTGACCTGATTTAAACTTCTTATCACAAGACTCATCATAAGGCTCACTGATGGCTCACACCTGACCCGTCACAAGAGCTGTCATGTCCCCGTTGGAATCTGATTCTGAGGGGGAGGCCGAGCAGCTGACAGGGAGTGGGAGTATGGCTCCATTGGCTGTGGAAGAAACTGGGGAAGGACAAAGTCCAGCTGGGCAGAGCAGGAGAGATCTATAGCAAGGCAGAGGGAATTCAAAGGAAGACCCAGGCCCACCCCCTCTTCATCTTAAGGAGGAACAGAGGGAGGAACAGAAGGGAGCAATGTGAATTGTGTGTCTTGCGGGGGAGGAAAGGGCTCTGATTCCCTTCATTAGCTGCAGCTGGGAAAACAGTGTTTAAAAGGAGGAGTTGCGCACAGCCAACTGCTGAGAGCAAATCATGAGTTATCTGGTATTGTTGAGGCTTATCTGGGGTCCTGGGGTCTTCCCAACTGTGTGTGTTTTGCTGGCCTTTCAAGTCTGCAATTCCTTATCCTGCCTGATCAGCTGGATCTTCATTTGTTGCCCTGCACAGGAGAACAGAGCTGGAAAGCAGGTTAGTGGGGCGAGGAGGGAATGGGATTTTGCAGTATCCTTCCCCTGGAGTGTGGTGGGATTGGAGATTTTACAGTATCCTTTCCCTGCCACACCATGCCCACCAAGCCATACCCACAGAACCAATAGTCAAAAATTTTGAATCCCACCACTGCATCACAAGGCCCTCACTTGACACACCCACACCAGTAGCCCTTATAAACAGAACACTGACATCCCTTAAACTCTGCTGAAGATGTTACCTAGCCTGGTAACAAAATGTTCAGAAACCAACCCACAAGCTTGGAGAACGAACCTTCACCCTCATCTTACACCCCAGCTATAGATATTCACCATTATTGCAAACAAACAAAAAAATGCCACAGAGTTTATAGTTGCTGCATTTTTATAAGCATCCTGCTGCTTTTGCACCACACTAACAGCATTATATTTTTCCATGATGCCACTGGCAGGGCCTAAGTACCACTGAGACCACATTGCTCATCTCTGACCTTCAAGGGGTAAGCAGCTACAGGGGAAGTGGTTATATATTCCTGCATGGATGGTATTGTGTTGCGTTGTTTGCCAAAATGCAGCAAAAGAAAAGAGAGACAAAGGGGGGGAAAAGATTTTTCCAGTTTTCCTAAGATCTTTGAAGAACCAAATATTCAAATATCAGCAGATTATAAGTAGCAGATTTCTTCAGTGTGGCTGAAAAAGTTTTGGACTTCAATTACAAGAATTCCCAGTTATACGAGTTACAGTTCCGGCATGAATGAAAGATTAGAGGTTAAGTAAACCAGTTTTGTAGGGTTACATTTCTGAAGTAATACTTCCATCAGGGGTGATTACTTAAATACTACTGATTGCCTCACCAAAACTGTAATCCTCTAATATTTTCCACTGGAAGAGTTTTGAAAAAAAATCACTAAATGTATAGTTGTATACAGACAATAAACATCTTTGAAAAGTCAGCCTAACACTGAAAACTGGAAAGATTTTTCTTTTTCTTTTCTCTTTTTTTAATGTTTGATTTTGCTTTGGAATGAGTTTACATTAAGGGTCTGGGGTCTTTTTTAACAGAACTTTGGCTTGTTTATTAACACAGAATTCATTTCTACAGCAATGAAAAATTGCATGCACTCTCTGAGTAAACTACTTGTACATCACTTCCCTGTAAGTTGCAGTGAAGGATCAAGTTTATATTTTGGAGCAGGGGTGAGTGGAATAGTCTGAGTAGGAGAATTTTAAAGTTGAAGTCCAAGCAAGAATAATATAGCTTACTTTTTTAAAGAAAAAAATTTCTAATGAGTAAAAACCAGGATGAAATTGTATTACCTCAGTGTAATAGACCTAAAATGTACATTTCTTTCCTTAGTAATTTAAATTCTGACATAGTAACCTCTTCAGCTCCTTGCTCACATGGGGTAGTGTTTTACTAATGTTTTCTATTACTAATATGCTTTTCTTTTGCCATGGGTCTTTCGGTGCATTTATAGTTTTGATGTAGGAACAGAGTTTTTCTATTATTATCTTAAAATACTACATGGCAAAAGGTATAATACTATTGAAAGAAAATGAGAGTAAATCCTGAAAGCAACTTACTTCAGGTTTGTGTTCTTTTTATGAACTTATATTTGAAAGGCTGGTGAAAAAAACTTTTATTAAGGTTTGTATAACTGTTTGTGTGACAAAAGAATTAAACTATGCAGTGCTTTTTTTCAAAAGTGTTTATATTTTTCTGGTCTATACTGTAATATCTTGAAAAATGTTGAGAGCACAACAGCACAAAAATGCTCCATTGTTGTGTATGTATTTATAAAAGGATATTAATGTGTGATGTGAAAATTGTGCTTTAATCCAGGAAAGCATGTTTTCTTAATGATAGTAGGAAGTCTCTTGTATTGCAGAAATAACATAATGGCATTTCTCCAATGAGAGAGACACAAAGGACAGTGCAATATTAAAAAGTCCAATTTTACAGGGTATTGTCTATGCAGATTTTGCTTAAGGATGACTTACTTAAAAGAGAATTTAAAATCTTGAAGATTCTCCATGTCACCTTCTGCAATTGTACTATATGCTGGATTTTCATAATTTTAATCATAATATATACTAATTACATAGCAATGCAATAATGTGCATGTTTGCTGAGAATAAAATTCCTTGGAGTACAGTAGAACTTACTTTTAGATAAGTATGTATGAGACTACAATTGAAAAAAAAAACCTGATGAACCTACCACCCTTCTAGCAATATACTGGCAACATACATGTGGAGAAGCAAGTAGCATTTGCTGTTTTCCTACTCTTTTCTTCTGCTTGCAAAACAAATAAATAAATCATATCTCCTCACAGTAGAGATTTGGGAGCATGTGGCTTCTTTAGTCTCTCTATCTAGAGTTCTACATTCAGACCCGGCCACATTTTTCAGAGTTTTCTCATTCTAGGAGGAAAAAAAAACAGCTGAGGACATTAATTGAGATATAAATGGAGATTTATCCAAGATCAGGTTCCCCCTCCTAAATCAAAATTCTTTCTCCTGCTTCAGAAGTTAAAGCCACTTTGTAGTAAATATTGATAAATGTAGACGTGTTACATCTTATTTTGGATTTATGGATAAAGAAAGGTCAAATATTTAATAGTATTACATTTTGTGAAAAGTAAGGTCAGGAATAACATAAGACTTATAGCTGTTCATAACCCTCTAAGACAAAGGGCACAATATGTGACTAATCTTGCATTGTAGCATAACTCTAAAACATGGAAACTGGCTCTGAAGAATATAACTTCTCCATGTTGGTCACATAAATACTATTGTATATCTCTAAATGAATGTTGTTTTGTTATATGGATTAATTACCAAATATTTAATCTGGATAAGATAAGAAAATGAGTCTTGTACATCTGATAAGAATCCAACATCTTATACAACTTCTTTCTTTAACATAAAGGTAAAATAAATAATTCAGGAAGTTTATAAATACAAATATGGGTCCTCAAAAGACCACGCCCATTCTTGTGGCAGAACATCATTCATTCTTGTTTTAACCCCCACCAGTTGGATCCAAGCTGGTAACTTCCATCCATGAATAATAAATATGAAGGGGTTATGGAAACAATGACTCTACATCTTGTAAGAAAGCTGTGGGTGGCTATTCTGAATACCAAAACATCCTTCATCAATCTGGTTTCCTACAGATGTGTTGAAGCATTCCAAAATAGCAGGACTGTAAACTGTCAGTTTCATTTCTAGCATAGCCTCCTTGAGTCACCATTTGTAAATAGACATCAGTATAAATTTCATAAAATAAAATAAATATCTGGAGAACAGCAGGTGATAGAGGGTTTTCTTTAAGCCCTACACAGGCATTTCTTGTCCATTTCTTTCCTTCAGATTATGAAGTTATTCAATAGTCTGGAAAAATTTCTTCAATTCCCTGATCATACGGAGTTGTAGAATTAGGGGTTGGGGTTTTTTTTGGAGAGAGTTTGCTCATATATTAACACCCTGTTGGTTATTCCAGAAGTCTGGAAGGAGATTCAATCTGTTCCTGAAGCGACGTCTCAGGGTAAACCATTGACAAATTGTACCACTAACACCTGGATGGCTGCAGTGATAACAAGCTTCATTATGTGATGTCTCTCTTTAATAGGGAACAAGATGAAGTAATGAATTTTAGCCTATACCTTAAACAAATAAATATAAATCACACACACTTACAAAGAATTCAATATCTCTCAAAGGATATGATTCTAAAGCTTCCTATATAGCTCCTATTTTATTGAATGATATGAAGCAGTCTTATTTTATACCTCCTTAATTGCTAAGTATATTTTATCAAAATTGAAAAAAATACGTTTCTTTGGAATAATTCTTTACATAAGATGCTATTTAGTAAAATCTAACATTTTAAAACATAGGTATAATTCGTTTAGGTACCAAATATAATGTGGTAAATCCAAAATTCCTCTGTAGGCTATACTCAGCCTCGTAGTAGAATTACCTTATGTGTAGGATATTATATTTAATCAAACATGATCAAAGAGTGGAAGGGCTGCAAGGACCCTTAAATATTATTACCCCAAGCCTTCTGTAAGAAACCACTAACCACTAATTCTTTTAGATAAACTATGCCAATGATAACCATACAGATGCCTTAGGAGTGAAGTCAGCATACTGTTTTTATGAACATCCAAGGAAATAATATATGTAGAATTGGGGAAATACCACAGCCACACATAAATACATATAGCATTAAAATAAGTAGGCAGCATTCTATTACAATATATTTGTCAGGCCTAAGCCCAAAGAAGACACAATGAATTCTTTATTTTCTTACATCTGATAGAATGTTGTTAGATGAAAGCTAGAACCAGGGGTGGGATTCTACAGGTTCTCACCTATTCGCTAGAACTGGTTGTTAACTTTCCAAGCAGTTCGGAGAACCGGTTGTTGGAAGAAATCTCATTTTTTTCCCACCCTTCTTACATTCTTGGCAGTATGCCTTGACTTATGTCTCAGAAGGAGGTGTTTTTTCCTTTGCTGATACTTTCTTAAAAGGGAAGGGTTGTTTTAAGCTTTTTACACTGCTGTTGGGAGGAAATACTCCCCGTTGGAGTTAGCACTTTGAAGAAATAATTGAATAATGAAGCAGAGCTGCCAAAAATAAGCTTTTAATGACAAGGAACCAAGATGAGTGACATTCAGCAAGGTTTCTTGGCTAGCTAGAAAAATTGACATTCAAACGTGAGTTTACATACCCTTTTTGAGTTTTGATCTAAAACTGGTGACCATTCAAAGTTACAGTGGCACTGAAAAAGTGACTTATGACCATTTTTCACACTTACGACCATTGCAGCATCCCCATTGTCATGAGAGGCCAGGCAAGAAGTGCCCCTTGATGTGAGTGACATTGAGTTGGCTATGCCCATGCAGTCACATGACCAGCAAGCCACACCCACCAACTAAGCCATGCCCACAGAACTGGTTGTTTAAAAAACTGAATCCCACCCCTGGCTATAACCTTCAAGCCTAATAGATATGTTGTGGGAGATTCTAGGGAAGGTTACCCTGCATCTCTTCCCCTCCTCCTCCACCCAGTGTGAGACTGTGCAGTCTCTTATTTTGAGCCTCTCTTTGTGCCACCTCCCATCTGGGAAGCTATGGTGCTGACCCCATCCTCCACCTGCACATTCCATCACAACATTCAACCCTTTGGAATAAATGGATTATTAGTGTCTGGACCAGTTGGATTCTACAGATTTAATTCTCAAGGAATTCAAAATGGCAGCCTCCAAATTTTGCTACCTTTACTGGTCTACTGGACTGAGAGAGAGTGACTAACCCAGCCAATTTCATGCCTAAAACAGGATTAAAACTTGCAATCTGCTGTTTCTAACCAGCATCGCGAGACCACTACATTGAATAGAATCTCAACAAAAAGTCTTGACCAATTGTTCCTCTTCCCTATTTATTCTTCCAAACAAATACTATTAGAAGACCTTGAACCTGCGTAGATTCCTCAACATAGGGTATCCACTTGCTCCCAGAAAGCCTGATGACACTCATGCCTTTCTTGCTCCATCTCCATTTCTTTTTCCAAACACCATCCCCAGAAAAAGTATATGAAGATAATGCCATCTGAGAATATTGAAGTGTAGGTGGTAGGAAAGACTGACAATGAATTGTTCTAGACTCCCCCACCCCAAAGTTTCCTTAGGGCTTTATCTTTTTTAATTTTTAATTTTACTTATTTATTTTGAGGCAGAAGGACCCAGGGATCTCCTTTTGAAACTCAGAAATAGCAAGTAAATAACAAAATTTATGACAGTGTGATAGTTACTAATCTCCTTTTGAAAGTAAGAAATATATTTAAAAACAAACACTTAAACAATAATATTCCCAAAACTTGTGCAATCATAAATACTTTTCAAATCTGCAGTCAGGTAGATTTCATTTCTGCACATCTTGTTTTCCTAAACTATAATATTACAGCACTTACTCTTTTATTTTCAGAGCTGTTTCTGTGCTTTCTGCTTTCACATGTTGTCACTTTATACAGCAAAATGTACAAAATTGCACTGGGACTAAAATACTTCTGCAAAATAAAAGAGCATTTCAAAATAGCAAACCTGTGTCCTTGTTCAAATGTATGTTGACTGGCTTCTTTATTCTATGGCAAACTTGTGAGTCTTAGTGTAGGCTTCAGAAATTACTGTTTAATAAATACCTTTATAACAGGGTGACTTCATTGTGGCAAACGTCTCTGCATTTGTGCTTGCTTATTCATGAAGAAAGTCAGTCATGTCAGTGTTTGGATGTGCAAATGTAAGAAAAATATATTTTGTAACTATGCTGTCTGAAAATAAATGTTATTTATACCTTATTTGACCTTAGTCTTTTCCCAGAACTGAACACTTGAAAAAACTTAAATACATGTGGAAATATAACACGTGTACAATGGATGCTGATACAGTGATGCTTTCTGTTCTCTCTAGATTGATAAGAGACACCAAAGCAAGGATTCTGTTTTCTTCAGAGATGGTATACGGAGAGTAGACTTTGTACTTACTTATGTGGATGATCCAAAAATGGATGGAGAAAAAAAAGTGGTAAGCGTCTTTTAAAACTTCTGAATTTAAGGCATAGTTTTGCTTTTTGTATGGCAACAACCTGGAAAGTCTATGCAGTTTTGCTTGTATTTTGCTCTTGAGTTCTGTTCCTGCTATGGCATGGCACAATTCTAATGTGTGCTCTTTACGATGAAAATAATGTGCTTTCATCTCTACAAACCAAGATCAAGGTTTTTTTCCCCTAAAGTAATTGTTGATGTAATGTTAAAATGAATTATGTTTGATGGAGCCAGTTGTGCTGCATGCAAGAAAAGAAAGCTAGATTCTTTTTTTCCTGCCAAAGTTTGTTTGAGTGCTCTCTTATTTAGTATATAAGTGAAATCCCTTTATCTAGATTAGCAGTCGCCAACTGGTGGGCTGTGAGAAAATTTTGGTGGGCTGCAGAGAAATCTCACCCCCAGAGCACCCCCCCCCCAAGCAATTAATCCAGGCTGTGCAGAAACACATGGCTGCCACCCACATGGCCTGCGGGACCCTCCCTGTCCACTCACTCCTTACCTGGCAAACATGCCTGCTAGATTGCTATTTTTCCTTTTTCTGACCATCAGCTGTTCTGCTGTGCCAGGAGATTTTGATTAGCTAGGAAGCAGGAAAAGGTTGGATTTCTTGCTTTCTAGCTAGTCTTTAGATCTTCGGCTCTGCATTTAAGCACAGCCAAACCTCCCTTAGGACTGAAGGTTCTATTATTCAGTGCAGACTCATGGCAAGCAAATTTTATGTAACAGACTCAGGTAGCTGATGGCAGATAGATAGATCATTGAATGATTCTGTGAGTAACTCAACTTGCCTGCCTGCTTTACCTGATTTTGGGTAAAAGTTGCTCTTTTTTAAAATAAAAAATTCAATATTTACATACATGATGTGTTATGAGTTAATTTTGTGAGTTTGCTTGCAAGCAAATTTTATGTGACAGACTGAGCTAGCAGATGGCAGATAGATAGATCCCTGAATGATTCTGTGATTATGTGAACAACTTAATCTGCCTGCCTGCTTTGCCTGATTTTGGGTAAAAGTTGCTCTTTTTTATAAAAAAATTCAATAATTATATAAATATTTATAATATTTACATATAAGCCATGCCCAGCCAGTCACATGATCACCAAGCCACACCCACAAATTAGGCCACATCCACAGAACCAGTTAGTGGTCACTGGGATTTAAAATTATGAGTTTAGTGGTCCCTGAGGTCCAAAAGGTTGGTGACCCCTGATCTAGATCACAGGTGTCAAATTTGATTGCATCACGATGACTTTGCAGAGCCAAGGTGGGCATGGCCTTTGTGGATCCAGGATTGGTATGGCCTGTGCATCCGGCCAATGGGCTGCCAGTTTGACAGGCCAGATCTAGATAAGATGCTTCATGTTACAATACTTCATCCTGATCAGAGATGGTATTCAGCAGGTTCTGACCAATTTTGGAGAACCGGTAGAGGAAATTTTGACTAGTTTGGAGAACTGGCAAATACCACCACTGACTGGAGATTTTACAGTATCCTTCCCCTGCCACGCCCACCAAGCCATGCCCACAGAACCAGTTGTAAAAAAAATTGAATCCCACCACTGATCCTGATATACCGTATTTTGTGACACTTTGGGCCTCTAAGATTTCCTATGACTGGAAGATGCTTTTGCAGAAATATACAAGTTAATGGACATGGCTTGAAGACTTCCTGTGGCTGAAATATGCTTCTGCAGTTTCTGATAGCTTTCTCTAACTTGGCATCCTCCAAATATGTTGGCCTTCAAGGCCCATAATTTTCCTGGCTAAGGATTATTGAAGTCCAGAATACCAGGCAACATCAGGATAGAAAAACCAAAAGTAACCACCAGTCATATGGACTAAAAAAATAACCTGGGTGTGTATGAATACGATTTGTGTGGTTGGAAAAATCATTCAAATACCAGACACATAAGTCATAATTATTTCATGCCCTCATGAACTTTTAAGATTTCTGACCAAGTGCTTCTCGAAGATATCTGAGTGTGCTCATAATATAGAAAGTCAAATAAATCTATTTGATTTCAGTTTGATTTAATAGGACTGTTTTTCACTTTAAGAAAAAGTAAAAAAAAATCCTTCCTCCCCCCTATTTTTATTTTGTTACCTGTGGGGATAGTTGACATTTTGTACATTACATTGTATGGGGTAGTACATTTAATTATATGTCAGTGGAGTAAGTTTCTTGTTACAGTTATGCTACTGTTTCAAGAAAGATAACATCTTGTTTAGTTTCATAACGGATGTATCCTATAAACCTTGTACAATATGGAAACATCTTTCACATGCAATCATGTGAAAAAGTAAATATACCCAATGTAAAGTTTTTTTTCTTGTATATATTTATATTTTATCTTTATTCAAACCACATATAAAGGATAGGATGATATAATTAAAAAAAAAAAAACTTATAAAACAATTTCTGGTCTTTGCCTCAGTCAACAATTCCCAAACTTGGGAATTTCTAGGAGTCTGGACTTCAACTCCCAGAATTCCATAGCCAACATAGCCAATGAAGAGAATTCTGAGGTCCATTCGCCTAGAAATACCCAAGACTGAAAAATACTAGCCTACCTGTTCGTGGGGAAACTTCAGTGTTTTGTTAACAATTAAAGTTAAAAATAATTCATCCTAGAACAAATATCCATGTTTGTTTCTCAAAGCCATTTCTTATCAGTTCTCTATTTCTTTAATTGCTGGTTTTTCTATGTTTTATAGTTGGATTGTGTATTTTTATTATTTCAAGCTATCTTAGAGGAAGAAATGGTTATTTATCAAATTTGTGTAGCCATTCATTTCACCAAAAGCAACTCACCAAGGTCTATGTACATAATGTGACATGACCAATCTTAACAAGGACTGGACTTCAAAACAACTACTAGACTGTGCACTTTTTTATGTCAATATGCTTAATGAAGACACCCTTTTATTTTAATATGCTTAGCCATTTTTCTCTCCATGAGGGAAAAACATGGGATGGGAAAATTAGTTTTGAAAAATAGAAATAAATTTTACAACCTTTCAACAAATAAATCCGCTTCAGAGTTATAAAGTGCTATTTTCCATTGGCAATGTATTTAAATTGGGTCAGCGGTACAATCTTTGAAGCACCTCTGAATCCACATGTGCATTTAAGGTCAACATAACTACAACAGCAGTAGGTAGCCACTAATTTTATGGAATTATTCAGTTTGAAGGAGATTTGACTGAATCAATCAAAACGGCTCCAAAAACAAGGTGGTACTTTTTCATTATTGATTTAATATAAATGTCCTATTTCAGTTTAGAAATGTCTTAGTTACACAGTTATTTTCTATATATGGGTTTGAAAACTGGTCCCATCTCAGTGCTTCATAAGGCAGATTGCTTTATTTCATATGCAAAAGAGGATTACCTTTGAGAGCTGCACCTGAAACCCAGTGGAACCATTTTGCATATGCCTAATGGCTATACCCGGTCTTCCTGACTTTGCAATCTAACTTAACACCTGTCTAGAAAGAAAAATTCTACTCCCAGTGATCTGAGGTTTATCTACATTTTATTACAAATGGTCATCTATTTGACACTTTGTACATGTGTTACATTGGAATTGGGGATGAATTAGAACCATAGCATACAGGGCCCCGCCAAACTGTTGATTCCCAAGTTACTATTTTTATAGAGGATAAGCTGTCTTGTCATGATTCATGATTCTGATCTTTTTATATGCAGTGCATACACATCATGTTGCTCCAGTTGCTACTACAAGCAGGTGACATCTGAACTCTTCAGTTGTTTCCCAAAACTTAGTTTGTTTTATCATCCCCCCCTCCAGTATTTAGTGACCTCCATAACTTAACAGGCTTGTAAAAAAGACAATAGGAGATTTGCATTATTAGTATTGCAAGATTCTGTTAATAGAGCCTCAGCCTTCTTTTTTATAGCCTGATAAGTTAGGGAAGTTCCTTTCTCTGCCTGATATGTAGCTGAGGGCTTTGCCCTCTCTTATCTGATCATTCCCTAAGCAGCATGCCTTTCTTTCACCTCATCACCCGAGGTCATTCCCACACTCCATTATAGGAATAAATGACAAAAGATTAAAACATTTGATTTTACAAAGTTGCGAACAGACTAAAGATCTACATTAATTTGAAATATAATTTGGAATTAATTATAAGAACTTTCCTGTCGAAAATGCTTTTTTTATTAAAACAACAAGAAGAAGTAAGCCTTTAAAAATTGGACACAAGAGGTTTATGAGAAGGAACAAAATATTATTGTTAAAGGAGAAGAACACTCAAAGTCAACTTACTCTTACATAATGAAGCAAAATATTTTAACTTTGGACATTTTGAACAAATGGCCCAGAAGTAATTTTAAGAATATCTGCCTCTATAGATAACAGTTGTTAAAAGTTGTTATAGAAGAGGAACAAGTATGGCATGATTGAGACAGATTTCAAAGTGGATTTAAAAATAATAGGCTACAAGAATCACATAGAAAAAAGATGTTATAGAAACTGGTGGATAGTTTAAAATTAAATTAATAACAAACTAAGAGAGTGACCTGGATAATTTTCCTATATTGAATTGGCAAAATAGAATTGTTAAAGTTTTGAAGAATTTTGAGAGATGAGACAAAGAAAAAAATGAATTTTTAGAAGTAAAAAGAAGAATATAACACTGGTTTATCTCATCAGAGTTAAAATAGATATGTTATTAACTGTATTGTAATCCTTAGTGGACTTTTACTGACATCAGGATTGATGGTTTATGGATTTGTTTATAGATAAAAGATATGATATGGGAGAAAGAAATATTTTGTTGCATTTTAAGGGAAGGTGATAAATAACTGAAATTATACTTGTGATAAAGGGGAAAATCATTTTATAGGTTTCTTTTCTTTTTCTTTATTACATTCTAAGAGTAAAGTTTATTTTGTGTTTTTTCCTTTTTCTTTTTTTTAACCTTTTAGTTTGGATTAGTTTTTATTACTGTAAATCTGTAATAAATTTATTACGAAAGAATCAAATTGTGAAAGGAGTATATTGTTACCCTGTTTATATGCCAAAAATGCTGAACTAGAGATGGAAGTTGGAATTAAAATTGTATTTCAGGTCTGCTAATGATATCTTTATAAATATCTATCTTTCTTTAGTAGCTGGAAGCAAGAAAGACTTTTAAAGAAAGTCAAAGTTGAATGTTAAAGAGTGCCAAAGCCAATTTTTTAAAAATAATTCTAAGTATGTGACAAGTGCAAGTACCAATCTGGTAGAAATAGGTGAAGTATTTTCTGGACTCCAAATCTCACAGGATAAGTGTCTGTAATATTAAATAATTTGCTTCTTAAGGGAAAGACTGACAAATCTGAACAAACTATTGTAGTGAAGATACTTTCAGTTGCCAATGAAGGCAAGTATTGTCAGTGTCATCATCTTCTCAGCCATAATGTATGGCCGTGAAAGCTGACCACATAAAGGCTAAAGAAAGAAAATGACTGGATTCTGGTGCTGAATAGTATTTTGGATAGCAAGTGCAAATAATTCAACACTGAAGTAAAAACAGTCAGCTTATTTGAAGGATGAATGTGATTTTATCAACAAATAGACCTCTTTGAGATTAAATCAGGTGATCAAATTTTCACTAGAACTTTAACCACTGTATTTGGAAACTTGTTTTACTTTAATAGTGTTTAAAAATCGCAGTTGAATATTATTTTGAGGATTGGCATACCTATAAAAGATGATATCTTTAATTTGCAGATAAGCATTGATAAATAGTTATTCCATATCACAATATGGCACCTACTTTAGTACAGATTGTCTTTGGATTAGGAATGAGCAGGTACTTTGTTCTTTCTCCATGGATAATCAATGTAACTGAAGTTTACTTTGCTATTAGCACTGTAGGAGGTAGGAAAAATATTTCAGCTGCCACTGCTGGTTTGTAAGCAGTGTGTGATTATATCTATTTAAACAAGTCTTGACTACTTTCATTAGAACTCTCTCTGTTTATTAGGTAGCAGCTGTAAGCTCCTTGAAAGATCCCAGGAATGTCCCCTCCCACAATGAAAGGTTTATCACTGTTCTGGAGTCTTTTACCAACCAGGAGAGATGTGGAACTAATTGGCAGATGGCTGCACTGACTTTTTCCTTAGAGATTTGGATTCACTGTTTTCTGATGCTTTTATCCATCTGCAGGTGTATAGGTGCATATACGTATATTTGCTCCACACATGCACCACTTCTGTCTCAAAGCAATAAACACATTAAAAAATGTAAAGTAGGACTATGTCAAAGAGGGGCAAAACAGGATTGTGTTGTATTCTCTCAAGTGCAGAACAAGTGAAGGTCCCCTTCCCCCAATCCCAATCCAATGTGTAACAAACAGAATACTCATGAGACTGTAATGTCAAGTATAGTCATTTATCCAGACTGATTGGAAAGTTGGGGGTGGTTGGGGATGATAATATCTCACAGATGGGGTGGCACTACCCAAGACAGACCATCAACAACATAGGGGTGAACTCACAGCTCCTGCTTGAAGAGCAGGTGACGGTCGTGGCTACGAGAGCCTTTACACAACTTCAGGTTGTGTGCCAGTTGCTGCTTTTCCTGGATCAGGAGTCTACTCAGTCGTATACAGTCTGGTAATCTCATACTTGGACTTCTGCAATGCTCTCTACATGGGACTATCCTGAAAGAGCATTAAGTCACCAACCTAGAAACCAGGAGATTGGGACCATTCACCTTCAGCACAAAGCCAACTGGGTCCTTTCTCTCAGCCCTAGGAAATCACTTCCAAAAATCTTGCCCAAAAAACCCTGCAGGGGCTAGTCCAGGAAATTGCTAAGAGTCAAAACTAACTTGAAGGCATGCATGCATGCACACAAACAAACAACGTACACAATGTAAATCCAGCAGCCTTCATTTGGAAAACATAATGTACCATTGTAAGCCAATATCTATAGTCCAACGGCAGGTCAGCCACACCCGGACTCTCATTAAAGGAACAAAGAAGAAAGAAAAATATTGTTCCTAATGCAAATCCATTCATAAGAATTCCCATTTTTTCATTCCTATTGCAGTAATTTATTGTAAGCAAAATAAAAATGTTAGCAATGTGTTTAATATTTTACTTGTTTTTATACTTTGGAGGCCGTAATATGAATGGGTTTCCTTCAAGGTTTGATCTGGAAAAAGGTAACTCTTAATTCATAAAGATGATGCAAAAAGAACTATGTTTAGAAGTTGGTGTATATTAAAATCTCATGTTGGTTGAATAAAAAAGCTCTCTGGTGTTTCTTTTTTTCAGGATCGAAGGCGAATGTTTGAGAACAATCTAGTAAAAACAGGTCTGGAACTAGAAACTGAAGATAAGAAGGTAGGAATTACTGTGGGTTGTTAGTGATTAAAATAAATGATTAGAAGTATTGGGGCAATGAAAATTGCTAGAAATAGTTAGCAGTGAGATCTTTGCTCCCTGAACACCTTGTTTAATTTGTTTGTTTGTACTACCATCATTATAGATAAAACATGGTAATCAGAAAATAATACTGACAAGTTTCTGAAGCAACTGTATAAGGGTACTCCACAATTGATCTGTGTCTTTTGCAGTTTTGTAAGACATTACATTAATATTCTGCCCTTTTTTTGTTAAAGGGAGATTGCACGATTTTATATCATACTTTTATGTCTATCCTGGATTATAGGTAATTCTATGCAGCGTGGAACTGATAATAAATATTTTTTTTTACTGGATGAAATTCTGCCCATTAACCATCAGGTGATATTTCTAAAATCTCAAAGAAATAGGAATAATTAAAAACATAACTAGCAACTGCATGGACAAAAAAGATTTGGACATAAAGAGGTTTCATGAAAGAAGTGGAATGTTGGAAGTGGAATGTTGAACATTATGAAGTTTCAAAAACTGAAAATTGATTTTTTTTTTAAAATCTAACATTGATTGCTTTTTCTCTCTTCCTCCAACCCCATATTAGCTGTTAGCCAACTTGCTCCAATTTAATGTTCTCAATTCTCAATATCTTATTTTTGGTAAACTGCCCAGAGTCACTGAAAGTGAGTGGGCGGCCATGTAAATTCTGTAACTAACTAAATAAATACAATAAAATATTTAACATATCATGTATCAGTAATTTTCCCCTAGTAGTCCCCAAATAACTGGCTCTGAATTTATGTTCAGATTGTGGGTGCAATCAAAAGGAAATAATTACAAATCTTAAATCTTGTGTGTGTGTGTGTGTGTGTGTGTGTGATACACACACACACACACAATCTCCTTAGCCAGCACTTGTTAGGATAGCTGAAAATTAGTCTGTTATTTCCTCCATTTTCCATAATACTAATGAAATTAGTGATAACTAATGATTTAAGTGTGACTAACGTTTTTTGCCTCAGATTCTAAAAAGGAAACTAGAAGTACAGTGCAGTAAATGTCAAACCTAGAGGTGATTCTTACAAATGTTTTAGAAGCCGCTTTTACCCTATTAGAATTGAGGTGTCCTTGTTTCTCATATGTGTATTTTACGTCCATACACTTAAAAGTTGCAAGAGACCTTTAGCACTAATTGTCTGAATTTTTTTATTTTTAGTCCCAGAATGTTTTAGATTGCTCTCCCTCCCCCCTCCCCCCCAAAAAAATTCAGGAAGATTTCAGCCTGGCTGTTCCAGAGATTGTTCATTATGGACTTTTTCTGAAATGCTGTAAACCTCATCTGAGTATGGATAAATAAATTCTAGAAGAATAGCAAGATCAGTGCGTGCTGGAAGAAAAATAGAGCTTTTGGAACACTGAAAATATTCAAAGGACATTGTCCTTCCCAATTATACATGGGGATGAAAAGGGTAGTTGTCCAACTTCTTAGACTTTGTAGCTATTACCATACCTTTGGAGAGCAAATTGCTTAGTTTATGATCAACTCTTTTTTGTTTCACTTGCAGGAGTCTGAAAATAACAAAACGTATTTTGTGAAGATTCACGCCCCGTGGGAAATTCTGATCACTTACGCCGAAGTACTCAACATCAAAATGCCCATCAAAGAGAATGATATTCCCTGCCCAGTGGAGAACCCATTGGACTGCATATTCGCACCATTTAGGCTACCTGAGATTGTGATGCACCCTGAACCTGACTACTTTACAGCACCATTTAGCAAAGAAAGGCAGGAATTGTACCTCATTGATGATGAGAATACGTTTTTCTCGCCATCTGTCAGAAACAGAATAGTGAGTACTTCATTTACCAATTCAGTGATCATGTAATACAACAAACGCCAGCTTGTGGATTAGATGGCAACATGTTGCCTACCACAACATGCCTATGGGGACCGCTGTGAAATTGTCCTTAATGCTCTAGTGTTGTTGACTTAAGGTTGGTTGGTTTTGCCATACAGAATCATTTGAGAAAAAAGCACCCTGAGCATAAAATGGCATATGCTTTACTTTCCTTGGTTATTCCAGCCAGAAAAGGCCTTTCTTTTGTATTTAAATGATATGACTCACCCTGAATTACAGCACAAAGGATGACTCAGCAATTGCAGAAGGCCCAAATATGGGAGAATTCAGCAGGGTCAAGCAAAGTCTCCTCAGCTGAGTGCCTGTCTTATTGTGTTGTCAAAGCAATTTTTTTCCCCAAGGATGGTACTCTTTGCCAATTTATTTCATAGAGGTGTTTCCTGTCTTCTCTCATTATTGGAATGGAAGGGAAAGAAGCTTGGCCCTTTAGAAGTGTGGAGGAGCATTGCTGTTCCAAGCAGTGTCAAAGGATGAAGCATCATTAAACAAACCAGATCTTTGAAAGTTTGCAGAATTGAGTAGAAAATTAATAAAACTTAAATTGAAAGTTTGCAGAGTCATAACAGACACACAATTTTACATGGTGAAATGAATACAGGTAGCTTACAACAGTTCATTTAGTGACCATTCACAGTTACAAAGGCACTGAAAAAGTGACATGACCATTTTCCACACTTATGACATTGGAGCTTCCCCATGGTCATGTGATCAAAATTCATATGCTTGGCAACTGACTTGTACACATGACACTTACAATGTACTGGAGCTTTTGCGACCTTCTGACCTTTTTCAGTGGGGGAGCTTGGTTCACTTAACAACCATGTTACTAATTTAACTGCAGTGATTCATTTAACAACCATGGCAAGAAAGGTTGTAAAATGGGGCAAAATTCACTTAACGGATATCTCTATTAGCAGCAGAAATTTTGAGCTCAGTTAAGATTGTAAGTCGAGGACTATCTATATATCCCTAATAGAAGAGTCATACTGTTTTTCTATTTTTTCACAAAGATATTGAAAAACATAAGGCGGTGAGATTCCTAACTAGAAGACTGAAACAGGAAGAACAATAAAATTTATCCTCGGAAAAACTTGCTTCCTTTTATAAACTGCAAGAAGTATTTAGAAAGGGCCTCAAAGATTAATGTCATAATTAGTATATGTAACTAATCAAAAATAACATGTCAAATTTCACAGAGGAAAAAAAAAAATTCTCATAGTTTAAATAATATGGCAATAATTTTGAATATGGAGTTCTATCCCCCTCTCTTCTAGGTTTTTTATATTTTAACAAGGTGCCCATATGGAACAGAAGAAGGGAAAAGGAAGTTTGGAATCAAAAGACTTCTAAATAATGGCACCTATTCTGCTGCTTACCCTCTTCATGATGTAGGCATTTTAGTCTTTCATTTATTTTCCAGTATTTGCATTATATTCTGAAGAAAACGTGTATTTCTCTGTAAATTGTATTTGAATATATTTGTCTGTGCTTTCTTAATAGGCCAGTTTCTATGTTTTTTGTAATTGTGAATATTATAATGGAATTGCTTATATTAAAGATATGTGAATGCATTTAACATATGCTAAAACAACTCTAAATATCTCAGAAAAAAATGAAATTGGAAGGAGAGAAAGAACAATATCCATTTATAGTTGTAGAATGAACAAAAGAGCATTAGAAGATTAGAGATTAGTGTTATATTGCCCTCTGGTGGCAAGCAATGAACACTTGTTGGACACACAAAATCCATACATATAATTAACTTGGAGAACAGTCTTATTGATTCTGATATTCTCCCAGAAAAGTTGAAAAGGAATTATTACCTTATATTATAAGGTAATAATTATAAGTGCTTGTCATCAGAAGTTGTAAGTGTTCCATCACTGGAGATGTTTAAGAAGAGAATGGACAGTCACTTGTCTGAAATTAGTATAGGTTCTCCTGCTTATTCTGGTTGATTCAGATTCGCATAACTATGTTTAAGATGAAGAAAGCCTCTCTAAATTTCTTATGAAAAAACAAATACATAAACATTTCTCATGCTATGTGAGTAGCTGAATGTTGCTTCTCAGCTAAACTTTATATTTATATCGAAGTATGTCACTTGCTTTCTCTATTGTATGCTCTCTTTTCTTATCTATTTTTATTTCCATTTATTTATCTTTCTGAATTGCATGGTCTGAGTTGAGCACACACACACACACACACACACACATCTATAAATAAATGAATACATTCTGTTTCTGTGTAGGTGTAAAAATGTCTGTCTATTAAACATGGAAATACCTATAGATTTATTTTGTATTTTGCAATAGTATTGTTGGAGAAATTGTTTTGCTATTTATTGTTGTATTTTGTTTCTTCTTTATTTATTTTTTCACACTGATTAAGTGTCAGTACTGGAAGAAGTCAAATGATCCAAAGTGTGAAAATGAAAGATATACCTTATATAGGGAGTGGGCCCGTTTTCCTAGGTTTTACAAGGAACAGCCCTTGGATCTTATCAGGTAAATGATCATCCCTGATATATGAATGGCCATTGGGTCATTCCAAATATATAGCAATAGCTTTATAGCACTCTTTGAGCAGTTTGCAGTGTTAGCATATTGTCCTCAAATATTTTACCTACCTTGGAAACATGCAGAGCTGAGTCAACCTTGAGCTGATCAGGATTGAACTCCTAGCTGTGGGCAGAGTCAGTCTGCACTACTGCATTCTAACCACTGTGCCACCGTGGCTCTAATGTATGCTATATTACCTGCCTATATTTCTTTTTCTAAACAATATGTTTATATGTTGAATATAATGTAAAAATAAGCAGTGTATGCTTGAAAAATAAGTTGGAAGACATGCTTGTGACCATATATGAGCACAGTACCTTTCTGTCCATCTTTTTCCCAGCTTCCACACAAGTCTGAAAAAAAAAAAACCCAACTGCAGTTTCTTTAAGCGTAATATAGAACAGTATCATTGCTGGTTGGAGAATTCTGAGTTTTTAAGTCTACATATCTTAAATTTGCCAAGGTTGAGAAAGAAATACAGAGTTAACAACTTAAAGAAATTCCATATCTTTTCATTCTCATATAGAAGTTTGGAAAAAATGGCTACTTTAATTGTTAGCAAAAGGTTTCTGTGCTGGTCCCTTTTCAAAATATTTTGAAGCATGCAGAGTGCTAATATAAAAGACCAAGAAAATACATAATAAAGTAGATAGGAGAACTGGCTTGACAATAATTCAATATATTTTAGATATATAGTAGATATCCAGTATTAGAACTTTCAGGGGTGAATAAGCTGAGGATTATTTTATAGTAAGTTCCTTTGGGATATGTCTCAGAACATTATATCAAAATTTTATCCTTTATTGTTATTTTGAGCTTTGCCTTTGTTTTTCTTGAATTATTTTCTTGCAGGAAGTATTACGGAGAGAAGATTGGGATTTATTTTGCCTGGTTGGGTTTTTATACTGAGATGCTGTTCTTTGCAGCTGTTGTTGGTTTCATTTGTTTTCTGTATGGTTTGTTCACAATGAATGAAAATATGAGCAGGTAAGTGTAATTGACATAGCAACATTAGTTAAGTTACATTGATCAGTTAATGATGAAGCTTGCCTTCTTTCTTTCTTTCTTTCTTTCTTTCTTTCTTTCTTTCTTTCTTTCTTTCTTTCTTTCTTTCTTTCTTTCTCTCTCTCCTTCCTTCCTTCCTTCCTTCCTTCCTTCCTTCCTTCCTTCCTTCTTTCTTTCTTTCTTTCTTTCTTTCTTTCTAGATGTATGGTTTTATGTAAAGATTCTGGCCTAACCTGATGAGCTGATTTGAATATATTTCAGCAAAGATCTATGACCCAGTGGCAGAACTGTAATTATGCCATAATAATGGCTCAGATATAGTTTTCAACCATAATAATAGCTCAGATATAGCTTCTTACGATGTACTGAAAGACAGAGATTAATTCTGATTGTGAACAAGCACTATTATTCCTTTAATCCATTTTATTAAATATCCCACATCTTTGTCCATTCTCTTTAGCAAAGAAATATGTAATCCCGATATTGGTGGAGAAATTATCATGTGTCCATTATGTGATCGAAAATGTGATTACTGGAGGCTGAATTCAACTTGTGAGTCTTCACAGGTTTGTAACAATTACAACATTTGTATTTTCAAAAATACATACTTGTATTTTTGTAGTACTCATTGGATAATGCCTGTTTTTCAATTCTAGTATTCCCATTTGTTTGACAATGTGGCAACCCTCTTTTTTGCAATATTTATGGGGATCTGGGGTAAGTGTACTTGTTTCATTATTAATGTTTTCAGAATTAATTTTAAGGAGTTGGGAGTTATTTATTCAGAGATGATTTTGTGTTTTGATTTGTACACTTCTCACATTTAAATGGGTGTTACAAAAATTCTACAAAATAAATAAGAGATAAGTAAATAGTCTGTGCTTAATCAGACTCCATTCCATTTATAGAAAAGCTGTTCAGGATACAAAAGCTTTGTTGAATTACTATGACAAATTGTAAACATCATTAATCTGAAAGAAAACTGGATAGTTGATTGATAAGGACAAAGTTTCAGGCATGATATTGTTCCCTTCATGCTGAACATCTTCTATAATACTGCAAACTTTCCCTAAATATGTTTATTAACTGAAATTCAGTGACCTAGATAAGTAAGATTTTAGTTGTGCTTTAATGCAGCTGGTTAATTCTGACCAGTTGAAGTACTGTTGACATAATAATATCCACATTTATAATAAAAATAATTTCTACAGCATAATTAACATATTTCGGTAAATAAATATTTATATAAGTAACTATTACTTCATGCTTGCATCCTGGAGTTGTGGGTGTTCTATCACTGAAGGTTATTAAGAAGAGGTGGATAATCAGTTGCCTGGAGTGCTTTAGGGCAGGGCTTGCCAAACTTTTGCACCCCAGGGACCACCAAACTCATAATTTTAATTCCTGCAGACCACTAATATGAATTTTGACTGACAGTGGCTTGCTGACGTTGGTGGAAAAGTTGGTCCCACATTCCAGAGCTGCAGTAGTCACAGGACTGGCCCTTTGGTCATCCCGGAGCAGCTGCTCCTCCACCCGGGTGCACTGGCCTGCTATGGACTGGAGGAGCTGCTCCGGGATGACCAAAGGGTCAGTCTTGTGACTACTGCAGCTCTGAAATATGGAACTGACTTTCCCACCAACGTCAGCAAGCCACCCCGGGATGGATTTCCCTCCCGCGCTGTTTGTCTTACCTTCCAGTTCCAGCTTGTGGGGCTCTACTCAGGGTAAGGTTTGCGCTCAGCCAAAGGGTGGGGGCCAGTGGGTGGGTAGCACAGCCTTGTGTTTCCACGTAGCCTGGATTAATTGCTTTGGGGGGGGTGCTTTGGGGAGAATCATTCTCCCATGAGCTGTTCAGAGCATCCAGAAGTGGGAGGTGCTTCAGCCTCTTCTGGAAAGGCTGGGCTTAAAACTCCGGGACGCTCCTCCTCCTCCACGAGACACCTCCCCAGCATCCCCCAGTTTTAGCTCAACCTTCGTGGTAAAAGGTTGTGCATTCCTTGACTGGAACGGTTTTCTGATTCAGGTTTGCTCTTGAGTTATTTTGGCTTGTAAAAATCTTCCCCATTTAATTTGGCTTTTTTCAGGCTTGTGCCTCTATTGGGTTGCCTCGACCAGTTTAAAAACAGTTTCTTTGTAACTAGCGGAGCCTGCTACTCCATGGGCAGCCTGAGGCAACTGCCTCAGGTAATTACCTTATCTAACTTTCCGATCATCTTCTCTGCGATCGTAGCGGAGCGCTCGCAGCCGCGGCTCACTTTGCCTTGCCGTTTCATCTGACAGGAGCATTTAACTCGCAAGTTAGAGCCTCAGTAGCAGCGGCTCGTTAGACTTCTCAGACATTAGCAGCGGAGATTCTGGCTTCCCGCCTTTTTCAACGGTGGGCTCAAGTTTGCGCCTAAATATCACAGGCGCCATTCCCCACTGGTTTCCCTTTTGGGTGACCGGGGCAGTACCTTCCCACTTCATTCTCCCTGGGTTTAGCTCTCCCTTGTCTGGCTGACGTTGGATAAGCAGACAAGTCATTAAACAGGAATTTCCTTGCAATTGCCTTTGGATCATTTCTTTGGAGTGAAGCCGCAAGCCATTTTAAACAGCGGGATGTTTTGTTTTGACAGGAAAGAATCCACCTCAGATCCTGTATAGCTGGTTTCCCTTGTTGGGGACCAGGGATCCAGAAAGTTCTCGCTTGGAGCACTTGGGGGTTTCCCTTGTTGGGGACCCTTAGATACTGTTTACCATATGCACAGTTTTACATATGGATATAGGCATATTTATATGTATATGTATGGATGGATGGATGGATGGATGGATGGATGGATGGATAGATAGATAGATAGATAGATAGATAGATAGATAGATAGATAGATAGATAGATAGATAGATAGATATAGACTTACTCTCCTGGAGGAGCATTCTACTTTCAACCACAGGGGAAGGCATCACCCCAAAGTACAAATATTAACAATAACAATAACAACAACAACAACAACAATAATAATAGTTTCTGACGCCTGGGCCATTAGGGCAGCTACAGCGGCGTCCTTTTTTACACGGTCCTCCCTACGATGGCTCTTCCACTTGAGGGATATATTGCCAGCATCAAATGTCAGAGCCCACCAGGACATAGCTAAAATTATTGCAGCAGCAGAATTCTCCACCGATGCCACATTTAATGCAGTCAAATTCTCGCCTAGGGCCATAGCATCTCACGTATCAGCATGGAGACTGCTATGGCTCAGGCAGGCGGATACCAAGCATAAATGCAAGTTGGCATCAGCCCCAATATCGGGGGATAAATTATTTGGCAGTGTCTTGGAGCCCCTCCTTATAGGGAATAGAAACAAGAAAAAAGTGCTTCCCCCTCTTTTTCGGAGGTCTGAAAACAGAATGCCCCAGTTGTTTTGAAGGGGTTCCTTTCGGACCTACTATCAAGGCCCATACGTTCCCAGATCTCAGAGAACATCAGGCTACAGGCCCAGTTTTAGACAGGATAGGTCTGAATCTTCCGATAGAGGTCAGCAGTGAGGCCAAAACAGAAGAAACTCCAGAGGCACCAGAGGCCGATTTTTTCATTGCCCCAAGTGAGTCCTTGATAGCAGTTCCCATTGGAGGGCAGCTAAAATTGTTTGCTGATCAATGGGACAGCTCCACCTTTGATGCGTGGGTCAAGGACACTATTAGGTTTGGTTTGGCACTAGAGTTTCAATCCTCCCCCCCAAACTTTTTCATTAGGAGCCCTAGGTCCACGGACACCATTAAGAGGGCGTTGATGCAGGAGGTATCAATCATCTTCTACATATTCAGGCCGTTAGAGAGGTCCCATCTGAACAGCGGGGTCAAGGCTGTTACTCTCTATTGTTTGTGGTCCCAAAGAGTTCAGGGGGCTGGAGGGCAATTCTGGACCTCAAATGTCTGAACAGATCATTGGTTTATCGAAAATTCAAGATGACTACTCTCCAGTCCATTCTGCTCAGCATCAGAGAGGACGATGTCCTGACCTCTATAGATCTCACAGAGGCTTATCTACATATACCAATTAGACCTGCTCACTATGAATATCTTAGATTTTGCTATTGTGATCGGCACTACGAATATAGCACCCTACCATTCGGTCTGGCTTCGGCCCCTAGGACTTTTACCAAGGTCCTAGCGGCTTTGGCTGCCTCACTCAGGATCAAATCTATTCACTTATAATGTTATCTGGATGACATTTTAATTTTGTCATCTTCCAGACATCAAGCAAAATTAGATACCAAGATTACTCTGGAGACCCTTCAGGGTCATGGCTTTTCCATAAATTGGGTTAAAAGCCCAACTAGCTTAGATCCCCTCAACTAGGTTAGTTCATTTAGGGGCAGTGATAGATACCGTGGAGGGCAAGGTCTTTCTCTCTCAGGACAGATTAAACAGTATCCAGTCTTTGGCCAGAAAGATCAGAGCCTTAAAGAGGGTTTCCCTGGCAGTGCTGTCTCAACTGTTAGGGAAACTGATTTCTTGTATTTCCATTGTGCCTTGGGCTCGATTCCATTCCAGAGAGCTGCAATGGTTCCTGCTACCTTTCCAGCGATCTAGAAGAGCCACTTCCAATGTCCAGATAAAGGTACCACACAATGTTCTCTGATCGTTCCGCTGGTGGTCGGAAAAAATGATAAACAAGGGGTGTCCTTTCAAGGAACCTTACAGGGCAACAATCACAACCGATGCCAGCTTGGTAGGATGGGGAGCTTACTTCCAACCCCACACTGCGCAGGGAATTTGGGCTATTTCCAAACAATCACAAAGCATCAACCTGTTGGAGCTGTGAGCAGTTCACCTGGCCTTACGCAGTTTTCTACCCCTTTTCCAATCACACCACGTTCTGGTCTTGACAGACAATATCATAACCAAGGCCCACGTAAACAGACAGAGGGGGTACCCATTCCAAACTTCTGATGCTGGAGACGGCCAAGTTGTTCAAGTGGGCCGAGGCCAATCTGTTTTTGCTCAAGGCAGAACACATAGCAGGGGCCTTAAACACACAAGCGGACTGGCTCAGTAGGGCCACGATAGATCAGGCAGAGTGACGCCTACACCCGTCTGTCTTCCAGGAAGCAGTGTGGAGGTTTGGGCAACCGGTGATCGATCTATTTGCCTCTCATCTCAACACCCAATTGCCCCGGTATATTTCAAGGTACCCGACTCAGGGGGCAGAGGCCGTCAATGCTCTGCGATATCAGTGGCCTCCTGGACTTCTATATGCGTTTCCTCCACTCCAGGTTGATCCAGAAGTTATTGGAGGAATGAGCGGAATTGATATTGGTCGCCCCTTACTGGACCAGGTGAACATGGTTCGCAGACTTACAGGACCTGTCGAGAGAACAGCCTTGGAAAATACCACCGTCGAAGGTTTTCCTCTCCCAAGGGCCGATACTTCACCCGAACCCACAATGGCTCAGTCTAGCCATATGGAGGTTGAGCAGAGCCGTTTAAGGGCCCAACAGATTTCAGAAGATGCTATTGCCACCATTCAAGCATCCAGACGGTCCTCAACAAATCGTATATATGAGGCCACGTGGTCTGCTTTCTGTTGCTGGTGCCAGGGGTCTAAGATCGACCCAACTGCCCCATCAATAGGACAACTATTGGACTTTTTATAGGAGGGGTTGACCAAGGGCCTATCTCCAAATACTTTATGCAGACAGGTGGAGGCTTTAGCCTCGGTGATAGCCTGGGGTGACCTCTGTTCCATAGCGCACCATCCACATGTCCACAGCTTTCTTAAGGGTGCTGAAAACTTACGACCTCCTGTAATTCACCGCTATCCCACCTGGGACTTCAACAAGGTGTTAACCGCACTTACAACTGGCCCGTTCGAGCCTTTAAGAACCGCTAGTCTTAAATTCCTGACATATAAGGTGGCCTTCCTAATTGCAATCATATCAGCAAGGAGGATTTCCGAATTGGCGGCATTGTCAATGAGAAAGGACCTGTGCGTGTTTCATGTGGACAGAGTGATTCTCAGATTGGATCCATCGTTCACTCCTAAAGTAAATTCAGCCTTCCACAGAGCGCAGGAGTTGGTGCTTCCAAATTTTTGTCCGAAACCATCTCATAGACTGGAGCATCAATGGCATCGACTTGACGTTCGAAGGGCCTTAAGCATCTATCTAGACCGCACGGCGGCATTTCAAAAATCTGAGGCTCTATTCCTATCCTTCAACCCATCCACTTTAGGACAAAAGGTGTCGTCGATGACCATCGGTAGATGGTTGAGAGCCACCATAGCTAAAAGTTACGAATACCAGTCCATCTCAGTTCCTAAGGGCACACGGGCTTCCATAGACAAAATTTGCAGAGCGGCAACTTGGGCTTCACCCTCTCCCTTTGTCGAGAAATTATAAAATTGATGTCTATGCCTCAGCGGACACTTCATTTGGCAGAAGAGTCCTGCAGAGGGTCCACAGAGTTTAGGAGTGGATTTCAATCCAGAAGGAGTCCCTCCCAAAGGACAGGCCGAGCTTTGGTATGTCCCACTTCTGGATGCTCTGAACAGCTCATGAGAGAAAGGGCGTTGGTACTTACCTGATACACCCGTTCTCTGTGAGCTGTGAAGAGCATCCAGCCCCACCCATTTCTTTCCATCTGGGGGGTTCCATTCCAGTCAGGGATCCAGATTAGGTGATGAGTTCCGGACTTTGGCACTCAGTCTTCGCAAAACTGGGGGACGCTGGGGAAGTGTCCCGTGGAGGAGGAGGAGCGTCCCAGAGTTTTTAAGCCCAGCCTTTCCAGAAGAGACTGAAGCACCTCCCACTTCTGGATGCTCTTCACAGCTCACAGAGAACGGGCATATCAGGTAAGTACCAACGCCCTTTCTCTGCAGACCACCAAAATTTTCTCATGGACCACCAGTGGTCCTCAGCCCACTAGTTGGCGAGCACTGCTTTAGAGTCTCCTGCTTGAGCAGGGGGTTGGATTAGAAGTCCTCCAAGGTCCCTTCCAACATGTTATTTTGTTACTAAAACAGTAGAAACTATTTAAGATTACGGTCTCATGCTGTCTCAAAGTATGTTTAGGCTAATTCTATGTTGCTTAACCCTCTCTGATTGTAGTTACACTTTTCTTGGAATTTTGGAAGCGACGACAAGCTCGACTTGAATATGAGTGGGATTTAGTTGATTTTGAGGAAGAACAGCAACAACTCCAACTTAGACCAGAGTATGAAGCAAAATGTACACAAAAGAGGAAGAATCCAGTGACTCAGGTGATTTTGTCCTGCTTATTTAGAAGATAAAAATAATTTGCAGCTTGTGGCATTAATAAGGTTTAGGTAGCTTTTTTGGAGAACCCTTAGATGAGTTTGGTCTCAAGACCTACTATGCTAGTTTAGTTTAATATGCCAGCTAAGAATACACATTTGTTCTAGAATATGATAGTTGTGTATTGCTTTAACATGTTGTTAAAATGCAAATTCATTTTAAACATCAGCACTTAGATTATTATCTGAGATTCTGATAACAGGGGCACCTAGATTTATTAGGCTTTCCCCATAGGTGATCATAGCGCATTTTACTGGGAATATGCATTAGCATGTTTACTTAATTTATTGTGATCTTGACATTTGTTCAGCTATTCAGAAAGAAATATGCAGATTTACTTCCTATTTTGGTGCTACTCTGCTGCTAATAAAGTAAAGCTTTAATTCAGGGAGATACAATATTAGGAAGAAAGTTTCTATTTAATGTTTTCCCTGATTTGCTAGCTTTCTAAATCTAAAGAAGTTCTGCTATAGAGTTATCATTGGCACCAACGAAGGAGCACTGCTTTTTTTTGTGAGATAGGTATTGATGCAGTCCAAGAATGTGGGTATATTTTTGCCAGCTAAGAAGCTGAATATTCATTTTCAATCTCTGTAGATCATGGTTAAGTGGATGCAGTTGACTTGTGGAGTTCAGTTCTGCCCGAAATAAATGCATTATTACATTAGCTATCCTGTTTTGTTTCTCAGTTCTTCTTTCTCCAAAGATACCCGATAAGAAAATGCTCATCATTTCATTTGAGGCTTGTTAGGTCCTCTTTACATCTATTCTGAACCTACTTTCTTATAATATTAACCCACTGTTCTGTTCTCAAAGGCAATAAATAATTCCCCTTGTGAGACAATGCTTTCTAAACTGTTTTTCATAGGTCTTGTTTTCCAAGATGATTGCTATATTGGAAGCCCTGTCTTGAACTCTATTCATCAATGTCCTTGTTGAAGTGTGATGTCCAGGAACGGATACAATATTGAAATCAGGGGACAGAAGAGTGAAACAATAACTTCCCTCTTCAAGATAATGCCCACCACAAGATACCATTTACCATTTTTAGTAGTTGTGTAACATTGATTGCTCATGTTTAACTTGGTGTGAGCAAGAATATAGATCCTTGTCACAAATATTCCTGCCAAGTCAGGTCCCCGTCCCGGCCATCATTTTTTTCCTACTCAGTCAGGAAATTAAAACAATCATGGTAAATTAGAAGTTTTGTGGTTGCATCCTGATCCATTATTTATAAAATCCACTTCACACACCTATGGATGATATGTGTCTTCCTCAATCTCAGGTCATCTACTAGAGGCCTGGAAGTTTTAGAGTTCTGTACAGTATTTTAGCTGTTCTAACACTGCACTTTTCTGGATAGAGAGAGCATTTTCATTCCTAGGATCTGTTACAGTCCCATTAGCTACTTTCCATATCTTCTCTAATTCTTCCTTCAGGCCTGGTACTTCTCCAGCTTCTCATACTCTTTCTTCCTGAGATTGCTGTCATTTGGCACTGCTAAATCTATCCCACCTCTTTCTTCTGGTCCTTGTCCATATAATAATGTTTGCTTGATTGGCCAGTACCTGCCTGTTTCTAAGGCAGTCCCACAGAATTTTAGCCCGTCTGTCTGTCTGTTTGTCTGTCTTCTCTCTCTCTCTCCCCATGTCTCTCTCTGTCTCTATCTCTCTGTCTCTATCTGTCTCTCTGTCTCTGTCTGTCTGTCTCTCTCTGCGTGTGTCTCTTTGTCTGTCTCAAGTTCTCTCCCTCCCTCCTCTCTCTCTCTCCCCCTCTCTAATATTTTTACAGTATGTATTTATAGTCTGCTAATTAAAAGGTGTTTATAATTTGCCAATGACAAAGGCCTATTTGGGAAATGAAATATATACGTCTCTGTTGATTTGTGTATATATACACATTGGATCTGCGAGCAAACATGACAAGGGCATACAGAATTCACCTTTTCATCCACCCTTTGGAATCATTCTCTTCCAAAAATAAAATTTGCGAAGGATTGTATATACAGGCAAGAGGTTTGTGCATTTCTTTGCAAACCAAGCTACGATTACTTGAAGTCCAAAATCCCTCTTAAAATCAACTGATATTCAGCAGAACCCTTTTCATTCTTTAATTATTCCTTTTTCAACTGATGTTTTAGGAGTTAGAACTGATTAAGAGGAAGACCATTCATGACTATGGAAAACTGAGCTTGTTATACTTTGGAATATTGTTTTGGGTAAGAGAGGGCTGCACCAATTGCTGCAGCTTAAGAGTGGCAAAACTAATAAAACAAGCCATTTCTCAAATGGGTCAAAAGGAAAGCATCAGAATATGGAGTGGTGAATGGGAGTACTTACTGTACAAATTTGCTGAACAATGAATATTGACAACTGAAAAGAAATCTGCTCTCAACTTTCAAGTAGCAACATTTTGTTCATAAAGTCATTGTAAAGCCTAAAATTAATTAAATAAATAAATAATAGGATGACCTGGTAAATGGGCAACCTCTCATTCAGTGTGCCACTCCTGCTTTTCTCCCAAAAGAAGAAATGTGCCATGTGACGCCTTTGTGAGGGAGGGGATACGGGATTTGCTTTCTCATAATGTTTGAGGTTGCTTTCTGCAGTGGTCTACATACAACTGTGACTGCGGGTGGTGAAAAGTGCTGTGCTTGCTTGACTGTTTCAGGAGCTGGAGCCTTATTTACCTCTAACTAGCCAGGCTATACGGTTCTGCATCTCAGGAACTACCGTGTTGTTCTGGGTGAGCTCTTTTTGATTCATCACTCTAACATTACACTGATCACTTTTTAAGCTTGGATTTTTAGCATTCAAGAATGGCTCTCTTTGCTTTGGATCTCTTTCACTCATGCTTGCGGCTTCAAAGATTTCTAACTAACGGTTTCCAGTTTTATTTTCCTCTGCATGCAAAGTACACAATGAGTACAGAATATGTGGGCTAAGCACCTCCTCCCCACCCCTTTTTAAATAACACTTTCCTATTGTGTAATTATTGATGACACTTCCTTCATTTCACTTACCTGAAATGTGTTCAAACAGCCCTATACAGTTGCTACTATGCCTACACAACGACTTTCCAACTCTTGTTGGTGGATTATGTGATAGAATTGCATTGGTATGCTTTACATGAACATTCATGGCACATTTAAAATGAATAAAAATAAATAAATGTTACAGCTCTATTGGGACTAGAGTTCCATTGGGACTAGAGCTCCTATGAAGAACTGCATGCTTAATTCTTCTCTGAATAGAAAGGAGACGATAACAGAAATAAGTTTTTTTTACTTAAAAAAATAAAAGGAAAAACAAGCAATCTACTTCCATTATGGAAGCAGACATATGCACTGGAGAAGTATTCAGATAAAGTTTTCTTCCACTTACATTCTGCAATCTTGATAGAACCTTCTAAACATTTATTCACAATGTGCAGTTTGCATGAGACACTAATTTCTCTGTTTTCAAATCCTAAGTAGTCTTAATTTATGTGGTTATCTCAGATCTCTTTAATCATAGCGAGCATGATAGCTGTAATAGTTTACCGCCTTGCAGTCTATGCTGCTTTTGCCAGCATCATGGAGAACACAGAAACCCTGCAACCCATTCGAGGTTTGTTGACACCACAGCTGGCAACGTCAGTCACTGCATCATTCCTCAATTTTGTCATCATTATGATACTGAATTTCCTATATGAGAGGATAGCCATCTGGATCACAGATATGGGTAGGTATGTTGCATGATGGCTAAGCTTACACCAATATGTTTTCTCTGCTGCGTAGGTTGAAATCATCAGCACATGAAAATAGAACATGCATAACCTTTTCTGTCAGCCTGAAATTCTTTGGGGATCTTGCTTTATGTCAGATATCCCCACCCTTGCGTCCTATTAGCCTTACTTTCAGAGAATGATGGAATTTATAATCCGACTTATCTGGAGAACGGCAGTTTGAGGAAGGATATTTTATCCCTTATGACTTTGCTCCTAGATTATCTGACTTGCTTTCCAGTTATGTAATTGCTAATTCTTAGCTTGTACTATACCTTCCTAAGAGCTGTGGGGTCAACACTGTTAATAATTTTATCTGACTGCAAGTGGAGCTCTCAGGAGATTACTTGGGCAAAACTGTTTCTGTTTTCTCATGATTACAATATCTGCCTCTTGACAAAAGACAAGGAAATTCTTCATGAGATGCCTCTCAAATATTATTTTGCTTGAATAAGTGAGAGCTCCATTTATATTTATATTATGTATAAAATAAACATGATAACAAATATTTATTTCCAAAAATTGATTCAGTGCTAGTTAAATTACTCAGGAATGATAGCAACTTTGTTTTCTTGCTCTGTACATACCCTCTGTGGGCAAAAGATAGTTCATTTTTATTCATCAAGCAAATTATATGGCTACCCGATTCATACATGATGACTCTAAGTAGATTCATAGCTCTACCAATGCTCTCTTAGAGAAGTAAATGCGGTAATATTGAAATCTATTATCATATTCGTGAGAATATGCTTCATAAACTTTGATGCACTACATGATATAAAGAGAATTAAATCCTTGTTTATTTTATCTTGCAGAAATACCAAGAACCCACTATGAGTATGAAAACAGACTTACCATGAAGATGTTCCTCTTTCAGTTTGTCAACTACTACTCTTCATGCTTCTATGTAGCTTTTTTCAAAGGGAAATTTGTAGGATACCCTGGTTCTTATACATACATGTTCAATCGCTGGAGAAATGAAGAGGTATGTAATAACTTTTAAAATGAATTTTGAGAAAAAAATGACTATCCTTCTAAATATCTTGCTTTGAAGTATAGTACAAAGTTCCCCAAACTTTCTGGGTAGGTGGTCTGGAGCAGAGGTAGTATTCAGCAGGTTCTGACCAGTTCTGGAGAACCGGTAGTGGAAATTTTGAGTAGTTTGGAGAACTGGCAAATACCACCCCTGACAGGAGATTTTACAGTATCCTTCCCCTGCCATGCCCACCAAGCCACGTCCACAGAACCTGTAGTAAAAAAAATTGAATCCCACCACTGGTCTGGAGAGCAAAGAGAAAGAACGGGTGGTTTTTGGGAGGGAAAGGCATGTGCACATGAGCAAGCACCCATTAGTCATGCGAGTAGGGCCAAGAGTGCCTGTGACAGTCATGTGAATGGTGCTATGGGCGCCCATGACGCTCACATGAAAAGGCCCAAGTTCCTGTGATGCTCTTATGAGCGAGGCCCCAAGTGGGGAAGAAACTTAAAAGATAAAATAGGAAAAGTACAGTGAGGGCAGAAATGGAAAATTATCTATACAGGCAAGCAAATAGACAAGCAAATATAACATATATAATATATATGTTAATATATGTGTTATTGGTGTAGCATGCATACCCTCTCACCTGGCTCTATCATATTTATATGTCCTCATTTTTTTAAAAGAAGAATTGCCAAAATATTTATGTTTTGATGACTGCATACAATTAACTAGTGGTGAGGTTAAGGCACATTATGAATGCAGTAGCAAGTAGCATCCTTTGACATGAGTTGTGAAATCTCTCCACTGATAAGTCTTTCTGATTGATTGATTGATTGATTGATTTGAGTTCTATAGCCACCCGGGGTGGGATTCAACCGGTGTCACTACCGGTTCAGTGACTACATTTTGCCATGTGCACGAGTAAAAAACATTAAGCTGTACCGCTGGGACAGCTGAAAAGCGCTGTGCGCAGGTGCGCAGTGTTTGAAAAGCCTCTTTTTTCCTGCTTTTTCAACCTCAGCTGTGCTGCACAAAGCAGCTGAGGTTGAAAAAGCAGGAAATAAAGGACAGGTAAGAGCCCAGGCAGGCATGTGGGCCAAACAGCAGCAAACACAGAACTGGTTCGGTGTCTGCTACTCTTCAGAGCTACCGGTTCTATAGAGCTGGGCAGAACCGGTAGCATCCCACTGCTGTAGCCACCCATCTCGGCAACTGATTCTGGGTAGCTTACAATCCAGAAACATACACTACAATTTAAATCTTGTAAACATTTTGAAAGAATAAAAACAGTAAAAACCATTGAAACACTAAAAAAAAACACACTAAAACATCTAATTTGAGTACGTACAAAGCAAGACATCTGGCTGTTAGCAATATAGCCAGGATGCAGGGCCCTTGGTAGATGTAGCAATCCCAGGCTTGGGAGCATAACTAGGTCTTTAAAGCTTTATGGAAGATTAACAGCTAACATTTGACAGATAAACCATGGGGAATAGTTTTCTTCATGTCATTAAAAGAAGAAAGCAAGCTGCCAACACTCTTACTGGTTTTTGAAATAACTTCTGCCTTATATATCTCACCATTACTATTGAGGCATACCAACCTGCATTTTGTTTTATTTCTTTACCAGTGTGATCCTGCAGGATGCTTGATAGAATTGACAACCCAGCTCACCATCGTCATGGCTGGCAAACAGATCTGGGGTAATATTCAAGAAGCTATAGTCCCGTAAGTAATATCTTAATGCTGAGTTATTTGTATGTTTAAAAGAAAGTCAGTTCGTTAATTCAATATTTGATGAATCCTGCCATCTCCTTCAGCTTAAGTTTAATGAATCAGTATCAACGTAATCTTTACAGGTATCTTGACACTACTATATTATCAGGTTTTCAGATACAACCCTGCTGGTGTGCAGTACCTTCCCCCACCTCCACCCCAGACATTAAGAATAAAGCTGGCATATGCTTGAGGACAGGGAATGGATCAATTGACACAGCTCTGCTGTTCAGTTCTACTTACTGTAGAAGTAATCATGGGATTTAGACTGTAACTCTCTAATCAATATGAGAAATTGATACCGTAGTAATTTTTATACCAGATATATTAGGAAATACTTTCACAGGAAGGGTGCCAAGAATCGGATACAATTGAATGGGGAAAAAACCCTGAAAATATATGTGGTGTCAATTCATAGAATATCATTTTGCTTTAAAAAAAAAAAAAACCTACTACAACAGTGATTTATGTTTTTCCACTATTTAGCTGGATCTGTAATTGGTGGGGTCGTCGGAAGGCAAGGAGCCACCCAGAGAATTTATACAGTCGATGGGAGCAGGATCATGATTTACAGAGCTTTGGAGCATTGGGTCTCTTCTATGAATACCTTGAAATGGGTAAGCAGAAAAGACAATGACAAGTAGCACTGTGTAGTGCAGAGGTCCCCAATCTGTGGTGTGCGGTCCACTACAGGGCCAAGGGCTAAACACCACTGGACTGCGTGAGTGGCCGGCCGAACCGCATGCAGCCCGACTCATGCGAGCATCATTGCAATCACTCATGGCCCCCTCCTCTCACGCAAGCATTACTGCAAACATGGATGCTCATCTTCGTGTTTTAAAGAGTCAAAGATTCTAACGAAAATTAATACAGAGCTCGAGCTTTCAAAAAAACCATATACATTAAGAAATAATATTGGAGAAACATTACTTTGCTGTATGCCACCCAGAGTCACTTGTTGTAAGATGGGCGGCTATATAAGTTTGACATAAGATAGATAGAATGAAAGACAGATAGATAGATCCAAGACTCATAAAGCCAACTGGAAGGTACCTACATCTACTCATCTACAACGGGACAAAAGACTGTGAAGTTCTAGGAAGAAAGCTGAAGAATTTAGGAGATGAAATGGGGTTCATCCAATCAATTGAGAGACTTTGGAAAGGGAATTAACATTCCAAATGAATGTCTAGTTACCTGAGTGTTGTTCATGGAAGAGATTTGGTCTCTGGGAGAATAGTCTGCATAATCTGGATGATGAAGTGCTGGTACATTAATACAGATTAATAAAATAATAACATCAAATAAAAACCTGTGCACTGCAAGAGTGAGTAGGAGAATATCTATACTAGGTCTTATTTAAATTGCTCAATGAACAATCAGGACGCTGACTCATATATTTCACAGCTCTTTCATTAAAACTGCCACTGTGAAAATAAATAAGTTGAGTTTGAATTCTAATTACAGGGAGGCAAATACAGTTTTATAGGTATAAATGAAATCTGTTGAGATGAATCCTCATGCTTTGAAATACAGCAGTTCAAGGACGCAGTTTGTTCAAAAGGAAGAGGAGTGTTAAAAAGGAAATTGAATTTGCATTGTATTTTTGCCCGAACAAGTGTTTAAAAAAATATTGGATATGGCCATTGTATTGTGCCTTATTTGTAAGCTCTTTAGATGTTGAAAGCCGAAAGCAAAGCATCTAAAATATTTTCAAACTAGTCCATTAAAATATGCATTTTTTTAAAAAAAAAGAACCTTTCACAATAAAGAAAAATGTCCTTGTTAATGGAATATTATTTCTATAATGCCAAGATTGGCCACAAAGAGGCACTCAGAGTTAAGAAAACAGAAGTCTATATAATATATATATGTTTTTAGTGCAGGGCATCTTCAACATTTCTATTTGTTTGTGTAGCACGATGAATGGCTTCTAAGAGTACAAAATATCCTTTCTTAATCTGATGCTCTCCAAGTGTGTGGACTTCCAACAACAAAAGCTCAGGCTAGGAAATGAAGTCTAGACAGCTCAAAGATACTCACAGGAAACTAGAAACTGATGCAATGAGCAGGAGTTTTTAAATTCTGCCCTAAGAAATTTTACAATCTAATATAAGGAACCTTAATAAAGGGTGAATATGCATATATGACTGGAGAAACTGAACACGTTTCTCCTCATGTGATGGGTTTTGGCTTAGTGGTAAGAGATATCCTGGGTAATTATGCTAATGATGCTTTTCATCAAAAAGTTTTTTTCATACAACAAATTTTAAACTGCATTGAAATCAAATATAGTTTACCTATCTGAAGATGCTTTAGATAGAGAGTTGGATGGCACATAACAGAACACAGAGCCCACAACTTATGAAAACAAGCTATTCCATTGGTTGATTGCTGTAACCATTAGGAATTTCCTCTATCTTCTAGATTGCTTCTCTCCTTGGTTAGTTTCCATTCATTGTTTCATGACTTGCCTTTTGGTGTTTGGAAAATAGTTTGACCCCTTCATCTTTATGGGAGCACCATGAATATTGGAATGCTAATAGATTAGATAAATAAATCAAAATTTCAATGTATAGTATATAAGTTTGATGTTCCAATCAGATGTTCCAATTTTATTCACAAATAACTGTTGCTAATTTAACTTCATCTATTTTAATAAGAACACATATTTTCTGGAGCTTTGAGAAGTGGTTCAACATTTAACAGGATACTTTGAAGTTGAAATATTTTGATGAGGTCAGAACAATGAGTTCTGCTTTGAGATCAAAACATTTTGCACATCTCAAATAATTGCTTTTCACATAGTGAATATTTCTTGCACTTAAATTTATTGATTATTCATGAATATTTCTAATAGTATTAAATATATGATTCTCAAATATAAGTTTTCATGGGTTTCATTCAATTGTTTATCTGCTATTTTCTATCCATACAGTTATTCAGTTCGGATTTATTACTCTGTTTGTGGCCTCTTTTCCTTTGGCACCCCTGCTTGCTCTGATGAACAACATCTTGGAGATTAGAGTTGATTCTTGGAAACTTACCACTCAGTTTCGAAGGCCGGTGGCAGCCAAAGCTCATAGCATAGGAATTTGGCAAGAAATCTTAAATGGGATGGCTATTTTGTCTGTTGTTACAAATGTAAGTAAATGAAGCCAAACAATAGCCAAAATTAGTAATAAGAGAAAGCACTTGGAACAACTAGATCTTTAAAATAGGGTGCTTCCTTATTAATTTATTAATTTATTATTTTAATAATTCCTCATTGTAGTTCTAAAAAGTGATTAATCTTGAGATAAACAATCTGTGGGTTTTCTGATGCTACTGATCCAATATAAGACCTCCCTGAGAAAAGGCAAAATAGGGGTTGATGTCTGACATCCGGAAGGTCACAGGCAGCAATTCTTTGACTAATAAGCATATTCCAAAGAAAATACATTTCTGTACAGAAACAAATGTTTTTTGAGGTTTCCATCTAGATGAAATTAACTTCAACTGCACTTTATTTATTCGTGAATAAATCATATCTCATTATTTTTTTAGAACTGAAGTTCCAAGCCCTTGCTTCTGATTTTAATGACTCAGATCACACATTGATTAATTCAGTTTGTATCTACTTTTATGTTCAGCTAGATGCTCAGGGAAATAACAGAAGTAAAATAAACTTTCCAAATACTGAGACACAAAGTTAAAATTAATGCCAACACTGTTAGCAAACAAGAGTTATCTCTCCAACCGATCTGGTAAAAATCACTTGAGGAAGGAGCTCATCAATCTCCTACTCTTAATGTCCTTGAAGCTGGAAACAAGTTTTTGTGTTTTCTTAGGCTTTAAAATTAGATTAGATTTATTTCATGTTGTGAAGTTATTGTTTCTCTTCTGTTCCTGGTGTAATTACTTTAGGTCACTAATGGTAAGCATGGGTACATGTGGACAAAAAGCTGTTAAATCTTCAAAGCCAATAGTTGTGGCCAATTTGAGACATTAATGTAGATATGACATGCAGTATATCTAATTGTAAACCACTTTATCTTTTGTCACCCAGTAGTTAATCAGATAACATGCATAGAACATACAAAGATATATCTAAATTAACATAAATAACCAATTGTTTTTGCAGGCATTTATTGTAGCCTTCACATCTGATATGATTCCTCGATTGGTATACTATTATGCCTATTTTGCGGATCCTGATTTACCCATGTCTGGATACATTAATAATAGCCTTTCAGTATTCCAAATATCAGATTTTCCTGAAAAACACAAACCTGAACAGAATACAGGCAAATTTACCAGTTGCAGGTTAGTTGCAATTCTTCCATTTTATGCTTTATATTGATATGAATATAATAATAATTACACCTGTTGTAATATCAGTTGTGATTTTCTGATCTTTATACATGTATTATGTTGACACCTTTATGAACTGTCTAAGCCATCAGATGTGTGACAGTGGAGATTATTGCACACATGATGCATATATAGTAATTAATATAAGAAATATCAATTATGGGAATAGGGAAATGTAATTATTTGAATCTTTAATTAATTTAATTCAGTTGTAAAGTTAAGATACAACTTGTTCCATTTAATTATCTGAATTCATTTCAGATAATAGACATTAGTTTGATGACCACAGAGTTTAAACTTAGTTTACAAACCATGATTTATGTTTATTCTTGGCTTGAATTTGTAACTCATGTCAGTCTCCACAGCCAGAAGACAAATATTGATAAAAAGGTTATATCTCCTCAAGCTAATCTCTACAGTTTGTTGTTCTTCTTCCTCCAGAAGTCAAAACAACATATTTGCTCTCGTAAACTACAACAAAATACATAGAGTTGGTGTATACTGAATTAAGAAAATTATTACATATCTATCTATCTATCTATCTATCTATCTATCTACCTACCTACCTACCTATCTATCTATCTATCTATCTATGTTATTTATCATTGTTAATCATTATTTTTGACTATAACTATTATTCTTTCATTTTATGAGAGAAATACAACATTTTACCCATATATTTATTATAACATTCATTATATCATCATAAATCAATCTAATGATAATAATGATACATCCTTATGCTTTTATATATGAGAAAATTATTATATTTTAAAGACACCCTACCTTTAAAAATTAAATCATATTTTAAAAATCTATTACAAAATAATAACAACCCCTCCCTCCTAAAATTTAAACATTGCACACTGCAAGTCTGTTCTGCAGATATCCCACCTATCAGTAAAAAAAAAGCACACAACCATACAAATCAATCAAATCATACACATCAATTCTCTCTCTCTCTCTCTCTCTCTCTCTCTCTCTCTCTCTCCCCCTCCCTCTGCAAACAAGTTTACTGAACTGCCAGACTGATTCTAGCTTATACCATTAAGTGTAGTCAAAACAAAACTTCATTTTTTTCTAGTATAGTACAGAAAATGTAAGGAAATACATTCCCGATGCATTTTGCACTTTTTAATGGAACTATCTTGATTATTCTTCTATAATTTCAAGCTGCTCTAAGAAGAAATGCACATGAGATGGATGATTGTTGCACAGTGCATTTTTCCAGAGTCTAAGCAACGATAATTTATAGGTGTACTATTTTTAAGCATAGATATTCCCTTGTGGTCTCAGTTTCCTTTCTCTCCAGCATTCTTGTCCAACAGATGCCTCATTATGTGTGATAGAAGATAGCATTTCAATAATTATATGATTTTTTTTGGTGGTTTTTCCCAATGGATTTTAGTGTAACATGAAAGGGTTGCCGTGTTTATGAGTGTAGCTTTCTATGACCACCATCTCTATTTCTTTCCTGGTCATGCATTTGTCCTGTGCAATACATTTGATTGTCTTTTAGCAATTTTTTTTATTTTCAGTTTGTACTGTAGAGCCTACTACTAGTCTTGTATTCTATTGATCATTTATGCCACCCCATGTTTCATACTGTTTTATCCAGTTCACCTTATCCTCTCTCTTAATATCTGTAGTTTTTTCTCCCTGTAAATATATTTTCACATTTGGCGTTTGCTATGCCTGAACAAATGAGAAACATGAGTCAGATTTTGTACTGAAAAAACAAAACAATAAAATCGGGATCAAAAGTCCTCCTAACTGACAGCTTTATGTGAATGTAAATGCCACAACTATTGTAATCTTCTGTGTTTCAGGGTAGCCGCTCACCTTTAGATGTTTATATTCAACAGGTACAGGGATTATCGATATCCACCAGACCATGAGAAGCAGTACATGCATACAATGCAATTCTGGCACATCCTGGCTGCAAAAATGGCTTTTATAATTATTATGGAGGTAAAATGGTTTTTATAATTATTATTAAGTTCTTCTGTTCCTCTCCTAAAATCAATATGCTAGAGCAGGGCTATCAAACTTCCAACCCACGGCCTGGATGCATCACGTGGCCATTCCCACGCCTGGTTTAGCAAAGGGAAAAAAAAGTTCTGATATGTCACGTGATGCAGCCGTGACAACATGAGTTTGACATCCCTGTGCTAGAGTATCAATGCTGAGTTATAGTGAAAGGTATATATGTTATATACAGTGCATTCAGAAAGTATTCAGATCCCCTTCACTTTTGTCAATTTTGTTATGCTGCAGCCTGATTCTACAGTTGTTGAAATTCATTTTTTTCCTCATTAATCTACATTCAGTACTCCATAATGACAAAGTGAAAACATAATTTTAGAAATGTCTGCAAATTTATTAAAAAGAAAAAACTGAAATATCGCAGTGGCATAAGTATTCAGACCCTTTGAAACAACACATGAAAATTAGCTCTGGGGCCTTCCATTTCTCTTGATTGTTGTTGACATGTTTCTACACCTTGAGTAGAGTTGACCTGTGGTAAATTAAATTGACTGGATGTGATTTGAAAAGGTGCACACCTCTCTATAGAAAGCCTCACAGCTGACAGTGAGTACTGTAGCAGAGCAAAAGCCATGAGGTGAAAAGAATTGCCTGCAGAATTCAGAGATAAGATGATTGAAAGACACAGATCTGCGGAAGGCTACAAAAAAATTTCTGCTGCATTGAAGGTTTCTAAGAGCACAGTGGCCTCCATAATTCTCAAATGGAAGAAGTTTGGCTCAACCAGGACTCTTCCAAGAGCTGGTCACCTGGTCAAACTGAGCAATTGGGAGAGAAGAGCCTTAGTATGAGCAGTGACCCAGAACCCAATGATCAGTCTGACTGAGGTCTAGAGAACTTGTACAAAGATGGGACAGAATTCCAGAAGGACAACCATCACTGCAACCATCCACCGATCTGGGCTTTATGGAAGAGTGGCTATATGGAAGCCTCTCATCAGTGCAAAATACATGAAAGCCCAGGAGTTTGTAGAAAAAGCACCTGAAGGACTCTCAGACTGTGAGGAACAAACTCTAAGCGGGCTTTCATCTGTTTTTCACTGAGGAGAGGCTTCCATCTAGCCCAAGGTTCTTCAAACTTGGCAAGTTTAAAACTTGTGGAGTTCAACTCCCAGAATTCCTGAACTAACATGACTGGAGGAGGAATTCTGGGAGTTGAAGTCCACAAATCTTAAAGCTGTCAAGTTTGAAGACCCCTGATGTAGTCACTCTGCAATAAAGCCCAGATCAGTGGAAGGCTGCATTTGATAATATGTGAATTGAAATCTTGGTACAACTTGATCCTTAATTATGAAGTAATCAGTTACTTAAAACTGCCCAGTTATGAATGGGTAATTGTAAAACCTGGAAATTATAAGTCAATAAATTACAAAAGTAATATTTCATTTTTACTTCTTGTTCATTACTATTAACCACTTACTAATTATTGTTAAATTATATACTATTACTTTCTAAGCACCTACAAAAGCTAGGTCTGTACTGGATTTTGCAGCCTCCCAACTCCAAAAACACCCTGGTGGCTTAACAATATTTAAAATACTTAATTTAAGAAATAAGACTTCTTAACATCTTAAATAAAACATCTTAAATAAAATATAAAAACAAAATTCAATAGGCATCACAAAACCTCTTGAGAACAGAGCTACATTTTAAGAGAGTTTCAGAACACTTGAGTAGTGGCAGCCGTATATATCTTGGGTGTGGGATTTGGGTGTTGTTCCAGAGTGTTGTTGGGTGTTGTTTCAGAGGGGCTGCAACAAAAAGGGCACATTTCTTGGTCCCACAAGATGATCATGTTTAACAGAGGCGGCCTGGAATACACTCATGCTTCCCAGATATACCAGATAGAAAGAAATAACCGGAGTTAGGTGGTCCCTTAAAAAAATATGGCATTATTCCATGAAGGGATTTATAGGTGATTACCAGCATCCTGAATTGCAGCCAGAAGCTGACTGGTAACTAGTGCAACTTGTACACCATCAATGATGCATGAATCAAACAAGAACTTGCATGTGTATATGTATGAATAGTAAAAAAATAGTTAAATAAATAAATAGACAGTTTGGTTTAGTGGTTAAGGTACCAGACTAATAATGGGGAAGCTAGATTTCTAGTCCTGGAAGTCAACTAGATGACTTGGACCAGTCATTATATCTCAGCTTTAGGAAGCAGCATGACAAACCATTTCCAAAAAATGTTGCATGCATAAACCCACACACATACTAATATATATACTGTATAAATGTTGTATGCGCACGCGCGCGCACACACACACACACACACACACACATGCATACTACAAAATATTTCAGGCGCTTGGTAAATAATATATTTGAAATGAAACTTGTGACAAAAAGTTACATTTGGATTATTTTTGCATAGGCTTCTAACTATCTAACCATGCAATTTACGGGCTATCATAGTGTTTTTCATTAGTGGAGGCAGTAAGGGAAAAGGACAAAGGAAACAAAATATGCATGATTATGTTTGAATGCAAATACATAAAGGCAGAATTTGCATGATGACATCACTGTATATGTCATTTTGGCACCCACAATTCTATGCCTCCTTTGTTCTGACTTCTCTCATCAGTTGGTCAAAATGTTAAAGTCACCAAACATGTGAACTCTTTTAGAGTCCTCCATTAATATATGAAACAGGTAAATCTATAAACAGCTACCATGTATGCACTTACAGATGCATTGTTCTGGAAGCTCATGGGTTCTCCACAATCTTTTTTCTTTTATTCATGATTATTTTACTACATAAAGATTGGTATTTAGACAACTAAATTTGCTCTTAGCATATGTAACATGGCATTTTATTGTTACATTGAACTTGGACCTCAAAACTTGTATCTTCTATTTTGTGAGTGAAGATCTCTGTAAGAAGTGCTTTTAAATGAGAGAGTCCATTTAAGTTTTACTGATTCAAGGTAAATTGCAATGGCAGTATGAACTTTTCTTTTATAAATCACTGTACCACATTCAACCAATTCACTGGTACATTAAAATTGGTGCATTAAAATTGGCAATGGCAAAAGCATGAATATTTGTTTCATGTTAGAGAGGTGCTAAACTTCACTTTTCCAAGCGCACATTGCAAACATTCAAAACAATGATGGAGAAGTGACGCCATGTTTCCATAACCTCTTTTTATGTGTTTTTCTCTTTTGTGTTTTCTTCCAGCATGTTGTTTTCATTGTAAAATTTTTTGTGGCCTGGATGATTCCAGATGTCCCATCTGAGGTGAAGGCCAAAATAAAACGTGAGAAGTACTTAACACAAAGAATCTTACATGAGTACGAACTCAATAAATTGAAACAGAAGTTATGTGAAGGTAGGACCTGTGCCAGCATGGAAAAGGAAGTTCTAGCTAGTGAAGGAATAGTGGAGTTATCAGAAGCCATGGAACTCTAAGAGTGACACTTTGCCTGGAATCCCAGCCTGTGAAAGTTTGTTGTCCAGAATATCCAATGAGCTCTATCCATAGTATGCCTTGAAAATTTTCTGGTATTTGTAACCAATCTACTTCCTAAAAATATTTAGGAAGGAGACAATACGGTTTGACTGTTGGGCAGTCAACAGATCCTTTTCCCCCTTTATTTGGGCTCTTTAACTTTGAAAGGCTTCAGTTTAAGGCATGGCATTCTCTCTTCCACTGCCTTGACTTTGTGTGATTATGCTTTCTTTGAAATACTATTATCTTAAGTGTTTTTGTGATGAATAGTTCCCAGATTTCTGTGCTATAAGCAGGAATTCAAAGTCATAAACTGCCAAGACTGAAAAGGACTTTCCCTCATTAGGTTTGGAGAGTTGCCAAGAAAGAGACAAAATTCTTCCAACCCGGATTTTTATGAATGCATGTATAAATCAAATGATAAGGCCAAGAGTCTGATGTGAGGTCTTCCACTTATTGCATGGTGCTATAGATGGAAAGGAAATTGTGTTATTTTATCAATGTCTTGGGATTTTAAAGAACATCACATATTATGGTTGCCCTTACTCATTTTAATATACCTCTTCCTAAATTTAAAGTCATAATCAGCCTATTAATAATCATTAGCTTTGAGAATTGAGACGATTTAGCAAAGCAAGTACATATATATTAGAGAAGCTTTTTGGGAAAGTTTCTTCCAAGAGATAGATAAAACATAATGTTAGAAAATCAGACGCCTTGCTCAGTATTAAAGAAGTACTATTCTGTAATTCTCTCCTTTCCCATAGGAGCTATTGTGTTCTTTTTAAGCTTTGGTCTTCATTAAGTATTCAAGCATTTAATACTTGGAAAATCTTACACATATCATGAATACATTTCTGTTGCACGACTATGCACCTTTAAATGCCTTTTTGAGATGGACAATCTATTTGCCTGCTTTTAAAGGCTCACATAATTACATTATAGATTATTTTTCAATAGGGTACAATTAGAATTTGATTACCTTCTAAATCAAAACTTAAAACTAAAATTAATGTGAAATTTAGCTGGAGATTATTTGATAAAAACCCAAACCACTGAATTGATATGATTTTTGTCCACTAATATGCTATTTTAACATAATTAAATATTAAAATAGCATATTTTTAGATACCTAAAGAAGGGCTATCAGCAAAGCCATTTCTTGTGACTCTGCCTTAAAAGTTGATCTGTTTCTTTGTAAAGAGTATGTATCCTTAGTAATTAATGAATGAAAAGTTATGCACATTGTTGTAGTCAGAGTCCCAATTCTAAGAAATCATGATTGTTTAAATATTGTAAAGGAACGTATCCTTAGAAGGGTATGTTAAACAACTTTGCCGATTTATTGTCTTATTTATCAGTTTTATGTGTCTTATGTATGTGAAAATAATTATAAGCCTTTTACGTTTGGTTTCCTTGTTTTGTTATATACTTTTAAAGAATTGCAACTATTTTTGTAAATTCACTACAATTTTATAGCCAAATCTATTTTGCCATTGCTTATTGCTATTATTGCCAGTGCCTTGTGTATTTTCACTTAAGTAACAAAGAATGGATGTGAAAATGTTAGTTCTCTTAATCATATAGCATAATGTGATGTACAAATCAGTTCACAGGTATCACATGGATAACAGCTTTTATATTCAATCATGCCGATCAGTAACTTATCCAGACAGGAGCAAGTTTTGCAAACTTCCAGTCGAGTTAATTCTTTATAATGCAATTGAATTGTAATCAAAGGTGTATAAACATTACTGGATTTGTCAGTCAAAATGAAGCATGTTGGACATCATATTTCATCATGATGAAGTATTTGTATTAGTCAGCTGTTAAATATTGGAAATGACAGTCCGCATGTGAATCAGAATTTCTATTTCTGATAGTAAAATATACCTTCAAAATACTAAATGGAAAATATTTAATCAATGAAAATGTTCTTTTTGATTAATAAACATAGCATTATTCCCAGTTTTATGCATACAGTGCTGCATAAATCCAAAAATGACTATGCACAATGATACTGGATGTCATTTAATTTTCTTCACTCAAGTTTTTCTGAATCGAATCATTTTATAGGTTTTGAATAATATTAACATAGCTTCAGAGCAATATATTTGGATTTCAAAACAGATTTCAAAATTGGTATCAATATATTGCAGAATCTTCCATCTTTTTTCATATGCAAATACATAAAATCTTTGGCTTATGCTATAACTTGTTTGTTCAGGATAACCAGTTGCCTAAGATTGGATGTCAGTAATCATCATCCTCTCATCCAGTATCTTATTTATGCATAGGTCATTGAATCAGTGCATAACTTACAGTGTTGGATGTATGTTTGGGAAAATAGTATGACAATAATTATTGTCTTTTGAATTGTATCGAGAACTAACCTTACCATCTTTCACAGATTTTGAATCAAATTTTTATCATCCTTAAACAGCCTTGTTTTTGTGATTATTTATGATTAGTTTAATGTACTAAAGAATACCATTTTAATGCAAATATATATATATGCATGGATAAGATAAAAATACGTAATGTGAATTTCAGTTTGCCAAAGAATGCATTGCAATCACCAAATGTCTATATATGTAGCCATGAACTTACCCACTTTATAACTGAACATCGCTGCTTCTTTCTTTATAAAAGTTCTTATAAAACAAAATGGACAATATGCACTATTTGTATCAATGCCATATCTAAATCCTTGTCATAATACTTTATGGAGCAAACAGTACATTTAACACTATCCTAGTTTCATGAATTATTAAAAACTCTCTTTGTATTTCAGGTGTGAAACGTTTGTAGGATTTGTTTGACTTTTTAATGTGCCATTCTAAACATTTTGTATTACTCTGAGTTTTTTTAAAGGAATGAGATGCAAAGAGGAAGAATGAAATAGTATGTGGTTGTGTCATATTCCACCATATGTTGTTATTTCACAAGTTCAGATCATTTTCACAGAAGCAGACTCTTATTGTTTCTCTGTCCAGGGTCACTGAAAGCAGGGGAATGGGTAAACAATGTTTAAAATAAATTTATTCTGAAAATGTTTATTGCATGGCTTGCTGTTACTGTTTGAGTCATAAGTGTGTACCAAAGCCAGAGCAGTATCTATATAGTGCACCACGTTTTTGAACAATTATTTCCTTGGCTCATTTGGGAAAAAAAGTAATTGGTTTTTAATTTGTACATAAGTGCTATGACTTTATTCCTTGAATCTATACATTATTGTCTATAATAAGTCCCATTATGTTCACTGATAGTCGCTTTCTTGTGTGTATGGAATTGCAACTAGAGGCATCTCTTCCAGAATTCTGGACTACAGAAGTCAGCTATATGCTGATTCAATGAGTAGCATGAATTTGCCAAAAATTAAAAGAATGAAAAGAGTAAGGTGCCAGTTTTAGGGCTACCAGAGCCAGGTTGCAAAAATTCAATTGATTGAATTATCTTAGCACCAGAATTCAACTTGCTTATATCTTTCTGCTTCCTTCTAGTGTCACCCATATTTATGTAGCCTTAAACATGCATTCATAGTACACTTTTGTCAGTGTCTTTTTACCAGTTAAATACTTTTTATCATCTACTAGCACAATTTTAGTGTAGATTGTGGTAGACAAATTTCCTGCCTCCATCTTGTGTTTGTTGTTAATGCATACTGTCCCATGGCTCATACACCATACTGTGCAAATACCATTTTATGATAGGTTGAAAATATCTCAATTTTGTTCTGCAAAGTTAACTTTCAAGTACTGCTTTGCTGTCCTCTAATGATCAGTCAGTTTTTTTGTGGCTCAGATTTGATATCCTATCCAAACTGCATTGAGCTCATTCCACATTTAAGCAGAATACATATGGATATTCTTTAGTGCACGTTGGACCTAATCTTGACCCAGTCATGAATAATACACATACATCTTTTGTAAATCCATGTATCTCTTAAAACAATTGCTATTTCTCAGAAAAACGCTACATTTCACAATTCTTAAGTGTGGGTAAATTTCAGGTAAAATCCACGTAAAGTTAAAGATACCACCACATATTTCATATTAATGTGGTATGTTTCTTTCCTTGAATAAATAATATACAGGACATGATATATAGATTCCAGATATATTTGCTTTTTAGCTAAAGAGATTGCTTTCATATAAATCTTCTAATATATACATAAGTTGTTATCATGATAAGATCTGCAATACAGCCTGTGGAATTTCTTGCTAACAATGGGATTCAAAATGTAACTCAGTTATCGATAAGTTTTTTGCGGGGTAGGGAGGATTTGCCATTTCTCCCAGTGGCAAATAAGTTCAGATTATTCTGTGGCAGTGAGAAACTAAATCTATAGTTTTTGCTATTATAGCTCTGCGGCAACTTTAGAAAGGGCTTTAGCACGGTACCCAGAGCTGAATGTTGTGCACTGCAGTCATGTTCTAAATAGGTAGGTGTATTTTAAATGTTAATCTTTGCAAAAACGTCCTTACGATGATCCTTCTAGGTAATGAAGAACTAGAGATAACTAAGATCAGGGCCCTTGCAGGGGAGGTAAACATCAAAATGGCAGCTGCTATTGTCCAGAGCCCTGCCCAACTCAATGTGTGTAATACATGTAGTTGCAGCTATCATCCCAACTTTTGATGGACTCCTGCCTATGATTCAGTAATCCTTTTCCCTGTTCCTAGTTGTGAGGCATTTCTGCCCATCCTTGAAAAAGCAGTGAGCTTTCATGATGACTGGAATTAAAGGAAAAATGATCTAAAATATCTCAACTAGCTATATCACCAGACCATAGGTCTGATAGCTGTTGGTCAGGGCAATAAGTCCGCAAGACGATACTAATATACACTTGCATTACTCTGAATGCTGTTCTCTTGATTCTTTCATTATAAAACAGAGAAAATCAATCCATGCCCAAGAGAATAATGAAGGAAAATAGCTAAAATAGTATTTCCTTTGTTTCTCTGCCAATTACAGAGGGATGAGGGAAGATACTGTGCTCTATTTATCTGACTGATAACACTTTTCTGTTTATAGTATTTCTAATACAAAGCATAATTTTAACATAATTAGAAGGGCAGTTGCTAGGCATAGTTAAGGAATACCTTAGAAAACACCAATAATATTTTAATCTTCTAGATTATATATGGATAAAATTTGTGCAAATCCTTCAAAAGAACTTTTAGAACATAAAAGAACATGAACAAAGCATCTATTGAAAGATTTGCTCAGTGCCAATTTGTTTCAGGAATAATAGTTATGTTCAAATAACTACATGGGGAATGATACCAGATTCCTATGAACACTGACTTAATATAGTAAGACATTAAGATTCCATTATTCAAAACATACCATAAAAAATCAAAATACATAAGGGATTTTATAGTACTGCACAGTAATGTATGTTAATGAAATTCTCCAAAGAAATATGCAAGGCATGTAGGTGAAGTTGATACACTTTAGGAGTTAATGAATTAGTATTAGACAAATTAACCTAATGATTCCCCCAATTAGGGAAATAAATTAGATATATTGTGGTTAATGAGAACTACAAATCTAACTTGCAGCAAAGTAGTGAAATTTTACATGGTACAGAAGTGATTCTGTTCACATTGTAGAAGAAGCTATTTCTGGATAGTGTTCTTTATTGTCTACTTATAAAAGTAATAGGATTCTTACAATATATGTTTTAGGGCTATGTTATTTCTTCGTTCCATTTCTGCCTTAAATCCCAAATTCTGGATCTGTGACAATGGAAGAAGCAATGCCACAGAATTACAATCCTATTTATTTCTTTTTTAAAAACAAACAAACAAATTTTAACAGTTTTTCACATAAAAACAAAGATCTCTTTTTAGTGGACAACATATTTCCTGGTCATCACTTTTACATACAAATATGACAGCAATTATACATTCATATATGCATACTTAATTCTTTTATTACCTTTTCCATTCCAAATTTTCAGTAAGGAGAGAAATAAACACATTAATTCTAGCCTCTTTCATTAATCTCAATCGAAACATCTTTTTGTTTCATTTCAATTATTTCAAGTATAATCCTTTAATATTTATTTTAAAAATAAAGATAAACAATATGTGTTTGCCTAATAATAATAATAATAATAATAATAATAATAATAATGATAATAATAATAATAAAAAGTTACCAATGTCTCTCCTTGCTTTTAATAGTCTATATTAACTTATTAATTTAGTTGGTTCTTTAGTCTGTCATATTCCCTTTCCATTACATATTCTAGATTAATACAAGTTTCAACACTAAAGAAAAAAAAACAAGTATAGGTTTCCCCCCTTTTACTGTTTTGAGTGTGACACCTCAATGGTTAAAATATACCTTTATTCCTTCATCTTGATTCCCAATAAACCATTATTTTTAAGAAGTTACAATAATAATCATTACATCTTTTCATTTGGATTCCGCAGCATATTCCCCCCACCCTTAATTTTTAATAAGAGTTATCAGTATCTATATTACCCGATTTTCTAAATATTTTTAATTGCAGAAATATTCTTATTACTCCTTGCCACCCGGCAGAATCCCTTTTTAATTCATCAACCATTATCTCTAAAAAAAACAATTTCTTTTCAACATTTTACTATTTCCGTATTTCTTTATTTCATGCACCTGTTTCTTACTGCTTCTCCTCCCCCTCTTTTCCCCATATCTTTTCTCATTCCAGTTTATATCCCTCTCTTTCTTAATATCTTCCTTTCCCCTTTTCTGCTGGGTCTTTCTGCCTTTCCCAACTTCACAGGTATTCCCACTTTTGATTGCCTTCTTAAATCTCAGCTTTTTAACCTTCTTTCCCCACGTATTTGTAGTGTTCTTTGTATTAATTGTCTATTTAAGATGTCTTCTCCTTGAGTCGACTCCTCCTCCTCTGAAGCTCTTCTTGTTCTTCAATCGCCATTTCCATTTTTTCTAACACAAAACAAAGTGATTTGCCTCTTTCCTGTAGTAATTCTCTCATGTTTTTAAGTTCCATTTTTAATTCCCGAAGCGATATCATCATTACACACTCTTGTATTTTATGATCATTAAAGTCCACAAAAACACTTTTACTTTCCTTCTTTCTTCTTTCAATTTTCTAAAGTTCTCAATTATTCCAGCCCAGGGTCTATACCAAAAGTATCAGTCAATCCCACAGTCAGTCTTTCCTCACTTTTTTCTTTATTCTGGTTCTGCTTTCATTTTCTAAGATTCTTACTTTGTTTCAATATTTCTTTAACGTTATATCCACACAAGTTCATTCAGAAACAGGATGCTTTCCCTTTTGTTTGAGCTCAAGTTTTTGTCAGAAGGTGGCACTCTCCATTGTACAAAGTCTTCACCTTTTTCCCCTATTTTTTTTATTTAGGGTTTTTCAAACCTCAATATTCCAGCACAGTCCAGTCTCCAATTTGTAAACTTTATTATTATTATTATTTGACAATCTTAAGTCCAGCTTTGTTTTATGCCTGTTTGTTGCCAAAATATTTTAGTCCAATTTAGTTAAATCTTTAGTTCCAGCTTCTTCCTTTCCCGGTTCGAAGCCCCGCTTAGTTGTCAAAAATATTTTCTTTTTTCCCCCCTGTCCCTTTGTAATTTTGCTGCTCACTTTTCTTTTCTTAAAAATTCCATGTTACCTTAACCCGGGGGTTCTTTTTAAGTTGTATCACCCAGTTGTCCTGGTTCAGATGTTATCCACCACTTTCTTCCCTCCTGTACAAATCTTAGTCCAGCTGAGTCCTCCTCTTCAGGGTGGCCATTTTAAACCACCACTGCAGTCATCTTTGCGGGGGAAAAGACCAAGCTCAGGAGGGGAGATGCAGCTCCCCTCAACCTGGCTTGCAGCTTCTCCTTACTCCACCACCCTTCCAAGGTAGCTTCAGCCCCTAATCGTGATAATCGGGGCTCTCCAATGAAAGCACACGGACCATAGCCACAGAGAGTCACGATCTATGGTCCGTTAGTAAGGAGGCTAAACCTGGAAGTCCAATCCTATTTATTTCTTACCCATTCCCTCATAAGTTGTTCTTGATCCTCAGACCTATATAATGATTCTATCAAATCTACCTATTGCTGTCTAGTTTCTCATCCAGCTTCATCTACAATGAATGATGGCAATAATGGAGAGAAGGAAGAGACATCTATCTACCTCTGCTTTTAGCGTTATCGACCAAAGAGAGGTGAAAGTTTTCTGCAGTGTTATTGTGGACTTGTCTTTTTCAGGTGATGTGGCTACTTTAAATTCAAGCAGCTCTGAGTAAGCTAAGCAACTTCCCTCCAGCTCTGCACATATCCACTGGGTGTTTAGAAATTCTGTGTGTTATGTATCTGCAGTACATAGTTGCAGTAGACAGAACAGCTGCATAAAATGTGAATCTGCTCTCCACATATGGTTGGTGGGAAGAAGATAAATGGAATTCTGACAAACGATGCCTGAAAGAGTTCTCCCAGATACTAATCTTGGTGTCCAAACTAAAATGAAAGAACAAAGTTATTTTTTTTCCAGAGATGCATATAGTGCTGGGTTTTTTATTGTTAAATAATCTCAACATGTATATTACGTGCAGTTCAGAAATGACAAATGTTCGCTTATCTTGCAACATGTCATCTTCTTAGAAGTGTCTTCATGAGGGAAGACAATGTTTTGAATAAGTGCTGAATAAAAACACCTGGGAGAAGATGTAGAAAAAGCTCATTTTAGTATAAGATGCTTTTTTGCTAGTCTAATTCAAGTTAGTGTAACATTAACAATTTTTTTTTCCTCCTTACCCCTTTGGCTTTGATTTGACACTACCAAGTACTTGGATGGGTGTGGAGTTGGATCACTTGTGGAGCAGGGAAGGGGGAGGAGAGTGCTTGTCAGGGTATTATTGGGGGTGAGGCAATGTGACTGGACATGTGCACCATGACCTGAGAAGAGCGAGTGAATTGTAAGAGTAGAGTGGGGGTTAAGGAAGATAGGTAGGAACATCACAAGGTCATGGACAGCAGAAGGTATGGCAGATTTTTTTTTTTTTGCTACATTAGACTGTTTTAATCTGTAGTGATTTTGTTTTGTAAGAATGAAAAATATAGCCCTAGATAAAGATTTAAAGATAATTATACACATATACATACATACATGCATGCATGCATGCATGTATGTATGTCCAAGAATGTCTCAAGAGAAGCCTGACAGCATACTTCATAGGTGATAAATGCTTCTGGTTAAATGTTTTAGCTAAAGATTTCTGAATATACAATAATTACAGAAGATTGAACAATGGCTTATAATCTATAGCTGCCCATAACTGAGAGATCAAATAAAGGCATCTTTAAGCAAGGAGATGTTTGTATCCTCTCCTCAAGAGAGATTAATGATGATAATTGAGGTATCTCTAATAATCTTCTGGACAGAGGCTACAAGTCAAATAGGGTAAGAATCTACAAGATTGTATGTATTTATGTAAGTGGTGTGTGTGTGTGTGTGTATAAGAGAGAGATGTTTCAAGGAAGTTGTCCACAGCTTGGGTGTAACAAATTGAAATCCATCCAGTCTAACTCTACAAGCCTCTTGAGAAGTGTATAATGCTTGAAAAGGTGGAAAGAAAACAGACAATCAACAGCAAGTTGGATGGATGCAAGTATAGCAATAATGAGTGACTGAGCGGAACACCTGAAGGACCAGATTGGGAATAGATCATTCTGAGAAGAACTATCCTTATGTTGCCACTAAGGGTAGACACGAACTTCATAGCAGATAATCAGTATTGATCAACTAAACAAGCAAGGTCATTAGACTCCCGCATAACTGACTATGCATTGGTTATGTCTCTCAGAGTACCCAAATTATCATATTCGATTCACAAAACCTATTTAAAGCAAGCAAGTTTCTAATAATTCTCTACTGCAGGGGTGTCAAATTTGCAGCGTCATGGCAGTGTCCCATGATGTATTGGGACTTTTTTCCCCCTTTGCTAAACCAGGTGGGGGAGGGGCCAGCATGTGATGCATCCAGTCCATAGGCCACAAGTTTGACACCCCTGCTCTAATGGAACTCTGGAAGAAAAGAGGGAGAAGAATCAATTATATTACACCCCCCCTCCAAAGTCAGGACGACAATGACTTTATACATGTAATACATGTAGGAAAGAAACTGTCTATTTAGCTTATTTTGGGGGTTGGACAGTTCCAGATATTGTCACCAATTGCATGTGGCCTTGAAACATCCTTTACATTATATCTAGTTGGCTGCGAGTCTGTCTCTACGTCTATTCTAGCCAACAAATTTGCTGTTACCATGGAGCTAAGTGATGAGGAATATTTGATTCTTGGAATATAATTGCTAGCAGCTGATGTGAAGATAATGATTTATTACTTATAGTAGACATAATGCAATCAAAAAAGTGCAAATAGTCATAATTAGCAAATAAAGTAGGTATATTGCTATGCCATTCCTTATGGAATCTGAACAAATTGATTGAAGATCTGTTGATTGAAGATATCAGGCAAAAAATTCATTTGCTTTCCTTCAAACACCTGGATTCTCAATGTGAAGACAGTTCAAAAGAAAAAAAATCACTTGTTTCTTTCTTCTCCAACTCGTCTTCCGATGAAGCCCCTTGACAAAATCTGGGTAATTATCATTCCATGATTCAGATTATATATTTGCTTTGTGTGTTGCCTTAATCTCTCACACACATTTCAAAATCCCCCATTTCAGATAGAACAAGTTAATAGATAGTAATCTGATCAGTGATTGGGCTACTTGGATAAGCAACTAGTGCTTCAGCAATTCTTGCCATTCAATTTGCTCTGCCCTATCTGGAAACTGGCAAATCTCTGGCACCCTGGTATTTTGTACTATTATACAAAACCTTGCTGCATTCATTACTGGTGACCTTCAAAAATCAAAAACACTCTTCTAACTACATTGTTTAAACCCCTGTTCTTGGGAAGAGAAGAGGAATACTGGGTACATATGCAAGAAAGCAGCATACATAATCAATGAAATGCAAACTCTATCCAGACCATTTAAAACATCATTTTTGTTGCTTTATAGTGTGACTCATTTTGTTTCTTTGGGTATATGAAATCTTTTTTCTAGAAATATGTGTTTTAGCATTGACCCACTTTAGCACTGACTCACCAAGAAATAAAATGTTGGAGATGTGGAAAAGGCACATTTCCCAATTATATGGAGGGCATGAATTCTAAATTTTTAAGTTTCATCTAATGATAAGATAAAACAGAGACAGCAAATGTTTTTTGGTAGCTGGTAATTATTTTTTGTTCATATTTTTTAAAAAAAACATGAAATCAAAAATCCACTGTTGTTTTTAATGTTAAGTCCACTGTTATTTGGGCATGGTTGTATAAACAGAGGTATTGAATCAAAACCATCTGAAGTATTAGTACTGCTTTATAAAACTTTAGTAAGACCACACCTCGAATACTGCCAGTTTTGGTTACCACATTACAAAAAAGATGTTGAAACTTGGGGAAAGTGCAGAGAAGAACAACTAAGATGATTAAGGGCCTAGAAACTAAAACATGAATGGCTGCAGGATTTGGGTATGGCTAGTTTAGAGAAGAGAAGGACTGGAGTGACATGATAGCAGTATTCCAGTATTTGAGGGGCTGCAACAAAGGAGAGGGGAATCAACTTAATTTCCAAAGCACCAGAAGGCAAGACAAGAAACAATGGAGGGAAACTTATTAAGGAGAGAAGCAATCTGGAATTAAGGAGTGTGAGAACAATTAACCAATGGAATGGCTTTTCTGCAGATGTGGGTGCTTCATCACTGGAGGTTTTTAAGAGACTGGACAGCCACTTGTCTGAAATAGTATAAGGTCTCCTGCTTGAGCAGGGGAATTGGACTAGAAAACCTCCAAGGTCCTTTCCAGCTTTATTCTGAACTGAATTGGTTAAAGGAGTTCATTGAGATTTACCATCTTCACTGAAAATTACCATGATGGAATCTAGGAAAAACTGTTGCATCTTCTGTGGAGCACAACCAGAAACTTCACTGTTGGGTGCAGAATTAAATATTTTATTTTTTTATTATTAAGGTTGTTTTTCTTAATGCTCTATCCACAAGAATTAGTCAGTAAATCCCATATACATATTTAGCATCTCAAGAGTCTTCAGTTTCTGCAATCACGTTGAACGCATAGACAAGACTGATGAGTAGGCTAGAAAAACAAATTAGTCCTGCAGCATGAACCCCATTTAGCATAATCTTTTTTAGAGGTGAAGGGACAAAGAATTGTCTTCACCAGGTATGCATGATAAGCTGCATTTCTGAATAGAAAAGACATGGTTTCTTAAAAAAGCTAATGAACAGGAGACTTCCAAGTTCTTCCATGACTGATCATCACACAGAGAAATTATTGGATTACAAAATCAGATCATTAAAAAAAATCCCAAAGAAAGAAATGAGCTGTATTGTTGGCTGAATTGAAGTGTTTGTCCTTGGGAAGACTTGCCTGTCCAGAAATTGATCCTGGTGTTGCATTTTCTATGCAATGGACTACTTATCTATTATACTTATTCTTTTCCATGGAACCTGTCATGGAATAAATGAGACATTTTGAATTATTATGCATATATAAATAAACATAGACTATCCCCATATACTTCAAAAATGGACTTTTGCTAGAAGTATAGGGACAGGTCTATTGGTAACAAGGAATCAGCAAAAACAGTAGCTTGATTAATTAACATAAGGGAAAATTCCTTCTCCATCTGTCCTATTCAGAAATGGGAACAACCACATTCAATGGATCTTATTCTCTGAAATTTCTCTCCTTCTGCCTCCTCCCCCATCCCCCCTCAGCTTAATTGCTTCCAAAAAAAGTCCATGAATTAAACAGAATCTGGAATCATGCTGTCTGGGAACTCATAGATATTCTTATCATGAATGGGGATTTTGCATCATTGCTTCTGCAGTCAGAATCCGAGTGCTGTTGACACAAGGGCAGGAACACTAGCAGTACAAGCAACAAGCATCTTGAAACAAATGATTTTTTTATTATTACATTATGAATGACTGGAATCAAATATGTGCAGATGATGCCTGTCAGTGATATCTGTTGTCTAGTCTTCTTCTCCCAATGAAACAGAGCATCTATTTATTTACAGTAACTTATAAAATATATCATGTCCCAAATATTTCAGGATTAAATAAATAATAAAAGAGAGTAGAGAGAGAATATTGCAGGATATAAAATATTGGAGTACTGTATATATGTAATCAATTATATCACGGGTGTCGAATTCTGGCGTCACATTGCAATTATATGATGTTTCATAACATTTTTTCCCTTCACCGAGCTGGTGGGCATGGCCTGTGTGTGATGCATCTGGCCCGTGGGCTGCCAGTTTGACACCTCTGAACTAGATTGACTCAATTTTTGAACCAAGGTACCTCAAATGGATTTCTTATAGAAAGTGTCCAAAATCCAGCATCCATGACTCCCAAGGGAATAAAACGTGGGGAATTGTAGTTGCTTCTGTGCTACTGACTCTGTTGCATTGCTGCTGCTGCTGCTGTTGCTGCTGCTACTTCATATGATCTTCATTTTCAACTTTCTGTGACAGTTTCTGTCAGTCCCACAATCCCTTGCTCCTCCCTCACCGAGCAACTAGGAATCCCTTGCTCCTCCCTCACCGAGCAACTAGGAATCTACTCACCATATGATTCTTAAAGAAGCATTAACTTTAAGATGTACAAAGAAAAGCCTTGATATTTTTATTGCTTTGTGTGAACTCTGATGCACAAACATGCACATATATCTATATTCCATCTTTTTTCAGGAATTCAAGGCACATACATACATATTCACTTCCAATATTTCTTCACAACCCTGTGAGGTACGCTGAAAGTCACCAAGTGAACTGCTGTGGCTATACATTTAATTGGATCTCTCTGATGTCAGTCAAATACACTCGTCATTGTAATTTAGTCCTTGCACATCCTATTTCATTTTTCATGTGAGGAAGCAACTTGGGTGACTGCTGGTGTGAGAGGGCTAGAGGGTGTCAACATATGAGCTCTCTTTCTCCCTGGAGAAAGAATAGGAACCAGGCAGAATGGGAAGTGGAAGTGCAGTTTCCTTGTGATCCATAGTTTTTTTTGTTCCCCTTCCCCATAAACAAGTGGCAGGCAGTTCCACAGGTCATCCAAGGAGAAGGAAGAGGAAGAGGTAATGGTGCAAGCTTATAATATGTGGAAAGAATGAAGGGGCACCTGTGATGCCTGCTGACCAAATAGGGCTGGCTGGTGATGCCAGCAGTGCACAGATGATAATCATTAACACATTCAAAAGTGACATTGTCATTCAATTTATCATAGGATGAAGATGTCCATCTTCAGCAGGTAATCATTCTTTGCTCTCACTATACATAAAGTGCAAGGACAAAATATGGAAAGTGTGCTGATTTATCTGGAGAAACAGGAATTCCAGCATGGTCACTTTAAGCTGAGGAAAAAGAAAATAGTATTTTTAAAGAATGGCATATCAACCCTAATGATATCATCAAAAATGTCTTTTGTTAAATGAAAAGCATCTATATTTGTCTTGCTATGCATGTTCTTTCTTTAATAAATCGATCTTGTCTTTTTTTAATCTTAAGACCAAAACAATAGCAATGTGCCTGTGGTCACTTAATTACTCATATGGTAATTCTGACAATGGTTCATTTTTAAAAATATGAGCGTGTAAAAATAAATTTTCTGGCATGCACTAAGTGACATGAATTATCCTGTTTTCCCAACCATTGTGTTCTATTACAGTAGTTTATATCCTTTTGACTGAGCAACTGCACTATACTTTAAAAAAAAAATTACATTATAGAATCCAGAGATTTGTGAGGTTTGGCAAAAGGCCCCAAATTCAGGCACTTAAGTACAAATTAAGTGAGGGAGATGGAAATACAAATTAAGGAAATATCTAAAGTTGCAAACACCTGATAATAAATAAGATTAAACAAATCGCTTGCAAGCTATAATACATAAATCTTTAAAGCTTTTCCTACTGCTTTTAATTAAATAGTCCCCATTTCAGTGTAAATGTGTATGCCATTTTAGAAAGACAGGGTAAAATTGTCAGAATCAAAGGCATTGTTGTAAATTATTGAGAGAGAATGCTGCCAAACACCATTGTCCTTCCACCAGAGGGCATCCTTAGTAAAATCTTTCTGTCACAGAAAAAAAATAATCTTTAGACCTCATCAAGAAGACCAAATACATTTATCACAGCCCCAAACAAAATTTTCAAACTGATAGACCGAATCCTTTATATCACTGTTATAAGAAAACATTAGAGAAAACCACTGTTGGATGAATAAGAAATAAAGCTGAGCCTTCAAGAGTATAACTGTTACTGTGAGTAAATTTTTTTATTTTACCCATATTTGAATTCAACAAATTAAGAGGAATGATAATATTTTCATTAATTGTAAAATATTTTACCAGGCTACATTTGAATACCAGAAAACAAATGTGAAGATAAGAGTGGAAGATGTTTAATATAAACCTGCCAGTTATTCAAGCTGATAAGCTGTGTGAAGAAAGAAACAGGTGTTAATCAAAACTTCACATTTAATAATTGTTAGATTGTGCTCCATGTGCTTGCCAGCCAAGCTGCATTAATAATATCTAAGTTTTTATTTCCTACTTGACACACCACCATGCTCTTCAAACCTTCCCCAGATTACATTCCTCTCCTAACCCTCTGAAATAGATTTGGCACAGCTGTGGACTCTGTGTTTCCAGCAATAAGTAGATATTGTTTAATAATATAATATATTATTTGTATAATATAATGTCTATATTGTGACACTTTCCTGTCCTATTATACAAAGAAATTAGATGCAGCCCCATTTGCTAAGCTTTGGTTGATTTGCTGATTTGATTACCTAGATGTCCTGCTTCATAACATAAAAGGACATATTCTCTTGGCAAGAAGTATTCTGACAGTTTTGTTTTACTGCAGCAAGCTATGGGAATGTTAGGTGGTGTTTGCACTGCGCAACTGGGTCACTCTATGCGTCAAAAAATGGAGTCAGACATGGAAATCCTAAAATTAATTATCAATGTCTTGTAAAACCCTATTTTCTTTGCAAAGTGCATTGCTCTTGGAAAACCTGGAGATGGCGAATCTTGACTGGCTCCTTTTGGTTTCCATGGTACCCACTCTTCATTGACTTCACTGTAATGAGTCCGCCCAATTCCCCTAGAACGTTGATGGTGGAGCAAAGCTTCCGATTGCGCTCTCCGTGGTGCTGAAAACAATCTAGAGGACACTGTATTGACACGGCGCTATTGATGGTGCTGAAATCTCTGGGGGCAGGGAGGAACGTTGAAGAGGACGTACAGTAGAGAAGAGTCACCCTTTGCGCTAAGTGTGATCCTCCCACATTGACTTTAATTTACTCTTTCCAGCCCTGAAGGAAGTAGCTGATATATTGCACACAATAATGAAATGCTAGTGCTGTCTCTGTGCCAGAGTATGTAGCACAGTTATCAGGGATTCACTCAAACTGGTGTGAGGTGAGCACTGGTAAGGATTCTATGCATATGGGATTTATTGTCTTTGACGACTCTCTACCTCTATATACACAACCACAGCAAAATAATCCACACCAGATCAGGATTATATTTACATTAGACTTTCAATCAAAGCTCCTTCAAAGTACCAATGGTTTTGCTTGTCATTTTGCTAATGGATTCTTCATCTTTAAGAGGACCTTTTAGTTCAGTCTCACAACTTCTGTTCTTTTAAAAAACCCATGGGCTTCAGGTAGACACTCAATCTTCTCTTCTTTTTTTTCTGGCTCTGTTTCTTTCCGCCTCACCCACAGATATCCATCTACAGTGTCTCTCTCCTCTCTCACACACACACTTTCTCTTACACACATTCACACACACACAAACACCCGCACGAAGACTTTGACTCATCCTTTTATCTGGATGAACAACATTCTTTTATGGAAAAAAGTTTAATATGGAACCGATATGATCCATCTTCGAGGCTTGTAAGGGCATCCTTGTTAACCCGGTGAAAGACAGTTGAAATCTTTACAGGAATGGAGTCGGTAAAACAAAGGATTCTGAATCCTGGGAAGGAGAAACTGAAAAATCTTGCTGGGAAGTCACTCAGTCAGATCTATAGGTAAGGAATGTTGTGTGTGTGTGTTTTCTTTTCTTTAAAAAATGACACTAATGTGATGCTTAGTGAGATTCTTATTTCCACTTCTTATTATAGAGGATAAATATTGTATTCAAGATCTATATCTAAAGTTATGTGTTTATTTTCATTGTGCTGCTTGGATATTGTTAATGAGGACTCTGAATTCGAAGGAAGGAAGGAAGGAAGGAAGGAAGGAAGGAAGGAAGGAAGGAAGGAAGGAAGGAAGGAAGGAAGGAAGGAAGGAAGGAAGGATGTTTTGGATATGTAACACTTTCTCCTAAACATACTTGTTTGTAAGAGGAGAAATTTGGTTTGAGTAAGAGATGTGTTCTTAGAACCCCAATCTTAAAAATCGGGTGATTCAATACTGAGATGCCAGATGTTATTCAGACAAATGTATATGGGAGACGGGTAATTTATGCTTTGAAATGGAAAATAGTTTCTTTGAAAAAAGATAACAACTAATAAGAAATCCTTTTCCCCATCTTTTCTTTTCCTCTTCCCCCATAAAAGATGTAGAAATAAGAGTTTTGATCTTCAATGCTCAGTCCCCCATGAATGAATGATCTTTTTATATGAGGAAAAACATGGAGATCATAAATAATTGATAAATGAATGCCTTTTCTCTAGTTAATTTAAGCATACTCAAAAGAGAGACTAGGGAAAAAAATCACATCAAAGATCTGCATATCCTTTTTTGAGAAGCCTCTCTGTATGTATGTACATAAAGAAATGCAAAGAAAAATGTCAGAAAAATAATGATGCATACATGTAAATCTATTTGCAGAGGAGGCCAATCTTTTGTAGCACAATTAATGATATCTATGACTATTAAACAAATCAGTGCAATTTCAACACGAAATCATATCGTTATGTGTGAATATACCTCATTATGGTCTTAATCTTTCCAGAGCAAAATATCTTAAAAAAAAAAAACTTCTTGATGGTCAAAATGGCGGGGTAAACCTGCAGCAAAAGGTCAGCTGTTAGCATTTAATCAGCAAAGCTTCCATTGCAGCAATTCTAACCTTTGTTACAACACTGAAAATACTCTTATTATCTATCCAGAGTTTCAGTGGTGTAAATATCCAGGAGGCACGTAACAATTTCTGTGGGAGGTATCAGTCCAGGAAAGAAGTAGGGTCTCATCACACATTTATCACATCTGTAACCAATTATTTAAGTTGCTTTAAATAACAAAAGAGAATAAGTTGTATTTATATTAATTATTATTATTCCATTTTAATATTCTGCTGTCATCTTTAACAGGTGTGAGCTTTTATTTATACATTTTTAAATGGCAAACCTACACAAGCATGACTACCTTGCAATCATATGAAACTATCCTGGGATATTTAATTTCATCTTTGGAATAGACACTATTCATCCTTGGAAAAGGAGATTCTTTCTTCCCTTAATTCTAATAAGGCTATCTCTTTTTTTTTTTTTTTTGAACAAATTTTTGCTTTGCTTTCTCCCACAAGAACTCAACTGGGAGGGGTTTTATTTGTCAATGGGGGGAGACAATGAAAAAACCGAATATTGTCCGATATTCATGTTTAAATTAGAGTGGTTTATTTGATTATTGTGTTCTAGTACTGTAATCCAGGGCACAATACTTTGTGAAATTCGATTTTTATCATAGATTTGGGATGGGGGGAGTCTTGCACCAACTATTGGACTGCAAATCTTAGCTGAATAAAAAGCTATCAAGAAAAACTCACAACTTCTACTCTGTCCATCTTCAGTGTTCTAATTCTCCCAGGCATTGTTGTTACTCTCTTATTCTGAATTATTAAAAGACACTGATGTCAGCCATAGAAGGTCAGCTGCACAAAACGAAAGAGGGGTCGGGAGAAATGCTTCCATCAAATATCTATGGTTTTCCTCTTCTTGAAAGGGTATTGTTTGCCTTTGTTGGGAAGATCACAAAAATTTTAAAAGGCACACAATTTGAAAGGGTGTCAACTGTGTATTTGGGTCACTGCCATATATACAGAGTAATAAACTTTGCCCGTGAAAGCCAGAGAAATTTAAAAGCATCCATTTATTTTTAGTTTAGCACTAATATGGAAGTAAAACAATATCCAGCCTGCTTAAGGCTGCAATCCTATAAATACACACTCACCTGGAGGAAGTCTCACTCAATTCAAAGGGGTTTATTGGCAAGAAGACTCACTCAAAGGATGAATCTTTTCTGATTAATAGACTGGATAGCTTTCTATCTTATTCTAATGGCAGACAGAGTAATTTGCAGAATAATGCCCCACGCAAGATTTTCTCCAATGGAAAAGTGGCCGACAGCCATTTTGAGATCTGTGAAAGACAACCACACACCTGCCAATTGTCTAGATTAGCTCCCTCACGAGTAAGATTCCCCACTGGAAATACCATTACCTAAACTTGCGTGCTTCCCTCTCTTGTTTGTCATGCAATTTATAGAATGATTGAAGCTGCAAGACCAAGTCTTCTTGGAGCTTGGTAACAAAGAGCATATCTGTAGCTGAGGAAAAAGTGGGTGCACCTTAGCACCTCCCCTACAACGTGGAATAGTAAATTAGAATTATTATTTTTTTTAAAAAAGCCATTGGCTGGTTTTCTTTGAAGTATATACAGTTAGACAGGTGTGATTCTGGGTTTCCTAATCTGATGGGAAAACTATGCAGTTAGCCTAGCTGTTGAGGATGGGACCAGTGGCTCTCCTGCTTCTCTAAGGTCCTTAATTTCTCCCTTGGAAATGCTACCAATTGTTTGGGAAATCTTAGCCAGGATTAGCATTTTCATCCCACCCACTCTGATGCCCTTCAAGACGTAGTAAAGAAAATCGGATTTATTTTAATCCCACCTCGTTACATTTCTGGGATGTAGGGACTGATCGCTTATCCATCAAGTAGGAAAGTATTCTTTGTACATATTTGGAAGCCTTTAAAAAAAACAAAACACCCTAGAATTACCAATAGTGATCAGAACTATTTGGTTTTGCGTCAAGCTCTAAATCCACAGCACTCTTTTTACAACATATCCGCACCCAATTCAAAGAGAGTATTACAATCCCTCCCACCTCCTCCCGGTAAGCAAGTAGATCCCTTGACTGAGCTCTCTTCTCTGATTTGACAGAGTCCTAGAGAAAAAGCAGAAGCCCGAGGACAACATCGAGTTGACGGAAGATGGGAAACCCCTGGACTTGCCCGGGAAGAAAGCACCTTTGTGCGACTGCACCTGCTTCGGGTTACCTCGGCGATATATCATCGCCATCATGAGCGGACTGGGTTTCTGCATTTCCTTTGGAATCCGCTGTAACCTTGGAGTAGCCATTGTGGACATGGTCAACAACAGCACCATCCACCGAGGAGGGAAAATCATCAAAGAGGTGAGCGAGTTCCAGGAAGAATCCTGCCCTCTGCGCACAGCGAAATCAGGAATGATTCCCGACATCCATGTTGGGAAGCCAAGGCCCTACCTATCGCCCCTTAGGTTGTGGTTTGAATTATTCCCATGTTGGAGGAAAAGAGGCGGGTCCTTAGAACAAGATGCAAAGCATTACAAAGTAGAGGTCAAACAAGGATGTCTTCGGAATGGCAAGGGAAAGGGATTTTTCTCTCTTCTTGCTCTTACTTCCCACCCCTTCTTCCCGCCCCTCTGCCGTTTCCCATAGCAGTGAGTGAGTTTTCCTCACATCAGTTGTCTTTTGTTGTTGATTTTCTTGTAAATGACAGCCTGGTCCCAGGTCCCGAATTAAATAAACACTGATCACCTTGTCGTTCTTTGTCCTCTCGAGGAGTTCCAGATACAGGAGTCCTCCCCTTTCTCTATTATTTTCATAAAGCCTCCCAGAGGACTGTCTGGACTTCACCCAAGATCGCCCCAATCTTAAGTAACTGTTGAGACCTCCATCTTCGCCCCCTGACACTTCACTAAACCTGCAAATTCTACCGCAGAAGACCAAAATAAAGAAAACGAAAAAGTGAAAACGTCCCTCGAATTCAAGTCGGCTTCTGATGGCCTCGTGGACCCGGCGTTTTGGCCACAGTCCAAACGCCCTTTCTCTTCTTCAAGGATAGCGATCCATTTTCCAAGCTTGGAATAGACTGCCTGGAATGGAATCGCAGGTGCTGAGTGAGAGGAGGGGAAAGAGCCGGAAGTCCCAGGACTGTAGGCTAGAATACAAAAGGCAACCGAATCATCTGGGAGAAGATAATGACAAATCGCGATTCCGCCGTTGCCATTCAATCTGCATGGCCGGGTCCATGAAGCCATCAGGAGTCGAGCGCGATCCAAAGGAGACCTCAGTCTGCTCCCCTAAAACGAAAATTCAGCTCTTTCCCCCATTCAGGGAGTGTTGATTGAAGTTCCAGTGGTTAAAATGGTACCTCCATCCGGGTTTTGTGTGTGTGTATTCCGCAGGATTGCACCGCTTGTGGATTGAAAGGTAGACCGTATCCTTGTAAAAGGATACGGTCTCGCTCTAGCAATCGCCACCACCACCATGCCACTCTTACTTGAATTAGAGGCGTCCCAGGTGCTAAACTTGACGCCTGGATATCTTATGGACCTACCTCGCTCTAAAATCGATGTGGGACAAGGATGTAGCTATTATCTCGGCCCATCTACTCTATCAGGTCGATAATAATGATTATGAAAACTCATTCACCTAAAAAAAACGAAACATCGAAAAGGCCTGGAAAATGTTGGGAAGTCTTAAAGATTTCTCGAGACACACACACACACATAGAATCGGGGGCGGGGAGGGAATCTTTATTAAGATATGGTGAATTCCAGATAACCTACAGCAAGAGGTCCTTAACCTCAGAGCGTTGGGGTGGTAGAAGGAGAAGCCCAGGGATAGAGGTGCACAACATCAAGGTACAATCTTGACCTCAAGCAAACATTTTCTCCAGGAAGAAAAGGCAGGGATAATTATGTTGAGTATAAATATCTGAGATTCTCCAATGATCTCTCCCGATCCATCAAGAAGAGAACCGAGTCGATAAATGGCAAGACAAGTATCCGTCGTTTGGTTTTGGCTCAGGCCGAGCGATTGCTCAGCTGGTGTAACCTTGTGTGGTCTCTGCTTTCAGCGGAGGATCACAGCCGATTTGGTGTATATATGGTCTGTTGATCGGTCAGCCTAGTCAGAATTGGATGTGTCATAAAGACCCGTCTCTCTCCCCCCACCCCCCATCTCCCGGCAGGTTACCAAATAAATAAGTCAACAGACAGGAATCAATTACAATTATCACAATCGCGGGGGCTCTTGGTATCCTATCCTGACGACTCTATTTCTGGTACAACCCGACCATTAACAAAAAGAGACAAACGACTTGGGATATTTATTCAAACATAGCAGAATAAAGGGACAACAGCTTATATGTGGTTGCGACAGACAGCCGCGGATAGTTCCGCGAAGGTGGATTCCCCGCCTCGCCCCGACCTCTCTTTAGAAATGCTTTGATTTAGCCCGTTGGTTGTTATTTTTCACCACCAACCCTCTTTCTCTCTTCCCTCTCTTTCCTTTTATCGCTTCGGAAGAAAGCGAAGTTCAACTGGGACCCAGAAACAGTTGGATTGATCCACGGCTCCTTCTTCTGGGGGTATATAATCACGCAGATCCCCGGGGGCTATATCTCATCCAGGCTAGCAGCTAACAGGTAAGCGCAGCAGCCAACATATCTCTCTTCTCCGGGTGCGGTGTGGAAGTCAATGTAGTCTTGCTCACACCACACTGTGTGTGTGCGTGCGCGTGTGCGTGCGTGCGTTTTGGTGCTGGTGGTGGTGGGGCTAGCCAGCTCCCCCTCCCCGCCCCCGACGGGTGCGCAATCCCACAGGGTGCCAACTTGAGCTTCTTTGCCGGCTCTGCTTTGCGCACAAGGGGGCGGAGCAAAATGATGGCCTTAGAATCGCCGCGTTCCTTACGAGAAGAGAGAAGCAAACAAGTTGAATTTCCATTTTTTCCTGAAGGACGATCGCTTCTCCCTGGCTGTGCGCTATTAAGAGCAACCAGGGAACCAGTACGAAACAAGGGGGGGACTTCTGCCCTCTGAATACTACTACTTCTACTACTACTACTATTACTACTACTACTAAATAATAATAATAATAATAATAATAATAATAATAATAATAATAATAATAATAATAATAATAATAATAATAATAATAATAATAATAATAATAATATTGCTCGGGCCAGTCGGTCTCTGTTTTGAAATCCCCTCTTCTGTTGAACAATTAATTCAAAGGGCAGGAATTCCGTTCTCTGGTCTTTTAATGTCGGATGGCCAAAAGTACCATTTTATTCGATGGGATCGTTCCCAAGTAAGCTATATGCCAGTACGTTTCCACTTCTGAGCTCGTTAGTTTGGACGTTGGCTCTGCTTCAAGTCACTGGCCTTTAGTTTTGTTCTCGAAAGGTCACCGTTACGGTGTTCCCGCATTTTAATCCAGGGGTTCTCTGTGGCCCGCATTTTAATCCAGGGGTTCTCTGTGGCCCGTTCTCTAAGCCGCTCCACACCAACGACACACACACACACACACACACAGAGAGAGAGAGAGAGAGAGAGAGAGAGAGCGGGACTTAAAATACCGCGGTATCGATCGTCTCTGGAGGCCAGCCCAGAATGGGCTGGCTTGGTTTTGATTAACAAAGCCTTGTTTTCAAACAATTAGGCTTTTGCTGCTCTTCTTAAATGTTGCTGCTATTACTATTATCCGAATACAGATGTATAATCCAAATATAAAATCTATTGTTGTGCTTCTAAAATGGCATATTGTCGCTGCTTTTTGTAGCTGATTATCGAATAGGCTTTTATGTTTAACCCCTCTCTGCTTGTTGGACCATTTCACCTGTCTCTACCTGGATTTTCTCTTGATCATAAGTTGCTTAGAGAGGGATGGTTCTATTTTTATTTTTATTTTTTTTTAAATCACAGGTTATTACCCTAGTAGTAGATCTTTCTGACTATCACTGAGGCCGGCTCGAGTGTTTTTATTGTTAATTATCTCCGCTTTCAAAACAACAAGAACAAAAGAGACTCTCTTTCTCTCTCTCCCATTAAAAAGCAGCCATGGTATTATTTAGTGGCCAAGAGAAAAAGAGTGAATGGGCCGCCTTTCTGTAGGAGCCAGGAGGAAGAGAAAGTGACTTCCGAGGGTTTTTTGCAAAAAGAAAGGAAAGCGTACAGATGGCGCGGGGGTCTTAAGCCTTCGTTTCTATGGTGTCTGGCAAGAGGTTTCAGGCACCCAGGGAGCGAAGCTACCTGTTAATTAGATCCTGCGAGGATTCTGGGCGCAGAACGTGCTCAGCCGCTGCAGAGCCGCGCTTGCCCGCTGCTCATTAAGGAAGGAAGGAAGGAAAGAAGTCAGAGGTCCTAGCGCCGCTCTTTCGCCAGCCTCAGTGCCCGCGGTAGAGGACGGCCAAGAGGGAGGGAGTCTCGAAAAGGCTCTGCCTTGAGGGACCGGGCTTTTCCTAAAGCAAAAGAAAGAAAGAAGCCTCCTCCCGTAAGGCGGAAGGCAGGCGGCCCTCCTGAGGCCCGGGAACTTCATTAACAAGGAAACCACTTCCACTTGCAAAGCGAAACCCGCCATTGTCAGCTGATCCTGTCGTGGTTTCCTTGACACCCACGCCCAGTGGTGTATTTAACCGTTAAGCAGACTAAGCACGTGCTGAGGGCACCAGGCCCAAAGGGGGCACCACAAAGTTGAGAACATGGCTTCCTTTGTACAGTATGTACGAAGGAGGGAGGGGGGCTCCAAGATTGGTCAGTGCTTAGGGCACCAGTGAGCCTCAATCCGCCGCTGCCCACGCCGAAGCTTCGCCAAGCTGCATTTTACCCCTTTCGTGGGTACGTCTACTAAGGTCATACACTCGGGTGGGAGGTTTCATACGTGGCGTTATCATGACGCCCTGACTCACAGACCGAACTCGTGATGAATTCATCCTTCACTACATCGCGCCGGCCAAGAAAATTGGGTAGGTGAAAAAAAAACCCTAAGCAAGAAAACTTGTAGGGAAGCGTGCTACGAGAACACGTTCTAAGTGGTGCAAATTGTTAATTGGAAAGAGGAAAACACGATGGATTGATTTGGCATGGCGAAGGAGGAGGTGTGACGAGGTAGAAACGGACGCACTGCGACGTACAGTGATAAGTCAAAGATATATAATATCGCTCTCTCTCTCTCTCTCTCTATTAGGGAGGCAGCAGGACTTTCTTGGTGTTTTCTTTGAAAATGTTTCACTTTCCATCCAGGAAGCTTCTTCAGTTCTTGGATAAGAAGCGAAACGTTTTCGAAGAAAACATCAAGAAAGTCCAATTGCTTTTTTGGAAAGAGGAAAAAAATACTTGGGAAAACCATGACCTGGATGATTGAGCCATGCAACGATAAGGTTTTAGAGCAAATAATCTGTAATTTGTATCCGAAATCTGATGTAAGTGTGAATCTCCAAGTAACGATAAGGTTAATATACATACATACATACATACATACATACATATACACACACACACACACACACACACACACACCTGCAAAGCAGAAGCCCATTTGTTCTTGCAAGCTATTCAGAAATTACAATGTAAGTTGTTTTGCTAAAGTGATCCAATGCTCCGACTGAATTTCTAAGACAGACGAACTTAAACATTGCAATTTCTTACGATGGAGAGAGACATATTATCTAAAATAACTCATTGGTGTCTTTCTAAGCGCGGGGGTGTCTGTGCTCATAGCTGGAGCCCCTTATTTTGGCAAGAAAACACCAGGGTGGCCGGACGAGCTTATCTACGGGAAATTTTGATTTGAGAATAGAATTCTTCTCTATTAATTTCCCCGACGAGAGCCATCACTCAGCAGCCTGTGCCTTCCACATTGAGAACGATACTGTATTCAAAAGACAAGGGTGTGTCTGGTGAATTTATCTATAGTTTAATTAGGTTCCCAGATTTGAGCTATTTCCCAATACCATATTGTACACGATAAAAAAAGAAAAGAAAGCTTCCGGGTATTTTTTTTTGCAGTTCAGACATAATAGCATCGCCTGTCACTGAACCAACATTCTTGGTTAATCAGTGCTGAAGTCTATTTCGCCGTCGAAATGAGCTTCCCCTCCGCCGTCTGTTTGCTAAGAAGAACGCCTTATTTGCCGCCCTCCCTCGTTGGGAAGCTGGGCGGGGAAAACGCTCGTCCTATTGGTGGGTTCTCCAATTGGATAGTCCCTTCGCTCCTCTGAGGAGGAATTAAAACGTTGGGGGCCGAGCCTGCGTGATTGGCACGCGATCAGGGATGGAACCCTTCCTTGGCTGCCTTTTGGTGGCGCAGTACGGACGTGGGGAAGGGAGGGAAAAGGAGCTGCCCACCAGTCCTGTTAAGACGCTGGGGGTAGCTGAGAATCGCATCGTATCGACGTTCCTCCTGGCCGCAGCAGTATATATGTGTATGTTTCTAGGAAGGGCTTTCAATCGACCGTGTTCTTGCCTGGTTCAGGAAAGCTTAAAGCAGGGAGAGCCCTGGTGGCCTGTTTTTTTGTTTTTGTTTTCCTTTAATGTGTAATTCTCCTCTTTCGTTTAAATCTTGGGGTGGGGGATGGAAGAGCAGCATTGGGCCTGTTGGGCACTTGTCCACAGGCCTCACAAGCATAGGGGCCCCATACTAATGTGTGTATGTTGTTAACCTTTCAATGCATTTTGTATCATATAAATACAACAACTGTATGGCTTCGTTGTAAGGGCCCCAGTACGCTGCTTTGCTCAGGGCCCATAATGCTCTTAAGAGGGCCCTGAAGAGCAGTAGTAATAACAGCATCTGCTGACTGAGTAGGCAGCTGTAGGCAAGAGGTCAGTACTCTTAAAGTGGCAGCAAGCTTGGGTATCCAGCTTCTGCTTTTCTCTGCTCTTTCAGTGAATAGCGATAGCACTTAGACTTATATACCGCTTTATAGCCCTCTCTAGGCGGTTTACAGAGTCAGCATATTTCCCCCAACAATCTGGGTCCTCATTTTACCCACCTGGGAAGGTTGGAAGACTGAGTCAACCTTGAGCCTGGTGGGATTCGATCTGCCAAATTGCAGTAGGAATAGCTTGCAGTACTGCACTCAACCACTGCGCCACCCGCTGAGGCTCTGAATGGGAGCCTTTGTAAGGAAAAGAGCTGATACAAGCAGCCCTCAACTTGTGCTCACAATTGAGCCCCCCAGTGGGAAATTTGTTTAGTTTTGCCCCTGTTTTGCCACTTTTCTTGCCACATTTCTTAAGTGAATGACTGCAGTTGTTAAATTGCTAACACAGTCGTTGAGCGAATCTGGTTTTCCCCCTTGACTTGCTTGTCAGAAGGTGGCAACTCCGGAGACACTGCAAACGCCATAAATGTGCATCAGTTGTCAAGCATCCGAATGTAAATCACGTGACCAAGGGGATGCTGCCATGGTCATAAGTGTGAAAAAATGGTCATCAGTCACCTTTTAAAGTCCTGTTGTAACTTCGAATGGTTGCTAAGCCACAGACTACCTGTAGTTGGTAGAGAGGACCATCCTTTTAAACAGTAGGAACTTCGTACACTTGACTTACCATGGTTCACTGAGTGACCAATATTACAACAGCGCTGGAAAAAAATGGACTGATGACCATTTTTCACACTTGCAGCCAACCGTGGCCACATCCCTTTGGTCACATGATCAAATTAGCTTGGGAACTCGTTTGTATTTATGAGAGTTGCAGTGTCCCAGGGTCATGTGATCAGCTTATGTGACCTTCTGACAAGCAGTCAATAGGGGAAACCAGATTCTCTTTAACTAACTTTCTCTCCCCCAAATCCCCCACTGGTCCCCCTTCCCCCAGTTGGGGTGCGGGGAAGATCACCAGCCCTACAGATAATACAAATAATCAGAGTTGGAAGGGACCTTGTAGGTCATCTAGTCCAACCCCCCGCCCAAGCGGGAGACCTTACACCATTTCTGACAAATGGCAGTCCAATCTCTTCTTGCAAGTCTCAAGTGAAGGCGCTCCCACAACTTCCGAGGGCAAGCTATTCCATTGGTTGATTGTTCTCACCGTCAGAAAGTTTCTCCTTGTTTCCAGGTTAAATCTCTCCTTGTTCAGTTTCCATCCATTATTCCTTGTCTGGCCTACAGGAGCTTTAGAAAATAGTTCGACCCCTTCCTCTCTGTGACAGCCCCTCAAATATTGGAAGACTGCTATCATGTCTCCCCGGTCCTTCTCTTTACTAGACTAGCCAAGCCCAGTTCCTGCAACCTTTCATTGTATGTTTTAGCCTCCAGTCCCCTAATGATCCTGGTTGCTCTTCTCTGTACTTTTTCTAGAGTCTCAACATCTTTTTGATAATGTGGTGAACTAAACTGGATGCAGTACTCTAGGTGTGGTCTTACTAAGGCTTTATAGAGTGGTATTAGTACTTCCCTTGATCTTGATTGTATCCCTCTGTTAATACAATTTGGGATTGCATTAGCTTTTTGGGCTGCTGCTGCACACTGCTGTTAGGCTGATTGGTCTATAGTTTCCTAGGTCTGTTTTTTTCCCCCCTTTTTTGAAGATGGGAACCACATCAGCTCTTTTCCAGTCCTCTGGTAGTTCCCTGGTGCTCCAGGATTTTTGAAAGATATGGTGCAGTGGTTCTGAGATGACCTCTGCAAGCTCCTTTAAAACTCTGGGATGTAATCCATCAGGCCCCTGTGTTCTCTTACTATTTTTTTGCTTATTTTAACTTTTATTTCTGGTCTGTCTTTTATAGTTATGTTTTTGGTGGATTGAGCTATAGTTTCTTTTTGCGTGAAGACAGAGGCAAAGAATGAGTTAAGCAGTTCTCCTTTCTCTCTGTTACCTGTTACTTCCTTGCCATCTTCTCTCTTTAGTGGACCGACTATTTCCTTGATTTTTTTCTTATTTATGTGGTGGAAGAAACTTTTTTATTATCTTTGACTTTTGTTGCAAGTCTTTGTTCGTTCTGAGCCTTTGCTATCCTGACTTCGTCTTTGCAGTTTCTGGCTATCTGCTGATATTCTGCCTTAGTTGTATGTCCTTCTTTCCAGTTTTTGTACTTGTCCTTTTTTTCTTTCAATTTGCCAAGATCTTTGTGTAGCCATGCTGGTTTCTTGTTGGATTTCTTGTTTTTCTTTCTCAGTGGTATTGTGTTGGTCTGGGCTTCTATGATCATACTTTTTAGAGTTTCTCAAGATTCTTGAGTTGTTTTCCCCTTTAGGATTTTCATCCATGGAATCTTTCCCAAGGTCTCTCAGAGTTTATTGAAATCAGCTCTTTTAAATCCAAGACTCAGGTGTCATTATGTTCTGTTGCTTGTGTTTGTGTTATGTTGAATTTTAGTATGACATGGTCACTCTCACCCAAGGTTCCTGCCCTAGACATGATGACTTGGTAACTTTCTTCTGCTTTAAATCCTTCCATTGAGAACGAGTGAGAACAACCAACCAATGGGACAGCTTTTGCCTTCAGAAGTTGTGGGAGCTTCATCACTAGAGGCTTTCAAGAAGAGATTGGACTGCCACCTGTCAGAAATGGTATAGGGTCTCCTGCTTGGTCAGGGGGGTGGACTATGGCCTCCAAGGTCCCTTCCAACTCTGTTAATCTGAATCTATCTAAGCTCATTACTAACTGAACAAATGTAATGGTTTACTTAACAGGTCTGGGAAGAAAGATCATAAAATGGGGACCAAACTTACTTAAAATGAGTTTAAATGGTAAAGATTGTTTACCATTTTACATTGTTGGGGGAAATAGGCTGACTCTGTAAAACTGCTTAGGGAGGACTGTAAAGCGGTACATAAATCTAAGTGCTATTGCTAAGTGCTATTAACAAATGTTCCACTTAGCAACATAAATTTTGGGCTCAATTATTATAATTATTATCAATTATTACAATTATTATAATTATTATAGTAAGTGGAGGAGTTCCTACACAGCAAAAATAGTGGCGTCATGGGGGCATTTTTCTGTGGTAGATGTGCAATGAACAAAGAACTGTAGGGACACCTTTGCACTACAATGTGCAGTGTGCACATTGTGCAGAGGCCTTCCCTGGGCAAGGCAGATGAGGCTGAAGTAGAGAAAGGATCTGCTTGGGAGGCAGCCGGGTAGCAGCGCTGTTTCAGACGAAGCCAGACTGTGGAAGCTATTTTCTTCCTCAGGCTGATTTCAAAAGAGCTCGTTTTCACGGCTAGAAAAATCGCAGCAAGAGGGTGTTCAATTCTACTCTAATTGCAGCCTTTTTGGATAATGCCATGTTATTTACCCAACACAATGGGGTAAGATACATTCCGGAACCTGTCTGAGGATTTCTCTCTTATTAGCCCGTTCAGTCTCGGGGTTAATAGGAAAATAATGATAATTATGTCTTTGAGGGCAATAAAATCCTAGCAGAGTCATTCAAGGCACCTACAGTCTGTCATTGTTGGGCCAATGCGGCTCTTACATTGGGTTGGGCAGAATCAAAGCAGTTTTGTGTCTTATGTTTTTTTTTTTTTAAATGAGCACATCCAAGTGAAGAACATACACAATTTGGATGGGAGTTTTTTTCTTCTTCTTATTGATCAGAAAAAGAGGATAAGCCTTTTATTCGTAACGACTGCAAAATATTTAAATCCAGTGTCACTCAAGATCTCAGGCTCAGCACCATAATTCATAGATTTCCCAAGTTACCTTTTTTAAACAATATAGTAGTTGATAGAAATTCAATAAAATGGACAATATCCAAAAAAGATAATAGCATCTAATTAAAAAAAAAACAAAACAGTACTATGTAACAGGTTTGACTGAATTAAAAAAAATAGAAATCTATTATAGAAAGCTGAAAGTTATGCAAGCAAGTTTCTCTTACAAAAATAAATACTTTATTGCAATGGCCAGCTTTGATTAAAACCTGTTTAGATATGCAAATATTTAATCTATGATGCATAAATAAATCAGTTATTTCATTTGAAATCAATTATGCCATTAATGAGCTGCAGTGCCCTTGTTTCTCAGTTTTACTGAAAAGGGTTATATGGTGATTGTGATGGGAATTAAATATTATTCATGTATGAGTTATACATAGATGAGCATTTATGCTAGAACAGAATATTACAGAAGTAGTAGAAAATGTAAATGATCAGTTTAATTACAGACACTCATAGTAATCTTTAAAATGTAATAATGTCCATTTTTATTCTCCCTAAATACATTACTAGAAATAAGTCATGTCAATATAAAAACCTTGTATTTTTATATTAATGTTGTGCATGCAAAGGCATGTTGTTGGCATGCCCAACTACATTTCTGTGGATTTCTGTTCAGACAGCTGATGAGTGAATAAATACATGAAAGCAATAGAGAGCAAATCACTGCATAGTAATGTGACCCTTAGCTATGATTACATGTAGATTTAAAATTTGTTCATTGAGAATAATGTGGAGAGAAACTGAAGAGCTTCAAACTGGATGCATATTCTTCCAGTGCATGTTTTGCATGTAGATGCCATGGAAATGCAATATTTACGTAAATATTATTACAAAAACAGTTGTGACTGTAATGTGGGACCCCACATTTGGACATTTATCTTTGCTAGATTAGCTTCCCTGCAGCCAGCACGCACAACCTCTGATCCAACAAATGTTCATTGTTTGTTGTTCACTGCTTTTTAAAAAGGATAATAAAAACAAAATTCTTACAAAGGAAGACAGGAAACAACAGGATCCCTCACCCACCCACCCCCAATCTAGGACCAGCAGCTGCTTTTATGCTTCTTCACAATAATAAATACTTATGGATGGGCAGTGCAATAAATATATTAGCCAAAAACTCCATGATACTTAGTGACATGTTATAAATATAAATAGCTACTTCCAAATTAAGACAATGATCATTGAATAGAAAATGTAGCTCAATGTAAGTATTTGACCTGTGAAGCATTGTCAAGTATTAAAATAACCATAGCAAATATAACTTCACATATCATATATGCTTATCGGGTGTGAGCCAAGAGTCACCGATCAGGGAAGGGATCTTATGTCAATGGATAACATTGGTTGCCCCAGCCAGCAAACCCTATGAGGGTTACATTCATTTCCAAGTATCTCCAAGGTAGATAATCAGATAGTTAAGTATTTAAGCTGACATCTGCAGCAAAGATAAATTTCTACCTCCCCTCATATATGGGTAAGGTGAAAAGGAGGCATAAAGGAATGTGTGTGGGTGATGCTGCTTTCCACACCACAGTGGCATTTTTTTAAAAAAATTGTTGTTCTTGTTCCAAGGTCAAGGATGGCAAGTGCAAAATCAAATCTCCCACAGTCTCTTGCACTGATTGGCTGTCTGGAAGAATGAATAAGTGATGATGGACTTGGGCTTCCGAATGTGGATAGCTTTAAAAGAGACAAATCAATGCAGGATAATAAGGCTACTGGAAAACGTATGTGTTATATCCAGCAGTTGAAGCAAGTTGCTCTCAAGTCAGTTATTGGAACATATAAGCAGCAGGAGAAGAGAATGTCTTGTCCTGCTTCTAGGCTTGCAATGAGAAATTTGGTGAGAATAGAATAGTGGATTTGATGAGGCATTGCTCCGATGCAACATGGCAGTTTTTAAATCTGAAATTTACTTAAGCTTGTCTGATCATTTAACACTATGATTCTGAGCATATGGAACTTTCATGTGGGAAAATAGCAATACTTTTGCATATGTGGGTTTATTTTAGAAAGGTCTTCAGCTTTTCCTATTTTGCTGATTGTAGTGCACATTCCTCAGCGATACATCTCTAGGCACATTGTCTGGCTAATATTTGCAACTGAATATGAAAACCATATCGAATGTTTTGTGTATCATCCTCTTCTTTTAACAACCCCATAAACCCTTTCCTTGGAGTGGGCAACTAAATGGAGCTGAGTATTTACTGGCCGGATGCCCTTCCTTTCACCAATGCAGAGTTATATTCAGCAGATATATCCTCATCATGCCCAGAGAGATAAATATCTGCCTCTACCTAGGATCGAACTGGATTGTGAGGTGAGAGTTCCACCTCTAGGCCACTGCACTATTCTTTTGTGTTTCCTGTATGATACATAAAAACACTGTATTAAATCAGAGTTTGGAAGTAACAAGGAAGGGATTCTTTGGGGATTTTATGCATCCAGACATACAGCTCACAATTCTGTTATGTTTCTGTCCTATCAGGGCTGATTTGTAGCCTGTGCTGAACAGATAAAAAAATCTTGGTTTGCTTGTCCTTGTAAAGGTAGGTCTGATGCATAGCACTGCTGTTTTGGTATTCTTTAAGTTCCAAGGATAATACAATTTTCACTGTGTATCACAGGCTTATTTGGTAGCAGCACTCAGGCTTTAACATTGGTGTTATGGATGGACCCATCCCTGTGATTGCACTATACTCTCCCAGAGAGCTCACCATAGGCTTACAGCTGCCATATGTAAAATCAGACCATTGGCCAGAGCACATTCTTGCTTGCTAGAGATTTCCAACCATGTTGATTCTTAATTCTAGTGAAGATATTGGGAATCAATTTTCATGCCAAACATACAGTCTATAATTGAACCACAGGAAGGGGCCGATCCATGGTGTTCATGTGTAAATACTAGGGATTGGGGGATCAATGAAAAGCATGGAGCAGCTGCTCCACAAATAACCAGAAAATGACAGCTAATACAGAGTGTAATAAATAATGCACTTGACAGCTAGAGTGGGATTCACATGATTAAAGCTGGTCATTGTACTATCTTTTATTTAGTTTATTTTTATTTAATTAAAAAAAAATACTCAGGAATCCATGCATTTTAAATCATGTATTGACATATTTAAACCACATTTCTCTCTTTCTCCCCCCCCTCTTTCTGTCTCTCTCTCTCTGTATGTGTATGTATGTATGTATGTATGTATGTATGTATGTATGTATGTCAGGAAAAAAAACACACACACAAATATATATAAGACCGATGTTCTTTAGCAATTCTTTTATATGCAGCCTCAGAACTGGTTTTAAATCTATACTGATTCAGATTTACTTGTCACTCTTCAAATAAACAAAAAGAAATATTTCCCTAGGGATGTGTTCTATGGTCTTTGAGAAATAGGTCCTGCTTCTGCATTAATGGGGCTTGTTTTCAAATCTATGTGCTGTAAAATAGAATAACAGTATATATGATGCCTAAATATCAAAGCTCTTTGAATGCCCAATACATTCTGAAAGTAACAACTATTTCATGTACTAATATGCCAGAGTGTTGTCAAATTTAAGTATCTTTCCTGAAAAGTAGATTTATTGATAATCATGACACATACTTTTAAGGACAAATTTAGGGTATAATATTCTCATCTTAGATATCTTAGGATGCATCATCTATGGCAATCAATGTTTCAACTTCCAAGAGTGTTATTCTCAAAAGTTTTTCAGAGTTTTTCTTTTGTTCTGTACATTTACACATTTTATTATTAAGCTTCAAATCCTAGAGCCAGAAATAAAATTACTATAACATGCTCTTTGTGAGAAAAAATTTAATTGAGATATGGGTTTCTCCACATGACATCTGAAAAGGATTTCCTTACATTCTAGAAGCATTTATTACAAGGTGGAAAAAAAGCCATATAATTGGAGGAGCATATACCCTGTATAAATGCATTAAGGCCTGATGAGAGTTCTTTTGTGCAGTTGCAAGAATATAATTGGATTCAGTTGCTACTTTCTGAATTCTTGAAAGGTTGCAAGCTGGAGACCAACCTTCCATTGATGAAATACTCACCAATCCTAATATTTTATTTCTGTAGTTTTTCTTGGCAGTTATTTGACTACTAAAAGCATATGTGTCTTCAAACTTACTTGTTCTGTGAATACTGTAAGGTTTCTTTCTTTTCAATTATTTCCTATATAAAATAAATTTTGACAGACTTTCTAGCCTCTCTGATTGTATCATATAAGAAGACTAAATAAGGAAGCATTTTAGTATGTAAGATACATTTATCCATGTGATATGGATAAATGGAGTAACTATAAAGGAAAAAAACTATAAGGAAAAGGTGGAGGTCCACCAAATTTTCCTAGCAAAATCCCCAAGCATTCACATTTTAATATATGTTTTAGATTACAGCATTAAAAATGCTTTTAAATAAAATAAGTATTTTTTTTTGCTCCTCACTATTACAATCCCATATGAATGGATTTACCAGAATTTACAGTTTATGGAAAGAAGGGCTGCATTCCAGGTGAAAATTTCTAATAATAAAAAGTCTTTTTGTATTATATGTTGTTTTAAGAGACTTTCCAGGTCATACCTGGAAGTCCCCCTCTTAACAGATATGTTATTTGGCACTGTGGACATTTCATATATCCAGTATTATGATTAGTTCCAGCCTCACCACCATGTTGGAGTAGGTCAGCCTTATTCAATTTTCAGCTGCATGGCAAAGCTCATAACACAGATTATATAGTTTGGGGAATTTTGACAACTGAGATCGGGATGGTGCCCAGACAGCTGGGCTAGGTGATTTTCAAGGCCATTCCAGTTCTGTTATTTTGAATTATTTTCCAGTCATTCACTTATACTGTGGAATGTAGGCTCAGTTACATTGGTTCCTATGTTTATTCCCATGAACAGGCAAATCTCAGATCCAACATGGAGAAGTTAATGTGTGCTATTGCTGAAATAATGCATATATATTGTTACTCTGTGATACTATGGCAGCCAATAAATTTAACAAGCAAACAAAATATTGTATACTGCAGACACTAGCAATTAGAGAGCGAGAAGATAAAGAATATTATAAAATTTGGGATTTATTTTATCAATGGTTAGACAAGAAAATAGAGAAGTAAATTATATTATAAAAAGGAATAGTATAACATGTAAGATAATATGATGTAATGATATTATATAATTGAACATAATGAAATGAATTGTATGTTCTCAGATTTGTTAAAACTTAGATTTTCTCAGTAATAAATATGTGAATTTATAATTGAGTCTAATAATGATATAATAATAATACAATATAATATGTATAGTTCACTTATGTAATATGAGTATAAGTTTGGAAGGGGAAGACTGTTGATATTATGACATTGCACAAAAGAAATGTACCAACCAACATGCTGTATTTTGGAAGATGGTTTTATGTTGATGTTTTACGTTTGTTAGTGTTTGTCTTTAAAAAATAAAAAAAACTTTTACAAAAAAAATATTGTACACTGCCCAGAGGAAAATGGGCAGTTAAGAAATAGGAATAGCTAGCTATCTAGCTAGCTAGAGATAACAGAAATGATATAGATAGGTAGATAGATGATAGATAGATAGATAGATAGATAGATAGATAGATAGATAGATAGATAGATAGATGATAGATAGATAGATAGATAGATAGATAGATAGATAATTAGATTAGAGATATAATTTTTTCTTACTTCAAAGAAAGGTAATAAGTAAAGTTGGAGAAGGCTGTTGTAAAATTTCTGAAACTGGATTGTGATTCATGTATTCACAAGCAAATTTGATGGGCAAGAGGGTTTGCATGCTCAAAACAGGATCTTTGCCAGAATATGCTCCCATTCTAACTAGATAAGTATTTGTCCAGGCAGAGCAAGAACATTAATCTGATGGGATAATGCTCAATCCATTTATCCCAGCCCCCATCTTCAATACTAATTGCATGCTCATTTGCCTCATTGTCTCTTTTGAATCCTTCCCTCCACCAGTCATGGATGTAGTGTTAGAGGGATAAACTTCTGGAACCGTGTACAAGTGTTTGGTTGCACATGGTACACAACACTATGGTATGGAAGGAGTCAGTAGGGAACCTGTCTTGATGAAAAAGAATACATTGTAGCTTGGAAACTTTCTATGGTATCTGGATAGAGAGGAAGGCAGGTTGTTCCTTCAAAGTGAGAGTTGGATATAGCTCTTTGAACAAATAATAAAGATGGCATTTTTCAGGAGAGGTGAAGCTTGGATGCTACAGCAAACTTTATTGCTGCTCTCCTTAAGCTTAGTGCTTTTATTGGGGGAACGTTAAAGTAGAGGTTGGGGCCATATACAATATCCATTTAGTCATCAGAGTGGATGGGATAAAAAAATCTGGACTTTGTTTTTTAGAGTTTAAGAGGCTTTAAGGAGCAAAAATGATGCTTTAATAGCCTTGCAGAAATGACAATGTTCATTTCGTATTTTAGAACTCCTGAATCCCCTTCTCAAAACATTTTTACTCTTCTTGGCTTCTGAATAGTATAGTAACTGCTGTTATATACACTGCTCAAAAAAATAAAGGAACACAAAAATAAGACATCCTAGATCTGAATGAATGAAATATTCTTATTAAATACTTTGTTCATTATATAGTTGAATGTGCTGACAACAAAATCACACAAAAATTATCAATGGAAATCAAATTTAGCAACCCATGGAGGTCTGGATTTGGAGTTACACTCAAAATTAAAGTGGAAAAAAACACTACAGGCTGATCCAATTTTGATGCAATGTCCTTAAAACAAGTCAAAATGAGGCTCGGTAGTGTGTGTGGCCTCCATGTGCCTGTATGACCTCCCTACAATGCCTGGGCATGCTCCTGACGAGGTGGCGGGTGGTCTCCTGAGGGATCTCCTCCCACACCTGGACTAAAGCATCCCCCAACTCCTGGACAGTCTATGGTGCAACGTGGCATTGGTGGATGGAGCGAGACATGATGTCCCAGATGTGCTCAATTGGATTCAGGTCTGGGGAATGGGCGGGCCAGTCCATAGCATCAATGCCTTCGTCTTGCAGGGACTGTTGACACACTCCAGCCACATGAGGTCTAGCATTGTCGTGCATGAGGAGGAACCCAAGGCCAACCACACCAGCATATGGTCTCACAAAGGGTCTGAGGATCTCATCTCGGTACCTAATGGCAGTCAGGCTACCTCTGGCGAGCATATGGAGGGCTGTGTGGCCCCCTAAAGCAATGCCACCCCACACCATTACTGACCCACTGCCAAACCGGTCATGCTGGAGGATGTTGCAGGCAACAGAACATTCTCCACAGCATCTCCAGACCCTGTCACATCTGTCACATGTGCTCAGTGTGAAGCTGCTTTCATCTGTGAAGAGCACAGGGCACCAGTGGTGAATTTGCCAATCTTGGTGTTTTCTGGAAAATGCCAAACGTCCTGCACAGTGTTGGGCTGTAAGCACGACCACCACCTGTGGACGTCGGGTCCTCATACCACCCTCATGGAGTCTGTTTCTGACTGAGTACCCACATCCACATTTGTGGCCCGCTGGAGGTCATTTTGCAGGGCTCTGGCAGTGCTTCTCCTGTCCATCCTTGCACAAAGGCGAAGGTAGCGGTCCTGATGCTGGGTTGTTGCCCTCCTACGGTCTCCTCCACATCTCCTGATGCACTGGCCTGTCTTCTGGTAGCGCCTCCATGCTCTGGACACTATGCCGACAGACACAGCAAACCTTCTTGCCACAGCTTGCATTGATGTGCTATCCGGATGAGCTGCACTACCTGAGCCACTTGTGTGGGTTGTAGACTCCGTCTCATGCTACCACTAGAGTGAAAGCACTGCCAGCATTCAAAAGTGACCAAACCATCAGCCAGAAAGCATAGGAACTGAGAGTGGTCTGTGGTCACCACCTGCAAAACCACTCCTTTATTGGGGATGTCTTGCTAACTGCCTATGCTTTCCACCTGTTGTCTATTCCATTTGCACAACAGCATGTTAAATTGATTGTCAATCAGTGTTGCTACCAAAGTGGACAGTTTGATTTCACAAAAGTGTGATTGACTTGGAGTTACATTGTGTTGTTTAAGTGTTCCCTTTATTTTTTTGAGCAGTGTACATCCATCACCATTTCCTGGCTGTACAAATTGGAATGCCAACCCGCCCAGTCAATATTTATTGCACGTAATAAATAAAGTCAAGATGGGGAGGAATATTCAAAGCATTGCAGACTTAACAACTTTATAAAGCAATCAGAAACCTCCACTGCACTATTTAAAATGAAATTAGGGCCAGATTATTGTTGGTAGATGAAATGAAAAGGTGAATTTTGAGCAGCTGAATTTTCTTCTTGCTGATATGTTCTCAACTATTAGTAGTCCTGTTTCTACTTTTGCTTTGTCATCATTTACACTCAGTTTGTAAGCTCTTACCAAAGCTAGCTTGTCCAAACAAGGCAGAAAGCCACAAATAAGTTTTGATAGTGATTTTGGTTTGCATGCCCAAACCATTAGACTTGGACAACTCTGGGAGAACAAATTCCTACTCTGCTTGGATAAGCAAATAGGAGAATCTGGAACATGGATTTACAGGGTAATAACTGTATTTACCCACAGTAGGTAAAAGTTTGTCCTGTCCAGTCATTTCTGACTCTAGAGGGTGGTGCTCATCTCCTTTTCTTGGACAACAGAGCCAGCATTGTCTGAAGACATTTCCATGTTCAGGTGGTGAGCATAACAATATGCCAAGGTGCATGGAACACTACACGCACACTATAAGCAGGAACATTCAAGGCAGATGCTAGATGAGGAAATTCTGATCCAAGATGAATGTTGAACAAGAAGTGAGAATAGTTTCAGAAGTGAAATACCAGCTTCAGAAATTGTACAAAACTATGCATCTTTTAAAGCCTTTAACGTTCATTGTTTATTTCAAATGAAATTTGCAAGGTTCTCTTATTTTTAATTGAATATATAGTTTAAATTCAATAAAAAAATTAGATGTGTATTTGTTTCTTGCCTAACCCCTATGTTTAAGAAGGCTGTTCCGCTTTTATTATTGTTTCTGTGTAATTATAGCTACCATCTTAAATGTACATTGCTTTAATTTAAAATGTTTAAATGATGGCTTATACAAGTCTAAAATAGAAAAAAAAACATTCTTTGTAACTTTGAAGAATTATCATGAAGGATGCTCAGAGTTTGTATTTATATCCTACTTACAAATAATATTCACAGCAGCTATACATTTTACAAAACAGGAGTATTAAAACAAACTCAATGAGTAGCAAAAGTTACAGGAGGGCTCTGTTATTCAGTTTAAGATCCCCTTTTCACTAGAAACCTCACTGGGTCATCTCAGATCATAAAATGGACAAAGGGCAGTAAGTAGTCTTAAGAATCCTTGAGAAGACTGAAATGTAATAATTAAATAATACTATGAATCATTCAGTGAGTTGAATCCAGAGTTGGCTCTAGATTGATCAGCTTCTTTCATTAAAGAGAATTGGAATCCTCTCGATGGAGAGAGAATATAGGTTGTGATTTTCACTGATTTTTCTGAAATGCTTGGTGTTCTCTGAGTGAGTTGTTTTCTTACAGATGCTTCATTACCAAACTATTTAGATGAGCACAAACAAATTGCAGCAACCCTGGACACCAGGGAAAGGAAACCGATCATATACAACATCTTCCAATAAAATGGATACCCATTTTATACAGCCTCATCAAAAAATGCCTGATCACTCAGCCCACTGCAAGACAACCACCCAAGCTGTGAAAAGAATAATGCTACCATATATCAAAAACATTTAAGAAACCACCAACAGACTATTACAACCACATGGCATCACCATAACACACACAGTAACTAAAGCCCCGCAAACCATCCTAAGTAAAGCAAAAGATCCGGCAGCCCCAAAGGAAAAATGAGAGTCATCTTCTACAACATACAAAGTAAGGACTGAAACAGCCACTACGTTGGACAAACAAGCAAAAGTCTAGCAGAGTGCATCCATGAACACATACTAGTATCACAGAATACTGATGAAAACTCAGCTTCAAAACACAAGTACAGACTTAGCTATAGTTTCAGCTGGAAATCTGAGAGTAACCTATACTAAGCCAAGCCAAGCACTAGAGGATTTCTGGAAGCCTGCCATGTAGACAAATCAGCCATCAACAGATACATAGAGGTAAACAACATCTGCATATCATTTTAAAGAGATAGTCAAAAAGCCAAAAAGGAAACAAAAAGACCAAAATATCTCCTCAGCAGCAATCAATACTCAGATGATCATATATTAACACCAAGATTAATACTGTACCAACTATCATGAAGTAAACAATACATCAATATAGGAACCACTAACTCAGACAAACAAGCTAAACAACAGCCTAATCAAAGAACCACCAAGAGCAATCCTACGAACACTGACAAGGTAGCACGGATGGTGTCATCTATCTTAATAATGAAACATTTGCAAGAAATTCAGAGAGCACAAAAGTCTCCACAGTTCAACCGTGAGCTACACATATTTTCTTCTATCAGTATTGATTTCTCCCCTTTGTAGCCTTCAGCCCCCGATACAATTGTATCTACTCTGCTGAACTATCCCCAATAGATATATTTATTTATATATTTATATATTGTCTTTTTTTGTCTCAGGATATTTTTCTCCCCTCATAAATGATAAAAGAATTTTCATAGCATAATCCAGCTGAGAGTGAGGTGAAATAAACCCTGTTTTCAATACAATTGAAGATATATTTTGGGATGATAATGCTAAGATGATTCTAGGAGATGACATAAATTGCTAGTGGGCAAATGGCATCAAGCTGATGCTTGCAACACAAAGTATAAGCCACGATGGACAGGATATAAATAAGTTTCAGTTGAACACTTTACAAATCACCATTTTTCAATGGATTATAGGGGAGGAAAAGAAACAAAAACATATTCTATTTCATCTTTCATCTGCCTGTAACTCCATGTTGTTTCTGTGAGTTAGGGAACTTTCTAGAAAGGGGGTCTGGTTGACTGCAGGAAGAAGAAATTAGTGAAAATGATCCCCCTGTTTTTCCAGAGAGGGGTCTCATTAATCTTAGTCCATTCCATCCACCAATTTCTGTTGTTTGTGGAAGGGCTATTCCAGTCCCTTAAAGCATTGTGAACTGGTCAATATTCTGCCATTCTAAATCAAGCTGTACAAATTTTCTAATTCATTTTCTTTCTAATTCTAGAAAAGTCTAATTCTATAATTCCAAAGCTAGCAACAGATTCTGTATTATTTTGTGTACTTTATAGCAGGGTTCACTAGACTGAATTTTCATTTTGACACAATGGTTGGGATACCCTGCATGATAGAACATTCTTTTTATCCTCCTATTGTTCAGGAATCACTGTCTGTCTTGTCACCCAGTTGTTCTTTTTAGTTTGCATAACACAGATGTATGGTCAGCTGACACTGGCAATGACCAGAGGGTGGTTGCAATATCTATATATAAATTTCATTAAGTTGAGACATATTGACTCAGTAGGAATAATAATATTTTTAATATAACATTATGGTTATGAATAACTTTGTTGTACCACTCTACAAAGCTTTAGTAAGATCACACCTAGAAAGTGCATCCAGTTCTGGTCACCACACTATAAAAAAGATGTTGAGTCTCAACAACATTTTGGTCAGAAATCGATATTCTCTTCTCATCTCTTCATGAGAATGGCTTGATAGAACATATTCACATCTGTGCAAATGTAAGAACTTCTGTTTGTTCAACAAGGATTGCATTTGTGTGCAAGAATGAAATTAAGGTCTTTCCTTTAAAATTAAGCATTGTTCAAAATAGATTTTTTAAAATATTAGTATACTTCATTGAAGTATATACCTCATCTAGTAGATAATCTTCATCAAGGCTTTCTATACTCTATATGTTGGAGAACATTTAGTTTGACTGTATTATTCCCAAGTTATTGGCAAGCAGGTTTTGGATTTGAGTATCAGTGCTTTTAACTTTTCATAAGATTATATTTCATAGTCATATTCTAACTGACATGAAAATCATCACCCATGTTGTTGATTTACAGTTGCAATGTATATCCTACCACAGAATATCTGTATGTTTGGAAACATGTTTGTAGAAGGTCATTTTTCTCTGATTCATCTGACAGTTTCCAAATCATAAAATTAGTTCCTTTAGGGATAGAATCTGCTGAGAAATATGCTTCAGGGGATGATTTTTTTTTGCTATTTATTTTTAATCATTTCAAGTGTTACATTATACTGCCAATTTCTGATATTGTTCGAGGGCTTAAAATAAATCACATTCAAAAGTTAAACATACAATATCAAAAACTCTATATAAAGCAGCAATAAAATAATTTTTAAAAAGGCAGAAGTCCATTTAAAAATGTGTCATAGAACCATAGGATTGGACAGTATTGTTGAGGTCTTCTAGTCCAACTCACTGCACTGTACAGAAATCTCAGATTATCCCAGACTGTCCAACATTTGCTTGAAAAGCTCCATGAATCCTGGAGACAAGTCCTTCCATGGTCTAATAGCTCTCACAGTCAATACATTCCTCATTTCAAGTTTGAATTTACTTCTGTAAAGCTTAAAAAGCGAAGTATGGTTTTAGCAGCTTTAGAAACTTAATAAAGAGATTATGCTTCCCAGCTCAACTGGGAAAGGATTTCAAAAGAATGGAGGGTAGACACAACCTTTCCTTCTCAAATTATTTCAGTGAATAAGATGGAGAGCAGGGAAGGTATTGGTAGTAGGCTCTAAAAATAAGAAAGCATTTCTATTTCTATCTGAAAAGATGTTGTCAGCCAATACAACCAGCTGGGATGTTAAGTTTTTTATTAAATACATTTCCAAATCTGGCACAAGGTCAGTTCCGTATATAGGTTCTTTGTAGTGGTTTCTAATGAATGCATTATGGTTTTAAAACTGGTTTCTTCCAAGAAGGGATAATGTTGGCCAATCAATCAAAGTTCCATTTGGGAAAGCTGAAGATTTGGATATATACCTGCTCCTTCATGACCATGATCTCATCCATAACAAACAGTTCTCTCTGTATGTGACCTTCACAATAAGCAACTTAGTTTTATCTGAACTGGGTTTCAATATATCATCCTTTAATAAGACATTATTATTCTTTGCCCACTGCAAGTCTATGTCCAGGGAAGGCATATAATTACTGAAGATGTAATAGACTTATGGTTTGGATATCATATGGTAATACTGTTCAGCTCTTCTGATGATCTTTCCCACTAGTTTCATGCAGATAAAGAAAAGCTCTGAAGACAGAGTAGAGCCATATGCTAGTTCCCATTTTGAAGTGCTATTTATTGCATTGCTTTGCATTACCATATGAGAGTCTTTGACAGGTTGTCATTCCTATTAGAAAAAAGAACTAAATATGCATTCCTAGTTCTTGCTCATAGCATTGTGAGTGATGCCATTTCAGGTTTGCATTTTGGAGATACTATTGGATTAGCAAGCTAAAGCCTTAGACCAGAGGTCTCCAAACTTGGCAACTTTATCATAGCTAGCTGGAGAATTCTGGGAGTTGAAGTCTACAAATCTTCAAGTTGCCAAGTTTGGAGACCCCTGCCTTGGACAGCAAGATCTCTGTAAGTACATGTGTACCATATAAGGGTCTACTCTATGTTTCTTTGCACTTTATTCAGTATGTTCAGAGATCATGCTTGTAATATAAATAAAGGTCATTGAGCTCAAATTTAACAATCTATCCAGTATGTCAAAAACCAAGATTACCTTAATCCTTCTTTGCCATATCTCTGTTGAGATTTGTAATTAAAGAGATCTCAACATCTTGACCCTATTAAATATTTCTCCAGTAGAACCATACATGCATTGAAGACAAATTGATACCCACATTCACAAAAGCTTCCTGGTTGACATTGGGCCTCTTTCAGCTAAATGTGTCTCACAGGGTTGTTGTGCAGAAAAAAATGGGAGAAAGTAGAATTATTTGTGTCACTTTGGGCTCTTGAAAGAAAGATGGAATAAAACACTTAACAAATTCCAGAAAAATATTTTTTCTTCATTTTTAAAAGGCAGCAAAAAGTTCTGCAATCTTGAACTACAAAACTTAAAAATAATGTTGTTGAAAAGGGAATATAGATGTCCCTGCTTAGAGCTGGAACAATTTAACCACATATAAAAGTCTATTCAAAAATTTCTTATATCCTATTAGTTTGGAATCAAAATTTTCTCTTTTCTTTAGTTTGGATGATATTTAAGAACTTTGGATTTTCTTAGTTTATGATATGTTTGAAGCCTAAACTATTTTATAAGCCATTGGATGTCAGTTGCAACGTATCATTTGCACATACAGTTAAACATTAAATGCCATTCCATGCCAAAAATTACATACTATGTTATGAGAAATATGTTTGATAATTATCTAATCTCTTTTGAAAGCCATCTTAAAAGTAAAATAGTAGCTGTTAAGTACAGATATGGACTATTTAGTAAATATTTGCAGACTGTCTAGGGAATATTCAATATCAAAATTTAAAGATATGGATAATTTGGCTCTAGTATGATGGCAAATCATAGTACAATTTACAGGTTCAGTTACATATACAGTAGACAAAGGACAAGAGGGGACTCCCTAAAATAAACTGCTCATATATTATATTTAAAAAATAAAAATTTTAAGATGCTCTGCCACCTGCCACCTAAAAAAGATTACCAATTTCTATTACCTAAGCATCCTTTGAGTTTAAAGGTAAACACTGCATTTGAGGGAGGGAACAACTCATACTGCCAGGTAAAATATCCATCCTTTTGTATTATCAGCACAACTACAGAATATGTAATTGTGTTTTATGAACAACAGTATGAATGATTGGCCATGAATCATTCATACTGTTGGAATGGAATAGAAAATTTAATATTAGTTCCTAATAATATGGCTTGCACATAAAGCATATCTTTAAAAACATCTCAAATCTTTGTGCTGTGGATATGTATGACTCTAATTCCACTATAATTTAGTTTTACAAATTAAGTTTTTTCTTGTGTGGATCTCAGAGGTAGGTTTTCAGATGTAAATGAGATTTTGATGAAGCTAGGCTTTTGTTGAAGGAAAAGTCTTCTCAAACTGAATTCAATTACTGGTATAGGTGGACACATCCATATAGTTTTTATGAAAAAGATATTTATATCTTGTTTCATTGTTGTGGGATACCTATAGCTTATAGTCCTAGAAATTCCTAGTAGCTTGTTAACTGAGTATCAACCAGATGATCTGTTTAACTTTTTTGAGATCAACTAAGGCAGGGGTGTCAAGTTCATGGCCCACAGCCCGGATGCATCCTGTGCTGGCCCCACCCGCGCCTGGTTTAGCAAAGGGGGAAAAAGTCCTGATACATCACATGATGATGCCATGACAACCCAAGTTTGACACCCCTGAATTAAGGTCAGCTTGGGACTTTTTCCTGCAGTGACTTGCTGTCACATTCAAGGTAGGCCAGGTCAGGAATTAGACAAAATGAGAACTATTAGACAAATGAAAGCAAATATACAAGTCTAGGATAATATTGCAAGATCCAATTTGGATTCATCACCAGGACCAGGGTTTTAGTCTTCCAAGCTTTCAGACTCATGCTAGAGCCTGTCCTCGGGGAACTTCTCTCTACTGGAATCACAGTAAAATGATTTTACTATTAGAACTATTAGAACTCTACTTTCAAGAACCTTGAAAATCTGAGAGCATTTTTCCTTCCCTCCTTCAGATACCAAAGGGAATTAAGAGGGTAAGTTTAAACCTCCCCCACCCACACTGCCTTTTTTTCCTCAGACTTTACCAAGGTTCTCTGCATAACTTCCCCAAGATTATTTACCAGCTTGATTTTCAGTTATTTTAATAAGTTTAATATATTTATGAGTGTTTGGTTTCAACCCTCTTGTTCCTGATCTTACATTAGCTGCTTAGAGTCACATTTTGTGAATTTAGTGGCTGTATAAATCCTATTTAAAATGTATGTATATGTTTCTATTCTTAAAAAAAGTTAAGAAAGACCTAGAAGTACTAATGGGATACATATGAAATAAAATAGCATTATTGTGCAGATAATTATTAATATGATTATTTTGTTATGCAGTCAGTCCTGGTGCTGTTGGAAGAACTGAATGGGATTGGGGACATGTGAGGAAAGGGATGGTCTCCTGAGGCAATATTGTGCCTACCAAAAATAATATACCAAATTTTTAAAAGAAATAATAAATTTTAAAGCAGTCCTGTGAGAAATACCAGTCTCTTCTGACTTTCTAATACTTCAGTAGAGGAAAGAATTCCAGCTACCTTTGCAGTTAATTTATGTACTTTGCAGATGTATATAAACCTTAGCCAAAGTATATGGATCACCTATGTTAAGCTATGTGGAAAAGACAAACTGGGATTTGATGATAAAAACATCAGTGATCAGACATTTTACATGTACTGCCTGTGTATAGCAGTCAAACAGGCAGGGAAAAATGATGTACAGATTAACATTTCTCTTCCTAGAATTCTTGCAGATATTCTTTAGACATTGCAGACATTGATATTCTCAAGAAACTTCAATTTCTTGATTGCAAGAACAAAATCTCCTACACAGATCTTTCCTCATTAGGGAGGGAAAACCATTATGCAAAGCAAAAAATATTGCATCTCTCCCATCTGTTAGTCACTTGACCAACAAAAGAAGTAGAGATGCTGAACAGACAATACTGAGAAGGCCACATAAGGTCTTGTTCTTAATATCAGAAATAACTCTTTAACATCTGTTTTATTCCCAGAAAATTTTCCGTAGTTGAAGGTGTAGAGTCTAGACCAGGAGTCTCCAAACTTGGCAACTTTAAGACTTGTGGATTTCAATTCCCAGAATTGCCCAGCTAGCATGACTAGCTGAGGAATTCTGGAAGTTGAAGTCCACAAATCTTAAAGTTGCCAAGTTTGGAGACCCCTGGTCTAGACTCTAGAGAAAGGATCCCGTTAGCTCATAAACCTGTAATGTAGTTAGTCACATGCTACATCAGAAAATAGGATGAGGGGCCTCTCACTTTAATGAGTGGTTTCCTGGATCTCTGTTTAATTCATTGTTATTGTTGGTTAAAAAATCATGATATATTTTTCTTTCAAATTAAAGAATAATACATTTGTGACTGAACTAATGGAAGATCCAGGAAAAACTCCACAGCAACTCTGTATAGGTGAATACTATGTTTGACTACATTCCCTCTCCTAGGGATCTCTCAGAGATGGCTAAAGAGCACCCAGCTGTATGAACTACATTGACTCTCCAGATAGACTAGTAATGAAAGAATGGAAACTAAAAAGAAAGAATAACCAGAAATAGCTTTTTTACTTTTGCAGAGATCCCTAATGAGCACCCAGATGTATGAACAATTTATTGCAGCTGCAATCTTCTATATATCAGATGTTTCTCTTGTCCTTCCATATGCAGCCAAGTAGCCATTCATGAAAAGATAATTCTCATTGTCCAAGACCATGCAGATCACAGCTGAGATCTATAGAATCAGCCATGACCCAAAGACAATGAACTTACTTTGTTCCCATGTGGTTTCAGTAGGCATCTTATTCTTAATAAATAAGTTATTAAAGAAGTATTCCAATCTTGATTGTTGTGAAACTTTTAAAAGCAGAAGGGTACAAAAAAGATAAATGATTACATTTTTCTGTGATGTTAATTGAGTATAACAGCAGCTGTTTAATAAATCTTGGTGTCTTTAAGCTGTGCCTTTTTTCTTATGAGGGTTAGCGTATGAAAAATTATATATATTTTTCTTACTGTATGTGCACTCATAGCACATTGAGTACAGACACAATAACCATTAGTAGGACTAAAATTTTGCATTTAGTCATAATAATAATAGGGAGAAGGGAGCAAATCCCACAGTATTACTATATTAGTTCAGACATATGTCCTGAACTAATTAGTCTAATACTAATTCACCAAGGTTTTTTTTTTAAGTTCTCTTGGTGAATTTACTCATTCAACATTCATAAAATATTTTCTCCAAAAATATAGACTCTTTTAATTTGCATAAAACATGTGAGAATAATCAATTCCTTCCTCCCTCCCTTCTGTAGTTAAAACATTTATTTTGGAGAAATTAATCAAATTCTAATCTGGAATTACTTTAGTTTTTATAAGAAAAACACAGAATACTAATGAGAAGAATAGGGTACAGCAACAAATGCACACCAATAGAAAAAATGGAGAGTCATATATTTAAATCAGGGTTCCCCCAAATAGTCTATATATCCACCCCCAAATACCAATAAGCCTGACCAAGGGGTCATAGTTTTGTAGTATTAATAGTTAAAATAATATTTGTTGAATTATTTTCATTTAATAAATTGTTGGGGGTTGATGCATAATTTGAAACTTCATGAATCAGTTGATGAGCAGAAGTGCTTGGGGTTTAAATAAGGTTTGATTTGGATTTGAAAAGTCAGAAAATAATTGTACAGGCAAGCTCTGGACCATCAAGAGTTGGCTGGTAGTAGGCAGTATTTGCTATTGCTAGATTGTTAGGACATGATTGTGTAGGTAGTCAGACTCCATCTATTCTAATAAAGGGCAAAATGAGAAAGCACAAATATGCCCACCCAGAGATACATTAAAAGGAGACGAGTAAGAGGAAGAAAGTGTGAGCATTTTCATTATAAAGAAGAGGGTCCCCAAATAATAATGCAGGTTCAGATTCAAGCCTATATCCTAGATGATTCTTCTAATGCATGAGCTTGAATCAGAAAAGGAAACATGATTTGACCATGAATACAATTTCAACAAATGCATTTTAGTGGTATTTAAAATGACGATGCCTCACATACCTATGTGTATGAAGCTACAGGTCCCTGTTTATTCTGGTTTTTTGTTTTTGCTTGTTTGTTTCTTAAAGCGGCAATGTCTTCAGCTATTGTTTCTGGGCAATTTTTGGAAGAAACTGACAAAAATGGCATATAAAATAGCACCACTACACTTTCCGAGTAAGAATACACAAAAACCAAAATCATTATTAGATATTTTATGAATGGGTTTAAGGAATATAGATAAATTAACTTTGGCTTGTTAAGATGAGTTAAAAGTCATTAAGGGAGAGGATGTTCTACTTTTGGTTTGTTTTCATTTTGTTGTGATTTACAGTAGCTTGGACATTTTATTTTCTGTTGGATTAATCTTTTACTGTATTATTATTTGTTATTGATATCCAAATTGTCCTTTTGATGTGTTTGCCAACACTTACGTACACTGATTTCTCCTTCCTTTACTCTGGGATCAGTGTAAGTTTCTGATTAAAATTACATTCCTAAAACAATATATTGAGAAGTATAATGTTTTCAGTGAAAGTCTCTTCTTAACAATTTCTGATATTTCTGGCATCTTCTAGGATCATGGTGAAATTTATCATACTGTTGAATCAGATTTTCAAAAACTACATCAAGTGGAAAATTGCTCTTGTATAGAGACTACTGTAAAAGAGGTTGTGTTCTCTTGAAACTTTCTGTGCCTTTCAGTATCAATGGCATGATGTTCTTCTAGAATCTAGACTAGCAGTGTCAAATTCAAGGCCCAGGGCCTGGATCCAGCCCATGGGTCCTTAAATCTGGCCCACAGGTCCACCCTGGAAACAACAAAAATGTGTGGCCCTCCAAAGCTCCATTTTTGCTGGCAGAGGGGTGCAGGAGGCCATTGCAGCTGAAAATGGAGCTTGGGAGCCCGTTTTTTGCTGGTAGAGTGCTCGGGCTGCCACCACAGGCACCCCCAATATGAGTGACATGCCTACCTTGGCCATGCTCCCTGCCCCCCCCAAGGTCAAACACAACTCTAATGCAGCCCTCAGTGAAATCAAGTTTGACACTCGATCTAGACATCTGATGGGATTAGACCATCTGATGGGACTAGGCTTTGAGGACAATAATTCTGGTTCTTGCAATCAGGAGGTAACCAATATATGGTGCAAAGGGGACTATAGGTGACTATCTAGGTGAGTGATCTTTGATGTGCTTCAAGGAGCAGGTTCACAGTATTCCTGAAATCTCAAATGTCATTAGATTTGCAAAAGCTGGCTTTGGCAAGGAATGCCAGTGTGCAATATTACTACTATTATTACTACTACTCACTACTTGGTGAGTAGGCTATAGTAATATTTATCCATATATTTGGTTACCTTGATTATTGTATTGTGATGTATTTGGGGCTATCATTGCAAAGCCTAAATAGCCTCGAGCCTGATTACCTGCAGGATTGCCTTTCCAGCTATGAATCTTTCTGGTTCAAAAGGAGAACAAGGGAGGACCATCTGTGGATTTATGTGCTACAAGAGCTTAAGCTGTCTAATAGGTGAGAAACAGCGTTCTCCTATGTGGCTCCCAGGCTGTGAGAAGCTCTCCCCTAGGGAACTGCCCTTGCTTGATGGAGTGTGCATCTGCAGGAGCAGTGGGGGAGACTTTGGCCACACAGAGTTTTCCCAGAAAGAGGCCCAGATTAAGAGACTGCGCAATCCTGAGCTGGATGGAGCTTGGGGAAGGGGCAGAAGTTAAGGTAACCATACCCTAGAATCTCTCAGGATATATCAGGTAAGATTAGAAAGTTATACCTTTAGTTTGGCAAGGTTTTATCCATTAGGTGTAAACTAATAAAGCATTGAGCTTAATTGAATCTTGCTATCTCAACTCTGAGCTTGGGCCTGACCCTTTGTTTCCTATTCTCCTAATATTTAGCAAGTTAATAAAGATGTTCTTCCACAAAGCTTTTAGCTTTTAACTGTTAATGTAATGCTTGGTTTTGTATTGAGAATTTAATTCTATTGATGCTGATTTAGTAGAAAGGACAGAGAGAACAGCCTTGAAGGACAAAGTATTCAAGGCCTGTGAAGAGACAAGTATAAAGGTGATGGTCAGATTAAAGGAGCTGAGTTTAGGCCAAAAAAGTAGTGTAAATATTTTATAAAGCTCCTCCTTATTAAATATGTTGGGGTGGGAGGCAGGAAATGATATATTACCCTTGCAAGATTCTGTTACTATAGCTTTACTGTGAAAATAGTTCTGACCCACATGACATTGGCATCCTAGTCTGATCCACTTTGAGAGGCTGACATTAATTTATATCTTATAAACAAACCAATTTATGCACAGAAAATTTGCAATGTTTGGCAAGGAAGTGGTTATGAATTGTCCTATTGTCAATTGGAGGCTGGAAGGAAGCAAAGGGGCTTGTCATCACCTAATTTGGACCGCAGTGTTTATTTTGTTCTTTGTGGCTATGCAATTTTCATGTTGTTTCTAGAATTTTCTGGGTCATTTTTCTCCTATTAAAGCAATGATACTATATTTAGGAATTCAAAGATGATGGAATTGGTTTTATGGAGTCATGGTGGGAATTGTAGCTATATCCCCCCAGGGCACAATATGTAATAGTTTTAATATGCTAACTCCAAGTCACAAAGAGTGAGAACATTTCCAAATAAAATAACTCTTGATCCAATACATTTTTTTCTTTCCCAGATGTTATATCACCTTCTTCAATAAATGTTGCTTTAAAAGAACTATTTTCCCTACATTTTAGCTTTCCCCACACAAAGTCCTGTTCTAATCTGTTGTTTTGACCTTTCAGTATTGATACCACGCTTCAATATGTTGTTTTGTATTCTTGTTTGCATGCTTATTATGGGTGAATACTGTTAAGTAAAATATATTGACGATGATGATTTGATTGTTACTAGTATTGTAAATTGCCATGTTATTGGATGCCTTTTAGTATAGAAACAAGTTAGATAAATAATACACAAAGATTGTGATATTCAAGTCACAGCAGTAGTTAGACTCTGTGCTGGCTTGCCATCCTTTGCATTATGAACACGTATAAGCATTTGGGCTCTTTGTTATTGTCTGGCTATAAATAGAGTGATATGTGCCTTGTTCTGAGTGACATTATATGTTCCTCTTGTATTGACTAGTGCCTCCTTTGTATGGGTAATGGCAAGGTATCATAAAAGGGCAAGGACAGACAATCAGTCTGTCCTTGCCCTTTTATGATACCTTGCATTTGCTGAAGCTGGGATTGCAAAATTAATCTTTATATCTGCCATGGGTTTCTATCCTGTGACATTGACTCTGTGCTGCTGTGCTAGCATAATAATGCACCATATATTAGCCTCTGGCTGAAAGGGCCCCTACCAGAACATTGGACTGCATAAAGTTTTGAAAGTTAAACTTTTGGTTAGCAATAGCAATAGCACTTAGACTTATACACCACTCCACAGCGCTTTACAGCCCTTTATAAGCAGTCAACAAGAGTCAGCATATTGCTCCCAGCAATCTGGGTTTTCATCTTACTGACTTTGGAAGGATGGAAGGCTGAGTCAACCTTGAGCTGGTCAGGATCAAACTCCTGGCAGTAAGCAGCGCTAGACTGCAATACTACATTCTAACCACTGCTCTACCATGGCTAAATAGAAAAATTGTCAAAAATAAATAGAATTAAAATTCTTAGATTCAATTCTGTTCCAAAATGTCTGGAAAGGTTTTGAAAATTAGGCTAGAAAGATTGGACTGAGAATCACGTTGCCTTCTCCTGCCCTATACAGAAATCACCTACACTCTCTTTCCCTGGCATTTGATCCAAGGAGATAGAAACATCAGTGCTATTTGTGTTGACTGTAATTGTAAATTAGAACAGACCCAATGACAAAGTGGCTAGAAAAACCTGTCAATCATTTCCTTGGATCCAGTAGACCAGTTCACATTTGAGATGCCTATATCATCTGATAAGGTGCTAGTGGTACATGGGAATGGGCTTCTGAAGCCCCTGCTTGGCTGGTGCTGATGGACTTGGCTTGGGAAGTGATTTCAAAATATGTTGCTTGGTTTTTCACAGCCCTTGGCTAGTGCTGTAAAAGTGAGGCCCAAAGGATGTTCCTGGGTCCAGCAGTGCCTCAGCTTCCTGGCAGAGGGGGCTGAAAACTCTCACTTGCCATATGGCTTGTGTGTGGGAGGGGGCTTCAATTTTCTGTCATGGGTGATGAAGTCATTTTCACAGCTTAATGATGCACTAAGGGATTAGGATGGAGGGGGATTTGTTTGACAAAAGCAGGCCTCAGATGTGTTGCAAAAAATAATAATGTATTCAAGCCTTTATTAGATTAAAAGCAAGAGCCACGGAATCAGTTAATCTGTATTAATCCTTTGAAAAATGGTTTAAAAGAAGCTTTAATCAGAGGAACAGGCACCCAGATGTCTCCATCGCTCCCCGATGGCATGTAGAAAGTGGTTTTCTTCTTCATAAAATGTGTAATGGAAAGAGGGAGGGACGGAGGGAGGGAGGGGGGGAGAGAGAGAGAGAGAGAGATCTTTTCTATTCATCTGCAGGGATTTCTCTCTGAGTTATAGCCACAGCCCCCTATATAAATATATTAGATAAATAGAATAGATAGATAGATAGATAGATAGATAGATAGATAGATAGATAGATAGATAGATAGATAGATAGATAGATAGATAGACAGACAGACAGACAGACAGACAATAGATTGCATACATATAAAATAGGGGGGGAGAATGAAATTTAATGGGGTCAGTCCCAAAACGTCCATTTCTAAAACCTTTTGGCTGTCCTTTCCCTTTAATGCATTTAGAAAAATGATGGGCAGTTGTGAGCAGGTTCTAAAATTACTGGGTCAGCATAGGAATCTTAATTACCAAGTGAAGTACTGTAGGGATTTTGTTATTGTGGATTGTATCCTACAGTAAATATTAGTGTTCTAACAGAAGGGGATATATGTAGTTCAGGACTGAACTATGGAGTCCTTACTGATCTCTGAGCTTGATTGCAAATTTCTCATAAGCCAACTAGATATAACATCATCAATGTGAATGAATGTGGAGTTTGCTCCCTGATTATAAACACTGGCTTGCCCTGCCAATTTGGGTGGGTGGGTGCGGGTGTTTTCCTCCTTGGTATTTTCTTAATCACACTCATGGCACTGATGATGTTACCTAGTCAGGTAATGAAATGTCTGCAAGCTCATAAAGCTGCAAGGATGTCACAAATGCTACTGGATATAATGTTGATATACTCACTCATGGCAGTGTCTATTCCGTCTTAGAATCATGGCTGTGTCAGATTCCAAGTAATGCAAACATTATAAAATAAACTCCAAGGCATTTCGATTCCTCAAAGAACAAATTTATTAGGAACTCAAACTGAATTCATATGGATCCACCACCTAACTGAATTCAGGCTTAACAGGATGCTTCTTCCCTAGTTTTTGGGACCCCCTGATGTAGTAGCTGTTCTTTACTGTTACAGCATCATGTGAAACTTTATTATGGACTTGTAGCCCATCCAAATCAAGGCAGATGCATTCCGACCTCAGTGAAGGAAGGGTATACAATGCTTTAAGGAATATAATTAGGAGTAGTTATAATGAGGTATAATAAATAAATATTTTTTTAAAATTACCATCTGCCAATTACAAAAGGCCACACTGCTTGGATGCATACTAATACTCTGCTAATACATTATGATATCCTAGGTTGTTAGAGAGAACACTGTGCTTATAAAGGCCAACATCAGCTGCAGAATTGGCTGGGATTTTACATTTTTGTGAATAACAATAATGCAGAAGCCATTATTCTATAATATAAAAATAGTGATTATATAGTTATTAATAGTTATAATAGTTATTCTCCTAACATTCTTGTCAGATAGATCACAATTGTTTCCAGTTTGATGGAACTTTGAATAAAATAAATGGAACTTGCCTATCACACATGAAGATAAGATTTTGGTACTAAGTACACCTTTTTGGATTTTTTTTCCTGTTGATCTCAGAGGCTTTATCTTTAAGTAAATGTACATGATGTAACACTTAATTTTTCAAAACATCTCTGGTCAAGGGAGATCTGACATGCCAGAATAAGGAAACAACAATGGACGCTACTTTTTATTTCCTAAAATCTTTCAAAGCTATTGCTTCCAAGTAAGTTATCTCTACAAGAAGACTTAGTAGGTGACTAAATCCTGAAGAAGGTTGAGTTGACATAACAGACGGACGCTATAAGCATGGTTTAGACTTTATCTAATAACTTACTTCCACCCACCTTCTGCATTTTGTTAGCACTGTTGAGGTTTTAAGAGTCAGCTTGGCATCAGGCTAGAAACCAGGAAATAATGGGTTTTAATCCTACCTTAGGCACAAAGCTAACTTGGCCCAGTCACTTTCTTCCAGCCCTAGCAAGGAGCCCTAGCAAATCACTTCTGAAAACAGGCCAATAAGACTGCAGAGACTTCTCCAGGCAGCCAACAAGAATCAATACTGAGTCAAAGGTTGCCTTCCCATCCTGAGGTTTCAGTTTCTCACTGTATAGGTCAGTGGTGGCTAACCTTTTTGGGCTCGCGTGCTAGCACCCAGAATGTGCACGCCCCCTGCACATGCACGTGCAATCCCCCCCCCAACCACCCCCTTACCTGCACTGTGCCTCACAGCTGATTTTTCTGCTGGTTTGAGGCCTTTTTTGGCTTCCCAGAGGCTTGGAAAAAGCCTCCGCAAGGCTTTTCGGGCTGAATAATATGCCCGTTTTGTCACTTCCGGTAATACAGGAAGTGACGAAACGGGCCTATTTGTCCTGAAAAGCCTTGCAGAGGCTTTTTCCAAGCCTCTGGGAGTCCGAAAAAGCCTCAAGTCAGCAGAAAAATCAGCTGTGAGGCGTGCACATGCGCAGTGAGGTAAGTTTGCCTGTGGCTTGCATGCTGACACAAATGTCTCTGCGTGCCACTTGTGGCACGTGTGGCATAGGTTCACCATCACGGGTATAGGTAGTCCTCGACTTACAACAATTAACTTAGTGAGTGTTCAATGTTACAACTGTACTGAAAAAAGTGACTGATAACCATTTTTCATACTTACGGCCATTGCGGCATCCCCATGGTCATGTAATCAAAATTTAGACATTTGGTAACTGACTCATATTAATGATGGTTGCAGAGTCCTGGGTCGTGCAAAATTAATGGGGAAGCTAGATTCCTTTAACTTACTAACTTAAAAACTGGAGTAATTCACTTAATAACTGTGGCTAGAAAGGTTGTTAAAGAGGACAAAGCTCACTTAACAAATGTCTGTGGTTATAAATCAAGATTTACCTATATTATTATTATTAATTCTTCTTGATTATTCTTTCATAATAGGAAAAAATATTTTTCTGTTGGAAATTGGAAATTCCACTTAATAGTTAAATTAAAAGTGTTACTTGCTTAGGATAAGTAAATCCTTTAGTTAGCTAGGATAGGGACATATTCTGAAAGTTGAATTTAGTTAAACAATTGCTCCATCTGCTGACCAATAATTTATGCAAGGCTCTTTAAATGTTCCTAAGATGTTGAATTTTTCTGCTGCTTTCTAAATGCTACATATGTTCTTTTTTGGATTCTGTCCCACAATTGCATTGATTGCCGTCATACTGATAAGAAGAAGCCAACACTGAATCTAATGAAGTTGAATTTTGCTTTAACATGAATAAGGTTGTCTTGTTGAAATTCTTGTGTGTCATTTTGGGAAAAATGAAAATGTTTGCAGAATGACTTGTAAGAGGTTGGTGCAAAGGTTATAATATGAAGTGAATTCCGCCCCCCCTTCTGTGTGAAAATGTTTGTAACAAGAAAAATCTTTGTTCTTTGTTGAAGAAGTCCTCAAACAAAAAAAGCCTGGGAAAGTCAATGAAAAAAGAGAAAGTCGAATACAATTTTAAAATAATTATTAAAATGTTTTTTAAACTTTTTTTTTTCTTCTTGGGAGTTGATCTAAATTTTACATTACCTATTTTCAGCACATGAAGGTCAGTACTGTGGAATTTTGCTTTATGGCATGATGTTTTAAAGGGATTGTATCTCCACACTTTGGAGTTCATTAGAAATTTCCTGGAGAGTAATTTAAGGCACTGTTTTTTTTTAATCATTTTATGGCTTTATTTTTTATTTTATAGTTTTATAGTTCTTGGGTTTTACCACTGTTGTAAAACTGTTTTACCACTGCTCAAGGTTGTTTTAAATGGGGAGGGTCATATAAATCTTAAAAATAATTAAATAAACCAAGTAAACCAAGTTTTGGACCTTGATCTTAAATAAAATGAAAGTGAGAGTCAAAACCCAGTCTGATCTGTTTTTCTAAATCACTGAGTTGAAATCTGAACCAAAGCTTATGGTTTGGGCAGATTTTTAGATGAAAAACCTGTGAAATGGAAAAGTGAAAGAAAATGAAATGAAGGGTGTTATTTCCCCAGTAACGAACACGTAAAATAAAACAAGGATATTTTAAGTATCCTTGACTGAATTTTGATGTTCCCTTTATGATTATACAATTCTTATTAAAATAAGTGGTGTGTTTGCATATCTGCAGGCCTGTGTATGTTTTAACACTCAGCCCAATTGTGATATTGATAGTTTTATATGCAATGACAGTTTCTTAGGCTCTTAAGAATATGTATGAGTGTATTAAGAATAGAATATTTGGAAACCAGCCACTCATACATTTTGGGGAGAGTTTATTGTCCAGGAAATATGATCTATATATTAAAGTAAACATTGTATTCAGGCCAGACTAGGGACAAAAATGCAGGAAACATTTGAGGAGGAAGTGTTAAACACAGGTATATGCAGTCTGTCACACACTCCTTTGTGTGTTTTTTCCCTTTTCTTTTTCTTGAGAGAGAGAGAAGAGAAAGAGAGGGGTGGGTGGGAAGAGAGATTGTTTATATAGAAAGAGGTTTGCTGGGATGTATTAATAATAAGAGAGTAAAACGGAGTTCCATTCAAGTGGATCATCCTCCATAGACCAACTGACCTTTTCCCGCACAGCTGCCTTGAATTATTTGTCTTGTCTTTTTCAAACAATATCAATTCTATTTTCAGACCAGACATTTCTCTCTCCTCTCACGTATATAACAGATGCAGGGAAGCCATGTGCTGAAGGGTATGCTCTATGCTTAGTGATGTGTCCTTATTTCCTGCCTTAATCTTAATCATTTAAAACAAACCCCCATTTTAGTCTCAAAGTGGCAATATCTGTTCTGATGGCCAGCATCCTCTGATTAGTGTTTCTTACTGAAGGCAAAACATTTCCCTTCTTTTATTCATTTATTACAGCAGCTGAGCAAAATAGATGAATCTTTCAAGGTTGTGTAGCACTGGAAAACAGATTTGAAATAAATGGTTTCCTGTTCCAAATCAACATGTCCACAACTTTTTTTCCTAATCACTTTCTGAAAGGTATTTTCACATTCAGATTTTCACTGCCTAATAAGATTAGATGATGACTTCCACATACAAAGTCAGCATTAGAGATCAAGCACCAATAGACAAAACTTTTCTATTGGATTATATATATATATATATATATATATATATATATATATATATATATATATATATATATATATATATATTTGTTTTCTGAGGTTCTCGGGTATTTATATGTGGATCTTTGGTTGTTCGGGTTTTCTCCCGCGTAAGATTGAAGTATCTAGGCAACGTTTCGATGAAGTCTCATTCATCATCTTCAGGCTTCTGTCTCCGGCTCTGTGCTTTTCAGAGTAATGTGAGATTGCAGCTGCTTCCTCCTTTAACTGCCAGTGGGGTGGGACTTGATTGGGTGGGGGCTTGGCTGTGTTCTGATTGGGTGGGGGTGTGTTCTCATTGGTAGGGGTTTGGTTGTGTTCTGATTGGTTGGGGGTTAGCCGTGTTCTGATTGGTTGGGCGTGTTCTGTTCAGGTGGGGGCTTGGCTGTGCTCCGGTTAGTCTTAGTTGCTGGGGATTTGAGCTGGTGAGTTGTGATCTTGCTGTTTGGCTTCTAGTTCGTGGTCCTGTTGCATCTTCATAGTGGGTGTCGGTTTGCTTCATGTATGGCTCGGAGGGGTTTGAAGTGGGTAGTGATGCAGCTGTAGTGCAGCTTCTGGTCCATGGTCGTGTCTCATCTTCTGAGTGGGTGAGAGTCTGTTTTCTACATGGAAGTGTGGTGGTGGCATCTTGTGTGGCTCTCATGGGTGTGGGTCTGGTGTCCTTCTTCATGTTAGGTACTCGTCTGTTCATGAGGGCGGGTTTCCAATGCACGCATTGAAGAACATAAGAACTCAATCAAAAAAGAAGAAACGACCTCTTCCCTGGTCCAACACCTCAAAGCCACAGGACATGAAATTGATTTTAAAAATACCAGAACTATCGCCAAAACCGAACACTTCAACAGCAGAATAATCAGAGAAGCCATAGAGATAGAAAAACGCCCACACAGCATGAACAAACGAGATGACACCTCCCGCCTTCCAGCCATTTGGAAACCCGCCCTCATGAACAGACGAGTACCTAACATGAAGAAGGACACCAGACCCACACCCATGAGAGCCACACAAGATGCCACCACCACACTCCCATGTAGTAAACAGACTCTCACCCACTCAGAAGATGAGACACGACCATGGACCAGAAGCTGCACTACAGCTGCATCACTACCCACTTCAAACCCCTCCGAGCCATACATGAAGCAAACCGACACCCACTATGAAGATGCAACAGGACCACGAACTAGAAGCCAAACAGCAAGATCACAACTCACCAGCTCAAATCCCCAGCAACTAAGACTAACCGGAGCACAGCCAAGCCCCCACCTGAACAGAACACGCCTCCAACCAATCAGAACACGGCTAACCCCCAACCAATCAGAACACAACCAAACCCCCTACCAATGAGAACACACCCCACCCAATCAGAACACAGCCAAGCCCCCACCCAATCAAGTCCCACCCCACTGGCAGTTAAAGGAGGAAGCAGCTGCAATCTCACATTACTCTGAAAAGCACAGAGCCGGAGACAGAAGCCTGAAGATGATGAATGAGACTTCATCGAAACGTTGCCTAGATACTTCGAATCTTACGCGGGAGAAAACCCGAACAACCAAAGATCCACATATATATATATATATATATATATATATATATATATATATATATATATATATATATATATATATACACACACACACACACATACACAATGTATCTTAATTTGATACGTTCAACTATAAATCTCAAATGAACAATTATATGATGAGTGATTAAACACATGCTCCCAAAATATTATTATGAATTATCATCCTTTCTATAACTGATGATATGAAAATACTTCAGGATATTTGATCAAGGTAATGATTAGTAGATTAGTAATTGAACATGATCAGAAATGTCCAAATGCCATCTTATTTGGTCTTGAAGACATCAACAAATCAGATAACATCACCAAAGTTCGTAATATCATAAGCAACTCAAATACAACAAACATCTCTCCTGAAGATATCGTTGAAGTTACCAGAGATGGCCCTGAGTCCAAATACAATGATGGCTCAGTGGCCCCAAATTTTTGTAGAGTTGTTTACAAAAATGAGTCTAGCAAACGCATATTCATTCATACAATAAACGCCTTTGCAAAAACCAATCCCAACCACAAAAAGCTTTGCTCAAGACCTGACTTATCCATACTGCAAAGAATCCACTCCTGTGAACTCCGCAAGGAACACAAAACACGTCTAGACAATGAAGAGAAGGATCTCTACATTGCCTACTGCGCTGATTGTATCAAAAGTAAGTCACACAACCCACAACTCCACATCCAACCCTACCTCATCCAACCCACCATCAGTCAAAACTAGGCACGCATGTCTCTAACTACTTCAATTCCAACTACTCAATGCAAGAAGCCTTGTGAATAAAATACCTGAATTTCTCCTCTTACTAAATATGGCTAAATTCGACATCATATTTGTCTGTGAAACATGGCTTAATGAATCTCTCCCTGACTCCATTACCACAGTAAGAGACTATCATGTTTGCCGATCAGATCATGAAATCCATAGAGGAGGTGGTGTTGTTATCTTCTATAAAAAGTCCTTACATCTAAAATACATCCAAGTTACCCAGGAGCTTGTTCTTCCTGAGACCACGATCTGTGAACTATCCTTAAATATCACATTTCAATTCTTACTATGTTACAGAACACCTGATTATAACATCGAACATGTAAACAAGCTAAATTCACTACTAACTTGGGCAACATCCTGCCCACACATTTTATCTTTCTTGGTGACTTCAAACTACCACACATTAACTGGACCCTAAATGAATGTAAAACTGAACCCATACATGCAACCTTCTACTATGCTGTAACAAACCTGGGACAGGAACAACTAGTGACCAACAATACTAGACTTAAAAACTGCCTTGATCTCATCTTCTGCAATAGTTTGAATTCAATTTATGGAATACAAATTAAAGAACCCTTTTCCAACAGTGACCACAACATGATTGACTTTTCTCTCAACATACATCCACACAAAAATCAATACAATGATGTGATCCCCAATTATAACTTCAGAAAAGGCAACTATGATCTTATAGACAACAACCTCTCATCCCTTGATTGGCAATTTCTATTCACTGGATGCAATACTGTTGAAGACCATTACAATATATTTTTACTTGAAGTCAAAAGAGTCATCAAACTATATGTACCAAAAACAACTCCAAAAATCAGAAAAAAACAGATTACCCATAACAATAAGAAAGCTTCAATCCAAAAAGAGATCACTTTGGTGGAAAAACAAATCTGGTCATGTTGCCAACTTCAAAAGCTGATACAAAAAATTATGCCACCAGATAAAGACTGAATGCACCAATTATCACATGAAACAAGAGGAAAACCTTCTACGCACCAATACCACCCTCACTTTCTACAATTTTGTAAACAACAAACTAAAAGACTCATGGTCCATCCCACCCCTGAAAGGACGACACTATTAAAGCCAACCTCTTTAACACATTCTTTGGCTCAGTATTTGTAAACAGCAATGGATCATGCCCAGTATTTCCTAGTTGAACCATAGACAACTACAATGATCTAATGCATATCGATTTTACAGTAGACAATGTTGAAAAAGCACTACGGAATCTAAAACCATCTCTATCTATTGGACTGGATGGAATATGTGCCTACTTCTTAAAAAAGCTATCCACTGCCATAGCCGAACCTCTAAGCATAATCTTTGAAAAATCTTTCAGGACCAGCTCCTTGCCTAACCTATGGTCACAAGCCACGGTCATCCCCATCTTCAAAAAGGGAGACTCCAGCTTAGTTAAAAATTACAGACCAATCTCCTTATGCTGCGTCACCTGTAAAGTCATGGAATCAATTATTAACCAATCCATTATCCTCCATTTAGAGACAAACAACCTACTCTGCAATAAACAATTTGGTTTCAGGAAAAAACTATCCTGTAATCTGCAACTCTTGCACTGCAAAAACATATGGACTACACAACTCGAGCAGGGCAAAATATTTTTACTACTGGTTCTGTGGGCATGGCTTGGTGGGTGTGGCTTGGCTTGGCTTGGTGGGCGTGGCAGGGGAAGGATACTGTAAAATCTCCTTTCCCACCCCACTCCAGGGGAAGGTTACTGCAAAATCCCATTCCTTCCCCACCCCATTAACCTGCTTTCTAGTTCCATTCTCTTGTGCAGAGCAACAAAAGAAGACCCAACCAATCAGCTGGGACTTGGGAGGCAGAGAATAGATGGGGGTGGGGCCAGTCAGAGGTGGTATTCGCCAGTTCTCTGAACTACTCAAAATTTCTGCTACCGGTTCTCTAGAATTGGTCAGAACTTGCTGAATACCACCTCCGATAGCTTTGGACTGGACAGGAAATCCAATTGAATATAATGGGCCTTTTGTAGCAGTTGTATATATGAATATATTGTAAATCTAGAAAATATTACAAAGTTATTGTAAGTCATCTATATGTTCTCACTGAGAGAAAATCCAACTAATCATTAGTACTGTAATTGATTTTACCACTCAAAATCTTATTGCAGGGGCTTTTTTAAATTATGAAGATACTTGTTTCCTATAAAGATGGAACTGGGATCATCAGACAATATTAAATATTTAAAATCAAATTATTCTGTATCTATTTAAGAAATGATTAGTTTCAGCTTGAAATTGAATTTGGGCATTGTATTTTTTTTTCCAATTTAAATTCTTTTTTTTTCACCTGGTGCACAGGAAAACATATTTTTAATTTTATCCACAAATAAGCTGTGAAGTAAATTAGGCTGAGAAACGCACCCAATTTCTAGAGATAAGTTTGGAACTGAACCTGGATCAGTTCCAACATCTATGTCTTACGGAGAACACAAACATGAATCAAGTAGAGGTAGTCCTTGACTTCCAACATTCAAATTTATAATAGTACTGAAAAACGTTACTTATGACCATTTTTCACACTTAAGACAGATGCAGCATCCTCACAGTCATGTGATCAAAGTTCAGATGTTTGACAATTTACTCATATTTATGATGGATGCAGTGTCCTGGAGTCAAGTGATCACCTTCTGACAAACAAATGGGGAAGTCAGATTCATTTAACAACAGTGGCAAGGAAAGTCATAAAATGGAGTTTGCTTAAATATTTTAATATTTTCAAATATTTAATAGTTGCTTCACTTAACAACTCTCTCCTCTTGCAACAGAAATATTAGGGTCAATTGTGGTCATAAGACAAGGACTACCTGTGTTAGATCTATACACAAGGTAAACATGATTACTAATGTTAATGCATAGTTCTCAGTAATTCCATTAATTTCTTTCAGGGTCTTTGGTGCAGCGATACTACTGACATCTACCCTCAACATGCTAATACCATCTGCTGCTCGGGTGCATTTTGGATGTGTCATCTTTGTTAGAATCCTGCAAGGTTTGGTTGAGGTATGGAACTGAAGTGCAAACTCTTCTATGGACATCTTGTTTTGCCAGTCAGGTTTTCTTTATTATGTCCCTCAGTGTGATACTTTGTTCCAACATCTTGCCTGTTGAAGTGCGGGGACAGGTTATCAATGGCATAAAAAGAATGAATGAAACCATGCCTATAGACACTTCAGGAGTCCCGTTGCCCTGGGCAACTGGTCCCAGATTGCCTCCAACTCAGCACTATCTTTATCTTTTATCTTCTGTCTGCCTTTCCTATTCAGCTTGGAATCTTCAAGTATCTTAAAGGGGCAGCTTCAAATTAAGTGTCCAAAACAGTGGCATTTGGGGGAGTGCTGCTTCTGTGGGATGTGATGAGCTACTGAACATGCACAAGCCAATTTACTTTGGCCACAGCCTCTCTTACTTTAGGTGTGTCTCTTCTCTCTGCTTTATAGCCTTACTCACATTGAAAAATAACCCCAAACATGTTTTTCCAAAGTTAAAATATCCCAAAATCTATAGAAAGCATTTACCTGGCATAGTCAGGTATTTGATGCATAAATGGGATGTGCAAATATGGACTCTCTTTTTAAGACTTTTTGTTTGTTTAAAATCTGGAGGCAGGAGAAAAAGTAAAAAGTAAATGATTACAAGAAAACACAGCAAATAGCAACAAAAAGGTACCCATGAACTAGGAACGGGCAGTTAAGAAGCCAATGTGATATTCAGACTGGATTATATGACTTTTAAGGTCCATTCCTACTCTTTCATTCTGTGGGCCCATAGAGTGAGGCAGCTTTATCTGGACTGCACAAATCTGTATGACCACTAGATAGCAACAAGGAGTTGGAATTTTCTGTAGCTCTTTGGTGCCATGTCTAGTGGACATCTGGATTTGGTAGCCAGGGCATGGGGCCTCAAGAAGAGCTGTACAGAAGCAAGGTGAACTCTTGTTTCTGATTACTTCTCTCTGCAAAAAAGATGTAGCAGCCCTCTGCACAGGAAATGGAGGTGTCAGAGGCCTTATTGGTTCCCCTAGCTACCATTGCTGTCTGCTCTCTTCCTGTTTTTGCTCTCATCTCCCTTCTTGCCAGTGTGAAAAGATAAATAAAAGATTAATAATCTAATTTTGTACATTGTTTTTGATTGACTGTCATTATCCAAGTGAAGAAGATAAAAAACAGTGATTAAAGTTAAAAATGTTATTATAAGAATTGCCAGGGGAATGCATAAAATTAATGAATCAGAAGAGAAAAAAACTCCCAAAGAACATTGACTCAAGTTCCAGAAGATCACTGTAAAAGGATTTATACATTTCCAGGATATCATATGTCACACATAATCAACATTCCTCAATCTTCCATCTTTTTCAGTGTATGATCTACCTACAACTACTATCAGATTTTATGCCTTATCATTTCTGCACTTACCCTTTGGGCCTTATAGACAGGGCTTGAAGATCTCACTCTGCCAACTAGCCTGGGGCTCCAATGGGGATGGAGGTATATTTTGGGGATGGTTAATAGATTAGACAGACCACACCTGCTCCTCATCCACACTTTGCTCCCTTTCTCTTCATGTTGGTCAATTGAATATTAACTGCATTTATGGTCTTTATTATTTTAATGTTTTATATTATATTTTTATTGAAAGATTGTAAGCCACTTGGTGAGATGGGTGGCCTAGTAGTTAAATAAATAAATAAATAAATAAATAAATACATACATACATACATACATACATACATTTCCTCCTTTTGTTTTACCCTTTTATTTGTATGTCAGTTGTAGCATCTGTAAACTAAATAACCTGTTTCACAGGGTGTAACTTATCCAGCTTGCCATGGAATATGGAGCAAGTGGGCTCCTCCTTTAGAGAGAAGTAGACTAGCCACTACATCTTTCTGTGGTAAGTGACATCTCCATTATTTCGCTTGTTTTGTATTCTCTTTTTTCTAACATATACTGAAATAACCTTTCTGTGGCTCATCATCAATATTCAGTCATAGTGAGTGGAGGAAGTTTTGTTTCCACAGAGGACAGTTTAGAGTAGACTCATTCTGGTTGTGTGAACAAAAGTTAAGAACTTGAAAACTTATTCTTGAATGTTAGACATCTTACTTAGGTGAGGACGTTTGGATTTATCGGTCTGAATTGTGGAAGAATAATGTGTTTTCCCAGTTTGTGAGCATTAATTTACAGATCTGGAAATGACATTAAGTTAAACCATTGTAGCTGTGAGATTAAATTAAAGGATCTAAGTGTAGCATATAGACAACAATATTAACACATTGAAGATGGTGTGGTATGTAGCTTAGATGCAGAAAGATGCAGGTTATATTCTTCCTTTAGTCACAGAAACAACTGAGTGCTTTGAGGCCGTCAGTCTAAGCCCTAAATGGAAAAAAAATATTTATCTATCAATTTGCACTGGGTAACCATGATATTTTATGGTCTGTAAGTTTTAATGAAGACACTTCCATTCAGTAGATGGGATTGAGGTTGATTAACAACAACAATAATAATTAAAATACTACATCAGTTTCCAACTCAACAAATAAAGACGTGGACCCCAAAAGAATTTGTTAAGTATTCATGGCTACTGTTTATTGGGTTACATTTTTTTCTGGATTTATAGGATGGTTATATGAATTAATTATCTGGTAACATTACAATAAGATTGTGAGATTATTTGTAGAGGTTATTTCATCTATTTTCAACTTCTTTTACTCTTGAAAGGAAACTGATTAGGAAAGAATGACCTAAATAATTCATGTGGTTATTTTAACCAGAAGATATTAGTGAACAGTTTTCTTAGAAACTAGAAAAAAAATGTTTTTCAAAGGCACCCAATAGGAGTCACAATGACATCACATAATTCATGGTTTTGCATAATGATATCATGAGATATGAGATGCCACTGCCCACTGAAGATATCCAAGATTCCGATGGAAATTAAATTTCAGACTTGATGCCATTTCAATAGATGTTTATAATTTACTCATGGTTTTTATTATTCTCTAGGATCCTATGCAGGTGCAGTCATTGCAATGCCATTGGCTGGGATTTTAGTCCAATATACAGGATGGTCTTCTGTGTTCTATGTGTATGGTATGATCTTCTCTTCCCATCTTGCTTTTGAAAATAAATGTAGGGAAGTTAAAAATCATAAATATAATCCAACTGTCTTAGAGGAAGGATAAAGCATCCATTCAGGATCTTATCCAACAATGTCACTCTACCCAACAATATTCTGAAATTCAGGGAAACAAGGAAAGGTGATTTTTGGCAACCCCTTACTTATGGGTCCATCATCCTCAATGTTCTTCTGATTTTTTCCTGGAACAAACTGGGGGAGGATAGGCTTGACAGCTGAAAGCAGTTTTGGGATCCCAGATTATGACTCAGAAAATGGCTGTGTTCTAATACTATATATAAATATATTAGAAAAGCTCTGGGAGAATTTAGACTGAAAGAACATTCAAAATGGACAAATTAGATTGCCTAGAAATACAATTCCCCAAACAGTGGAATTATTCAGAATGTCAAATTTGATCTAAATGAGGACAGTGACTCAATCATGTTGCACTTAATTCAGGGCAGCTTGAATTGCCATCCACGAATCTGATCTTCGTTTAGAATAATTTTTATGGAAATGAAGTTAATTATTGTAAAAGGCAGAGAAAATTCTCAGTAACAAACTGTAGGGGAGCACAAAGGACCTTTCTGTAATGTCCTTTTTCTGTTTTCTGTCAAGTGGGTTTTTAAAAATTGTGATAGCAATTGCATTTAGGAAAAAAAATTGGTAGGTGGAACATTTCATCTAGGATTAGGGTTAGGGTTAATTATTACAAATTTGAGATAAATCCAGATGAAGAATGATCCATTTTAGAAGTCATAAGAATGTTTTACAATAATTTGAACATTCCCTCCCAAATGTCTTTCATGCAATATTTCCTAAGTTCTCTTGAGAGTCCAGTAATTTTCCAAGTGTTTTCAGAGATGTTCGGTTTTGCAAAATTTTGACCATTTTAAAATTAATATTGTTTTAAGAGGGGCAATGATATGAAATGTGGATTTGAAGAATGAAACTAGAGATGAAAAAAAAATTCCTCCAAACTAATTCCCTCCATATGTGGATGATATGCCAAGGATCAGATTTATTTTTACCTGCTCTTTGCCTTTTCTCCCATGGTTTGGCCACAGTTCTTATTCTTCTCCATCTTCACTATAAGATTCAAGAGTCAGGACAAAACAGATAAGACCTGAAAGACAGCACTTACCCCGTTGTCCTTTATTTTATGTATTCCCTTTCATTTTGTGCAAGGAATCCATCAAATTGGATAGGGATTTTTATTCAGCTTTTTAAGGTGGTTTTTTTTTTCTTTCAGCTGGGCTTCAGAAGATTTCATGGAATCTTCTGAAAAGGCCTAAAACTATTGAACTTATGTTGGGAAGTGATAGTGAGGAAATGAACATATGACACATTTGCTTAACTTAACAGAAGAAGAGGGTTATTTTATTTATTTATTGTTTAAAAAGCTGTGATCAGGAAGGATTTACATCTCTGCTTTTATAGGGCTACATCAGACTTTGCAACTGTACCCCATACATGATTCTAGCAGAGTAGTAGAATCATTGGGAATAGCATACTTTCTTAGGGTTAGTCCCTTGGGGGGTAAATACTATTTGAAATAGAATTAAAATATATTCATAAACTTAGAGATATAATTTAGAGAGGGTCTGTTTAGATAAAACCAAGGTGACATTTCAAGCAGGTGATTTTTTAAAAAAACAATGTTTGCTTCATGTGTAGGAGGTTCCATTTCAGTTCCATTTCAATTTGTCATCTTATTATATCCAACAGGAAGTTTTGGCATTGTCTGGTATATGTTTTGGCTTTTGGTGTCATATGAGAGCCCTGCAACTCATCCTACAATTACAGATGAGGAGCGCAGATACATAGAAGAAAGTATTGGAGAGAGTGCTAATCTTCTAGGAGCAATGGAAGTAAGGATTTTACCTACTGTGTTTGTTTCTTTACAGACCTCAAGAAAAAGCTGCCAGATAAGTCAGAGACTATTAAAAATGAAGATGGCTTTAACTGAGCTATGTAGCGCTTAATCTTGTTATAGGTTTTTTTTTAATTCAGTTGCTATATTAAATCTCATCTTTTGGATTTTCACTCCAGTCCTCACTCACTTCAGGGTAAAGATCACATAACACCAAGAATAATGTTAAAAGTTAAATAATAACATAGACAAGTTAGGGATTCTGCTACTATATATGTGATTATATATATCAGATCAAATCAAATCAAATCTTTATTATGTCCAAAGACCAAATAAGGCAATAGAAATATTCTATTTCTTCCCCTGATTTTCTTTTGTTTTTCATTGTTTCCATTCACATATTTAATAAATAAATAAAAATAAAAATTATATTAACAATAACATGGCAGATTGTTTGTGCTGTGTACATATATGTGATTGCACTGATGAATGACAAAAATAGGGTCAATAAACTACAAAATCTAGTTTTAAAAAGAATGGGAGGTAATTGGGACATAATTTTTCAAGTTTTTATCATATTACTTGTACTTCATGGTGCTGTAAGCTGTGGTCTCTCCAAATTTACAGTTTCGGTTTGTTTTTTACACATTCAAGTGAGAAAGCACAAATATGGAAGTGTGCAGAATAATAATGCAGAATAATTTGAATTACTTGAATTCTCTAATACAGGGTTGTCAAATTGGATTTCTTCGAGGGCTGGATCAGCATTGTAGTTCTCCATGGGCCAATGGGGGGAGGGATGGTGAGGGGCAGGGGGCGGGACAGATGCCTTCTGCAGCACCCTGCTGGCCAAAATAGGGTGCGGGGGTCCACCCACCCCCCTTGCATCTTGTTTTCACTTTCCATGGCTGCCTGCAGACTCTGCTGCCCCATATTCAGCCCATTTTTGGCCTGTTTTCTGGCTGGTTTTGGCCCATTTTCAGCCCGTTTCTGGCCCATTTTTGAGCAGCAGAGTGCTGCACGAGGGCATGGAGGGGGAAAATGAGGTGCAGAATGGGGGGGTTGCACACAGCCCATTTTAGCTGCCAGAGGCACTGCAGGCCAGTCCTTTGACAGCTCCAGGCTAGCCCCAGTGGCCAGATTTAAGTACCCCATGGGCCAGATCTGGCCTGTGGGCCTTCAGTTTGACATCCCTGCTCTAATATGTCCAAAAAATAACCAGCTGCTGTCTTCATTTACAGAAATTCAAGACTCCATGGAGAAAATTTTTTACTTCTATGCCTGTCTATGCAATCATAGTTGCAAATTTCTGTAGAAGTTGGACTTTTTATCTGCTCCTAATTAGTCAACCTGCTTACTTTGAAGAGGTGTTTGGATTTGAAATAAGTAAGGTAATTTATGTTATTTTAAAAGAAACTTGAACTGGCATAATGTAAAGGTTCTTGGGCCTCAACGTAAAATATATGGATCTTCCTTAATATCACCAGACTTCTTATTCCATCATTTAAAAAAAGATTATTGTAAATAAAAATAAACATGCAAGAAGATAGCTTTCTGTGAAGCAAAGTATTATCCTTCAGCATAATCTGTATTTTCAGCAGAGTTTCTGATTCTCATAGGTGCCGGAGAAAATCTTAGAAAATAAAAAAGTGGGTAACTATAGCGTAGTGCTGTGTGTGTGTGTGTGTGTGTGTGTGTGTGTGTGTGTGTGTATTTTGCTTTCCTCAGAGAGTAGCACAATGAATAGGTATGAACATGCATTATCCAATCACAGTGATTAAAACAGAAATTGAGAACTTTGTAACTTTCTTTTCTTCCTTTTCCTTCTCTCTTTCTTCTCCTTTCTTCTCCCTTCCTCTCTTTTCTTCTTTTTCCTTTCTTGCTCTTTTCCCATCTTCCCATCTTTTTCTTTCCTCTTTCCTCTTTCCCATTCTCCTTTCCTATCCCTTCTTGGATGTTCAAATGGAGAAACATTTTCCTTTTGTTTAGTTTTAGTTTGTTTTTCTAGCCCTCTTCCATAAAAAAGGGAGCCACATGGCCACTCTAGGCCCCGTTTTCTGCCACAATGGCCTCCTGCAGCCCTCTGCTAGTGAAAATGGAGCCCCAAGGGCCACACACAGCCCCTGAGCTCTGTTTTACTGGCAGAGGGCTATAGGAGGCTTTCATGGCCTAAAATAAAGCCCAGGAGGGCCATCCACAGTCCTCTTGAGCTCCATTTTTGATGGCAGAGGCACTGTGGGCTGGTCCTTTGCTGTTTTCAGCATGGCCCCTTGGGCCAGATCTAAGAACGCCATGGGCCGTATCTCACCCGTGGGCCTTGAGTTTGACACCCCTGCATTGATTGATTCCCTGAGTTGTGGTGGTGCAGTGGTTAGAATGCAGTATTGCAGGCTAATTCTGCCAACTGCCAGCAGTTCGATTCTGACCAGTTCAAGGTTGACTCATCCTTCCATCCTTCCATGGTTTGTAAAATGAGGACCCATATTGTTGTGTGCAATTTGCTGACTTTGCTTAGAGAGGGCTGTAAAGCACTATGGATCAGAATAGAAGTCCAAGGACTATTGCTCTCCCCCTGAACTTTAGCTCTTTTAACCCTATCCTTAAATAATCACCTGAGATCTTTTGTCAATTGCATGATGCCAATTGGAAGCTCCTCCTACCTCCATTTTCAATCTTTGCAGAATATTTAATTTCCCTCATCATTTCTCAACTGTCAACTCTCTAAATCCAGGTGCCTAATGCTATTTAGAATGCTGCTATTGTAGTCTTAAAGTCTGCTAAGACACAGAACAGAGGCAGCTCCAATTTCTTTGCATAAATATTTTTCTTCAGTTTCTTGCCTACTATCATGAATCCTTTTTTAGTTCCATCAGCACCAAATTCATCTTTTGGACATACTGGGAATAGCAATGATAGAGGTACATATTAAATATTTTGCTAAATTGATCATCAGGGAGATAAGACCTAAATAATAATTTGCAATCTTATCAACATTGAAATGCCGACTTCAGATATTCTGAAAGGGTTCTAATTTATATTTGGTCTAGGACACTATTATGTGCTGTTTATTTATTGTTAAGAAAATATGTGTAGCTGGGAAAGTTGCTATAAATATTATTTTGTACTGTCACAGATACACCCACTAGAAGAAAAAAGTCTAATTTATATCCATACTGGTGACATTTATTTTATTAGAAGTGATCAAGATAATGTATCTTTAAAAGTTTCTTTAAGTTTATAAAGCCAACCTTCCTCAAACTGGTGCCAGGATCCATACAGACTGGAAATTATGATCTATATAATCCAAGATATTTGAACATTAGCAGTATAGAGTAGGTAGTCTTCAACATACAACCACAACTGAGTCCATTTCTGTTGTTAAGTGAGACAATTGTTAAAAGAGTTTTTGTCCCATTTTACAACCTTTCTTGACACAGTTGATAAGTGAATCATGCAATTGTTAAGTTAGTAACACATTTGTTAAATAAATCTGGCTGCAATTGTCATATGTGTGAAAAACAGTCATAAATCACATTTTTCAGAGCTGTTGTAACTTTGAACAGTCACTAAATGAACTATTGCGAGCTTATTCATCTGCTAATTCCCCCCCTCCCCGCAACAATCAATTTATTCTATTAGACCTCATTTATTAAATTTTATGATTTTAGGTGGGAATGCTGTCTGCACTGCCACATTTAGTGATGACCATTATTGTGCCTATTGGGGGACAAATTGCAGACTTTCTAAGAAGCAAACAAATTCTTTCAACCACAACTGTCAGGAAGATAATGAACTGTGGAGGTAAGTTTACTTGTTATTAAAAAGCCTTGTTAGAATGTCCTACAAGTACTGCACTGTATAAAATATCAAATTTGCCACAGGTTCACATAAGCCAGGGCAGCCCATGGACTGGATGTGTCTCATGCAGGCCATGCCCACCCCAGCTTTGCAAAGGAAAAAAAAACCTCATGATATGTCATGTGACAGCAATGTGATGCAGTGAGCTTGACACCTGTGAAAAAGGCTGATAGGCTGAAATTTACTCTGCTTAGTTTTTGATAGAGTACAAAATTGATTTGCTTCTAACTGTTGTAAAATAGAAGTACTAGCATAACTGAAATAACCAAACACTGAACATAAATTTGGGTAAACTCTGGGAGACAGTGGAGGATGAGTGGGAGGAGAGAAGTGGGCATGCTATGGTCCATGGGCTTGAAAAGAATTGGATATGATCTAGCGATTCAACAAGAAAAGCAGTTTCAAAAATTCTTTAATTCTTTTAATTCAAAAATTAATACTTGGACTATGGTAGTCAGTCACCACTGTTGTTCATTAATATCCTGGAGAAAGAGTTATGGGTTAGAGTTAGATTAAGGTAAACAAAATTCCTTTCCAGTTAAGCTCCACTTGTGGTGAATCCATGGACACAGAATCAAAGAATTAGAAGACATCATAAAGATAATTTAATCCAACCCAACTCAGTGTAGTAGTATTCAGTAAAGTATCTGACAGATGGAGGTTCACCAAGTGAGAGAAGAGAATATATGTAGCTCATGGACTGAATGGTGGGAATCTTTGGGATTCTTTGAGCTTGGCTAATTGCTTGCAGACATTTCATTCATTTATTCAGCTAGATAACATAATCAGTGTGAATAAGGGTGGAGTTTACTGCCTGTTTATATATGATAGCTTACCCTGGCAGTTTTGATGAAGATGTAGGGTTTTTATGATTTCTTGTCTGCTATGAATTTTATTTTCTCTGTTTTAAGTTCATTTTAGTGGTTGTATATATTGTATATATACTTTTCCTGGCAGCAATATAAAAGTAGTTTATCATGGTCTTCTTCCAACACCTTTTGACTTTCCAATCTATTCTACAACTCTGTTATTTACTGAAGTTTCTCCTCTATGTGCTAACCAAATTTACTCTGCTTAGTTTTCCGAAATAAGCTAAGACTGGCTAGGTACTGCTACTTAGCTGTACTAAATGCTCTGAAAGAACAATCAAGATTTCTTTTTGTTATTATTATTTTTTCGCAAGGCTTTGGAATGGAAGCAACCCTTCTCTTGGTAGTTGGATATTCTCATAGTAGAGGTGTGGCCATTTCCTTCCTTGTTCTTGCTGTGGGGTTCAGTGGATTTGCTATATCCGGTAAGTTATTTTTTTTATCAGTGTAATATAATATACAAAATAAAGTGAAAAATATATACAGAGCCCAACTTGTGGAATTCTTCCAACCCTTTTACTAGCAATCACCATAGATTACCCTGTATATATATATAGAAAATATTATAGAAAACAACCCTGTATTTTCCTCTGCATGAGGAAAACATGTAACCGGATAAGATAACGTTGTAACTGGATATGGTATGCATCATGTGTCTCTTACTGCTTATGTCTGCCAGAAAGCATGTGCTGGGCTGTACATACTTCATTCTGGTGCATGTGGCTGACTAGAAGGAATAAAGTGGGCATTGAATAAAGCAGTCACCAAATTCTCAAGCCACAATCCCTCTATTGTCCCTGGACTATCTTTCAGACAAAATTTTCTTTGGCCAATTTCTTCCATCATATCAATCTTTGGCCAATTTCTTCCATCATATGAAACAATTAGTTCAACTGCAGAAAGTAATTGTGCTCACACACACACACATACACACACACACACACACACATACACACACACACACACACAAAGAAAGGACAAATTAGGGAAAACTTATGGAATACTCTGGATATTAACCATGGAAGTAATCTGTATTTTTTATTTCATTTCTTTATGAATAACACATTGTATTGTGTATATTTCTGTTTTACCCTCATATTGCATTCTGTATCAGGAAGCATAGGGTGAGCTGTGTATACCCCGCTCTGGATGTAATAAAGGAATGGCTTTATAATTGATCTTATGGAGGAAAGGCATTTCTAGCCACGATCTTACTATGTCTCTCATTCACATGTATCTGAGATGCTTTCTGCATTGCCTGCCAGATCCATCGCTATCTTTCTTTTTACAGCTTCTCCTACTATGCCAGCTTTGGTCCTGTTCTTTCCATTTTTGCAGCATTATCTTACTGATAAAGAGACAGATCCTGAGCTCATGCTTATAATTTATTTCCAACATTTCACTGAGTTGGAAAGAATATAAGAATATGGATCTAAATGAATGTAATATTACCTCAAGGTTTACTATGAATAATGTTCTAACCATGTTAAGTAAAACAAATATTTAGCAATGTATTATTTTTCTATCACTCTGTTGACAAGAATGATTTTATATTACAGGATTCAATGTCAATCATTTAGATATTGCTCCAAGGTATGCCAGTATCTTGATGGGGATTTCAAATGGAGTTGGAACATTGTCTGGGATGGTATGCCCTATAATTGTTGGAGCAATGACAAAAAACAAAGTAAGTTTTGCTACATTACAGTTTCAAAAATTAGTTTTGGTTATTATTAGCCTTGAAAAAAATAGTATTCATGTGCAATATGATCAAATTCATTATCACATGTCACAAGTATAAATGATGTAAGTTCATATGTTATATTCCACAATAAAAGCAAATTCTTACTAGCTTTTTCACCTTATGATATTAATTAAAGTCCATCCTGTGAATAAGATGAGAAATAAGGATAACATTGCTTGGGTATTCTGTTTTAAAATATAGCTACAATTTTATCCTTATTTTCTCTTAAGATTTTTCAAGATTTTCAAGCTAGTTGTTGCTGTTACCCCATACTTTTTAAAGTGCATTTTCTTCTTCCTTTGTACAATAATTAAGTACAGTTCCATACTTCCTATAAAAACCATTATAAGCCAAAAGAATCCCTCACAGCTATTTTGATAGTGCAACCTGAACTTCCTATGCTATTCTGATGGCCCCATCTTTTTTGTCCTAGACACGTGAAGAATGGCAGTATGTCTTTCTTATTGCTGCCTTGGTCCATTATGGTGGAGTCATATTCTATGGGATATTTGCTTCAGGAGAAAAGCAACCATGGGCAGACCCTGAACAGACAAGTGAAGAAAAATGTGGCTTCATTCACGAAGATGAACTTGATGAAGAAACAGGGGACATTACTCAGAATTATGTAAATTATGGTACCACTAAATCTTATGGTGCTACGACCCAGATTAATGGTGGCTGGCCAGATGGCTGGGAGAAGAGAGAAGAATTTGTACAAGAAGAAGCACAAGACTCATATAGTTACAAGGAAGGAGAGGATTATTCATAACAGGCCTATGTTGGGTATATTTTGTAGTGTTTGTGATTTATTCATTGTGATTGTTTACGCACGCGTGCACCACACCCACGGACACAAATGTGACATAAACATGTAAGCACATATCAGACAAGAAGGTCTTACTATAAAAAATCAAGAAATACTACCATTCAAGTGCAATCTGTATGAGTTTGTGACATTTCATCACTTCCATTTGGGTGTCTCCATTCTATAGAGTTTTAAGGGTTATCTGGTCAAAACTACACAGGAAACTAAGTCTTTGCAGTATAAAATGAGTGGAAGACTCAAAACTAAGGAAAAGCACAACTACCATCCAAGTTGGGACATCAAATGTTCAGTTTAGAAAGCCAAAACTTCTTGATCATTTAAAAATGCACTTACATATTGTATTGAAAGAGAATAAAACATTGATTGTGTGGAGGTTTACTTGGTACAATGTAAGAAATGTATGGTTGGTCAAAATCAAGGATTTCTTATCGAGTAAGACTTCTATTTTAGCCCCAGTTCAAGTCCTTTAAAGAGAGTTAAATTGGGACTTTACAGAGCAGTCTAGAAATAAAATGTTTATTTATTATGATTATATACTATCAGGCTGTTTTATTTCTTATAGTTATTGTTTGTATAAATTACTGGCCATAAGTCTTATGTTCACCCAGATAAATCCAAAGAAAAATATACTGCAGACACATAGCCCTAAAACAAACAAGTATTTCTTTGAAAGCCTTTTAAAGTAAATGCAAGAAAGGGAAAAGAAAATAATTATTTGTTTAATTCTGGATAGTTTTTCATATTTTCAGAAGGTTGTGCCACAATTCTATAAATAAAGTCATAGTTTATTGAAGATGTTGTATAATTATAGAAAATAGTGCTATTTTAAAGATTTCTGAATTTTAAAATAAAATGTATTTGTCTTGCAAATCAATAGAACTATAATGGACCACAGAGTAGGAGCAGCCATTTCCATAGTGAGCCCAAAGTGGCAAGCCACGGGGGCTGGGTTGAAGAAAAGGGTAACTTTTACAGTGCAATTCTAATTTTTCAAAATCCATCGGAGATTGGGCACTGGCTTCAGTGGGGTATGGATTGCAGTTTTGTGTCTTGTCCAGAAACCCAAAACCAGGAAAAGATCTCTAGGAGGCCCACCAAGCTTCTTGCATGTGCAGGCTTACATTTGCTACAGTTGAGGAGCAAGTCAGAATATGTGCATCTGTTGTGTGCGTGTGGACCTGCCATTCCCATTGAAGTGACCAGGGAAGCCCGAGTAAATGAGCTCCAGGAATGTGGAGCTCCCAATCAAAGTCTTGTAATTCTTAGAAAGTTCTTCAATAAGAATTGTAATGTTAGTGTACCAAGCAATAAGTGCCATGTACTTTGAAGTGCATGATCTTTTAATCTTTGTTACTGTCACTACTGAGCTTGTAGTAGATCCTTGAGACAGTTTGGGTTAATACATTTTACAAAAGCAAAACAGACAAAATTAATCAATGATAAATTTTCATTCTGCTACTAGACCACTTAATGCTATAAGAAGGTATCCATTTCCCAGCTCCAATGAAATGATTAGTGTTGTATGTTAAAAAGCCTTTTCGGGTTTTTTGATCTGCTCCTTGTATTGTGCTAGTATTTTAAGGCCCTGCTACTGCAATATACAACTCAAGGATCTTCTCCTCTTCCTCCTTTGTCCTTCCTTCTTCCCACTCCCTCCCCTCGTTCTCTTCTTGTACTAAACTTACCCCTACTTTTATCTGGAGGCGGGGAAAAGTCAATTACATATTTTGCTTTGTGCCTCAAGGTGATGTAAAATGTGGCCATAGCTTTTGCTGTGAAAAGATGTGGACTGTGTCACTTTTGTTGCTGCTAAAAAAAGTGTTAATAAATGCTCTATTTATCCTTTTATATATAAAGAAAAAGTATTTGTGTGTTTTCTTTCAGCATGATTTCTATGATTTGGTTCTTAACCATTTTGCAAAAACTGAATTGCCACACATAAACTACCCAGGACGATAATACCCAGGACCATTTCTTTCAAGTTTTATTTTTAGGAAGGAAAATAGACATTCATATTTCTCAAGTGTTCTGTATGCTAACAAACTATTCATTGTATGTCAGGTTCCAGTGGAATATCAAGGCATTGAATTCTGATAAATGAAACCTCCCAACATTTCTCCTATCATTGGTTCTTAAGTCAGTTCATCACATTGTAACCTACCAGGCCAAATGCTACCCAGGTTTGTGCTTCCTTGATAATTCCAAAATGGCTGACAGCAGAATCAGATATATTGGCCTTGTTTATTTGCTGATTATCCCACCCTAATCCAAACTGATTATTTCCATTATCCACTTATGTGGTAAAACTCTAAATCAGTGTTTCTCAAACTTGGCAACTTTAAGATGTGTGGCTGGGAATTCTGGAAGTTGAAGGCCACATACCTGAAAATTATCAACTTTGAAAACCACTGCTCTAAATGATGCATTTACATAGCCCAGAGTGAGTGTGGGGAAAGAAGCAGAAGGCCATCTGGTGGGTGGATAGGGCCTGGCTGTTCAAATCTATCCACGGAGGTGCTAAAGATATCATAGATTTCCTTATGACAAAGAATCATTTAAAAACAAAACAAAACAAAAAACCTAGGGAAAGAAATAAAAGCATCCCACTTTATTTTGTGATGGCTGGGAAAACTAAAAATGCCTATCCCAGGATAGGTCCAGTCCTCTGGGGGTTATGAGCTGTTGGGTATCAAAACTACTCTGTTGGCAACAGATTGGGAAAGATGGAACATACCACACCAGGGTTGTCAAACTTGTGGGCTGGATGCATCATGCGTTGGCCACCCCCGGTTTTGCAAAGGGGAAAAAAGTCACAATATATTATGTGATGACACTGTGACAATGTGAGTTTGACACCCCTCTATCACACCATTTTTCTTTTTTGATATATAGGTCTATCTTAGTCTTATTTTTTTTCACATTAGATCAAAATGTAGGTCTTAATTAGCTAAGTTTCAAGCAGTGGTGGGATTCAATTGGTTCGCACCACTTCGACCGAATTGGTTGTTAAATTGATGGCTGGTATTAAGTATGGGAAATAAGAGGCTGAACCAGGGCTTAGTGCAACAAGGTTTATTTACAAGGGCTGAACGTGCTTGCTCAGCCTGGGACTGGCTCGCAGCGAACAGCTCAAGGGCTGGACCCAGCAGCCCGCTTTTATAGCAGGCTGCTGGGGAAACCCAGCCAATGAGGAGGGGCAGCCGCCCCCACAGCGCGAACGGACCTTGGTGGGAACTTCTTCAAGGTCCAGGGACATAACACCCCTTCCCCCCAGATGCGAACACGCATAGTCCTTGAGGTATACGGGAGGCTTGTGCTGACGCCCAGAGCGGCGCAACTCTGGTGTGCTGTTCAGTGGATCAGAGTCCGTTGGCGACTGTTGGCTCGATGATGAGTCCCGAGTACCACCCTCGGTCGGAGTAGGTCCGGGGTCAGTAGGGCTGGACGCTGGGAGTGTCCTCACGCCGTCTGGCTCGGATGGGTTGGACGCTAGGTCGCCGCAGTCATCATTTGGATTCTCTGGTCCGGCTGGAGAGCGTTAGCAGGTCATCGGAGTCGATGTCGCTGTGTGGAAGTTGCAGCGGACTCTCACCGGTCTGTGCCCCAGTCGCGGCTGACAAGGGTGCCCTGGCATCTCCGAAGCTGGTCCAGATGTCGTCTCCAGACCCGGCCATCTTCCAGCTTAACCCGGTATGATCTGGGTCCTGTGATGGCTACGATTTCTCCTGGGATCCACAATGGGTCGCCAGCGAAGTTTCATGAACACGGGTTCCTGCAAGACAAAATGCCTACTCCCGATGTGGAAGCGAGAGGAGAGTCAGGGCAGTAATGTGGGTGGAGCCTGTCCAATACAGTTCGCAGGCGTCTGCCCATCAGAAGCTCGGCCGGGGACTTGTTGGTTACTGTGCAAGGGTTGAATGCTGGCTTAACAGGAAACAGGATAGTTTGTGGTGCCAGTCATCCTTGTTGAACCTGGCCAGGGCTTCTTTAGTGGTCCTAACAGCTCTCTCTGCTAGCCCATTACTGGCAGGATGAAAGGGGGCCGTGAAGATGTGACGAATGCCCAGGTTGGCCGTAAAAGCGACTGAATTCGGTTGACGGAATTGGGGACCATTGTCGGAAACAATGGAGTCTGGTAGACCGTGCGTTACGAACAGGCGAGTCAATGCCTTGATGACTGCTTGTGAAGTGGTCGTGGATAGTTGTGCCACATCAATCCACTTTGAGTAAGAGTCTACGACCACGAGGAACATTTTGCCATGCAATGGGCCCGCGAGGTCGATGTGAATCCTGGACCAGGGTGCGTTGGCACTTTCCCACTTGGTGGGGGTGGCAATTGGAGGATGGACGGAAACCTGGCAGGGATGGCAGGAGCTTACCCATTTGTTGATGTCCTCATCAAGGCCGGGCCACCAAATGTAACCCGGCGCCAACGCCTTCATTCTGACGCGATGCCAGGGTGGCCTTCATGCAACGCCTCCAGCACTCGGAGTGCGCAGAGATGTCGGGATGACCACTCGAGTGCCCCATAGCAGGCAGCCCTGTAAGCTCGACAGTTCCTGTAGCGGGTCTTAAATGGCGTGAATTTAGCTTCAATGTCACTGCCCGGCCACCCCCTCCTCACCCAGTCCAGTACCTGGGCGATCGTTTTGTCCGTTTTGGATTTATTGGCAATATCAAGGGCAGTGATTGGTAGGTCCAGTTGGGTGACTTCAAAAATGGCGTTGACCGGGCAGGGTCTTCAGCTGGGTCAGGCAGGGGCAGCGGCTAAGAGCGTCTGCGTGGGACAATGTTTTACCGGGCGGTGCACAAGTCTATCTGAGTATGCTGCTAGGAAAAGGGTCCATCTGGTCATTCTGGGGGACAGAATTTGAGGGGTCTGCTTGTCACCTGCTAGTAACCCTAAAAGCGGTTTGTGGTCGGTGACTAGCTCGAAAAAAGTGGCCAAAGAGAAATTCGTGAAATTTCTTCACCGCTGTAACAGCTGCCAAGGCTTCTTTATCAATTTGACTGTAATTGCGCTCTGTTGCAGAGAGCGTCCTGGAAAAAAAAGCGATAGGGGCCTCGGAGCCGTTGGGCAGTCTGTGACTTAAAACTGCCCCAATGCCGAAAGGAGATGCGTCTGCGGCCAGTACTAATGGGAGGTTGGGGTCAAACTGGATAAGCACTGCCTCTGATGTGAGTAGCGACTTGACTGCGCGGAAGCGGAGTCTTCTTTGTGTCCCCAGTGCCAAACCGTTTTTTATCCAGAAGTCTGTGGAGGGTTCTGCCACAGAGGCTTTATGGGGCAGGAATGACGCGTAAAAGTTCAAGAGCCCCCAAAAGGCCTGCAGTTCTGCTTTGGAGGTTGGAGTGGGTGCCTCGTGTATTGCCTTAACCTTGGACTCCAGGGGTGAATGCCTGAGGCGTCAATTTTATAACCCAGAAAGTCCACCTGTCTAGTGGCAATGGCACATTTTTCTTTTTTAACTTGAGGCCATGCTGCCTGAACCTCTCCAGGACTGCTCTAACTCTCTGGAAGAGTTGGGGTCTGTTCCTGGCCGAGACTAAGATGTCATCGAAGTAGGGTACTACTCCAGGAAGGCCCTGTAAAATCCGCTCCATGAGGGATTGAAAAATGCCTGGGGCAACACTTACGCCAAACTGGAGGCGCTTGCACGGAAAGCACCCCTGTGGGTGACAATGGTCTGAAGTTCTGCCGTTTGGTCATCAACAGGGAACTGTTGATATGCTTGAGACATGTCCAATTTGGCAAAGATAGTGCCAGGTTCAAAAGTATGTAATAAATGCTGAATGACGGGTACTGGATAAGCGCTAACTTGCAAGAATTTATTGATTGTGGTCTTGTAGTCTGAGCAAATTCTCAGGCTACCATCTTTTTAGGGGTGTGACGATGGGCGTCTCCCATTTGGCGAAGTCTGTAGGCTCCAGGATCCCTTGTTTTAATAATTTATCTAATTCAAGGTCTAATTTAGGCCGAATGGCGAATGGAACTCTGCGAGGTTTTAACCAAATTGGGACTGCCTGGGGATCGACTGAAAATGAGATAGGGGTGCCATTATAACACCCTAACTCATCACTGAATACGTCTGAGTAATCAGCAAACAGGAGTCCGTGTCAGAGGTTGAGGTAGCATGGACTCCTGTTAGACCTAACCGAGGTGGGGAAACCAATCAAGTCCCAAAAGTGTAGGGAGGTTGCCGCTCACTACCACTAGAGGTAGTGGCCCTTAAAGGTTTTAAAATTAACAAAAAACTTGCCTCTGCCGATTACAGGAATGGTCTTCCCCTGGTAGTCCTTTAGGCTAAGCTGGCACTTCTGGAGTCGGCTTCTTGATAGGCTGGGTTGAAGCTCCTTGAGGGTGTTCCAGGAAATAATGGAGAGCGCTGACCCGTGTCAACCTCCATGTTGCAAGGTTTACCTTCTAATAAGACGGAAAGAGAGATTTTACTAATAGAATAGCAAGTTTGATTAGTGCGGCAGTTTAATACTTGCCTTTTGGGTCCGGCATGTGCGAATGAAGATGCCCTTTGTGCTGCGTTGTGTGAGGCTTGGCATACTCTTGCAATGTGCCCCTTCTTATGGCAGTTGTTGCAAGTGGCTCCTTTGAATTTGCATGTGGTCCTCAAGTGGGGTCCACCACAGGAAAGGCACAACGTGATGTGCTTGGATGGCCCGGTGTTATCCTGTCTGGTTCCTACCTGGGGCGCCTGGCGTTTGTGAGGCGGTGAATGTCGGCCTCGTCACTCGGGTCTTCCTCATTGATCACCTCTTCTGAGTGGACGGAAACTGCTGTTTGCTTGGTGACAGAACCTTGGATCTCGGTGGCTGAATGAGATGCCAGCTCCTCTGCCAGGGCTTCCTCGATGGCTTGAGCGAGGTTAAGGTCTTTTTTGGCGAGCAGCCGTCTTTGTAGGCGCGGGTCCTTGACCCCACAGACCAGCTGGTCTAGGAGCATGTCATCAAGGTAGCTGCCAAACCCACAATGGAGTGCTGCAGTCCTGAGAGCAGCCATGTACTGATTGATGCTCTCTTTGTCCCCCTGCTTCCTCATTCTGAAGGTGAAACGTCTGGCAATCTGTGAAGGTCTAGGAGAATAGTGGTTAGTAAGGATTTCTAACAGTTCTGTCCAGGGGACATTTTTAACTCACGTGGAGCCACAAGAGCTGTGGCTGTATCGAAAGCGATGGCTCCACAGTAGGTCAGGAAATGTGCTTTCTTTCGGTGTTCCCCTGCCTCAGCCAATCCGATGGCGTCGATGTAATAATTAAATCGATTCTTGTATGATTCCCACTTCTCCTCATCTGGCTTGAATGCTGGGAAGGCTGGATTGGCGTTCATGTTGTAGGTCTGCTGGTTAACCTGTTGGGGAAAAAATGCTCTCTCTCTGGGTAGCAGTAGAGGTTTGGTGCCTGTGCTAGGCAAGTGCTCTCTCTCTCTGGGGTAGCAGTAGAGGTTTAGTGCCTGTGCTAGGCAAGTGACTTCAGCTCTGGTGAAATTTCGCAATTCCCTTCTCTCTCTCTGGGGATCAGAAGGTGTTTAGACTGCAACGGTCGTTGGTAGCGTCTTTTGAAATTCGCGCCTGTGTGGGCGTTAGTGACTTCGTAATACAACGCTGTGTTGTATTTGAATGTGCTTCAGCTGACAGCTATTCGAATTTCGCGCCTAAACGGCACGAGCGGCTGCGGCTCGCAGCGCTTCTCACTCTCGCTGGCTTGTTCACTGATCGCTTTCTCTCTGGGCTGCGATCAGCGTTTGCCCTATTTTAGCTGACCGCCCTCTCTCTGGGCTGCGGATCAGCGTTATAGTGATTCAGCGTTCGTTCTCATTTCGGGCTGATCGCTCTCTCTGGGTTGCGGTCAGCGCTTGCCCTATTTTGGCTGATCGTTCTCTCTCTCTGGGCTGCAGATCAGCATATTAGTGATTCAGTGTTGCAGCTTGCCTCTGGTAGCCATCCCACCTTCGTCGCCAGTATTAAGTATGGGAAATAAGAGGCTGAACCAGGGCTTAGTGCAACAAGGTTTATTTACAAGGGCTGAACGTGCTTGCTCAGCCTGGGACTGGCTCGCAGCGAACAGCTCAAGGGCTGGACCCAGCAGCCCGCTTTTATAGCAGGCTGCTGGGGAAACCCAGCCAATGAGGAGGGGCAGCCGCCCCCACAGCGCGAACGGACCTTGGTGGGAACTTCTTCAAGGTCCAGGGACATAACACCTGGCCCCTCTGCTCTACTTCTAGGAGTCCCCACCTACCCTGTTTTGGCTCCCACGTAAGTGCAGGGAGGCCAACTAGGCCCAAAATGGGGTGCTGGGGTGGTGGTGTGGCTCACCCCTCCATGGCCCATTTTTGCTCCCAGGAGGCTGCAGGGAGGCCTACTAGGCCCAAAACGGGGCATGGGGGGGTACGGCGTAGCCCCCGCCACAGGCCATTTTTGCTCCCAAGAGGCTGCAGGGTTTCAAGTATTTTATATACTCTCTCTCCCTCTCTCTCTCTCTCTCTCTGTGTGTGTTTATGTATGTGTGCCAGAATTCAAAGTGCTGCCTTTCATAGTTCATAATTTTGAAACATTAGTGATATCTAAAAAGCATCTCATACAATGAATGATCTGGTAATATTTTTTTCACATGGCATTGTTCATCTTCGGTGCAAAATCATATCTTTCAGCATACAAATGTACCTTCAGCATGGACTTTGCCATTTCAAAAATAAATAAATAAATATCCACCCTCCTGGCTCATGAATTGTGAAAATACAATAAATGCCAATGGGTAAACTTAAAAAAACCAACCTCTATTCAGCTGATAACACTGACAGAAAAGTATCTATACATCAAAATGAAATTCTCTTCTGGGATCTAAAGAGTGAAAACAAATACTGGAAGCGGAAGAAATGCCATAGAGGAAACTTCTATATTTCAAAGATCAAATCATCATTTCAGGCCCTGTCATAGAAAGATAACAACATGGGTTTTTTTCTTTTTCTTTTTAGGGAAGGTGCGGGGGTGGGGGGAATGTTAGCTCTGAAGCAATGTGAAAATCAAGCTCACATTTCCAATCCAAGTACCAAATTAACACCTTAATAGCAGCTTCATTACATTTTATGTCAAGATATAACAAAATGTTAATACTCTGTAACAAAATTGCACCATTGTATGTTTCATTAGAAGCTAAGCAGCTAATCCACTCCAAAATATTTCAGACTAAAAATATAATCTGATGAGAATAAAATTTTATATCATTTATGCATAGATAACTGAAATTTCATTTTCCTTCTCAGTGACAACTATTGATTGGATAATTATAAAAAAGCTGGTATAAACATTTCCTAAGTAATCTTGCATTATTAGCATGGAAGGAATTTTCAACTTAATCACAGTATCTTCATTTCTGCTTGTTCCACTGTCACCTCATTACAACTGTCTATTTATGCATATATATTCTGTGTGGTTATTTAAGTAAGTCTGTAGGGATCAACTGTCTTAAGCTTCTGAAGGCAGGACACCAACATTCATACAACTGACACTGTTTTCATTGTACTAAAAACTCACGCAGAATGTTATGCTGTAAGTTCAAAAATGTGAGGAACGTAAAAACTTAGTTTCACCCCTTATCATTTTATTAAAATAATAACAAAATATTGAGAATATTAAAGCTATTTTCAGCTTTAAATTTTATTTAAAGTAAAGGTAAAGGGATAAAGGAGTCCCTTGTTATTGCTGACTATAGGGGGCATCATGAAATGCTGCTACCTTCACACTGAAGTGGTACCTATTTATCTAATCTCATTTACATGCTTTTGAGCTGTTGGGTTGGCACAGCTGGTGCTAGGACAGGAACCCTAACTCTGTCATGTGGTGCTCAGATCTTGAATCTGGACTGCCAGCTTTCCAGCCATAAGTCCAGTGACTTAACCACTGAATTACCCCTATTATTAAAGTATGCCAATGTTATCAGCAGATAAGCAAATGTGAAGAAACATTTGCCGCCTTCTGTTCACTTCTCTCTCTCTCCCTACCCCCCTTTTCATACGAATTCATCTGGTAAACTAAATTTATATCTATAATGAAGTCATGCCAAGGATTGGAAACTGTTGATTCTGTCAAATCTCTGAATTAGCTTGAATTAACTCTGTTTATGGAAGTGTAGGATTAGTTGATTCTGCAAACTCTCATTTAACTCAGTATTACAATTTGAATGGTAATGATTTGTATAAATATATATTCATATAAATGCATATTGTCAGGTCCAAGAATGATACATGGCAGTTCTTCCAAACTGATTTCTGTATTATTTTATACCTACAGACAAAATGTTGCAAGACTGAAGACTCTACTATCTGCATCAACAATATATTCTGTGAACTATTAAGGGAGGGGCTGTCTTTACTCTCTTTCTTTCACACTTGATATCTGGGATGAGTTGTTTTCTTACTCTTCCACAATGCATAACCCCTCCTCAGAATCAACCTTCTAACTACATTCATCACATATATTTAAGATTTCAGTATTGAAGAAAAATAGTAAAGTATTAATTATATCTTGGATACCTTGCTGTTTTGTTTGCTTTTAGTTTTATTTGGCTTCTTTTCAGTGGTGTATTATCATTAATCAGACTAAGCACGTGCTTAGGGCACCAGGCCCAAAGGGGGCACCACAAAGTTGAGAAAGAAAAAAAAACAGTGGAGATTTGTAAAAAAACATCTTGTATGTTACAAAGGAGGGGGACACCAAGGTTTGTCAGTGCTTAGGGCACCAGTGAGCCTTAATCTGCCACTGCATCTTTTGATTTCTTTCATATCGTTCCTTCTTTTTCTTATACTGTTTTTCCTCCCCCTGCTTTTTGGAGGGGTGTTAGCTTGACTTAAGTTCTTTTTCCTTTTATAATCAGGAGAATTTGAATCATATTGAATTTTCAAAAGTTGTAGTTCAATGGTGGGCTAATCATTTTCCAATCACCCTGCAAAATTACATGATCCAAACCATAATTTATATATTATTAAATCTAACTAAAGATAGCCACAACTGAATTAAAATACACATTGTTCACAGTAACCAGGGTAATGTATGAGACATGTAAGTGACTGATAGTACTGTGGCTATTGGGGTACAGTTTGCTTCATTCTGCCTCTCTTTCCAAGGGAAAATAAAGATGGCCTTAAAATAAAGCTGATTTCTTAAAAAATTGGAGACTCTTCCTGTTTATAACTCCAAACCACACTAATAAGCTGTAAATCTAACCTTTTTATTAAATCAATAACTTTAGATGTCAAATTCAATAATTATTTTCAGAGATTGATTACACCCCACAGAGTTAAAAATTAAAATGTATAAAGAGCTCGTTTTTTTTCCCAATCAATACTTGTAACAATGCAATTCTTTTCTCTCTTTCACTGATACCTTTTCTGACTTTTTTTAAAGATGAAGCCAAAGAAACGGGTTAAAAACCTGTAAATTTAAGTAATGAATTCATCTGTATAAATATTAAAAATATTTTTTTCTCCTAGTTGGATTTTGCATCTTCTACTTCATTTCATTATGCTGGTTATTGAACGTTGCATGGAAAAGCTTTTTCTTCACATAGCTTTCTTCAAAAAGTAGGCAAAACTATTGTAGATGTCAGCTGTTTAAAAAGAAACCAAGGGCAGAACTGAATAAAAAAGGGAATATGGTTAATACTATAGACACTAAAACACAGGTCCCAAAAAATCAGGAGGGTGTTTTCAAGCTAGTAAATGTTATTAAAAGGCATAATAAGCTTTCCTGTATGTACAATGGGACTGATAAAATAAACCCCTTATACAAATTCTTATTCTATACAGGTAGTCCTTGATTTATGACTGCAGTGGAACCCAAAATTTTCATTGCTACACAAGACAATTGTTAGAGGAGTTGCACCCCATTTTATGATCTCTTATTGCCACAGTTGTTAAGTGAATCACTGCAATTGTTAGGTGAATCATGCAGTTGTTAAGCAAATCTGGCTTCCCTCAATGATTTTGCTTGTAAGAAGCCAGCTTGGAAAGTGACAAATGTTGATCACCTTGGGACAATGCAACTGTTATAAATACATGTCATTTGTCCAGTGCCTGAATTTTGATTGTGTGACCATGGAGTTGCCACAACAGTCATAAGTGTGAAAACCTGTCATAAGTCAATGCCATTGTAATTTCAAACCATCACCAAAGGAATTGTTGTAAGTCGAGGATTACCTGCATTGAAAATAGTTAGCCATTTTTCACTTAGAGAGGATGTCACAGGAGGGACAGGAGGCACAGTTGTGTTGTCAGAGATACTATTCAGCAGGTTCTGATCAATTCCAGAGAACCGGTAGTGGAAATTTTGAGTAGTTTGGAAAACTGGCAAATGCCACCTCTGACTGGCCCCGCCCCCATATATTCTCTGCATCCCGAGTCCCAGCTGATCTGCTGAGTCTTCTTTTGTTGCCCTGCATAGGAGAACAGATCTGGAACGTAGGTTAGTGGGGTGGGAAGGGAATAGGATTTTGCAGTAACCTTCCCCTGCCATGCCCAGCAAGTGGGTAGTAACCCACTAAGCAATGCCATGCCCACCAAGCCATGCCCACAGAACCGGTAGTAAAAAAAAAAATATTCTTTTGAAAATTTTATTTGGGTTTTCACAAAAACAAAATACAAATAAAACATCTTTTTTGAAAATAGCATGGTCCCAGGTTATCACTTCTTCATACAGACACAAAACTCAATTGCATGCTCATTTTTATATTCTATTCCATATCTTATTACCATTTTATATTTTCTACACAGTTTTTCCCCCTCTTCTAATTTTCTCAGCTTTGTTTTGATTATCTCAATTCAAATCATTATATTTATACTTTTGTCTGTCCTGTTACAATTTCACATTATCTTTTCTTATTAAGCAAAATTTTCCCTGTAGTTACCATTTAGAGTATGACACCTTTATATCCTTTAATTTTATCCATTCAAGCTCTTGTTTAAGCTTCAATTAAAATTATAGCATTCAATATAATACATAACTTCCAACCGAATTCTGCTTGGTACATTCTTAAATAGACACTATATTCTTAAAAAGAAAAAATTATATATATATGTAAATAGAACACATTCCAGTCCAATTCAATTCTATCATTAATATGCATTAAAATCTTAACATCTTTAACATTTCTTTTCAATTGAATATCATACTTCCTTGGGAACACTTATAAACTTTCCATAGTTAATTCTCCCCCCCCCCCCATATTTCTCACTTATATTTTTATTAATCATTACTAATAATGAAAAATGTTCCCTTTTAATTCTCTCAATCATTTTAATTCATTTATTTATTAACAAACATTCCGCTGCATTACAATAAATATTTTATCCATCATCATATTTTCTAAAGTTATTTCTATTTGTAATATAACAAAGCTATCCTATGTACCTTTGCAGAATCCCTTTTACAATTAAATTTTCACCCATTATCTCTAAACAAACTTATGGTTACAATCCTTATATGTTTTCCCTGTTTCTCCATTTCTTGTTTCTGTCTTTTACAACTTCTTTTCTTTGCCTTCTTCCCCCTCTTCTTCTCCCTCCCCTTTTTACCCCCTCGTCTCTCTACTTCTGACTCTCTCATCTGTAATCCCCTCTTTTGTTGCTTTCTAATATTATACTTATCTTTCAAATTGTTCTTCTTCTTTTTGGTTGTTTTTTCTAATCTTAAACCTTTCACTCTCTTCCCCCCCTTTTCTTCCCCCCCCCCACTTAAAATTATTTGATCATTAAAGATGGCTTCTTCTTTGTCCCAATCTTCTTGTTCTGCAAGCGTTTCTTGTTGCTTCTCATAGTTCCAGATCTCCATTTCTAAGAATTGAAACATGAAGCCAAAAGAACTTCTCCCTTCTTGTGTGTCTTCTTTCCATTTTTTAAGTTCCATTTTCAGTTCTTCTAAGAGTGATACCATTTTAAAAACTTTTAAACAACCACCCAGTTAATTTTAGTCATCTAGATGTAAAAACCAAAAATCACCAAGTAATCCAAATAATCCAAGGCTGTTTCAACTTGCTTCTTTTTTCCACTTTCCCTTCCTGGGGTTCTATTATTTTGTTACCAAGTTTCCATTAAAATGTATCTTTGAGGAATCTTGTTAAAATTTCACTGTAAATTCCTTTTAATTACAGTTCCATTCCTTAATTCCAGGCAGTCTCCTCCATTTTTCCAGATCCTGCCCTTCTATTCTTTTTTTTTCTCCTTTCCAGCTTTTAAAAACTTTTAAATGTCCAGAAATCTTTATTTATCTCTTTGACTTTTATTTTCAGCTTAGATGCCTATTAATATCAAAGTGGATTTTTTTTTCAGTTTCTTGATTAAGTCTCTTAGCTATCAGTATAAGGAAGGGAAGAAAAGAAACCTAATCCTTTCCCTTCTCTCTCTCCTTCGCAGCTTCAAAATCTTCTTTGGGAACAATGTTGTTAAGTTTAAATTCCAGGGTACCTTATTTGTTGCTTTTGCTGTTTGACCCGGTCAGCCAAAACTTTCTCTTCTTATCTTCCTCCTGCACATTCTTTTCTGGTCGAGTTCTTCTTTGTAGTGGCCATTTCTGACCACCGCTACAACCGCCTTCAGGAAAGGGAGTAATGGACAGCTGGGGAGGAGAGATGCGGCTCTCCTCAACCCTGCAGGCAGTCTCCCCACTCTTCACCACCTCTACGGGGTGGCTTAGCCCCGAAACCAGCCAGCTTGGGGTGCTCCAGCAGCAAGCATGGATAGAAGCCTCGGAGAGACGAGGTTTCGGTCTGTCGCTGAAAAAGCTCAAACTGGAAGTCCCAAGGTAGTAAATTTTTTTGAATCTCTCCACTGTATGTACAAAATATATAGGGCCACCAATTTCACACACACACACACACACACACACACACACACACACACACCTGTTCATTGTTGAGATGGACAATGGCAGAACTCAACTGGTACTGGGTAATATAAAAGGAGTGTTGGTATGTTGCCATTTTCTAGCTCTACTCTAGAATTCTGGTAAAATGGAGAACCTAAGTCTTGATTTTAACTGAAATCCTCTTAGGTAGATGAAGGATCTGTAGATAAGGCTGGAAATGATGCCCAGGGACATCTTCTGCCCACCAGTGTGGATGCCATGGAGCTGTTGGCATGCTATCACTGAGGGAAGCTTCTTATCGGGAAGATTTTAAAATTCCATTCTTTTGGCAGTACTGCCTCTGCTGAATATTAGTTTGCAATGCTTTTCTGCCACCAGCAGCCCTGGGACCATATGTCATTTGTAGAGCAATGTAGCCAGTCTCCTGGGAGAGATGTGGTGAAGTCATTCTGTCATATGCAACCATTAATTTAGCAGGGATTGCCTGCAAAGTACGAGAAGATGCAGATGGATGAATTATTGATTTACACTTGGGACACTGATCGGAATACATTTGCAGCTCATCTTTAAAACAACAACCACAACCCTGTGTCTTCTTCCCCTTAAAAAAAAAAAAAAAAAGCAACAGCCACTCCCAGGGAATAACATCAGCATGGAACATAGCCCAGGGATGTGTTGTTTCCGTTGCCGTGAGGCTACCCAATCTACAGGGTAGGATGTGTGATTCATGGCAAAGATTTCATTAAAAAGCAAGCTCATTCATTTTTTTTTTTCATCTGCCAAGTTTTCAGGGTTTGTAAAAAGTAGCATAGCTTACATAACAATCATTTTGTAAATGAGTTTACAAGATGTCTAATTTCTCTCCCTCCCCAACCTCTGTTTCCTGTTACTGAAACCATAGACCAGGCAGTGAAAAAGATAAAGGAGAGGAGGAAATGGAAATAATCTTTCCAGAAAAAGCCATCATTGTGGCAGAAGTTGAAACTCTTATCTGCATTCTTGTAATAACAGAGATGAGACATCTTGTGGTGATGCTTACAACTCTTTTAATTCAATAGGCTGATTGTAATTAAAGTACAGTACATCCACTCACAGGTACATGCACACACACACACACACACACACACCTTTGAGCTGTTGACACGACAGTCCCTGGAGTAGAGAAGCATAGCTGCAATACTGAGCGGGATGTTGAAATCTCTGCTATTGTTAACTACTCCTAAAGGAAGGTGGATTGTGCCTTTTTGCTCATCTTGTTGCTTGAGAAACAATTAGTTTTAAAGAAGGACCTTCAAAATTAATCCATTCAACAAGATGTCTCACCACCCATGCCTCCACTCCAAATATTCTCTCATTATACTCTCTCATTATACTTTCTCATCCTATCATATTATACCAGAATTAGGATTTCAATAAATCAATAGCCAATCAATACACTATAATATTAATGGAATGCTTATAATTTTTTAAAAATGCTATGCATTTTTAAGCTTTCTTGAGAATAGAAATGCTAAGAGATGTCAGAGAAAAAAAAAGATAATATTGATTCTTTAACCATATATTTATCATTTTTTTTCTCTAAGAGAAATTTGATTGACTATTCTTCTACAGTTGTTCCTGGAAAGGACAGGTAATGTATATCTGCCCTAAAGAGAAGTAATGATTCCTGTTAAAAAAAGTACTTGGAAAGAGAAAAATAACACTAAAATATCTCCCTTATCTCATATTTCCAATCTAAAGTAGAACCTCGACAAGACTTTAGAGATCTTTGAGGACCGTGGTGAAAAAATAGAATAGGCATTCCCTGGCTAATATATTCTTTTTTATTTTTGGTTTACATGTAAGACTAAAACTTTCAGAGAAGAGTCTAATCTCTCAGTAATAATCAACAACTATTATAGTGCATTTAAAAGTAATGCAAGCATGGTTACATATTACTATGCAAGCATAGGCACACACTACTATTTTAGGAGGAAGAGGAAGAAAAAATGGAATATTATGAGATTGGCAAGGCACATTCACGTTAAATGCTTCACTCTTACACACTGAGAAGATAGACTTTAATCAGACAAAGAACTGATAAAAATCACAAAACAATTTCATATTCACAATCTTAATGGATATGCATAGACATATAGGCAATGAATGTATTTACACCCTCTGCTGGAAAACACGAGAAAAACATATCTTCCTGGAATATAGATACATTTTTCAGGATATTCTTCTAGGCAAAATTTGATGTATTAGGCTATTTCAAAAGGATTATTTACAGATTCTCCTCTTTCTGTTGCACCCTTTTCCTCTATATATTACTGGTTCTCTATTAGCTTCTTTTTCCTGTTCTTAGAGGTTCCATGGCAACACAAAGAAGAGATAAACATATAGACCTTCCAACACAATTAGTATTATATACTATACAACAAAGGACAAATAATTACATATAATTCTTTATTGTCAGTTCAGGTCTTAACTCAGTGTTTGAAATGTTCATTTATTTAACTATTTTGAATGTACTAGAGAAGAAAATATGTGTATGTATATGCATATTTGTTTCCATTTCCAGTTGATTGAATTGTACCAGGCAAGAAAGAGTAATGTTATGGAATAAATATTTGTATGATACCAAATGCAAAGTTAGGGCAAACTCTTATTAATAGAATTAGTGCATTAATAAAATTCATACAGACATTACTGATGTTCCACTAATTAGTTATTGTCACTAATCAGAGAAGTGTGGAATCATATAGTTGGAAGAGACTTTGGCAGTCATCTTGGCCAACACCCTGCTCAGTGCAAAAGATCATCCAGCCTCTGTTAAAAAAAAATCCGGTAAAGGAGAATTTGTTTTAAAAAAAGGTAAAGGAGTTTCTGCAGATTTTATTCTGCTAATTGTTGCTGATTATAAAGCACAATGCTCATCTCCATTTCAATGCCATTGAGCCAACACTGTCTAAAAACATTTATGCAATGATATGGTCACCTTGACACCACAGAGCCTTCCCACTGAAGTGATACCTATTTTTCCATTCACATTTGATGCTTTTGAACTGCTTGGTTGGCAGGAGCTGGAGCAAGACAACACTTCACCTGGTGCTTGGGTCTTGAACCTGGGCTACCAGCTTTCCAGCCAACAAGCCCAGATCTTAACCAACTTCAGATGGCCACCTGTTTTATTAGATGGCAACTCATACCAACAAGACTTAGGCTGAATTTCTTGCCTTATAGTTTTAACCCATCTATTCTCCTTCAGACTACTGGATCAATAGAGAATAAATTTATTCACTCTTCCAGATGACACCTGCCCTTCATATATTTGAAGACTCTTTTATATAGTCTTATAATAAATTATGATCATATTTCTATCAGAGTGTATCAATGAAGATAACATAGCCTTATTTATGGCTTTGTCAATTGATAATATAGGTCTTCACTGTCAGAATTCTTAGTCTGATATTGACTCAGGTAGGTTTATTATCTACCTATTATCCACTATTCTGGTCATCCACTCAGTCATTCCCCCATCCATCCACCCACCCATCCATTTTTGATTATGAGGGCAGGAATCTTTTTCTGTAGCCCTAGCTGGAAAGCTTCTAAAGCCAGGTCATCTAGTTCCTTGTCAGTAGCAGGTTGTGGACTAAACCTTGGTCTTTTGCCCAAGAAACACAGTCAGCACTCATCTCTTCATTCAATCTACTTATGCCCTGCTAAACCTTTAAGGCTCCATCTGCTGTACAATATTTTGAATATGTCTTTTTCTATATTGAATGTATATTGTGGACGATTATGTGTAAATCAGGCTTAATTATAAATGTGTGTACACATGTACACATTTATAATTTATAAGCAATATAATTATAAATGTGTGCACACATGTACACATTTATAATTTATAAGCAATATAATTATAAATGTGTGCACACATGTACACATTTATAAACAACAGTACTAATCGTAGTATTTTATTTGTTTTGTAATACAAAGAAACAATGAAATTCACAATATGATATAAATCAATGCTAACAATATAACAATGGAATAATCAATTTAAATAATTTTCTAATCCCAATGCTACCATAATTTAAACTGGAACTGAATACTGTCACTGAAAAGAAAACTTCATAAAAGTCCTGCAAAAAAGAGGCATTCTATGTTTTTTTTAAAAAAAAACCATCAGGAATCAGATTCCAAATAATAATTCAAGGAAGAGTCCATTCTAAAGATTAACAGATAGACAAGATATTTATCTTTCTGTCTGAAATATAAATAATTAACTATATTTTTCATGATTATGTGACAGATTCAGCCCTGGTGAGTCCTAGCATGTTCAGGTCAGCCTAGTCATTACAGGACTCATTTGGCCTCGGGCTTTGTTTCAGCCAAGTAAAATATTGCTTTCTACTCAAGGCACCATCTCAAGCATTCAAGACGGCAGACATCAGCATGTCTCTCTTTGCAATAGCATCTAATGCCTAGAAGGATGCTGTTTCATGTTGAAATGAATTTTCCTCCTCAGAGTTCTCCATTTTGATTTTTGAAGATGAATCATCCCTGAACTTTCAGTCAGATAATCTTGACTGGGCACTGTCACCTGGATGAATTCAATTTTGGCCAATTTCATATGGACAATACTTAGCAGTGGGTATTCAATGTTACTTGCAGTATAACTAGCAGAATAATGACCATTTCTGTCTGACTTGTGACAGAAAACATTCTGTAATGATTTTTACTCTGGTGCACGTACCTAATTATAACATGCATGTAAGCAATGTAAGCAATGCTAATTAGGAAAAGCAAATGTATTCATGATTTCTTATAATCCCATAAGACACAAGGAAACAATGGTTGGAAAAGTTTGAATTATAGAGTTTAAGCAGCAATCTTTGTTCTTTTGTTTTGCATTGTTTATATCTTTTTGGATGGTTCTTTGCTTTTGAATGTTTTTAACAATTTCTAAGCCTGAAGGTTGGGTAACATATTTTATTTATTCATCACATTGATATAGCCACCCATGTGGCTATATTTATATGTCACATTTGTGGCTATGCTTATAATATCACATAAATATTTATATATCACATTTATATAGCCACCCATAACACATAGTAACTCTGGATGATGTACATATTAAAATGATCCAAATACATTTAAACCATTACAAATTTAACCAGAATATTTTTTTAAAAAAAATAAACAATATGGTGAGAAAATAATAATAATAAAAAGAGTACATTTCAATTACAGGTAGTCCTTGACTTGTGACAGTTTGCTCTATGACCATTCATATTTATGATCAGGTTCCAAAGTTCCAACTGTTCCCTGCAGTCTTGTGGCTCCATTTTGAGCATTCACATTTGTGGCACATATATTGAGCAATCACATTTACGGCCCACACTTATGGCCATTTGCAAAGTCCCACAGTTATGTGACTGTGATTTATGACATTTTTGCTGAAAATCAGCATTTACCTCTAGTTTTCATAGCTGTTTACTTTCTAGTTTCCAACCCAAAGCAATTATGGGCTGGCTTAACAACAGCAACGTTTGCTTAACAACAACCACAAAAAACATAGCAAAATTCAAGTACTTGATATCCTGCTTTATGACTTAGTTAGGACCATGATAGGCAGTCCATTATGGTTGTAAGTTGAGGACTACCAGTAATCATGATATGAACTAGCAAGCTCCATTGTGTAATAGGATCCCCAGATCAGCTGGCAAAACCATGTTTTAAGGGACTGCAAGAAACACAAATAATTTAATCTAATTGGAATAAGATGTTTTTATGTTATGTCCAATTTTTGATAAATCAGGAAAGGGAATGAAGGGAGTGGCAATCAGACTCTTTGCCTGGAAATCATTACTCAATGTGTTAGGATCATCCAACTTTTGAATATTTTCCCCTTGTAACACAACTAATGGCATTTGGTTACCTCCTGAACATTCACTAGCTTTATGTGCATTTTCCATGCATTAAAGCGACACAATGATTTTTCACTTCTCCTTCAACTGTTAACAACTGCTGTGGTGATCACATTTTGCATATCCAATATAACTCAAAAAACAGCAAAATATTATAGGAAGCTATGCAGTCATGGGATTCAATTTCTTTTACTACTGGTTCTTGTGGGCATGGCATCTCTGACTGGAGATTTTACTGTAAAATCTCCAGTCAGAGGTGGTATTTGCTGGTTCTCTGAATTACCCAAAATTTCCGCTACAGGTTCTCCAGAACTGGTCAGAACCTGCTGACTACCTCCTCTGAAGCTATGCCTGTTTTCTCAGTGCAATGTTTCCTGTGCAAGACTGTATCAATTTTGAGTGATAAAATGGTTTTTTAAAAGGAGGTTCGCCACAACCTTTAGAGTTCTCCATTATATTGAATTTAAAAAAATCACTCTTTCCAATCGCATATTGTATTATTATTTATGTACAGGGGTGGGTTTCAAAATTTTTAACAACTGGTTCAGTGGACATGGCTTAGGTGGTGGGCATGGCCTGGTGGTCATGTGACCAGGGGGACGTGGCTTGGTGGTCATGTTATTGGCTGGGCATGGCCAACTCAATATCACTCACATTGAGGCACGCATCTCCTCACCTGGCCTCTCATGACTGTGGGGATGCTGCAACAGTTGTTAAGTGTGAAAAATGGGCACTTTTTTCAGTGCCATTGTAACTTTGAATGGTCACTCCACACAAGCAAAGCACCAGCAAAGGAAGGGAAAAACACTCCAGAGATGTTCCTGAGACAGGAAGTCTAGTCCTGCCAAGAATGTAATAAGGGTTAACGGAGAGGCAGTTTCTGTAAGCAACACCAGAATGTTTCCTTCCTGCCTTCCTCACATGATTAGGCCAGTAATTTCTTCTAACAACCAGTTCTCCAAACTGCTTAGAATGTTAACAACTGGTTCTAGTGGATAGGTGTGAACTGGTAGAATCCCACCCCTGTTTATGTACCTTAAAACAGTGTTTTTTCCACCTTGGTATCTTTAAGACACATGGATTTCAATTCTCAGAATTCCCTAGATTGCAGCCTTGATGTCTAGGACTATGAAGTATCTGCTTCCTTGTCCAAAATACTGCAAAATCTTGTACTTTGTTCCTGCACTGATGGAGACTGACTTTGCATCCCTTTGTTGATAGAGTAAGAAGTTAGCACCCACCCCTCCCCTAGAAAATTGAAATAGCTTAGGAATATTAAAAAGGCAGAATATTTCCTCTAAAAAGATTAGAAACTCAGAAGCAGAAACTCACCCCTACTTTTGTTAATGTGGGGGCCATTAAGGCCTGGGCCAGAATACTTTACATAACAAAGATCTGCAGGTAAAGCTATAACAATTGCCAAAAGCCCTTTTAAGGGCATAATTATACAGCAAGGCTCAACCAAGCCTACAGAGTTGTCTATAGCAGTGGCCCCCAACCTTTTTTGAACCAGGGACCGGTTTTATGATTATTTATTCTTCCACGGACCGGTACCTTCTACTACTAGTCCCTAAAGCAGCACGGAGCTGCTTTAGCTGGGCTTCTCTCTCCCTTCTCAGTCTCTCTAACCTTCCTCAGTGACCTGTCGCCCTTCTTCTTTCCAGCCTCGGGCAACAAAAAAAAAAAAAAAAAGACTTGGCACAGCCGGCTAGAAAGCACACCCAAATTCCTCACAGCTTCCCGCCTCCGCCTGCGAGGAAGTGGGCGGCAGGGGGGGCGAGGGGCGCAAGTGTGGGCCAGGAAGTGGGACTGGTCAGGGAATGACCTTCACCGGGAAAGTTGGAGGCGCAGCCGCCGCCGCCGCCGCCACAGCTGCTGCTGCTGCTTTGCACTCTGGCGACGGACACTGTGGTGCTCCTTCAGTGCCTGTGCTCAATCTGTTCCTCTGGGTCGTGATGCAGCAGCAACAGCAACAGCAACAGCTTTATCTGCGCACATGCGTGTGCGTGGTTGACGGGGGAGAAGGAGAAGGAGAGGAAAAGGGAGACTAGCGCTAGGGCATACCATAGCGCTCTTTTCTCCCTCTCTCCCCCTCATGGTGCCCAAGCCTTGCGGCCCAGTAAAAAATGATCCATGGACCAGTACCGGACCGGGGACTGGTGGTTGGGGACCTCTGACCTACAGAATTGCCAACAGACAGCCTACAGAGTTGCCCCTTCATGGCCCCATGGGGATGTGACAACCAATTAGAATACAAGCTCAAATTCAAATCCCAACAGAGGGTATAAAACCCAGGCACTCTCAGCACCTCAGTCCTTTTTGATCTCTCCCTTCACCTTGAAGCAAGTGATCATCCTTCCTTTTCACTCTGGAGCTCCAGGCCATGTGGTCCTGATATTCCTGAACTTTCCAAGCAGCCTCCATGTTTCCAGTGTCTTTTTCCCCACTTGGAACTGAACCCAGAAGGCTATTTCTCCCAACAATAGTATGCAGCATCCACATTGCTATTACTTAGTAATAGCACAACTGGCCCTTTAAATGCTGCCGAACCTTAAATTATCTAAGCCAAACTCCCAGCCCATGGGCTGGATGCATCACACGCTAGCTACACCCACATCCAGTTTAGTGAAGGGGAAAAAAAGTCCCTATACATCAGGTGACACCAATGTGACGACGTGAGTTTTGACACCCCTGATCTAAGCTATAACTAATAGACCCAGTGGTGATGAATAAAACTGATGAACTACAGTGACTAGATTCTTTCATTAAATCTATGAATAAAGTTCAAATCGCCACTTAATTATAAACCTCACTGGATGAATTTGAACAGTTACTGTCTTTCAACCAAGTCAACCTCACAGCATAGTATAAAGATACTATCTTTCCTGGATAACTTAAACTTCACCTACCATTAGCCCATCTGTCAAAATATCTTTCTGTCTTTTAAATCATTCAAAGCATCCACAACTCATTTGGGTTAAGGAGAGCAAAATCCAGGAATTAATTTTTGGATATGATTAATCACTAGATTCTTTTCTTTTTTACATACAACCCCTTCTACTTTGACCTACAAGTTCCCACCTGCATATCTAATAGTACATTCCAGTCAACAGATGTTGGTTTTTTTTAGAAGTAATCATGACTAAAAAGAATTATTTGTAGTCAAAGAATTTTTTTTAAAGTAGACTGTACAATGTTTGCACATGCTGTTTTCTATACATGACATTAATGGCTCTAAGACATTAATGGCTCTAAGAAAAGGATGGCTTCACACAAAAATATATATCAGCTGACATTCATATTGTAACCGTATTTCCAAATATATATGCACAAACCTGAAAACATTATACATCTCCTGCATGTATTTTGTTCTTAATTATTTTTAAATTAGAATTTAAAATATTAGTAACAGAAAATTTGTTATGATTCAGATGAACAGATTGCATTTGAGTGTGCAGCATATGTAGCCTTATTTGTAGGGTTTGTAACCCTATCAACGATAACACTTATCCAAAGATATCCATTTAAAATAGAAATAACTTTAATTACAATATACACATTCCCAAAGGAACCAAAATAATTATCAGCTTTAGTGCTTGATTTTTTTTATCCTTCAAACAGAATGTAGACATTTACTAAGCACGGCAGTAGTATGTTCACAAGATGTCTACACAAATTACTCATATTTTCCCCCAATTGCAAATATGACTGTGTTGGTTCAGATCGATACTGCATCTAACATATTACTCCAGTTTGGATTCAGAATTACTCTCAGATGTTTTTTAAAGCAACATTTAAAGAAATTCTGTATCAATACTGCAAAATTATACATTGATATGATACTGCTCAAAGTTTTCTACTACTGTTTGCATAATTTTTCAATCGACAAAACAATATTATTGGACAACCTCCTTCGGGTAACCATCTTATACAGCAAATTCTTATTTTTGATGGTGGACAAACAAATGTTTACTTTTATAAGTAAATAAGCAAAATCTTTAAAATGCATTTTGGATATGGGAGTAAGGAGAATTGTGACCTTTGTTTTGTTTTCATTCATTTCTAGGCTCGTTGTGTGGTATTATTTTCACTTTACACTTAAATCATGCTCTTCATAGATCAGTTAGTTGTCTCAATTTGTCTATTGGAGTTTTTTTTTTCTGTGTGTGCTGTTGCCTGAATTGCTTTAAGTGGCAACTGCAAAAACTTTTTCCTCAGAGACAACACTATAATCTACAGAAAACTTTCTCCAGGCTCATTCCTTGGTACTTAACATAATATGTATGTATGTATGTATGTATGTATGTATGTATGTATGTATGTATATCTTTTCCAAGCTATTTTAATAATGTTTAACTTGGAATGAACAAATTCCAAGTTAAATTTGGAATTTATTTCCAAATAAGTTTTGTCTACTATTGTCAACTGATATTAAGTTGTGTTTGCATTTTATCTGTTTTTCATTGTTACCTTTTTTATTATAACCAGTTGTATGGGAGTCTGGTATAGCTTATTTTTAAAGCTGTGTAATAAACAACACTCTTATTTAACTTACGAGCATTCATATCTAATTGTCTATGAATTCTGATAGCTTATAAAAACTGGAGACCTCTATTTATTTTTGCAAATTCCTGTGTTAACAGGGATGTTGATCATGTGAACACTTTTCACATCACAAATAGTTTGCAATCTAACTCAATTATTCTAAATTTGCTTTTTCTTATCTATGTTTGATTACAACTCCTATCATCTTTAACTTGCTACTACATGTGCACCTAGTTCTATTACTAACTTGGGTTTAGGGATTTTCTTTTATTATTGAGATGTAGTCTGTGTTTTGTGAGATGTATTTTGTGTTTTGTGTGGGCTGTACCAATGGAGACTCATTCAATGTCATTGTACACATGTTGTGCATTGACAATAAAGGTTTGAACTTGAACTTGAACTTAGTTCTTGAGTTAGAAGATTTTCTAAGGAATCTGAAGTTACTAATCATATTTTCATGATCAAATAAAGCAAGGTATATTTTTCTGACCATACAGCTATTCATGATTTGTAGAATTATTATGGAAACATTTACTCCCTGTAGGCAGGATTAGTTATGAGAACCAATGAGTATGAATAGCTTCTGGCAGCAGGTCCTTGAAAGAATGGTATTGTCTTGTGGCAGATTAGAATCAGTTCTGATTGGATTCTGGAGATTAAGATTTGAAAAATATACCTTGCTTTATTTGATCATGATATGCTTGTGAGTGCTATTGATTCCAATCACTTTAATGTTCAAAAGGAAAAAAATGAGTAATTTATGGACTATATTGGGAAAAACAATGATAGGTGCTGCATTCTTTGGCAGAAAGGGATGAAAATATTAGAGATGATAAATACTTTAAAGAGCACTAATCATTGCAAGTTTCTTCTGAATACCCCTGAAAGAGTTTTCAATGTTTTCCTGACTTTTGTAAAAGAATAATAAGAATGAGGAAAGGAGTATATATTGGTGTTCAGAGTCTCCAGTGTGGAAAGTGCTGCTTCAATTACTTTAATTTCAAAAAATAAGTTTCAAAAATTCAAAATTTAAGTTCAAAAATTACTTCAAAAGTAAGTTTGGCCAGACACTTTTCTAAGGTGCCAGGTTTCACTTGAAATTAAAGAATGGCCAATGACCTTGTGGTCTCCAATTTCTTGAAAGCTCAGAAGTTGCAAAACTGGATTTTCAGGTAGGACTCGTTAATTAACTAATGGCAAGCTTGTCTGTATCTGAAATGTGGCTTACTGGCAATATTCTATTAATCTAATAATCATATATTGTACAATGTGGTATTTATTGTACAAATATTGTACAATGTGGTATTTATTACATGTAATAATAACAACAAAACTAAAGGAAAAGCTCAGAGATACAAATGACCAGGATCAATTTAATACCATTGTTAAAAATGTGTGAGATATCCTACAGAATTAATCCAAAGGATATGTTTCCATGGTTTTGTTTTAATTCTCTCACGTAATTTATGCAGAACTCTTTTTTGTAGCCTATATCTCATATATTTACATGAAATTATGTGGACTGTCATGTGATCACTATTTGCAGTCCTCAGTCAGGGACAGTGGGTTTACCTCCAGCTATAGCAACCATGAAGGCCTTGGAAAAGGTATTCAAATCAGGCGATATATCTTTCCCTACAAAGATGAGACGAGTGTAAGCCATGATATTTCCTGTGATACTCTATGGAAATGAAAGTTGAACTTTAAAAAAGCAGGATAGGAAGAGGATTGACTCCTTTGAACTTTGATGTTGGAGGGGACTCCTGAGAACACCTTAGAAAGCTATGAAAACAATGTTATAAATTATTAAAGAAATCAACCCAGATTCCTCACTCAAGGCACAAATAGCCACACTGAAATGATCCTACCTCAGAAATATTATGTGAAGACTCTGGAAAAAAGTTCTAATTCTGGGAAAAAGAAGAAGAGAATGACTAACAGCAAGGTGAATGAACTTCGTTATAGTGATGATGAGTGCATTGTTGGGGAATTTGGAAGAACAGGTGAGGGATAAATCATAGTAGAGAAAAATCTATGTTTTCTCTATCTACCTATCCACTAGGATTCAAAAATCATTTGATGGCCCACAATCAATCATAAGAGAAATTCACAGCAGTGCAACATGGCTTTCTGCAAAGATGATTCAGCTGAGAATGTCCTCTTTTCACCCAGATATTGCCAGCATCTTAGCCCTCCAGCTTGTTTTCAGTTTTTCATATAATTCTTGCTTTCTCTGCTCTCTGCCAAGTCTCCCTAGAGTCTGTCCAGAATTGAATTGCCTGCCAGGTTTTACACCAGCAGATGGGCTTTAAATAATTTATACCTTAATTACAGTTCATCAATCGTATTTTATTTTTTTAAAGAAGGGGGGATATTGGTAATCTCAATTCCATTTAGACAACTACACAAAGATATAATAGGATTTACATGAACAAATGATTTATCAGAGTGTTTCTGTCTAAGTGTATGTTAAAGCAAATAATAAAATATACTAATAGATATGGGATATATTTAACTTTATTTGTCAGCCTGCAGAAAAGACATTATAAGGGAATGTATTTTTTTTTTTACTTAAACAGATATTAACTAAGAATATCAGATGTCCTCTTGAGCAGAAATGTAAGGAAGAAGGAAAGGAAAGGCCCCAATCTAACTGGATGAGTAGACAACTGGATGAATAAATACCACAAAACATTTCAAAGATATGTTTTTTTTTCTTTGATGAAGGACATGTCTCTCTTTATAAAAATATTATAACAACTCAGTTAGTTACCATGTGCTGTGTATGGTCTGCAGATGGTTTCACTGCAACCAAATAAATTAAAGTTATTTGAACACAAAACATTTTGTTTTTCTGAGAGAGCTCCTATTGATTAATTTGTTCAATAATCTTGCTCAGTTTATACTTTATATTCCTTCCTTGTAGACATCATGACTGAGCTTAATTGTTGTGTTCAATCAGTCTTTACCAACTTAGCTTCAAGCTGTCAAAGATAGACAATATCAACCAGCTTTGTCTTAATTCCACGGTTCAAAATTAAATCTATACTGTACCACTGTTTTGTTCTTATTTTCAAGCCTTCTTCATATCCAGGTACTTCCATTTCCTAAATTTCAGATTAAAGTATGTACAGTGATTACTGTATGCTATTTACAGGGAGCTAAGAATGAAATCCATCCTTCTATCTCAAGTTACTGTAAATTTGGAGGAAGGAAGGAAGGAAGGAAGTAAAATTGTAATTAAAACATTCCTTGGATTTTGAACCAGCATCATTTGATTTTTGAGGCAACAATCAAATAGCTCATGTTATTGCATGGTCTATTAACAATAGTCCAGGTAAAAAGGAAGTCTAAAAGATAATTAACCAAAAAGCCAGTTTGGTGTACTGGTTAAGATGCTGGAAATCAGGTTAGTGAGAGTTCTAGTTCCACCTTAAGCATGAGCCCAACCTACTTCATAGGTTTGTTGTTGTAGGGAAAATAGGAGAAAGTAGGAGTATGTATTACTCATAAAATAATAAAAGTGAGATAAAACACTAACAAATAATTGTAAGCATTGACTTAGTTGAAGAAGTAGCTGTTCCTCTACAAAATAGACAATAAACAATTGAGCTTAGCTGTTTTAGGCTAGGCATATCCACAGGCCATAAGTTCTTGTAAAAAATACAAGAAGTTTATTTATATACATTAACTATAGCATATATTTTATATGCAGCCTAAGACCTAAGACAATTCCTCTTCATTCAATGTATCCCAGGCTAACCAAATGGTTGGACACACCTGCTCTAGCCCATGTAGACAGTGACATTCATAATAAACATGTGTAGAGTAGAAGTGTACTTTGGAAGTTAAGTAGAAAACATGTCCCAAAGTCACTTTGATTAGCAGAGAGTGACATTATTCATTTCTACACTCCAGAAGCAGTGATCTGTCTGTTCTCTTGCAATTGAACAGTAAGAATAAGCCTTAAGTGAAGGTAGTTGAAGTCCCTTATCATTACAACAAACTCTCATTTTTATGTCTCTCTGTAGAAAGTAAGGTAAATAATGGATAAAAATATGCAGGAATTCTTAGCTAGGAAAAAAAAGGCTCAAATAATCTTAGCCTTCCTAAGGAGTAGATTTCCTGATTTGGTCAACCTACCCCCAACTAATGTTCCCTGATTGTTTTTTCATCAAGTCAAGATCAAAGTAGCACAATTGATATAAAATTGATATAGCAACTTCCTAAATCTACTTTACACTGTGGTCAGAGGCTACTTTCACCCATGATGCAATTCTCTATGCAAGAATCTGGTATTTCATCTTTTTATAGCCTGCTTGATATAAAAAAAATAACAATTTCCTTAATCTGATCTTCTCTGTTCTTTCTATATGCATCCAGAAATGACTATATCCCAATTTATCTCTGTTTTGTCAGCATTCTGATTTCCTATTCATCTTCTGATGTTTTGTTAAACCACTTCCAATATGTGCCCTTAAACTATATTCTGAAATGTGTGTGACATTCTGAACCAGAGGTTGTTTGGCATCTGCCCTCTCAATTCAAAACTTTGACACCTTTTATATGTCACCTTTTATACATCAGCAGCCTGGTTCCATTTCAGTTCCATTTGCTTTCTTCTATGACCTGACTTGGTTCATTTATTTCAACTATTCAGAATATTTGCCATTCTCTTGCCTTACCACAGTGCACCCTATGTATGATTTATTATATTTTATTTTAATGATGCATAGACAATATTTCAGTTAATGACAGGTTGACAAAGTAGCTTTCAATATTATTTAAAATAGGGATCTCAAAAAAGAATAAAAACCATTAAAGTTAAAAAGCAAACAATAATATGGCAGCACATGTTACATCTGAAAATAATAAGAGCAATATCCCCCGAAGTCTGGTCAAATCAAAAGATTTTAGCCAATGTTTTAAAAAGTAGCATCATAGCTTGATGGATAATCGTGGGAGAATTTTTACAATTTGTGCCACACCATTGTGAAGACTCTGCATGTGATAGCCATCTGAAAAAGGCTATAGGCCATTTATACTCATACATTTGTTGCTTTGAGTAGAACTGTAGATCAGCTAATTTCATGATAACATAAATTGCAATTGATAAATTGTTTGTGTCTTCCTTCTATGATTTATTTGCATTCCATCACTATCTTGAGCTCATTATGATATGACCAAGAAATTTGCAACCATAACTTTGGAAGGGAAAGGAAGCAGGCCATGTAAGCATGAACATATTATCTGTCTGTCTGTCTGACTATTTATCTATTCATCCATCATCCATCCATCCATGAGAGTTATAATGATGTAAGCCTATAATTATTATTTATATCTCACATTGGAAGATGTAAATGTTACTAACAAAGCATTTGTAAAATAGTAACAAGACTTAGAATACAACTGTTTTTGTTTTGGTTTTTTGGAATTGTATGTTAGCAATATTCATATTGTAGTTTCTCAATTTCTGACAGTCAGTATAAACAAAATAATAACTAGTAGCACTAATTTGATTAGATAGCAAAAGAAAAATTATGTTAATGGCCACTGTATATACTGTAGGTTTCTTTGCTATATCGAATGTATCTAATCTCAATAATTTTGAGTTCGTAATCTCAATCATTTTATTACAATAATATGATTTCTAGAAAAGCAGGCTAATTCTTGGATGGCACCTTCATTTCTGTTATGCCCTGCTAGAACATGGGCAATAAAGTAATAAAAGAACTACTTTTGCTAGGTGTAATAGGAGATAGCTAATGCTTCATTTCCAATGTAAAATGGTTGAGTGACTGTGAATGATGAACACTAGAGAAAATGCCAAAACAAGTGAAAATGGACTTTCTGTCAGAAAATGAAAAATTCCTAGGCGACAGCTGACTGGGAAATGTATCTTTGTTAAAGGTGTTGTGTTATATAGTTCACAAAAAGCTAGACATTTAGGCATTCTGCATGGACAATTGTTTGACTTTTAGAGAAGGCAGAACAAGAGGAATTAAAGGAAACTATACACGATTTTCCTTTGTCCCTGACAGATCAGGCTATTAATTTTAACAAGCTTGTCATGAATGAGTTATGTTTGTTCAGGTATGCCAGTGTTTAATGTATTTACCATTGGCTACTAGATAAAATACTAAAAAGAGTCCTAAGCAAGAACATGGTATTATTAGCTTTCAGTTATGCCAATCAGGCTATCCATCTTTCTTGGTGATTGTACATTGCCAGGCCCATCAGATTTAAATATGAGAATGCTGGTGATACATTAGTGTGTATATTTATATACATGCATGTATAAAACAAAGCTTTACTGACAACCCTTTTATCCTCACCCTGGCCCCCATTCCCCTTAGGGCATGCTTTTTGCATTAACCATGTTAATGCAAAAAGTTATTAAGGTGAAAAATGGTAATGACTATTTGGAGACTTTCTTCCAAGCAAAATATTAAAGCCTACAAATGAGCAGCTGTATAAATGTTAAAAAAAAAAAAACAGAGCCCCATTGTTAGGCTAGCACCAACTGGAATTACAGCAAATGAAATAAAATCTGTATATGAAATGGTTGGGCTAAATAGCTAAAGGGTGCCTTTGTTTCAGAACAGAATATTGGTCTATAGGGTAGGACTGCCTTTTTGCTCTGATACATTTACCTTTTTTATATATTTATATCCAGAGCTGGCAAATTCAGCAAGCAAGATCTTACTTATTTTAAATTCAAAGCATAGCCTGGGTTTCCCTTGTGACTAATTCCACATTTGATCAGGTTCCTCCCTCTCGCCCTCTGTTGAGTTCTCATGAATCCTTAATTGCATTGTAGCCCTGTGATGCCAAAGTCAGTTTTCATTAGAACATCCACACATAAATCCTGAGAGATTCCCCATTGCAAAATATCAAGTGATGCTTCCAAAATCAATTGAAAGGAATTGAAAAAGGTAGAATTCTGTAGCATTAAATGTTAAGCCCTTGAGCTTTGCAACTGACAAAGACGAAACTGTTTAAAAAAATGATTTTCCAATTTTAAATCAATTTTTAACAGAACAATAAGTTTTCCATTATTCAGGTTATTTTATTTTCTATATTTATATTCTACCTCCTTTGAAGTTCCATATAGACATGTAAGTTCTGCTGTTCACTACTTCTTATGACCTGTCTATCCAAAATGCAGTATTAAGTATTTCAGACTGAACATAATTTTGAATTGAATTGGATTGAGATGGGTAGATGCAGAAATTAAACAAACAAATATATAATACAGATTTAACATAATATCATATCATATCGTATCATATCATATCATATCATATCATATCATATCATATCATATCATATCATATCATATCATATCATACAGCAATATCATACAGCAATATCATACATATTTCTTCAGTGTAGCCTCCAATAAACTACATTCTTCCATTGCCCTCAATAGGCCTTGGAAGCATAGCTTGATATTTTGTAGTCATTGGTAGTCATCTCTTTGCTGATTATGGTACACATGTCTGTTCAAATTATTGGAGAACTAGTTCTATAAAAGGCATACTTGTCTAATGATCAGCATATTGCAATTTTTGTACAGGAATAAAAAGCTTGAGCCCCAGATAAGAACCCTGGTGGTTACAATGCAATATTGCAGGCTAAATTTGCCCACAGCCAGGAGTTTGACCCTGACCGGTTCAAGGTTGACTTAGCCTTCCATTTTCCCAAGGTCAGTAAAATGAGGACCCAGATTGTTGGAGGAAATGCTGACATTTGTAAACCACTCAGGGAGTACTGTACAGCACTGTAGAGCAGTGCATGTCTAAGTGCTATTGCTATAAGAAGTCTCTCCTACTCACTGCATTCTGTTCATCCAACAGAGCTGGAGAAGCTTCTTGGATGTGAAGCAAAACATATTCAAAGAAAAACCAGCAAGTCCAGTTGCCTCATGACAAAAGCACCTTTAGGACAATCATGACCTGGATGACTGAGAATCTCCATAGACATTGTTCACCCAACAGTTATTAAAATGGATGCCTGCTAGCCTTAGTGTTGCATACTACCTGACAGGAACATAAATACTCAACCTGCCCTTCTTTTCCCACCTCTCAAACATAACAATTTTCAGCTTGCTTAGGAAAACCTTCTTGAAGCACTGTATGGAGGATTATTGGGACACAGTAAGGTCCTTCTGTTCTCCCTCTATAAAAACTTGCCTGATTGGCTCAGACCAATCACCTTGCTAATCAAACATTCACAATGCAGTAAACTGAAGATTGTGGAAACTTAATATTTTACCGCAGAGTGTGAGTAGTTCGTACAGTTCAATGTGCCCGTTTGGAGTTCTTTTATACTCATGTTCTCCCATACAGGTAGTCCTTGAGTTACAACCACAATTGAGCCCAAAATGTATGCTGCTAAGTGAAACCTTTGTTAAGTGACTTTTACCCCATTTTACAACCTTTCTTGATACAGTTGTTAAGTGAATCACTGCAGTCATTAAGTTAATAATATGATTGTTAAGTGAATTTGGCTCCCCCATTGACTTTGTTTGTCACATGACTCCATATGACATTGCACCCATCATAAATATGAGTCAGTTGCCAAGCATCCAAATTTTGATCATGTGACCAATGGCCACAAGTGTGAAAAATGGTCATAACTCACTTTTTTCAATACCGTTGTAACTTTGAATGGTCACTATATGAACTGTTGTAAATTGAGGACTGCATGCATTCTATTCCAATTCCCCTTCAAATTTACTATATTTCAAATCAAATAGAAAATCAGAGAACAAGGGGATGTTGCAAAGCAGTTCTCCCACCATAGAAACCCTCCAGCTCTCTGGATTTTAAATCCCCCTATTTTATCACTAACATAGTCATGGTGGAGAATGCTGGGAACTGAAATCCAGCCATCTGAAAAGTTCTCAGGTTAGGGACAGCTGCTGTAGAGGCATGTAACTATTCACAGCAAAGGTGGTATTCAGCAGGTTCTGACCAGTTCTGGAGAACCAGTAGCAGAAATTTTGAGTAGTTCGGAGAACCGGCAAATACCCCCTCTGACTGGAGATTTTACAGTATCCTTCCCCTGCCATGCCCACCAAGCCATGCCCATAGAACTGGTAGTAAAAAATTTTTGAATCCCATCACTGATTCACAGATAACTTTTCTGATAGTTAACAAAAAATGTGTAGTGTGGCATATATGCTTGCAAAAAAATTTTCACACGAAAAACGTAGCAAGAGAGCCAGAATTAATTTGAGCAGTTATTTATAGAAAACCTGGGTTTACTGGGGAGTAATATATGATCTAAACCCCAAGTATATGATGACTGTCAGTGATAACTTTTGGGGAAAAAAGCAATAATCTGGGTCCAATTAAAAATCTTGATTTTAATTGAATCAGATCTATGAGATCTATTTATTAGATTTATTTCCCAGAACTGCAGAATTCTACATTTTCGGATAATAGCCTCTATTTCTATTTTTGCTTTTTTGCTCAAATTCATTCCACCCACTCCTCTTGGATTAATGAACAAAATATGTATCTCATACATTCTAATAAGTTGATTAAAGATTCCTATTGGGGCTAGGCCAACAGTCATTTTGAAATTTTATTACAGCTGCTGAATATAAGCTGCTTATTGGATCTGTAGGGCAGCCAATCTTGAACTTCATTGTCTGGCCAGATGGGTGCCAGGATATTTGCCATACATAAATAATTCAGGATAAATGAGGCTTCTCTTCCCCTTGGAAAGTGAGTGACAGATCCAGTGCTTAGAGCATCACAGTGGCAGGTAGTCAACTAGCTGGAGATTGATAGGCCTCATCCATGCATCCACGTGTGCAGAAAACACATGCTCATTTCTTAATCAGCCTTGATTTGGCTTTCATACACCAGCCCTCGGTCAGGAAGGGTGAGTGATTCCAATCAATATCCAGTTGTTAGAGTAACAGCCATGTCCGTTCTGGATGGCTGAGTGGGTGAAAACATGTTTGTTCTATTTAATGTGACACAGTCCTGTCAAATTAACAACTAGGATGGCAGGAGCCAGCTTGCTTAATAGGCTGAAGTCAATTCCCTTGAGAATTTATTATCAGCACTCAAGCAATAGATCTGAAGAAAAATACCCTTTATTACAGTTTATTTGTAGATAATAACAGGCAGAGTATTTTGCTCTAGACTGGGGCTTCTCCATCTTAAACTTACCTCCATACACTTTCACATCAGAATAAACCTTGGATAGAAAAGGGCAGCTTTTTAATTAACTTCCCGTTGGGCTGAGTGACTGCAAGATCTCTTCTACACAGCAGCAAGAAAGCAGAAAACGTGAACATACATACACCAAAAAAAAAAAAAAAAGAACTTCTCCCATTTTATCTTTTGATTTATATATTCTACCAATACAGTACATATAAATGAAGGAATGCTTTTTCTTCTTTATCTATTAAACTTTATTTAATTTTCAAAATTTAAAAACATAAAATAAAATTTTATACATAATTATATCAATGTCAAGACATCTTTTACATTTCCTTATCATCTTTCTATATACACGTTTATATAATTTCAACTTAATATATAAATAAATATAGATATGAATATAGATATAAGTATTTACATAGTTTGAATTCTTTACCTAATTGTCATTTTGATTTCTTTTTATTCCTAAACCATTCATACCAGGCATTATAATATATCGACTCTTCTTTGTCTCTTAATTTCATTGTTAGTCTGTCCAACTCTGCAGTCTAAATTTTTCTTCTTCTATGGATTCAATGCCAGAGTTCTTAGTCCTGTAATAGGAGAACTTCCACTTGAATAAAGAAATTGTTGACACTTAAACTAGACCTTCTATGCTTTCTGACCAAGTTCAAAGTGAGTGTTTATTCAAATACCCAACAGCAAGTATGAGAAGATAGTTGCGGAAAACATCAAAACATAGCTGAAAAGGTATGTCCTAAAGAACAGCACATTCTCTTAGTTCAATAAATCCCATCTAACTAAAAAGATCAAAAACAAAAACATCCATGTATTACTCTAAGATCACTGGATGGGTCGCCAGTGCATAAGACATATCTCTCCCAGCTTGTCTTACGCAACAATATCTTTCATTAGACCCACAGTGAGTTAGCAGACCAAAGCTAAGAAACACTTCAAGTCATCCCTATCCTACTACCATGAAGAAAGGCAAAAATAAAAGAATCTAATAGTAAGGTCTTGGCTTTTTAACAGTAATTACAATTAAAAATTACAATTACAAAGACAAAAAGTAATACAAACTAAAAAGAGTAAGATACACTACATACTAAAAAGAATAAAAAAATAGGAAGTAAAAAATATAGGAGGAAAAATAGAGAAAAAAAAAAGAATATAGTAAAAAAATACATAAAAATGACTTCCCCTATATCATAACAAGTATAGATAATTTTAACAGCTTATCTGATTCTCTTAAAAGATTTCTTCATCTCATATTTATTTATTTATTAAATGTATTTGTAACCCATCTTGTAACAAAATAACATATATCTTTTATGTAAAAGAAACCAAGGGAAAAAAAGGAATAGAAAGTAAACAGAAGAAACTTTTCCTTTATTGCTATCAATAATAGTCAACATTAATAACTTATCACTGTCTCTTAAACTATAGCCAAATACTTTTCATTCCATGCGCATCCTATTTTTCCATAAACCCATCTCTCTCTATATATTTGTTTTCTCAAGTTTTCGTGGGTACTTACATGTATGGCATTCAGCTTTGTTCGGGTATTTTCCCACGTCATTGTAATTGTGCTTTTAAAGTTGTAGCAACGTTTTGGCAGAATCTCATCTGCCATCATCAGGCTTCTGTATACAGAATACAGTATACAATACAGAAGCCTGATGATGGCAGATGAGATTCTGCCAAAACGTTGCTACAACTTTAAAAGCACAATTACAATGACGTGGGAAAATACCCGAACAAAGCTGAATGCCATATACATACATACATACATACATACATACATACATACATACACACCTATACACCTACACACACACACACACACACATGTATGTATATGTATATGTATATGTATATGTATATGTATATGTATATGTATGTATGTATGTATGTATGTATGTATGTTGTGGCTCCGAGTCCTGAGCCTGCATTCTTAGAGGAAGAGGATTCGGAAGATGAGGAGGAGGAAGAATTGGGAATGCCTTCCTCCCCAGGACCTTCCTCTTCAGCAATGCCTTCCTCCCTGATTGTGCCTCAGGTGTCGGCAGTTAATTGAGAGGGACAGCCTGAGGCTAATCAGGAGAAGGAGGAGGGCATATTGGAGCAGCCTTTGACAGAGAATCAAGCAGACAAATGCTGGCTTGATGCGAGGCAGCATCGCAGGCAAAAGTGTGGGCTGCAGCGCAGGAGGCGTGGACGAATGAGAGAGTGAGCTGAATTAGTGACATGCCCCACAGGGAATAAAAGTGGGTGTGTTTGCTCTGGGAACTTCGTACGGGACAACGTGTGACTTATCCAGAGAAGCTTTGGTGTATTCTGTGTTGTGACAGCTTGTGTGATTTATATTCCTGTTTTCTTGTCGGACTTGGCAGACAGCATGTGTGAGACTGCCAAGAACATTATCGGCTCAAAGAATTAACTCTATAATTACTGGATTTGCTTGCCTGTTTGTATTCAGTTGGAGTTTGGACTTTTCACCTCCTTTGTAAAGGTGAGACATATATATATATATATATATATATATATATATATATATATATATATATATATATATATATATATATATATATATATATATATATAATGTCTCACCTTTACAAAGATAATGTTTATATAATGTTTTCTGAGGTTTTCGCGGGTATTTATATGTGGATCTTTGGTTATTTGGATTTTCTCCCATGTAAAATTGGAAGTGTCTTGGCGACTTCATCGAAACATTGCCTAGATACTTGAATCTTACGCTGGGAGAAAACCCGAATAACCAAAGATCCATATATATATATATATATATGTATGTATGTATGTATGTATGTATGTATGTATATGTATATGTATACATGTGTATATATGTGTATATATGTGTGTGTATGTATATATATATATATATATATATATATATATATATATATATATATATATATATATATATATATATATTCTGAGGTTTTCGCAGGTATTTATATGTGGATCTTTGGTTATTTGGATTTTCTCCCATGTAAAATTGGAAGTGTCTTGGCGACGTTTCGATGAAGTCTCATTCGTCATGTTCAGGCTTGTGTCTTCGGCTTTGTGCTTCTCGGAGTAATGTGAGCTTGCAGCTGCTTCTTCCTTTTAACTGCTAGTGGGGTGTGACTTGATTGGGTGGGGGCTTGGCTGTGTTCTGATTGGTTGGGGGTTGGTTGTGTTCTTATTGGCTGGGGGTGTGTTTTGTTCAGGTGGGGGCTTGGTTGTGCTCAGGTTAGTCTTAGTTGCCAGGGATTTGAGCTGGTGAGCTGTGATCCTGTTGTTTGGCTTCACGTTCATGGTCGTGCCACATCTTCATGGTGGGTGTCCGTTCACTTCATGTATGGGTCGGAGGGGTTTGAAGCAGGTAGTGATGCAGCTGCGGTATGACTTCTGGTTCGTGGTCATGTCTCATCATCTGTGTGGGTGTGAGTCTGCTTTCTACGTGGAAGTGTGGTGGTAGCATCTTGTGTGGCCCTCGTGGGTGTGGGTCTGGTGTCATTCTTCATGTTAGGTACTCGTTTGTTAATGAGGGACGGTTTCCAAATGGCTGGTAGCCGGGAGGTATCATCTCGTTTATTCATGCTGTGTGGGCGTTTTTCTATCTCTATGGCTTCTCTGATTATTCTGTTGTTGAAGTGCTCAGTTTTGGTGATAGTTCTGGTATTTTTAAAGTCAATCTCATGTCCTGTGGCTTTGAGGTGTTGGACCAGGGAAGAGGTTGATTCTTCTTTTTTGATTGGGTTCTTGTGTTCTTCAGTGCGTGCACTTATTCTTCTGTTGGTTTGTCCAATGTATGTGGTGGGAAAGGTGGTGCATAGGATTTCATATACTCCTTGGTTTTCTAACTTGATTCTGTCTTTAGGGTTTCTTAGGATGATGGATATTTTTCTGTTTGTGCAGAATGTGGTCTTAATGTTGTGTTTTTGGAGGATCATGCTGATTTTGTCTTTTATATATGGGAGGAGGGCTTTGCCGTTCTCTTGTTCTCTGTCTTGGATTTTGGTTGAGGTTTCTTTTTGGATTAGGTGGGTAATCTTCTTTCTTTGGAATCCATTGGCTATTAGTATGTTAGTGTGAGTGTGTAGTGAGAGTGTGTTTATAGGTGTTGTTCGTCAGCAAAGCATTTTGTTCTGGAGATGAGTGTCTCGGCTACGGAATTGATCTGTGCTGGGTGGTGGTGTGAGAATGTGTGTAGATAGCGGTTTGTATGTGTTTTCTTCTGATAGATGGTGTGTCCTAGGGAGCCATTGGATTTTTTTTGTATACTAAGACATCTAGGAAGGGAAGTTGATTGTTAGCTTCTGTTTCCATGGTGAATTGTATTTTGGGGTGTAGGCTGTTGAGGTGTGTGAGGAAGTTTTTCTTTCCCAGGTGGCCAGATTATGAAGGTGTCATCTACATATCTGAGCCAGAGTTTGGGTTTGTGATCATATTTTTCTAGAGCTTGTGTTTCAAAGTGTTACATGTAGAGTTTTGCGATGACAAATGAGAAGGGTGCTCCTTCTATTTGTTTGTATTTTTGTCCATTGTAGGTGAAATATATATTGGATAGGCAGTGGTTGGTCAGATCTAAGATGTATTGGATAGGCAGTGGTTGGTCAGATTTAGGATGTGCTGTAATCTCTTGGGTCATTTGTTTTGTAGTGATCTTTTTTCCAGAACGCAGGAGGCTAATGGAAAAAAGATCACTACAAAACAAACGACCCAAGTGATTAACCAACACATATTTCATATACAAAGGACAAAGATACAAGCAAATTGAAGGAGCCCCTATGGGATCACCACTGTCTCCCATCATTGCGAACCTGTTCATGGAAGAATTTGAATCCAGAGCCCTAGCCAATGCCACCCACAAACCCAAACTATGGTTAAGATACATCGATGACACATTTGTTATTTGGCCCCATAGAAAAGAAAACCTAAACAATTTCCTAACACACCTAAACAACACACACCCCAAAATCAAATTTACCATGGTAACAGAAACAAACAAATAACTACCATTCCTAGATGTACTAATCTACAAAAAAACAGATGGCACACTAGGACATACCATATACCAGAAGAAAACACACACCAACCGCTACCTCAATGCCCAATCCCACCACCACCCAGCACAGATAAACTCCATGGCCAAAACGTTAATTGCCAGAACCAAATGCCTGGCAGACAAGACACACATAAAGACTGAATTATGCACCCTGACTAAAGTACTGACAACTAACGGCTTCCACAAAAGCAAAATCACCGGCTTGATCCACAAAAACACACTGAGACATAATGGAGACCTAGAGGATGAACAGACCTATGGAACAGCTGTCCTTCCCTACATAAGAGGTACTACAGACAAAATCAGTAAGACACAGGCATCACATCAAAACTGCCTTCAAAACAGACAGAAAAATAGCAGCCATCCTAAGAAACCCCAAAGATAAAATTGACCTGGAAAACCAAGGCATATATGAAGTCCCCTGTGCATCATGCCCGGCCACATACATTGGACAGACCAATAGAAAAATAAGTATCTGCCTGGATGAACACAAAAATGCAGTCAAAAAGCTGGAACACATTTCCTCACTCGTCCAACACATGAAAGCAACAGGTCACAGCATTGACTTCAATGACACCAAAACCCTAACCACTATAGAAAACTCCACCTACAGAATTATCAGAGAAACCATAGAGATTGAAAAAAGACCTGAAAGCATGAATAGAAGAGATGACTCCACCAGACTGTCAATTATTTGGAAGCCTGCACTCTCAAACAAAAAAATCTCCACACCACAAGCCAGGCTAACACCTGGGCACAAACAGATCCCCCTGATACCTCCAGCTCAAACACACCCCAACCAGGCACCCAGATGCACTAAAAGCCTCCAGTACAGGAAACACAATGTTGCCAGCCAATCAAGACAAAAAAAGCTACAAAACAAACAGAAGATATTAGAAACATCAATCAAGCAGAACACAGAAAACTCCACGACCAATAAACACAGACCAAGACTCCCAACCAATCATGATGAAGAAAAAAAAAACCATTCTGGCACAGCAGTAGACTAGCACCAAATTTAAAACAGAAATGGCTGTGAAAGTCTGACTCACAGACAAACAATATACAGAAGCCTGATGATGGCAGATGAGATTCTGCCGAAACGTTGCTACAACTTTAAAAGCACAACTATAATGACGTGGGAAAATACCCGAACAAAGCTGAATACTGTTCATGTAAGTACTTCGAAAACTTAAGAAAACATATATATATATTTGTGTGTATATATATATACATATACATACATATATATATATATATATATATATATATATATATATATATATATATATATATATATATATATATTTTCTCTAACACAAAAACTGTGATGCGTGTATTAGTCAGAAGAGAAGAAAATACTTCCTCGCTCTTCCAGCACCTTAAAGCCACAGGACATGAAATTAATTTCGAAGGAACCAAATTAATATCCAGCACTGAACACTCCTGCAAGAGAATAATCAGGGAAGCCATCAAGATAGAGAAACACTCCCATAACATGAATAGATGGGACGATACCTCCCACCTACCAAACAGCCCAACACACCAGATCCATATATATATATATATATATATATATATATATATATATATATATATATATATATATATATATATATATATATATATTATTATAATATATATAAAGTTAGTTGAATTGTCAGTTGTATTGGGCACTGTTTAATAGCATAGACACTCATTGTAATACACTGACAGCTAAAGCCAAGGAGAGGTCATATCTTTATCAGGTCTTCAAGCTCAATGGTTATTCCATGGACTTCATCTGAAGGTGTACTACACCCAGGGCCCGGCAACCCTTTGAAGGTGCCAGTGGAACAGCTACATGGAGGGTGCTCCCATATATACAAGGAGTATCTGAAACTGCTGCACACATGCTCTTGGATCATGGAGTCAAGGTGGCACACAAACCCAGAGCAAACTCTAAAAATGAGAGTGATGTGCCCAAAGAAAACACTACCCAAGGAGGAGACATCTTTGGTGGTTTACCACATCAACTGTAGTGACTGTGCAAGTAATTATGTAGGGGAAATGGCCAAGCGGCTACAGACCAGAGTACATGAACATGAACTGGCTGTCCAACGCAAAGAACAGATCTCTGGGCACATATGCATATTTGCATAAAAATATGTAGGAGCATAATCACACATTCAGTTTTCAAGAGGATGAAGATGTTGGCCATGATATAACTAAAGGAGGACGCCTACTAAAAGAAGCCTGGTTTTCCAACAGCAATTCTATCAATAGGCATATCAAACTACCACCAGCCTACCAAGCATTGAGACACCAGGAAAGACCCTGCAGCAGGAGCAGAGGCCACTTCTCATCAGGGAGCAGAAACCGATGGCACCTCCCACCCCTGGGCATGTGAATTCATCCTATGAAGGCACAACCAGGCCTGTCCAAATACAGAGAAGCCTGGCAGAGCTGCCTCAAGTTATAACAGACAGGAATAAGGAAGAATGAGCTGGGCCAATCACAAAGTCATGAGCAAAGCAACAAATTGCAATAGCTGGCAGGTTAACATCATTTCTTAGAGATAAGCAGTGCAGGCTGGGTCTGACAAGGGAGGAAACAACAATAGTTAAACCTCCTTTGACAAACGTGACTGAAGCAAAAACAACAGAGTTAATTACAGGTGTGAAGCGGTTGGAAGAGATTAAGCATATATATCCTTAATCATAAATGTAATTCCTTCCTTTTATTTTTAACAGTCTTGATCTTTAGTCCAATTAAATAATATCCTAGAATTTTATTTCCATTGTTCAAAATGACTAAATAAAATATTTCATTTCATTCTCTTTTAATGATTCAAATGTAAGTGTCATTCTCCTTTAATTGTAATTTTTAGTTCCCCCTGGTTCTCTCTAGGATCCAGACTTGTCTCATCCTATCATGATTTTTTAAATTAAGAGCATTCAAAACAAAAGTATTTATTTATTTATTGCTTCTGGATCAACAATCTCTCTCAATTTTCCCATGGGAAAGATACTTATAATCAATTCCAAATTCTTATTTCAAATCCACCCGGACCCTTAGTTAGTAACTTTCCAAAATCAAAATTCTAATCAGATTTTGTTGTCATTATGTGCATGTTTATTCCAAAAGACTTTTAAATGTCCTTAAATTTAAAACTTCCTTTGCTAAGGATTGAGGAAAACTTACTTCGTTCTGTAAAACTTGTCAGTCCAAAGATTCCTAATAGGTGAAAATCAGTTAAAAAGCAATTTCTGAAAATGATAAGAAAAGAAAATATGCAAACTCAGTGTCTTTTTGAAGGTGTTGACTATGATTTGAACAAGATGGTTGTGTGCTCATCTCCCAGATCTATACACCTCCTCTTCACAAGGAGCAATTGTCTGGGGCACTTGTCAGCAATATCAAGTCCTTTCCTTGTCCAAAGGGGAAGTATGAATTCTACTTGCTATCATTTCATTCTGCTCCGGTTGTTCACTTTTATCATAACCATCTTCAGTTTGCCATTTCTTCCTTGGAAGTCTAATAAAGTCTGGTTTTAATAAAGGAACTCAAACAAATATTTACACTTTGGATTTGCACTTTAGGCTTGGTGCCAATAATAATGATATCCTGGAATGATATCCTCTATAATAGTGACCCCCCAACCTTTTGGGTGCCAGAAACCAGTTCTACTGAGGGTGGTTTTTCTGCAGACAGAGGGGTGGGTTTGTGTATTGCCCTGTATCCCACACAGGTGCAGATGGGAATTTGCTTGTTTGCACAGACTGGTTCCTGGCAGGCCACAGGCTGATGCTACTCCATGAAGCTGGAGATTGGTTATCCTTGCTCTATAATGATTAGGAATTCCTTTTGAAATTGTTTGATTCTTAAAGTAGCATTCCAGTTATCTTATCAAATCTGTGGTTTGGTTGATCATTCATCTAGATTACCGCAGCCCTTCAGGAGCTCTTCAAAACCATTGTTGGTTTTTATGTCTGAATATTTTAATCTTAACCACCAACCTAACCAGCTCATTGCTTATGTCCATTACCCAATAAATTATGAATGAATGAAAAAGCATCTGATACATATTCTTGAAGAACTCCACTTATTATTTCCTACTATTTAGAGAGATATCCTTTTATTCCTACTGTTTGCTTTCTGTTTTTAATCAGTCAGCAATTCACAAAGGGACAGAGTTTTTTATTTCATAAATTTACTCAAAAACCTCTACAGAGGAATTCTGTCAACAGTTTACTGAAACTATAAATAGAGTGTCAACACAGTCTCTTCTATCCACATGCTTTTAACATTTTCAAAAAACTAAAATATTTGTGAGATGGGATTTACCTTTGTGTAACCCATATCAATGGTCTATTGGTAATGCCGTTCTATATTTCTATTTTTTTTCCTATGATTATGTTTCTATTTATTTGCCTAAAAAGAGACTAAGTTGATTGGCCTATATTTTCCTTTTATTCTATATCCCAATTTAAATATTGGTTATCCTTTATTGGAGTTATATTCCAATCCTTTATTACAGAGTGAATTGAGGGACAAGTTTTCTCAGGAGACTCTGGGCAACATACAGATACAAATACAAAACAATAAAAACAGTTAAAAATATACAACTCCATAAGCAGCATGGGCAAAAACAGTAAAATCATAACAAATCAAACCAAGTTGAAAAGGATGTAATCTAAAAAAAAAATCTAGTGAATTTTCTTTTTTTCAAATTTCTTTATGGTTAAGTAAATCTAGTGAATTTTCTTTTTTTCAAATTTCTTTATGGTTAAGTAAAGCATACATTCACACAGAGAGAGACATATACAAAAAGCAGAACTAAAAGATATACTTAAAGAATCTTTAAAAAGTTAAATAAAGTAAAACAATTTAAAAAAAAAAATCAAAAGGGCATTTTGGTAGCTTCCCTCTCTCTATTTTTCTTCCCACATTCCCCTGTCATTAATTTCTATTTGAAAATATTTATATTTCATATTCAATGTTACTATTCTTTTCAGTTTGAAATATCTTGATTTTTGTTATTATTATTATTATTAAGGCAGGTTATTTTTTCTTCAAAAAACTATTATCTAAATCTCGTAGTTTGCTTTGCTGTGTGATATGTTGTATACAAGCAAATTTGTCTGAGTTCTATTGTGAATGTATACAAGCAGTATTTCCATTGATATGTACCCTTTAATTTTAGTCCCCCAATATTGTTTGACAGCAAGATTTCTCTTATTACAGTGTTGGGCCAGATTGATTTGTGCCACTGTCACAATATGTCTTAATAAATTATGATGCCTTTAATTTGTGTTTTCTGAGATCATACCTCATAAAAAGATTTGTGGTTTCAATTCAGATCAGACACAAAAACTGCATTTGTTTTTCTTATAAAATCTGTTTTATTATATAAAATTAAACTCATATTCCTTACTTCTAATCTTAATACTAATTATATGTTTGTTATTTTCATGAAGCTGAAATTGTGAGTCCAGGAAGACTCCCAAATTGGGGGCATATTTTTTATATAAGTCTCTTACTGGATTACGAATTATTCTTATCAATTATTATTTTGCTACATTTGCTCATACGCATACAAACTATTTTTAGCTGAATTACATTGTTTTTTATAAGATTCCTGCAAATTCCATTCTACAGTAATTCTAGGAATTGCTCAAATGTTCCAATTACAGAGGAAAATTTGCTTCTAGAATAACTCCCTCCTTATACACGAGTCCACTTTGCCAATGCATAAATAGAAGGGACTGTATAGAATTTACACGGTTATCTGAAAAGACCAAATTTCTTAAGCATCTTTCAAATAAGATTCTTCCAATACTTAAAGAGATACCACAGGGAAGACAGCATTGATTTTTCCAAAGGTGCTTTTCAGGAGGCAACTGGACTTTCTTGTTTTTTTCTTTTGAAAATATTTTGCTTCTCATACAAGAAGCTTCTTCAACTCTACTCAGGTGACCCTGTGGACACAAATAAACCCCCAAGTGCTTTAATGACTCTCTAAAAGGATGCAGATTACCAGCTGTCTGCAAGGAATAAAAATCCTTCCATTCCCCACTGTCTTGTCAGAACAGAAGCAGCTTCTTGAGAAGCGAAATGTCTTCAAAAGAAAAAACAAGAAAGTCCAGTTGCCTCCTGAAAAAGCACCTTTGGGGCAACTATGACCTGGATGACTGAACATCTCTACAGATTTACAGCATTGATTCATTCTCAATAGAACTTGAAGGTAGGACAAGAAGCATACAGTACATCTGTATATGTATGATATCTCATGGTAGTTATCATCTATGTAATATGTCTATAGAAATTCTAAGTCATCCAGATCATGGTTGTCCCAAAGATGCTTTTTCAAAAGGCAACTGGACTTCATTTTTCCTTGAATATGTTTTGTTTCTGATCCAAGAAGCTTCTTCAGTTCTTCAGTCAGAAGGGAAGAAGCTTCCTGGATCAGAAGCAAACATCTTCAACAGTCCAGTTACCTTTTGAAAAAGCATATTTGGGACACATAATACTGAAGCTCTCATGTCTGTGACCCTTGGGTGAAACAGTGCATCATAGGGTTAGAATTAGAGCAACAATTTTTGAACTAAGGTGTCTGAAATGGATTAAATTACAGAATGTGTCCAAAATATGGGACTCATGTCTCCTGTGCAATTGAAATATGGCAAATTTGTGTCATTTCAGTGCTACCATGCCACTTTTCAGAAGCTGAGTAGACCAGTCACAGTCTAGCTCTCTGGATGCCAAATAGACCAGTCCACCAGCAGGTGTCAGAGGGTGGTCAGCCATTGTCAAGCAGGCAGGAAGTTGGAAGTTATTCCAACTCTCACTGTGTTATTGCCTTTGGTCATTCTGTTTCTTTCTTTAGGTAAGAAAATAAATCTGCAACTATGACCCAAAGGGTCATGGTTTGTCTAATATATTATAAAACTAGAAAATATTCCCTCTCAAATATACATTACTTATTTCTTAGCGGAAATTCAATTATGATTTACATCTAACAATCATGCTGGCTGGAAGTGATGGGAGTTGTTCATCTAACTGAGAAATCACCAGATTGGGGAAACTGTTATGTTCCTATAGTTGAGTTTTGTCACATGTGGGGACAATAGTATGATTATAGCAAGGCAGGTCTCTGGATAGTGGAAAGATGTGGAAGTAGTGGAAGTATGACAGGCTTGGAGTGGCTGACAGGTGGAAATGGGTACATGAGGATGCATGAGGATGCATGAATAGTTGGTGTGGAGGGTGGGGTACAGGGTGAGATCAGCGAAATGTTGCTTAATGTGGATGACTGGTAAGGCACAGAAGTGCTGGGAAGTGTGTGGTGGGGGAGACTTATACAAGTGACTTGTTCTGACTACATCTTCCCTGCTATGTTCCCCATTGACTTTGCATTTAGGAGTCTGGAGGGAAAGCCGCAAATCATGATCATGTGACCATGGAACACTACAACTATTGTAAGTGTGAGCCAGTTGCCAAGAAAGCCCAGATTGCTATCACATGATGTGGAGGTGTTGAGAGACTCAGAACTTGGAGGGATGGTTGTAATCACCCCTCATTCCATTGTAACTTTGAATGGTACTGAACAAGTGGTTGATCACTGAAGATTTTCATTTTATATTTAATTATCTCAAATGAAGCATAATTGTTCCCAGTGAGCAGTACTATAGACTAAGACAAGTATATTTTGTACCGATAAACACCATTATATGAAAACATTCTGAACTTCCTTTCCGTTCTCTTCTTTGCTCATTATATAAGATACTGCTTAGCTGGAATGAAAAAAAAAGTACTATAGACCATAATGGATGACCTTGATTGAAAGATGCAAGAACTCTTACCCAGTCAAAGGAGGCTTACACTGCCCTGATTCAGGGAGGTTGACTGACAGATATAGCACAGTCATACTTGCAAGATTACAGCTAATCTTTAAAAAAAGTAGTTCTAATCTTCCCGTAGAGATGATTTCCCAGTCTGGTTTACCTACTGGGTGTAACAATTTCCACCTCTGACAAAATGACTGGTGATTTTACAGGAACGGTATTAAGGAATCCTTGAAAGTTGTAAAAGTTTCCATCAGATTCCACCATCCTGATTACAAACAGTAAGCCTGTTTTTCTTACCAATTAGTGATGCCAAAAATTGCTCTGCCCTTGAACAGTAAGATAAGTCATGGTGCCAGTTGTATTGTCTTATAAAAGATGCCATTTGAAATCCAAGCAGATCCTTCAATGATTTAATTTTCAAAAGAACATCTAGAAATTGGTTAAGCAGAACTGAGAACTGAGCTTTCTATAACATCATGAGTTTTATCTTTAAAACTATGGAGGAATTTGAGAGTTGTTTGGGAAGTTTTGATTTCTTTTAGATGAAGGCAACAACCCTGGTTCATTGGGAGTGATTGGAGATGAGAATACAATTAGTATCTAGCCCCAGCTTTATGTCACTAAAGCTGTCATATTTCTTCTTGTTAGAATTTAGCTTTACTGAGGCTACAGCCAGAAATTATCTTACATTGCTTTGGCAAATATAACTCCAACAAAATATCTTTCCACTTTCAGCTGTAACAGAAATTTATGACTAACAATTCTGTTTTTGCCATAGAGATACTGTTAGTGTTTGGGGACAAACCCCCAAGCACAGTGCACAGCAGCAGTCAAGCCAGGCAGCCAAATGAGAGAGAGGCTGGGCCCAAGAGTATACACACACTGGAGACAAAAACACTGTTTGTAGTTTTAAATAGTTATTTAATTCACACAGAGTTTAAGCAGTGTCAATCAGTCCATATGTCATTATCCAATATATCCATCCAGTAACCTAGTCCATTAACTAGTCAGTACAATGTCTTTATCTGCTTGTACATTTTCTCCTCCCGATACCTTTCTCTCGAAGACAACGCTGAGTATTCACAGGATATCAGCTAAACAAGTAAACAGTCTTTTTGTTCAGTAGAAACGGTATCCAGCACAGTAGCCAACAAGCAGACGTCTCATACAGGAGTAAACAGCAGGCAGCAGATAGCAGAGAGACCAGACCAGAGATCAGTAACCAGGAAGTGTTACGTTACTCTCACTGCCGTTTATTGCAGCTTGTAACCGCACCCTTAAGTATCTAATTACATTGCAGTTTGGTGCTTAAAGCTACAAACACTTAAACCTAGGTTTATATATTTAGTCACCCAAAACTAGTTGGTGTATCCATATACCCAACAGATACTATACATTTTATCAGTTGCACTAAGGTCCTACAATTCCATTTTTATTTAGTCTGACATTACTTTCCTTCCAGCCTGCAATAATTAATGAATTTTCTTTCCAACACATCAGGCTGATTATTGGTAAAATTGAACAGATGTATATTATAATGAAATTATATTTGACAAATAAAGGTCTTAGAGACAAAACTGGGAGTAGAGGATAGAGACAGCACCATGGACAGCTTTCTGGGGAGCTCAATTTGAAATTCATGAGTGGCTTTTTTTAAAAAATGCATTCTGACTGATTGTTATCTCAAGTTTCAGTAAAAGAACTTTCTTCAAATAAAAGGTCAGTCTGCTTCAGTAGTATTGATGCTGATAGATTGGGGTCTAATTTGGCAAAATTTTGGAATGGAAGCTTCTGAGTCAGAGGATAGCAACATAATTTCCCCATACCTAGAGTAAACTAGCAGATTGATGTCTTTTTATGCTTCTGAAATTATGGATAGTGGATAGTTATGAAGGTAATATTCTTATGCCTATAATTCTTTCCTACACATCAATGGCTGTATTTAGCATTGCTGTAGAGAAGCAGTAGAGCTCTAAGACTCTTTCTCAGAGCTGGCACACCATCTCCTTCTGAGCTGGCATTTTTTAAAGACTTGAAAATAGTTTATTTGACTTTTATGGGCTGCAAGGGATGTGGTAATCCACAATTTTAACATGCATTTTGAAGAGTTGGGATGAAATAGGTATCTTGTTAGGTATCTCAAGCAACTGAAATGGGATAATAATAAAGTTTCAAGTTGTACTTGAAGTTGCACAAGTTGTTTGTAGCAGAATGGCACAAAAGAAATCAGAGAATGAAGGAGTAATGTAGACTGGATATTTCATTTTCTTACTAAAAAATGTCATTACTGAAAGTGTTTGGAAGGAATATAGTGAAAAGGGGACAGGAAACACTCTATAAGTCCAAATTGTATGCTATACTTAGAAAGCAGAAATAAGAGTTAATCAATATTGTTTTTATAAAATGCAGTTTGCAACTTAGAGCTAAAATTATTGATTGAAAGATATTCTTCACTGATAATTGTGACTAATGAAAAGCAAAATTTCTAGAGTTTAAATCAGATTGGTGCAGACAAAGTTGAACCATTTCTTAGAACTAAAGGAAAATTTTCAAATCATATAGATTGTTTCTAATTCTGTTGATGGCTTGATTGATACATCATTTACTGTAATATTGACAAGCCTTCTCTCTCCCCCTCCTTCTCTAAATCCTTCTCCCTCCCTCCCTCTGTCTCTCCCTCCCTCTCATCTCCTGACTCTCATCTCAGTCCTGATAATTCATCCTGGCAGAAGAATTGGGTATGAAAAGGGTTGAAGGGGACGAGTATTTCTCAGCAGTTTCCCATTTCCCACTTCCCTATTACAGAAGGTGTTTTGCAAGACCAATGAATCACGCAATCAACCCCCTTATGACTTCTACTAGAGTCAATAGATTTTCCTTTCCTATGCATGGACTCAAAATTCTCCTGTGATTTGATTATGAAAGGGGATTTTTTTTAAAAAAAAAAATCAGTGTTCATCCTGTGTGACTGAAATCCCTATAGGATTAATTAGCTGCCTGTGATCTGAAAGAAGATCTATTTTTTCCTTTGCCAGATCAGATACTGTATGTACAAACACCATTGCAACTGAAGAGATTATTCAGCTTGTTAGTATTTATTCATGGAATATTATTTGAAGGTGTGAAGATGACTAACCTCCACCTTTTCAGACACAGAAACAGATGGTCTAGTATTACCATCAGATCTGCATAAAGCACAGTTAAACAAGATAGCAAGACTCAGAGCAGCAGATCTGAGAAGCCAATCTTCATTTCTCTTTGTGCATAGTAAAACCAAATGGAAAAAAATCCTTATCTCCACCCCCTCCCCCACTTTTTTCTATGTAAAATTATTAACTGTATATTTTTGCACGTTGCTTTTTTTGTGAAAAAAGCAACAATTAAAAAGAAAAGAAAACCATGACATCATAACAGACTATTTACTTATCTCAGTATTTGTTATAGTTATTTTTGCCTAGCCTTTCTGCAAAACAATTCTCCTAAAATAGTTTACAAATACTAGAAACAATGGTCATCATAAATACAATATAGATGGTTGAAAAAAAATATTAACAGATCTCCAGGAACCTTCCCATAGAGCAGTTGGCTGCAATAAACATAGGACTTTAGTTAAGCTGTCTTCTGTAATTGTTGCCACCTTCCTTTTTCCTTTTCTTGGGGACTTCTTCCCCCTCACAGGGCACTTACTAGCAAGACTTTATGGAAAGTAATAAGAGAAGGCTTCTATGACAATTTAAATCTATTTTCATCTTTCTTCATAAATTTAAAGAGCTGGCTGATTAGATGTTGAAAATTTGCCCTAGCAGTTTCATAGCTTAGAATTGTCATATATATCAACAGAGTAGGTAGAAAATGATGGCTCATCAACAGGTATCCCTTGACTCTTGACATTCTGCTGTTTTCTTGGAATAATTTATTATTCTTACCTAGACTGCTGAAACCTGAATGTCTCCATACAAACCTCAGTAACTTAAGTAGTAGTAGTGTGGAATATTCTCCTTAGATAATGTTATAGTTTATGACTGTGCTTCGAAAAAACAACAACATCTCTTTCTTTTTGTTATGGGATCCTATGATTCTGGGGCTGAGAAGGAGAACCTAATCTGTATTCAGGAGGCAAAAGACATCACTGAGCCATGGTGGTGCAGTGGGTAGAATGCAGTACTGCACGCTACTTCTGCTGACTTTCGGCTGCCTGCAATTTGGCAGTTCGAATCTCACCAGGCTCAAAGTTGTCTCAGCCTTCCAGCCTTCTGAGATCAGTAAAATGAAGATCCAGATTGTTGGGGCAATATGCTGACTCTGTAAACTGCTTAGAGAGGACTATAAAGCACTGTGGAGTGGTATACATGTCTAAGTGCTATTGCTGGATAATGTAACAATGCCATGCACTAAATAAAATAAAATAAAATCCCTTGTTCTGCGAACGAAACTTTGATTTAATTTTGAGGCTGGCTTTTGTAGATTTCTTTGGCTCTAGATTCACTGCCTATTGTTGGATGACCCAGTATCCTGCCTCTCTTCAAACTGACATATATCATATAACAAGAAACCTGACAGTTGTACTTTCAGGCCTTTGTTGTTCTTTATCAAATAGCCTGGCCCCATCTGTGCCATGAAAGACTTACAGCATAACAGGCCAATTAAAGCTCACAGACGTGTAAAATCCTTGCTTTCTTTCATCTCAAAACTAGAGTTTACTATTACAGTTAGAAAAGGTAATTGTTTCAACCTTCCATGACGGGATTAAAAAAATCTACTGAATGGCAACCATCACTCTAAAAAACTCAGAAATAGGTGTACTAGTTTTCATGTGCTTAGATCATGAGAAGTTTTCAGAAGAGTTACAAAATAAACTCATACCTTACTAGCTGCCAACCTAATTCATTATGTAGTGCACTAAATCACCTGAGAAATTTTTTTTTTCCATGTAAGAACATTCAAAATGGCTGTAACTACTAATGGTTACCTTCTCTCTGGGAATTTAATTCTAATGCATCTCTTTCTTTTGGGGTTGCTTTAAGCAAAATCATCAAACATTTAAAAATTTCTTTCTGGAGTAGCTCCACCCAATAAACAGGTAGGAGCCTTGTATTGTTGGCCAGCAGATAGTTGCAATTATGTTATCTTTTAACAAATAGCAAAGCAGCCTGCTCTTGATATTAATAAGCCATTTGCTTTTTAAACATATTCTTCCTATATTGGTCCCACTTTGATCTGAAGTTCTAATCATTTAAAGAGGTATTTGACTGGAACAGTGAAACCTGCAACAAAATGTAATTTCATTATGGAATCCTAAAACAGAATGGGTCACCTTGATAAATAAATAAAGGAAAACTGATTATCAAGATATTTCTCCTCATGAAGTTTGATAAGTGGCTTAAATCTTAATATTTGTTATTAAGTAATCACATTATATTGAGTACTATAGTTTATTTAAAAACTGAAAAAGCCTGTAAGAATGCTTCATAGAGAACAGACTAATGCCAACTTTCCTAACCTAGAATTCCAAATCTTTAAAGAAAAATTCCTTAGATTACACCACTGACAATGTTATTAAATGTCTTCTTTTAAATATTTATATGGCATTTAAGTGACATTTATCTCAGATCCCAATTGTTCCTCAGGCAGTTTTTTTGTAGTCTTTTCTGACCTGGTTCTTAGAGAGTACTTATTGTTTCCAAGTCTCCTGGCATTTGAGATCCCTGTTATAGAGGTTCTTATAGTGGAGGAGATGGGGATTCTCTCTGTATAATTAAATCTGTGTTCAAGGTCAGAGTTCTCTTATTAAGCCATTAAAATAAAAAAAGAAAAATTGGCTGGCTGACTGCAGCCCAAGGCACTATATTGCAATTTTCAAAGTGAAATCATGATTTGACAGGAGAAACAACAGTCGCACTACCGTGATAATTGTTTCATTTCTTCTTCATTTTCCAAAAGTTGTTGTGTTTGTTGTATGTTAATTATTATTTTATCTAAACATTTTGCAGTATGGTACAAGTGGTAATAAATTTACGGGACAAAATAACACATATCTCTTGGAATATTGTTTGAAAAGCTAGATACCTGAGCATACAATAATGCACTAGATGGCTTTAGGTCAGCAATATAAATTATGGTACAGTTGTATATAATATATAATTAAATAGCTTCAAATATTCATGCCAGAATAATTTAAAATACTTATGAAGAATCATCTTATGATTGTTTTTATGTTTGAGAAAGTAATCTGTCCTTTATTTCTCCACCAACAAAACCATTTGTTTAGCAACTGTTTGAAGTTACAATGGCACTGAAAAAATGACTTATTGTCACGCTTACAAATGTTGCAGCATCCTCACAGTCACATAATCAAAATTCAGGCACTTGTCAGCTGGCATTATTTATAATGGTTTTGGTGTCCTAGAATAGCTAGATGGATAGATAGATAGATAGATAGATAGATAGATAGATAGATAGATAGATAGATAGATAGATAGATAGATAGATAGAATTCTTTATTGGCCAAGTATGATTGGACACAGAAGGAATTTGTCTTTGGTGCATATGCTCTCATTGTACATAAAGGAAAAAATACATCCATCAAGATACAACACTTAATGATAGTCATAGGTTACTAATAAGCAATCAAATCATACTAGGAAAAAATATAAAACAATATAAATTGTAAAGCTACAGGTGACATGGTTATAGTCATAAGTGGGAAGAGATATAATCACATGGTTGTCATTGGGGACCTTCCCAGACAGCTTCCAAAATGCAGTCACTGAGGAAAGCTGGATTTGCTTAACAACTGTATGATTCACTTAACAACTGAAGCAAAAAAAAATGCAAAAAGGTTGTAAAATAGGAATGAAATTCACTTCATTCAACCATCTTCCTTAACAACAGAAATCCCAGTCCCAATTGTGGTTGTAAATTGTGGATTACTTGTATAGGAATATGGAGAAGCACACATTTGCAATAATTTTTCAGGCAGAATCTGACAAGGAAGTTATATTTCTACTACTGAAAAAATGAAGCCAGTAAGATTTAGACTCTTATTTGTTGCTAATGTGGAAAAGGAGTGGCTGCCCAGATTTGTTACTAACAAAAAACTAACAGATAATCAGAGTTGGAAGGGACCTTGTGGGTATCTAGTCCAACCCCCCACCCAAGCAGGAGACCCTACACCATTTCTGACAAATGACAGGCCAATCTCTTCTTGAAAGTCTCAAGTGATGGTGCTCCCACAACTTCCGAGGGCAAGCTGTTCTATTGGTTGATTGTTCTCACTGTCAGAAAGTTTCTCCTTATTTCCAGGTTAAATCTCTCCTTGTTCAGCTTCCATCCATTATTCCTTGTTTGGCCTACAGGCGCTTTAGAAAATAGCTTGACCCCTTCCTCTCTGTGGCAGCCCCTCAAATATTGGAAGACTACTATCATGTCCTTCTTTCTACTACTCTTAGTTTAAAGCAGAGATGGACCACCAGGCCAATTACAAAAAGTATTTACAAGCAGATGAGCCTATCCTGTTGCAAAAAGAAGAGGGAAGCAATATTAACTCTTGAAAAGAAAGAGGAAGTGATAGAAGAAGAAGAAAAAAAAACCACTCAGATTCACTGGGAGCAGGACAGCATGTGAATGTGATCAATTATGGTTGGTTGCACAGTCAGCCAGATGTTTAGACTGGATTTGTCATTTTTATTGTGTCCTTCCCAAGGACCTGGGATAGGCAGATGTTGCTTGACAGTGTTACAGGTATAGTTGCAAGTTGTAGGCTGTTCCAAATAAAACTGCTATTTGAAATTGATTAATGGTAATTTTGTCAATGCTGATGCTGTTCAAGTTGTGCTCCAGTTGTTTTGGGAAGGTACCTATTACTGGTACTATTTTTACTTTGTTTTGTCACAGTCATTCTGCTTCTATTCACAGATCCTTGTATTTTGTTATCATCTCCAGTTCTTTCTCTTCTATTCCACGTCAACTATCCAGACTTTTTTTGTGTATTATTCTTTTGTAAAAAAAAAAAAAGAGAGAGAGAGAGAGAATGGGTTGGCTTATTCTTAGTTCTCTCTATGCCTATGAATTGCTTAAGATCTGTTCACTAATGACCAGTGACATGACCTTCTCTGGTTTAAATTATGGTGTGTGTAAAGAAGCCATTGTCCAGTCCGTGGGTTTTAATTTTGCTTTATAAAGAAACGAAGGTCAAAATATAGGTCCTGGTTTTGTTTTTCTTGGATGAACTTTAAGGATAGTTAAGACTAACTAGAGTCCAGAACAGAAGAACAACATGCAATTAGCTGAAAGGAAGCTGAAATGAATGCTTCCTTTCTTTTTCGTGAAGCTATAATGGAACAAGATTTAAAAAATGGAGCGCAGAAGTTCAAGGTTTGTTCACATAGCACTGAACTACAATTAAATATTGTGGCTAATAAAAGTTTTAATTGGGCTGTATTGTGGAAGACTAACTGGGCATGAAGCACAGAATAAATTATTGGAATAATGAAGGGAGGATTGGAAATTTACATTTGTGAATGGTAGATTTCTTAGTCAAATTACTCATTCTGTTTGTGTTTCAGCAAATTAATGCCTCTTCTCTCTTTTCTTCTTTTTTCTTCTTCTCTTCTCCCTCCTCGCCCCTCTCTTTCCCTCTCCCTCTCCCTTTTCCATTTTTTAATTTTCTATATGGCTCTTTTTTTTCCTCTTCAAAAGTGTTATCCCATTAAACCTCAGCTACTTGGAGTGTTTTGCTAAAGTTTAAAGACCCTGCAACGTGATCATAGAATCTCTAGGAATCATGGTAGCATTTATTTTCCTTTTTTTCCTTTTTTGGTGCCTTTAAATCTGTGTTGGCTCCTAGTGTCCACCTGGGCAAGTCTCTACAGTTTTCTTGGCAAAATTTCAGAAATGGTTTGCCATTGCCTCTTTCTCCCTAGGGCTGGGACAGTGGGGCAATAGAGACCCAAGGTCATCCAGCTGGCTTTGTGCCTTAGGCAGGACTAGAACTTCCAATCACCTGTTTCTGGCCAGGTGCCTTAAGCTCTAGACCAAACTGGTTCTCAGGTAGTACATTAGATCTCAGAGTTTTTATTGCATCAAATCATTTTTTTAGCTCTAGTTAAAGTGGATAGTTTTGAAATATAAAAAGGCGATGCTGTACCTCATCGTGATATTCCTCCTTTTCTCTGGGCAAGTAGTATAGACCTTTTCTGTCCACCATTGCTAGCCCTTCCTTGGATTAAAATTCTTAGGACTGAATGCTGTACATGTATTGGCAGTGTTTATTTATTTAATGTATTTATTTATATCCCACCTTTATTATCTTTTATAAATAACTTAAGATAGAGAACACATGCTCTCTAGCTGCATTTACTCCTTATTCATGAAAGATGAAGAAAGAAAATAAGGAGGAACAGAGCTAAATGACTTTTTCTCATTCTCTACATGTAATAGTTGTACTCAGTAATAGAAGAGATCTTGAATTAAATCATTTAAATTGAACTTTAATTCAATTTGATAAAGGTACAACAAAATCCTTAAGCTATATTATAGCACAGAGAACACTGTACCTGTAGTTCATGGTGTGTGTTTTTTTAAAATGCAGATACCTCTAACAGAAGAATGTGTTTGATTTCTCTGAAAGTCTTAACAGTCTGAAAGTGCTTGCAATTTTTCGAAGAGCACTTGTGTTCATTTTCCAATTGCATTATACAAATTAACTGAAAAGAACAAGCACCTCAGGTAAATACTCAGAAAATCACCCGTAGAAAACTGAATTTAGCATGGGCAAGAGCCAAGATGAACATTCTGCTTAGTATAGGTGCTATGCTGGACTCAGTATGAACACTAAATTGTCCTTAGTGCTATGTGGATGTTGTTGTTGTTGATGATTTTCTATTTCAAGGTTTTTTGTTACAATCACAACTGAATAAGCAATTATCTGAGTGTTGCAGTTCTGATGAAAATTGCCCTTCTTGATACCTTAAAGTGTGTGTGTGTGTGTGTGTGTGTGTGTATGTATATTTATAAGTATAAGTATACGTATACGTATAAGTACAAGCATAAGTATATGTATAGAATGGAATAGAATAGAATAGAATAGAATAGAATAGAATAACAGAGTTGGAAGAGACCTTGGAGGTCTTCTAGACCAACCCTTTTAAAAATCCAACATCTTTTGTTCGGGTATTTTCCCACGTCATTATAGATGTGCTTTTAAAGTTATAGCAACATTTCGGCAGAATCTCATCTGCCATCATCAGGCTTCTGTATTGTGTTCATCTGTGGGTCAGACTTTCACAGCCATTTCTGTTTTAAATTTGGTACTAGCCTACTGCTGTGCCAGAAGGTTTTTTTTCTTCATCTTGATTGGCTGGGAGACTTGGTCTGTGTTTATTGGTCTTGGAGTTTGCTGTGTTCTGTTTGATTGGTGTTTCTAATATCTTCTGTCTGTTTTGTGGCTTTTTGTGTGTGTGTGTGTGTCTTGATTGGCTGGCAACATTGTGTTCCTGTATTGGAGGCTTTTAGTGCAGCTTGGCTCCGAGTAAATGGATGGCTATCATTTATTAGAAAGCTAGGTTTCATCTGGGTGCCTGGTTGGGGTGTGTTTGAGCTAGAGGTATCAGGGGGGATCTGTTTGTGCCCAGGTGTTTGCCTGGCTAGTGGTGTGGATATTTTTTTGTTTGTGAGTGCAGGCTTCCAGATAATTGACAGTATGGTTGACAGTCAAGCCAATCAAGACAAAAAAAGCTACAAAACAGACAGAAGATATTAGAAACACCAATCAAGCAGAACACAGCAAACTCCAAGACCAATAAACACAGACCCAAACTCCCAACCAATCAGGATGAAGAAAAAACCATTCTGGCACAGCGTAGGCTAGCACCCAATTTAAAACAGAAACGGCTGTGAAAGTCTGACTCACAGATGAACACTATACAGAAGCCTGATGATGACAGATGAGATTCTGCCAAAATGTTGCTACAACTTTAAAAGCACAACTATAATGACATGGGAAAATACCTGAACAAAGCTGAATACCATACATATAAATACCCGCGAAAACTTAAGAAAACACACACACACACATATATGTAGGTCTAGGTGTGTTCAGGTCTTTTCCCATGTAAGATTAAGAGTATCTTGGCAACGTTTCAGCAGAATCTCATCTGTCATCATTAGGCTTCTGTATTGTGTTTGTCTGTGAGTCAGACTTTCACGGCTGTTTCTGTCTGACTCACAGATGAACACAATACAGAAGCTTAATGATGGCAGATGAGATTCTGTCAAAACGTTGCCAAGATACTCTTAATCTTACACGGAAAAAGACCCGAACACACCTAGACCTACATACCTGTACCCGTGAAAATCTACGAAAACACACACACACACACACACACACACACACACATGCACACACACACACATATATACATACACATACACATACACCCAATTGTATAATTGTATATATATATTATATTTGTATAATTAATTAAATGTTGAATTAAAAGCATATGTAGATAACAGGCTGACAATTAGATCCTTATTTCCCAGGAGAAAATTTTCAACTAATGATAAGACTAGTAGTTCTGGCATTATTTCCATCTTATAAGGATTTCATGGCTTGACTGATATTGTTAGGCTCTTCCAATGATCTCATTCCTATTTCATAGAACAAGACACACCCTTGACTTTATCTTTTGCTCAGGAAAGATAATGAGCTGCATGTGGAGAATCAAGATAAAATTTAGATTGTAGGAATTCCTAGTCCTACAGTGGAAGGGTGCCCATACCAGAATGAAATATGAAGGTTTTTCTAACTGCTTTGAGGAAATTTTCTGTCACTTCTGAATAGTTTAGTCAAAGTTATATTCTGCATAAATATATCACTGTTTTTAAAACAAATGAAAAAAAATAGGGCTGATCAAAGTTCAGTTGTCTTCCTCTGAGAGTGCAATACAGAGCATCATCCATAATTTTTTAAATCTAACATAGGGAAAGTATTAATCTGTGATGGTGTGTACTAATTTTTAATAATACTACAACTGCATGAAATGTAGGGTGCATGATGGGATGAGATATATTCAAGTGTGATTTACAAGTTAAAAGTATTTAAAAACAAATTTATTAAAGTCTCTGAAAGTTGTTTCAAAATTTAATTTATTTATTTGAGATTTTAAAATTTTACCTTTATTAATTTTTATAACTCAACATGTCAAACATACCTAATGTATTCCTTCCTACTCCTATTTTTCCACAACCACCAGCCTGTGAGGTGAGTTGGGCTGAGAGAGATTGGTCCTAAGTTACCCAGCCAGCTTTCATAATTAAGATAGGAGTAGAATTAACACTCCTGGTTTCTAGCCTGGTTCCTTAACACTAGGCCAAACTGGCTGTTTTGCAGTGACAATAGCTCCTATTATATGAAATAATTATAGCAAATTTCAGACAGATAAAAGAAGGAATGTTAATAAAGAATAATTATGTCCCTTCCCAAATGTAATAGAGTTGGTTGAATGCAGTTGAAGGCTGGGGAAAATATTTAAGATTAACTCATATAACTTCTCTACAAAAGAAAGCAGCTCAGCTAAGATATTTCATGGAACATTGTCATGCATGTGCCAAAATTAGAAACTGCGAAACAAGTATGTGATTAGGGTGACCAATGGTGGTTTGATCACAAAGTTTACCTGGATTTGAGAAAGACCTGCTGATTCTTAAATCTAATACTTCTCTATCTACAGAATTTGTGCACAGACTTATTTTTCCTCCCTTTTTTTGGTTTAGTTGTTGTAGTGTTGAATACAGTAAACCAACAATTTGAATTAGAATTAGAATTCTATTATTGGCCAAGTGTGATTGGACATACAAGGAATTTGTCTTGCTGCAAATGCTCTCAGTACACATAAAAGAAAAGATACATTGGAACATCTTGAAATGGGAGACAGCAGATTGAACTGTCTTATGCATTGGATGGATACAAATCCAATCCAAAATGTGGGACTCTATTTGAGATTGTTTACTACAAGTACAGTCCTAACAGAACACCAAAAATTCCCAAGCTTTTCAACTCCAATCCAAGAGAATCCAATTTTCACCCCATATAATAGGACTCAGGTTACTTCCCATTATCTCTCTGGTCTTCCCCTCCTAAAGTAGCTGATATCTGCTTTTATACAGCTCATATTCTCATCAAAGTTGAGTTGCTCAACTTCTAGATGCTTGCAAATTACATGTCCTTTTAAAAAGGCCATTATAATGATGGACATTTATAATGAGTACACAAATGATCCACCTGGCCCTGTACTTTTCTAAAAGGTGAGAATTTTTTTCCCCTTGGTCTCCTGCAGTTGCTTTTGAATATGCTGAAGAGCTATTACTAATTAGGGCTCTGAATGTACAAAGTGATGCAACTGCAATATTTTTAAGTGATTAAAATATTTTTTAAAGAACCAGTTTGTTGCCATGATTAAGGTGTTGGTCTATGCATGGAAAAGACCATTCTCAGCCTTGGGAACTCATTGGAAGTATTTGGCTAGTCACTTTCTCTCACCCCAAGCTATCTCATAAAATTGATGCTGTGGGGGAGAAAAATGAAGATTTACAAAGATGGAGTTCTTGGGAGAAATGTGGATTGTATATGTAAGAAATAAGTATTTATTTTTGTTTTACTAAAGAAAGATTTTGCCAGATCTGAAATTCTCTCTCATATGTATTCTCACACAGCACATTTTTACAATCCCTAGGTATAATGTACTGGAGAAATGGCTTCAACATAAGTCAGATTCAATCTATTCCTGCTCACCTAGGGTTTAAAAAAACCCAATAACAACAACCTATCACTGTATTTAAAATAATAAAGAAACCGAGTGAAAATTAAAAATTAAAACCAATGGTGTAAGCCTAGCCTCTAGCTGAATAGCCTTGTCATATTTCATCCCTTCATTTAAATTCCATGTTAACCAAAGCACAGAACTGTTTACCTTTGTCTGATCGTTAATTTCCTAAATTTATGTAGAATCATGTACAGATGCTCTGGAAACTGGCCTGGAAAAGCATGGCATTTTAATTGATCCCAGAGCCTCTTCCTTCACGGGCCCCTCTGTACAGTCTTGCCATTGGTTCCAAACTCTTTCAGCTTGGTTGCTTAGCCACTGGCAAACAGCCAATCAAGGTGCAGAAATGCTGGGAAGGGAAGTAACCAATCATGTTTTAAAAAAAGTTTTTCAAACACCAGCAAATCAGAGCATAGTACAAAATCTTGTTAAAGGAGGGTATCATACATCGCCTAAATGTTCACATGCGATTTAAACTGTGTGCCATGGTTTCAACTAGGAAATTATAAGCTACTTGGCATACTTGCAAGGAAACAATTTAAAGGCTTCACTGGATTCTGAAAATAACATTTATCTCATTTCTAATGAAGCAATGACTTATCAGTTATTAACATTCCCCACATCAAAATATTAATCATAGTGTGCAAGAACTGGAGAGTTTGCTTGTCACCCAGTATGGGCAATAAGGAAATTCCATTTCTTCTGTTTCACTAAAACATTCTCAGCAATGTGCCACATTCTGTAAACTTAATTTTCCCATTCATTGTTACTGTGAGTCTGTATAGAATGTGTCTGTGTGAAAGCCAAGGAAGCCTTTAGCTGTTATTTATGTCGTGGGAGAATGTCCATTTTAATAAGGAAGCCAAGCAGTTGGAGATAGTTGAAACAATAATCCCTGAGCCCCTCACAAAAAGAATACAGAAGAGCCTTGGACAAAGGAAAGTTACAAGAAATTATACATATGGGCTATGTATAAAGCCCATATTCTACTTTCATAATATAAAATTGCCTTCCTATATACTGTAGGCATCAGATATAGCTATGATAATTTGATTGCCCATCATGGTGGGCAAATAATGAAATTTGTATCAGATATAGCATGGTATGCACAACGTCATTTCCATAATTTACATAATGTGTTTAGCATATGAGTCCAGTTCGATGTCTTCTCTTTCCCGCATGCTTACCATAGCCCCAGTTTTAATTCATGTAAGTAAACACAAATATTCCAAAATGTATACCTATTTGTAAATGGATGTGTCATTTAATTTTTTTATAAAACACTAGTATTTGACATTAAATAGTTAAGCTTATCCAGGTAATCTTTGACTGATAACCCCAACTGGGAGCAGAACTTCTATTGCTAAGTGAAATAGTTGTTAAGTTGAATTTTGAGCTTTTCTTTTTTTTTGCTGAAAGTGAATCACTATAGCTGTTGAGTAACTGAATCTGCCTTCCCCCATTGAGTCTGCTTGTCAGAAGCCATATAAGAAAGTTGGAAATATCACATGGCCCCAGGACATTATAACCATCATTAATGCATTTGCGAAGCACTCAAGTTTTGACCATGTGGCCATGGGGATGCTGAGCAGTTGTAAGCTTGAGAACCACTTATAAGTCCCCCTTTTTACAATTCCACTGTAACTGTGAACAGTCACTAAATGAATGGTTGTAAGTTGATGATTGCCTGTACTATGATCCAACTCACATTTGCAGTTCACTGGTTTCATGCCCTGAAGGAGAAAGCTCAGGGGTGAGATTTCTTTCTTTCTTTTACAAGTTTTAAGAAATGGAAACCATCAGATAAATAAACCCAAACCCAGCAAGCTGCTGGATTAGTCCCAATGTCTCTTTTGGGTATTACAAATATTTCTCATGTAGATCCATGCTCAGATAAAACTGTAAAGCCTCTTAAAATGCTGCTTATTAGGTCATAATTCTTTTTATTCCAATATATAACTATGTTATACATCCCCATTTCTTGGGAAGAATTTTTTACTATTATTTTTTATCTCAGGTAAATTTAGTGGCATCCAAAACCTGATGCAGTAGTCTAACTATAACACACTATTTTGTAAATGGATTATGACTGCCACTCTAAAATATGCAGAAGTTTGATCCTGACTGGTGTCCATGTCTTCTAAGTTTCAGCCTCTGAAATGAAGAAAATGAAATCTCCCTATTCAAGGTCATCAGTTTTTGACAGCATGAAAGGTTGGATGGAACCAGACAGCTTGTAGCATCTTAAAGTATTATTTTGGCTTACATCAGATTACTTCTCTCTTTTCCAGATGTTTCCATCTCTGATTCATAACTCCCACAGAAAGGAGGAAGGGATAAAGATATCTCTGTGTGCATGATTTAGCCATGTTGAAGAGAGTGAGATCTTTTATCTGCTTGAACAACATCTAAAAGTTCAGTCCTTCAAAATTCCATGGTATACTTTCATGATTATATTCTAGTAACTGAAGAATGCAATTGAAGAATGAAAGGTTTTCATTGCACTGAACGGAATGAGCATTGCGTTAATTGCTTTTGTGTTTTGTCAGTCTATTTCAACATCACTGGTTTTGATTTAAGGAGTGCTGGGACTTAGGAGTACACATGATACATCCCATATGCATCACCTCTGAATATCCCTAAGAAATTTAAAAAATTGGCACATTTCAATGACTCTCTGTCTTCTCAGATTCTCCTAACCAACTTGTTTCAGGATCCAATCTGAGTGGTCACAGGACCAGAAGTTTTTATACACACACACACACACACACACACACAGAGTCTCAAACCAACAATAAAATAAGTCCAGTTGCTCAACTTCCAAACAATTTTACCTGGATGACTGAGAATTTTCACTGACATATCACCTCTGAATGCATTTTTAAATCAAACAGTTCTGTTACTAAGATTGACAGTCTAATAGAGGAAGTTTCTCTCCTGTCAGCATTTAAATCAGTTCTAAAATGTCAGGATCAAGTTTGTGGGTGAAAAATAAAAGATATATATGTTCCTAGTAGCTGAGTTGCTTCTCAAGAACAAGGTGTGGAAAGGGTAAAGAAATGACTCCAAAACTGGGTTACCATCTCTTGAATCCAAAGCTTTAAATAAACTGAGCTGCAATTTAAAAAACAACATTTAAATTTAAATTTAAATTGCAAGGTTACTTTTCTTTACTTAACACCATCTGTTGAGGAGGTTAGGTTCTTTTATTTGTTGCTGCAGCTCTCTATTTAAGATTTCTCCTATAAACCTTCATGTGAAAGATGCACATCACTTTGCAAAACACAAAGCCTTGTTTTTCACCAAAGGCTACTGAACCTGATTCGAAGGAAGAAGAGACGTATTTTATTCTTCTTGTTTTTAATCATAGCCTTATCTTAAATAGTTCCTAAATGATCAGGTTAATTCTAAATTTAAAATAGCAACTCTTGAAAAAGATTTCAATCAAACAAATAAAGGAAGGACTGCAATGATGGACCATCAAATTTGTTGTGTTTAATATATGGACTTTATTAGATCTGAACTGAAGCTCCATATTCAAAGATAATGAGGGAAGAAGGGAGAGAGAGAGAGAGAGACAGAGAGACAGAAAGAGAGGGAGAGGGAGAGGGAGTGAGAGGAGCAAACTCACAGAAATTGCATTTTTGAAAAACCTGTGGGGGTTTGCTTCTCATATTCTCATTTCCATTTGCATTAGAAAACTATATCAGTTTTCTCATATTCTCCTGTTTTATGCCAGTAACCCAGGAGGGTTAGCCACTTATTGTATTTTTTCCCTTAAGCAATTTTTTTTCTCTTCTATGTCACTATGATATTACAGAGGAGCGAAATAATTAGGATAACCTAATCTTTTTCTTTGTGATGTGTGTATGTGTTAGCAGGGAATAGATGTAGAAGGAAGGTGCTTTTGCACACTGACAAAACACTCCACAAACTGATGTTTCACCAGCCATTTGCTTTATAAAATCCTCCAAGGAGCTAGACCATATGTTCACCTTATATTTAGGCTGCCTGTTTAATTTAACCCATTAGAGTGACATAATTGCTTTGAGAAAATAATTCATATGTATTCTTGGCTCGCACACTGAATTCCATAAAACAATTAAGACATTCGTAGGTCAGAGAGACAGAAATGTTAGCTTATGGTTACATGTTTAAAATCCACACTGTTCAAGATCCTGAAACATCACCATCCCTTCCTGTCCTCCCATCATGGCTCTAATTTGATTTTAGAATCACCAAAGCTGAGAATAGGCAAAAAGATGATTTCAACTACTAGCTAGGACAGATGGGAATTGTAGACCAAAATAGCTGATGTGCCACAATCGTCTTTCCACAGTCCATTTGTTTCACTAGGTATTTAGATTTCTCACAAAGTTTTCCTAAATTAGTAAACTTTTTTTATTCTGTAGATTAATTTGAAGCTGGTCTCTGTTGGTGTACCCCAACTTCTGCTTGGTTCTGGAAAGTGAGTTAATAGATTGCAAAGTAAGCCTTTAGACAGAACTTTTTTTTCTCTGTCCCCCTGTAAAAAAAAAAAAGCAACATTCAATCCCCCAAAATGGACTTGAACAAACATACAACCTGACCCATTTCAAGAAAGACTATATTTGCATAAATATGTCCCCATCCAAGAGGAACACCACTTGGCTTCTATAAAGATCAGATCTGAACTCCTGCAGAAATTCTGATGTCAAGTTCCAGGATCATTCAGTTGATCTCTCCCACCCTGTGTCGTTGATTATTTACCTGCCTCTCCAGTCATGGGCGAAGACAGGAGCAAAAGAGAAAGAACAAGGAGATGGTTCTAAATGTGGAATTCAAACTGAAGCAGATGTAAATGGTTTTTATTGGCAAAATATTCAACAAACCAGTCATCTGGCATTCAGATGTTGTTACTCCTTTCATCATTTAGAGAAGTTATTCTGCTTAAACCATGCCACTCCAATGACAGCAAAGTGTAGGCTATAAAATTAGCTCTAAGCAAGTTGGGTTTAGTCATATACATCCCCAGTCTCTCTCCACCAATCTTCTTACTAGTTCCCCAGGAGCTACACTGAGCTTGGAAGGTTGGATTTTGGCCAGTTGGAGAATGTTTAGAAATACCTAAGCCAACTGCCAAAGCTATTTTTCCATCGCAAAAATCAACTAAGATTTGACAAGACAGCCCAAAAGGTATGGGAAAACTCTCTAGAGTTCTTTCAGTGGAGTTATTTCAAATACCCTTCAACTACCAGATCCCCATCTGCTGAAGCAAAGGTAAATCCAAAGTATATCCTGAAAGTGAGGTCATGTATCAACTAACACATGGGACCTGGAAAGCATGAAAATCTAAGTCTTAATTACTTGAGGTGAGATCGAAAGCCTGAGTATTGAAATCTCCCAGACCAATCAGACTGAGAGAGACCATCAACACCCTTAGGGCTGCTTCTGCTAAGTCAGGAAGGGACTATATTGCACAGTTGGTTCGACAGTACATGAACAGAATCCTAATTGGTTTCTAATTGCTCCCAAAAGTAACTCTTTAGAACAATTCACAAGGTAATTTGATAGGTGGTGGAATTATATTAAACCACAGCAGTCCCCAATTTTGCTTGTAGCGTCTCATAACTACCTGCAGATGGAGATAAGCAAGATTAACCCCTAAAACATGAATTTCTCAAAAGTTGCCTTCAGGCTTGGAGTTTTGATGCAAACAACTTTGAATAGCCCTGCTCCTCCAAAAACCAAACTGTAACATTAGCTAAAAGGAGAAGAGCTTTTTTTTTGCTGTGGCCCCTGCTCTAGTCAGAGGTTATGTTCACCCTCACACTTGTGGCCTTCTGGAACAGCCTAAAAACTTGATTCTGCCACTTGGCTGGGCCCCCGACAGCAGCTTGCTACACTAAGGTTGACTGATGAGGTAAAGAAGATTCTCATCCTCAGGCTGCCCAACATCTTCATTTTTAACTTTTAACCCAAATCTGTTTTTTTTGTAATTGTTTTTGTACTTTTTATTATACTGTAAACCTCCCAGACTATACTAGTGAGATGGGCAGGAAAGAAAGAAAGAAAAGAAAGAAAGAAAGAAAGAAAGAAAGAAAGAAAGAAAGAAAGAAAGAAAGAAAGAAAGAAAGAAAGAAAGAAAGAAAGAATGCTTGTATGTATAATGTAACTGCTTATATATGCAGCTACATAGCTGTTAGTTGTGGAACCCAACATGTTTGTAGCCATACATTTGAAGTCTTTAACAGTGGAGACACTGGTCTTGTTCACTACTGCTTGCATGAATCACACTGAATTAAAATGACCTTGTGTGACATCTGATTCTAGAGAATTGAGCCTTTCTTCTTATTGTTCTGTAATTCAGGCATAGTATCTTTTTAAAAAACTGCATTCTAACAACTACATTCTAACCACTATGTCACTGGGACTCCTTGGGCAGTGGTGGCGAATCTTTTCAGCACCGAGTGCCCAAACTGGAATGCTCATACCAGAAAACTGAAGACCAGCTGGCCAGTGTGTGCATGCCTATTTTTTGGCCATTTTTGGATGTTTTTGGCTTGAAAACAGCCTGAAAAATGGCCTGGTTTTGGCTGTTTGGGGGGCCATTTTCAGGCCATTTTTCAGGCCGTTTCTGGCGGTTTTTCAAGCCATTTAGTGCACACCAGAAACCACAAGAGCAGCTGGCGATGGCATGTGTGCCCACAGAGAGGCTTCTGCATGCCACCTCTGGCATGCATGCCATAGGTTCACCATCACGGTCCTAGGAACTGGACAGCTGATACCTTGAACATCAGAAATATGTCAACTGTGTGATGAACTTGAAATAAGAGGTGAATGCAGATGCTTCTTTTTTAGCCAGGACTTTGTGTATCATCATATCTTGGCCGATGATGGCTTTTCAACTTCCCCTATTCCCTACTATGAAACCACAACACATTAAACATGGAGCCTATGTTAATGAATTAGTCTGACAGAGACTTTATATTTTACGTGTATTTTTTTCTCTATGGACTGCTTATGCTTTTTTTTTTACCCGGCCGAACCAAGTACCATCACAGAGTTATTGATTATAGCTGTCCAACTATTTGACAAACACCTTATTCCTGCAGCCAGAGGCAGGGGTGGAAGTCTGGGAGTAGAGGAGAGGAAAGGAGAGAAGGCAAAACAAATGCATCAAAATCCAGACAGGTTACCACCCACACAGCTAGCTTAATTCTTGTCTAGTGCATCATAAATTTCTTGTATGACAAATCAAGTGAATGGTGACAAAGCAAATATACATGTGTTAATTATTGGTCCTTTAGGTTGCATAAATAATGTTACAGATGGAAACAGAACATTCTCCTGTTTTAAGAGCAAGCACTGTTCAAACTAATATATTCCTTTTTTTTTTTCAGGGGTACATTTTTTTTTAATTCTGGACTGAGGGCCCAATTTTGCTTTTATATCGTACCAACTAACAATGGATTGGGTAAGCTCAACAATTAAATTTAATTTTTCTTCCATTTGAATGAAGTGAAACTAAATGCAGTTAATATGGATACTCTTCAGTTACATCTTTAATGAGGTTTACCTTGTGTTACAAAGGATATTGAATGAAGGGAAAAAAAACCTAAATCCCAATAACAGCTGCCCAACATGTCAACATGCTAAATTGGAAAGTGGAAGAATCTCCTTTAGAGGAAGTGTTTAAAGACAAGTTGGATACCCATCTATTGGGAATGTTGTATCAGTGAATGTCTCTGTTAGGCAGCTGACTAAATTACAAGACATCAAAGTTTTCACTCAACTTTAACAATCTATGATTCTACATCAAAAAACTTCAATCTGGAATAGTTTTCTGAGTCTGTTGAGTGTGGAGAGATTAATTTAGGCCTCTAATTTTGCACCTCTATTTCAATACATAGCTAACATTGATCATCTGCTTTATAAAGACAGAGTAACTTGTCCTAGACTCCCTAAATTATCTCTAGGAGTCCTGGTGGCACAGTGGTTAGAATACATTAAAAAACCCTCCCTTTTAATTTATTTATTTATTATTTATTTATTTATTTGATTTGTCAATCGCTTACAAGATAATAGGTATAAGTATATACATAGCTATGAATACATGAAATGGGTACATATAAGAAAAATAAAAGAATCAATAGGACAGGGATGGTAGGCATGTTGGTGCACTGATGCATGCCCCCTACAGATCTCTTAGGAAAGGGGTGATGCCAATAGTAGACAGTCTAAGGTTAAAGTTTTTGGGGTTTGGGGAAGAAACCACAGAGTCAGGTTGAGTATTCCAGACATTGATCACTCTGTTGCTGAAGTCGTATTTCCTGCAATCAAGTTTGGTGCGATTAATCTTGAGTTTGTATCTATTGTTTGCTCTTGTGTTGCTATGGTTGAAGCTGAAGTATTCATTGACAGGTAGGACATTGCAATGTATGATTTTACATACTATACTTAGATTGGACCGAAGGCAGCGTAGTTCAAGGTTTTCTAGGTCTAGAATTTCAAGTCTGGTGGCATAAGGTATCCTGCAATGAGTAGAGGAGTGGAGAACTCTTCTTGTGAATATTTCTGGACTTTCTCAACTGTGTTAATATCAGATACGTAATGTGGGTTGCAGACTGATGACCTGTATTTGAGTATTGGTCTAGCAAATGTTTTGTATGCTTTAGTTATTAGTGTAATATTACCAGAGAAAAAGCTACATAAGATTAGGTTAACAACTTTTCATGCCTTTTTGGCTATGTAGTTACAGTGGGCTCTAGCACATAGATCATTAGAGATGAGTACTCCAAGATCCTTGACAGAGTTTGGATCATCAACAAGGTCTTGACTATTCAGCCTAAAATTTATTTTCTGATTTTTTTTTGCCAATATGTAAGACAAAGCATATATTTGTTGAGGTTTGAAGTTGCCATTTGTTTGACCATTCTGATACATAGTCGAGGTCTTTTTGAAGGGTAGCAGTATTGTCTGTGCTGTTGAATAGCTTTACATCATGAGCAAAGAGAACACAGTTGCTCTTAATATGATCACAGAGGTCATTTATGTAGAGTATGAAGAGATTTGGTCCTAGAACACTGCTTTGTGGGACACCACTGTTGACAGGTACAGAATTTGATAGGACACTCCCAATTTTGACCATTTGTTGTCTGTTTGACAGGAATGCTTCTATCCAGTTATGCAGGTGTCCAGATAGACCATAGGATTTTAGTTTTAGGAGTAGTTTGTTGTGTACCACTGAATCAAAGGCTTTACAGAAGTCTATGTAGATTGCGTTTATTGTTTTGCCCTGATCGAGTTGTGTAGTCCATATGTTTTTGCAGTGTAAGAGTTGCAGATTGCAGGATAGTTTTTTTTTCTGAAATCAAATTGTTTATTAGAGAGTAGGTTGTTTGTCTCTAAGTGGAGGATAATGGATTGGTTAATAATTGATTCCATGACTTTACAGGTGACGCAGCATAAAGAGATTGGTCTGTAATTTTCAACTAGGCTGGGGTCTCCCTTTTTGAAGATGGGGATGACTGTGGCTTGTGACCATAGGTTAAGCAAGCAGCTGGTCCTGAAAGATTTTTCAAAGATTATGCTTAGAGGTTCTGCTATGGCAGCGGATAGCTTTTTTTAAGAAGTAGGCACATATTCCATCCAGTCCAATAGATAGAGATGGTTTTAGATTCCGTAGTGCTTTTTCAACATTGTCTACTGTAAAATCGATATGTTTTAGATCATTGTAGTTGTCTATGGTTCAACTAGGAAATACTGGGCATGATCCATTGCTGTTTACAAATACTGAGCCAAAGAATGTGTTAAAGATGTTGGCTTTAATAGTGTCATCCTTTCAGGGGTGGGATGGACCATGAGTCTTTTAGTTTGTTGTTTACAAAATTGTAGAAAGTGCGGGTGGAATTGGTGCGTAGAAGGTTTTCCTCTTGTTTAATGTGATAATTGGTGCATTCGGTCTTTATCTGGTGGCATAAATTTTTGTATCAGCTTTTGAAGTTGGCAACATGACCAGATTTGTTTTTCCACCAAAGTGATCTCTTTTTGGATTGAAGCTTCCTTATTGTTATTGGCAATCTGTTTTTTCTGGTTTTTGGAGTTGTTTTTTGTACATATAGTTTGATGACTCTTTTGACTTCAAGTAAAAATATGTTGTAATGGTCTTCAACGGTATTGCATCCAGTGAATAGAAATTGCCAATCAAGGGATGAGAGGTTGTTGTCTATAAGATCATAGTTGCCTTTTTTGAAGTTATAAATGGGGATCACATCATTGTGTTGATTTTTGTGTGGATGTATGTTGAGAGAAAAGTCAATCATGTTGTGGTCACTGTTGGCAAAGGGTTCTTTAATTTGTATTCCATAAATTGAATTCAAACTATTGCAGAAGATGAGACCAAGGCAGTTGTTAAGTCTAGTACTGTTGGTTACTAGTTGTTCCAGTCCCAGATGTGTAACAGTATTGTAGAAGGTTGCATGTATGGGTTCAGTTGTACATTCGTTTAGGGTCCAGTTAATATGAGGTAAATTGAAGTCACCAAGAAAGATAAAAGCATGTGGGCAGGATGTTGCCCATGTTAGTAGTGAATTTAGCTTGTTTACATGTTTAATGTCATAATCAGGTGCTCTGTAACATAGTAAGAATCAAAATGTGATAATTAAGGATAGTTCACAGATCATGGTCTCAGGAAGAGCAAGCTCCTGGGTAACTTGGATGTTTTTTAGATGTAAGGACTTTTTATAGAAGATAGCAACACCCCCTCCTCTATGTATTTCATGATCTGATTGGTAAACGTGATAGTCTCTTACTGTGGTAATGGAGTCAGGGAGAGAAGCATTGAACCATGTTTCACAGACAAATATGGTGTCGAATTTAGTCATATTTAGTAAGAGGAAAAATTCAGGTATTTTATTCACAAGGCTTCTTGTATTGAGTAGCTTGCATTTAAGGCCAGCTGTAGTTGGAATTGAGGTAGTTAGGGGCATGCGTGCCTAGTCTTGGGTGATGGTGGATTGGTTGAAGTAGGGTTGTGGTTGAAGGTTAAAGCTGAGTTGCGGGTTGTGTGACTTACTTTTGATAGTCAGCACAGTAGTCAATGTGCAGGTCCTTCTCTCCATTGTCTAGACGTTTTTTGAGTTCTGTGCGGAGTACACGGGAGCGGGCACATTCCTGTATGGTTAGGTCAGGGCGAGAATGGAGATTCTTATGGTTTTATAACCCTGAAATCCCTTAATTAGAGGATAAAATCAGGGGACTGGATGGAGCTGAGCATTTATTACAGGCCAACTCTGCCCACAGCTTGGAGTTTGATTCTGAAATTGGGCTGGAATTTACTCATTCTTCCAAGGTGGGTAGAATTAACACCCAGATGATTGGGGGCATCCCCATGATTCTGTAAACTACCTAGAGAGTACTATAAAACAGTAGTAGTATACTGTAGGGCAGTATATAAGTCTAAGTGATATTGCTAGTATGGCAGAGGCAAAGTCTTGAAACTGATAGTGAAAAATCAACCACTCAATCCATTGTCATGTGAAATGGTGTGAGCAAACACCATCTTTTTACCTCAGACAGCAAGATGTTTTGAGCCACTGTGATTGGCTGTAATTGCTTTGGCAAGGTTTTTTTTTAGTACCATATTCTTGAAGGAAAACAAGAAAAAGGAAAATACACAGAGAAAGAAAAGAACCAGGAAGTACAAAGAACAAAAGTAACAACAGAAGAAATAAAATATTGTGTCCTAGAATTCATCATTCTCAAAATACAGTTTTGCCTTCTGTTTCTCCTGTTCCCCCCCGTTTCCTCACTGCCGACATCCTCATCTTCTAATAAATAGGAAAGAATAAATGTTTCCTTGCCTGCCTAACAAAATATTTTTCTCCTACTGCCCTTGATATGGCTAAGAAAGAGGTGGTAAGAACAATCAAGAAGGCCAATGTGATCAGCATCCTATAAGCATGTTGTCAGAATGTTACAGCCTCAACTACTCCCCCCCGCCACCCAATCTTCCTTACTGCCTAATAGTGATGCTCTCAAGGATTGTTGACACCACTCTCATGGCAGACAGTAAAGGACTCAATGGAGTTTGGGCGGCAAAAAATTGCAGCTGAGCTGCTTTAAATGAATCCCTTGTATGCCATGTGCTGCTTGCATGTTCCTTGCCTGCAGCAGATGTCTTCCGCATGACACAAACTATTTCCGCAGCTTGCCTCGAACTTTCATATCAGTCTTGAAATCATCAAGGATATACATAGGCAGAGATTCAAAAGATACATCTTCCTCAATCACTTGATAAAAATGCACCTATCTACCTGTTTGTTTGATGGATTTCTTTAATTGTGTTTTAGAGCAAGAAAGCAACTACCTAATAAGGACTATCAGAACTCCCTCCTATTTTTTTTTAACAACCCTATAATTTCTTGTTTTGGGGTGGGATCAAGGTGACTGAATGGAGCTGAAGATTAACTGGCCAGATGCCCTTCCTGACACCTATGCAGAATTTGCAGCAGATATTTTCTCTTTATGCCTTGATAGAGAAATATCTGTCACTGCTTAGGATTGAACTTTCAATCTTCTGAGATGAGTCTCTTTACTTCTAGGCCATCATGCTGCTTATCAGAATTTACTGCTATAATCATGTATAATCACATCGATCAAGTTTGAGAAATAATATATAATGTTCATATCAAACAGACAAGCATACATCACCGATAAATACAGTATCCCTGTGAAATATTAAATAACACCACAACAAGGGCAAGAAGCTTTTCTGCAACCAAATTTCACTGTTAAAATGTGTATATATAGATGCATGTGCACATGCATGTGCATGCACACACATGCACACATACATATACACACACTTACAGCCCAGGAAACGAATGAGACAATGAATAAATGAAGGAAGAAAACAAATCTGCAAATCCAATGATTTGTTCATTACTAACACAGCTTCCAAACACAAAGATGATATCCATATACAATACCTCAACATCACATCTGGAGCACATAGAAATCAAATTGACTACATTATTCGTACAAGAAATGTCATACAAAGCATTTATAGTCCATGAACAGAATGGTCAAGAAATATCTGATTCCTTGAGACTAAGTCGATGCCTATTGATAAACAATGGTTGAAGAAAACCTTTGAGAAATAGAAGACTGTCCAATTCACTATGTTTTAATAAAATATATTATTTGGCCTTATCCAATATCTCTGCTATTGTGCAATTATCTCAATAGAGGCTTGGATTTATATTTTTTAATAGAATCTCAAGAACTGACATATTTGCTAAAAAACTATGTCATCTACTCACATCAAAATCAAGTTCTAGCAACTTTAGCATGGTGTGATATCTAATCTAGGCCTTCTCCCCATGGAAAAGGACTCTGAAGTAATAATTACTTGGCAATCACACATACTTTATCACTTCCAAATTAGATTTTGGTAATCCACTGCTCTATTTTCAGGGTAATCTTATTACCGCAATGGAGTTTCCGTCACTGTCTTTCTCCTTGCATTTGATATTTATTGTCACAGTTGTAAAACATTAAGGCTCAGCCAAGAGAAATATTGGATTTGAGCAGAGGAATTGGATAATAGTAATCACAGCATTAACAAAAACCATTTCCCCTCTCAATTAAATTTTCTTAAATCTATATACATATTAAAATAAAAAGTAATTGAATACACATATAAAAATAAAAATTATTCCATTAAGAATCATATGTAATACACCTATTTTTTCTCTCACAAGTAATAATGTATTTATTCAGGTTTACCTTTTTCTTAAAGTCTTTGGGGTCCACATTATGTTTGAGCTAAGAACTTAGCACAAGACTTGCTAAAGTTCTGAAATAACTTTTATGGCCAAAATTGATGTGGTACAACCAGGAAAGCATGAATTGTGTTGATACCACAGTGCTTGTCTGAACTTGATGCATATTTTTTCTGAGTTTGGGGATAGATAATTATCTTGGATCACTAATTGTTGTAACTGGTGCTGATATCTATTCACATCCTAGATCATCTACATGTCATGAATCTGTTCACTTCAAGATGCTGAATTTTAATTTCCATAATTCCTCATCACTGGCCTGCTAGAAGTAGCATCTGGACACTAAATTCTAGGGAAAAAATGGAAGTCTTCATAACCTTTCTTTTTGACTATAAATGAATCAAATTCCATGCTCATTTTGACCTGAAATAAATTAAGATGCAAATTCATTTAAATATATATTTTCCCTACTACTGTAATCCAACTGATATATTGACTGCAGTTCTCTATGCATCTTTACTCAGAAGCAACTTCATTTTATTAGATTTATTATAAGTTAAGAGCTTGTATAATTGTATCTTTATATATATTTTTGGAATTTTATTGTTTGCTCTATGCTGTTTCAAATATTACTGCACTGCAATGCCAGATACACTTGGAATGGCTTCAGTATTATTTAAATATAAATATTGTGTGTCACTTGCATTTGGTTATGGAGGTGCATTGCCTTCAGAAATGGATTAATTTTGAATTTGATTGATGTTTTCTCTCCATCTTAATGGCTTTGTAAATTATTCTGATTTTTCTCTGTGTGTTTTCATATCTGTGGCATTTTATATATTGGTATCTCTATATTTCTCTATGTCTATATATCATTTGGTCTTGCCAACACTTTTACACTACAGTAGCTAAACTTAGAGTAATAAACAAAGAAACTGTTCATAGAGAAGAATAATGACGTACACTGTTGGGGAATAAACGATGTTTGAATTGAATTATATTGAATTATAACTGAGCTAAAAAAAATTCAAATGTGCCACAAATGTTCAGCACCCCAATGGTCTAATTCACTGTTTCACTATGTACGGACTATGTGTGCAATAAGGGTTTAAGTTTCCTGTTTCCAATGGTCAGGAAAAAAACGCCTGTGTAAAATAAAGCAAAGGGACATAAACAAAGGAAGTGTGTGATAGTATATATAGATTTCTCTCTCAATTTATGAATGGAATCTTATTTTTCATATGTTGTCAGACTCTTATTACGACCAGAAAGACAAAAGCAACACAGCCAATATTTCCAATAAATTATCAAATGAGAACTGAAACAGTAAGGCAAGACTGCATTTAATAGTATGGTGCTCCCTAGTGGTAGAAGTGAAGATCTGTTTTAAAATTCTATTAAACCCAGAGATTTTGTTACATGATAAAAATGAGTTTTGTGTTTAGAAAGGTGTTCTGAAACACTGTCAAAATATAATGCAGCTGTGCTTGTTAAAAAGAACCTAAAATCTGTACTGAAACTTTATATAGATGTGTACAGCACAGTATTCAGTGAAATAGCTTCAGAATTAAGTTAAAATCTAGATTTTTAAAAATCTATTCCATTCTAGGGCTCTTTCAGCTGGAATATTTTGGTTAGATTGGTAGTTTGTTGCATAGAGGTCCCATAAAAAGCAGAGTTGAACCTTCTTTGGAATAACTGTAATTTTAAAATTATGTTGCACACATTTAATAGCCTCTATCATTCATTGAGATTTAACTTTATGTTCAAATGTAATTCTTTATTGAGTAATGCAGCAGTTTTGAGCACATAATTTGTTAATGTGCTTCCATATGTATAATGTACATTCTATGTTGTAGTTACACCACTAAAGGAATTACATCTTAAAAGGAAAAGGAAGAAAAGATAAATGTGTGCAGTGACTTTGAGCTATCTTAAGGTTTTCTAAACATCTAGAGATTCTAAAAAGACAAAACCTGGAAAAAGATATAGAGGAAGCCAACAAAGATATTTGCTATAAATTCCACCGTATCTATTTGGAGAGCAACAAAGAGCTGGCTGTAAAAACAATTGTGGAAGGAAAAGGCTCTAGCAAATCTGTACTAAAATAAAGTAGGTAATTCTACATTGTTACTTCTAAAATAAATAGCATCCTGTATATAAAGGTCAAGCTGATTGTTTAGCTCAGGAAATATTTCGGTACAGAGATACGGTAACGAATCTCTTTTGGTTTTTTTGTTCAAACAAGAATTCCAGCAATATAATGCATATAATGAAAATAAAGAGGTCATGATAAATGTGTGCACTTTTTAAAAATAAATTCTTTATTTTAATGTTCTACCATATTCACTCTATGCAGAAATGCTGCATAAAAGAGCTTACACTAATCGTAATAGCCTATGTATGGGTTTTTCAGTTTTTTAGAAGTTCCATGAGAAAGCTGACCTATAACAAGGTCCTGCAAGATAACAGGAGCAAAGAAGAATGGAAGAGATGAGAGAAAGACAATACAGTAGGATAAAGTACATGTATTTTTGACTTGCTGGTGAAGTGTGGCCAATGAGATAAGCAATTATATCTGGAAGCAATGTCTGTAATTGAGATCCTGCTGATGTTCTCCTCCATGCTGCATTGAGAGCCCAGGATGGGTTAACTCCTTCCTATGATGTCATTTAGCTGAGTCTGTACTAAGATATAAAAGCCAGCCCCCGGAAGAGACCCCAGCTTTTGACTCAGATCCTTTCAGTCAGTAGCTGTGTCTATGAAAGCTTCTGTTAGATAACACTCACCAGCGATCTTCAGTGCTGTTTTTCCTCGTTTCAAGCAGCCCCCAGGATCTGGGCAGCTGCTCTTCCAGGAGAGCAGGGCTCTCTCTCTCTCCTGAAAGGTTGGGAGCAGCGTTGCCAGAGCACTGTTCAGGCAAGCTGGGCAGCGTCTGTAGACCCTCCCCACGCCTGCGGTTTGAGCGGTCGTAAAAAGCGATTGGCAAACCGATACCAGAGTCAGCCAGCTGATCATGTGGCCAGAGGCTGCCCTTTCCTTTGCTGACTTCACTCGGGGCTCTTTATAGCCTAAGGAGAAATTCTTCGATCTCGGAGCCTGTTTCCCATAGTCAGTGGCCATCTTGGATTGAAGCCTTCTACCATGAGGTGAGTGGCCATTTTGTAAGCCCAGGGGCCAATTAAGCCCCTAAGGGGCTTAATACAAAAAAATTACAAACAGTTTCTTTCCATCGTAAGAGCCTTTATTCTTCAAATGGAGCAAGATAAGGGTCAGGCAGAGTTTCTCCCCCCAGTGGAACAGTGTCTTAAGTCAACAAGAGAAAAAGTTGTAGGCAATGCACCCAATCAGTCCAGAGGGAGGTAGCTGCTAAAATCAGAGCTAAGGCTCTAGCCCCTAAGAAGGCAACTCAGGCTGAGTTGAGGGCAGAAAAGCACAGACATGCAGCCCTCGAGAGGCAGTTCAACAGAACTATTCAACAGAAGGGAGTGCAACTACAGAATGTTTCAGGTGATACCTGTGGGCGCCAGCCAAGCCCTCCCAGGGGAGAGGAAGCCTTTCCATCCTCCATCCTGGCCTTCTGAGGCTTTTGCAGAACAATGATCCTCAGGATCTAAGCAGATCTGGGCCTTATTTCCAACAAGCTTCTGGGCCCTATGCTCCTCCCCCTCCCTCCAGGCCTCAAACCTCTTCTCAATCTAGGCCTGAAGCTACCTTCACTCCCACAGCAGTGGGCCTTCGGCCTTCTGCCCTACCTTTGAGCATAGACCGGGGGATATCCAAGATGTTGTCTCTTTAGCTATTAGGCAGGGATTGGCTGAAGGCTTCAAGCAAATCCTTTGACCTCTGGAAAGGATTCAGGCCCTTCTCCCTTCTCAATCTATAAGTTGCCTCATCACCCTGATTTACACAGGCCCCAGGACCTCAGGGTCCATTCTTCTCTACCAGAATGGGAGAAGGTTGATGAGGAGGGAAGGGCTTCACCATCTGAACACAGTTACTCCTCTCATTCAGAACATGAAGAGGGTGAAACCTTTAACCAAAATCTTCAGAGGAAGAGGACTCTCGCCCAGAGCAGACATCCTCTGCATTGGTCTTCAATCCTTCTCTCTTCAGGCCATTACTCAGCATGGCCTTGGTCACTGCCAACTGTCACTGGAGGAAGTGGCTCCTGAGCCACAAAGAATTCCCTCTAGCCAGGGAGACTCATTCTTCTCCAAGCCTGTAGTGCATGCAGGGGTTTTGCCTTCTCCCACTTTATTCATGGACATGGTCAAGGAACAGTGCACTTCCCCTTCGGTAGGTCCTTGCCCATCTTCTCTGGATAAGCGTTTCTACAACATCAGCACAGCCCTGGACAATTCCCTGGCAGTGCCTTCTGTTGACATTCCAGTTCTGGCCTCGTTCCCATTTTCTGGCACCCTCACATGGGCATCCATACAGTGGCTGCACCAACTCCAGATTAGATTGCCTACATCTGACCTTCGGTCTCACCAAGACCTTAATAAGATTATCTCAGAGGCGGAATTCACTGCAGATGCCACTATCAATTCTGCCAAATTTGCATCTAGGGCCATGGCATCTTCAGTAGCAGCAAAAAGACTGTTATGGCTCAGAAATTGGCAGGCGGAATCACGCCATAAATGGAAGCTGGTTTCAGTTCCATTGGTGGGCAATAAGCTTTTTGGCGATGCTCTGGAACCTTATCTCATTGAAACCAGAGATAAACGTAAAATTCTCTCTTCCTCTGGGAAGAGAGCCGACTATCGCTCAGCTCCTTATACTGGTAAACAGCCCTTTCGGGAGGGTGGGGGTAGTTCCTGCCATCACTCTAAGTAATCCCTCATTCTCCCCACTCATCGGAGGTCGCCTAGCCTTCTTTGCCTCCAAATGGGAGGAATCAATGGCGGATGCCTGCGTGCTCAGCACTATTAGGTCAGGATTACAATTGGACTTCCTAATGCACACACCCCCAAAAAAGATTTTTTTTTATCTGTCTTGTCTCTCGGGACATTTCAAGGCAAGACCTCATGAATCAGGCCATTCAACTCCTTCTTGAGCTATTCAAACCTGTTCCCCGCTCTCAATGAGGACATGGGCTTTATTCTCGCGTTTCATTGTTCCCAAAGCCTCAGAGTGGGTAGAAAACCATCCTGGATCTAAAATTTCTCAACCAATTTGTAAAATACAGGCTATTTAAAATGCAGACTCTGCATTCTATTTTAGAGAGCGTTCAGGAGGGTGATCTCCTCTCTTCCATTGATCTCTGGAGCCTTCCTCCACATCCCCATTGGGCCTCATCATCACCAGTTTTTCTGTTTCTGTTATCAGAATGCCCATTACCAGTATCGAGCACTTCCCTTCACCCTCTCATCGGCTTCAAGGGTCTTCACGAAGGTTCTGGCAACATTGATGGCATCTCTGCTTTCTGTTCCAGTGAGGATCCAATGCTACTTGGACAATATTTTGATTCTGTCCTCCTTCATCCATGGAGCTTGCAAATTACCTTGTCATATCTCCAGAGCCACAGATTTTTCCACTCCTGTCCACTCTAACGGTTCCTGCTTCCCTACCAACAAGCAGGAACCAGCCACTCATCCATCAAGGTCCCGCCATAAATCCAGAGATCTCTCAATTGGTGGTGTTCCCCATTAATCTGGAAGGGACTCCTTTTCAGGGTCCCAGACAGGCTAGTGAAAACCACCGATGCCAGCCTCCTGGGTTGGGGTTCCCATATGCAGGGCCAGATAGCTCAGGACCTTGGTCCAGGTCAGACCAGGCCCTTCCCATAAATTGGCTAGAGCTCAGAGCCATTTTTCTAGCTTTTCTAGCCATTTCAGGCACTCATGACTGGCTCTCATGTTCTAGTCCTTATGGACAACATGGCCGCCATGGCTCATGTCAACCGGCGGGGGGAGATGAGGTCCAGAGCCCTCATGGGAGAGGCTCTACGGTTGGGGTTATGGGAAAAGCAACACCTGTTGTCGATCTCGGCGGACCACTTCTCCAGGATCAACAACTCCCAGGCCGACTGGCTCAGCAGGAGCCTAGTCGACCAGGCAGAATGATCTATTCCTCCTTCTCTATTCAGGGACCTTTCCCTCAGATTCAGAATGCTGGTGGTGGATCTTCTCCACTCCTCAAATTGCCCAGGTCACCAGATTCTTCACCAGGTTTCCTTGCCAGGGAGCAGAGGGGACCAATGCCCCTCAGTGCAGATGGCCCAAAAGTCTCCTCTATGCCTCTCCCCCGCTCCCATCATTCTGGCAGTAATTCGGAAGATGTTGGAGGAATGAGCAGAGCTCGTCCTCCTGGCACTCTATTGGCCAAGGAGGCCCTGGTTTGCAGACCTGGTCAACCTATCAGTGGCTTCTCCTTGGAGGTCCCAGCCCATCTAATCTCCCTTCATCAGGGGAGTCTGCTCCACCTGGAGCCCCAATGGCTAAAGCTGACCATGTGGCACTTGAGCAGCAGTGGCTAGAGGTGGCTGATCTTCCTGAAAGGGTAATCATCACTATTGTGGCATCTCGCAAACCTCCCACAAGGCGCATCTATGATGCCATCTGGAGTGCCCTTCCCGATGGTACCTTAGGGAGGGTCTCTCTCTCCCGCTTTAGCCCAATTGGCAGAGGTTCTTAGATTTCTTCAGCATGATCTGGAGGAAGGTTTGGCCCCCAACACCTTACGCAGGCAGGTTGAGGCCCTCTCCTTGGTTCTTTCATGGGGTTTGCTTCCTTCCTTAACCCATCACCCTTCAGTCAGGAGGTTTTCAAAAGGGGCTTCCAACCTGCACCCTCCGGTGGTTCACAGGTATCCTCCCTGGGATCTTCATGCCTTACAAAGCCCCACTTTGAACCCCTTAGAACATTGTCTCTCCGTTTCCTGACTCTGAAGGTAGTGTTCCCCATTTCCATCACTTCAGCCAGGTGGGTATCCAAGCTCGCTGCTCTTTCCATCAGACAGGACCTTTGTTCCTTTCACAATGATAGGGTTGTCCTCAGTCTGGACCCCTCATTTATTCCAAGGGTTAACACCTGTTTCACAGGTCCCAGGACATTATGTTGCCTGGCTTCTGCCCCTCCCACACCATGACTTAGAGCAGCAGTGGCACTCGCTAGATGTAGGTAGGGCTCTTAGAATATACATTAAGCACACTTCCTCCTTCAGGAAGTCTGAAGCCATTTTGTTTCCTTTTCCCTTCTCACTTGGGGCACAAGGCCTCTTCTACTATTAGCAGGTGGGTCAGATCTTGCACTGAGCAAGCCTACAAAGCTGCGGCCCTTCCGGTTCCTTGAGGTTTGATGGTGCACTCTACCAGAAATGCGGCCACTTCGGCTGCCTGGGTGACCCAAGCACCCTTGGAGGAGATCTGTCGTGCGGCCACGTGGACATCTCCGTCTCCTTTCATCAGTTACTACCGCCTGGATGTCTTTGCCTTGGCAACTGCAGCCTTCGGCAGACGGGTGCTTCAAGTGGTTCAACAGTTGGTGTGATGAGCTGGATGAGGACCCACCCGTGGACATGCAAGCTTTGGTATGTCCCATCCTGGGCTCTCGATGCAGCACGGAGGAGAATGGGCATTGGTAGAAGTTACCCTGAAAGCCCTTTCTATCTATGCTGCGAGAGAACCCAGCCCCTCCCTTGATTCATCCGGAGAGGGTAAGTCATATTTCTCTATTCATTTGTGCTTTCAGAGACACCTTTCAGTCTGTCAAGTATCTTCGCCAAAGCTGGGGTAACTTCCAGGGTCTGGCTTTTATATCTTAGTACAGACTCAGCTAAATGACGTCATAGGAAGGAGTCAACCCATCCTGGGCTCTCTTGCAGCATAGATAGAAAGGGCGTTCAGGGTAACTTCTACCAATGCCCGTTCTGTGATCTGACTGCTGGCTTTGTGCTGTATTGCTCCCTAACAGACGGAGATATATACAGTATATATATATATATATATATATATATATATATATATATATATATATATATATATATATATATATATATATATATATATATCTCAAAAGCACAAATATTAAGATGTGGGAAAATACCCGAAGAAACCTAAAAACCATACATACAAATACCCGCAAAAACATAAGAAAACGTGTGTGTATGTCTCTGTGTGTGTGTGTTCCAGCAGATGATCACAACTAGATTCTGCTCCATGTAGAGAATACATGCCTTCTAACATAACTGATCACATCATTTAACCAATATCTTGAATTGAGACTGGATTTAAGAGCAACTGGAGGTTGATTTTATGTATAGGTATCATGTGATCAAACAACCAATCTTCCTATCAAATTATTTTATTTATTAAATGTTCTCCTTCATCTACATGGATTGGAGTTTGGGCTTGTGTAACTGTGCCAGCTTTCTCCAGGAAACAGTTTTAATTCATGTTTAACTGAAGCTAACTACAAAGGCTTTGAAATGCAGCTGCCATATTCTTATACTGGAATAAAGCTGGTTCCAAAACCATTTTTTGATTATACTCCTCCAATGTTCTTTCAGAAGGAGGGTATTCCTGTTCAGAACAAGCTAGAGATTTCTTCCCAGGCCAGTCTTCTTTTTTCTCTCCAATAGTACAGCCACATTAATGTCTGAGGTATTTTAAAGCCAGTTACACAGTCACTTCAAATATTGATGCGAGATGCCCGTTGGAATTAGAGAGAAAGTGATAAAGTGTATGTAGTATCTATGGATGATTTCATCTCCCTGTATCTCAGATGACTTTGATCAATGCATAAAACACGCAGAATTAATTTGATAACAATGTGAAACTCATTGCATATCATAGCGCATTCCACATATTTGAAAATACATGACAATTGTGAAAGTGTAACACCATTGTAGAGAAAAAGGTAAAGCTGGGACACTAGCAAAATACTGATTTCATGTTGTACAAGATCTGTTAATTGGTTAAGGAAAGGGTGGGAATAATGAAAAAGATCTGAGGGAATGAAATAGAAAACTTGCATTTCAAAGCAACTCATAGTAACAAATATTTTTTAAAAATATACTGATGGATTAAAATGCATCTAATGGAATGGATGAATTAGGTTTTAACTGCTTCAAGAACATTTCGTATTCAAGAGCCTATGGGAAAGGGCAGCAAACACATAAAGTGACTAAATGAATAAATAAGTAGTAGCAAATAAAATACTTTACTTTTGATTCATGAAAGAAGAATTAAAACTGGGAAGTGAAAGTGACTTAATTATCTTCCTGCATCACAGGCAGAACACAATAGAATCTGATAGTCATTTCAGGACATTTTTCGCTGCAAAGATTTGTACTGATTTCATTCAGTGGTCACTAAAATAAAACACCAAGAGAATTGAACAATAATGCTAAAGTAGCCATAGGAGCAGTTTATCTCAGGAACTAAGAATTTGCCTTTTATTGTTCATGCTCGTTAAAAGGAAATAATGAATAAACCATGCATTAAAGATTTTCCCCTCTCTGTCACCCTCCCTCTTTCTATGTGTCTCACGCACACATCCCACATGCACACTTGATGTTGTGAATATCTCCTCCCAATAATCTATTTTTGTTTTAAGGTTGTAAAAAAAAAAACCCAAGCTAAGCTCTCCAGACTGAATTATTATGAGCACATAGCAGATGGTATTTTATTCTTAGCTGTAAGCAATGTGCCAAATAACACAATTAAATAGGGGACAAAATCTGTCCAGAGTTGCATTGTTGTGCCTAGCAAGCCCCCATACTGAAAGACAAGAGCTTTTTATGAACCCCTTTGTTAATGCTGAAGCTGGCTTAGACTGAAATCAGTCTGGCACACAGAACTTAGGGGACAAACCACCAGAGAAAACCCACCATTGGTTAACTTCCCTAGAAACAAAATATGCAGGAAAAATGTGCCATATCATTCAATTAAAGAGTAAAGGGTGGGGGGAATCATACAATATGGCCAGTTATGTTTCTAGCTTGACTCTGGATCATTAATATCATTAAAATTTCCATACTGCATCATCAGAGAATGTGGTTTATTTATATGATTTGTCAATTGCTTACAAGATAATAGGTATAAGTATAAACATGAGTAGAATACAGGAAACAGGTATGAATAAATGGGGACAATAGGACAGGGACAGTAGGTACGATTATGCACTTATGTATGCCCCTTATTGTATTGCTATATTGTATTGTTGTATTGCTGAACATCTAAAATAAATAAATAAATAAAAAGCCTAGTCTTGTTTTAATGGCAGCTGAAAGAAATATAGATACATCCTAAAGCTACGCTTGTAATTATGAGCATTTTGTTGCCATGGGTTCTCAGAAGCATTACTGAGTCCTGCCACATCTGTCTTTTTATATTTAAAAACAGTAATTCCAAAATTTGTTGGCATGGTACAAATCAATGGACAGGGGTTAGTATCTGGGTGATGGCACCTCAGAACTTTGGGAATGTGCCCATCAGTTCAAAAATGGACAAATTTGAACACAGATCATTCTGCAAAAAGAGGGTGGGAACAACTATCGGTAAGTCATTGCACTGGTTATGTCTCTTAAGGGGGTCATTATGTACATTGTCATGCTCCTCCCTCCCAGTTATGTCCCAGAACTGCAGAGGAGGAGGAGGTGGAGGAGGAGGAGGAGGAAGATTGGGAAACTTTAGATGCATAAAGATAAGTTCTTATAATTCTTTAGAAGTAATTTAAAACTAAGAGATTCATAGCTAATTCCTATATACTGTCTAGATTTACTTGCTCTTGGGAGTATTCATAAACAAAAATTATAATAATAATTTAGGAGGTTCTTACTTGTTTTCATATTCTTTCTCTCTATTCCCCCCTCCTCACCTCAGCTGTTTAAAATAATTTCTAAAAAATGCTATATCAGAAAAGGAGGAGATCAGGCCCATTCCACCCCACACACCCCATCCGATTTATACTTCTACACAAACAAGCCCAGTGTAGCAGATACTCAGATTTAAATCCTAGAATGAATATAACAGTAGGAGAGAATAAAGTTGGCCATCCAGATCTTAGACAAGATGACTTTAGTCCATCATCTCCTGTCACAGTAACCAATCATTGTCACAGTGTTTGTGTTACTTGTGTGTAAATTGAGAGACAAATAAGTACATGGAAGCTGCCTAATTTTTCATAAAATGAAAGGAATAAAATAATGTAAATTTTAGCCTTTAGTGCAGCAATTTTCTAGCTGATTTAGAATAGACAGTTTTGCTGAAAATAGGGCACCTTGGAAAAGGTGCTACTCATCTCATCCTGCTTTAGTTCTTCATTTGACAAGGGGTGCCAAGGGATCATAACTACAAGAGTTATTAAAACAGCTCCAAAATGTCACTTCCCTACCTTTAGGCTGGAATTGGAATAGCAAAAATCCACAATGTATGTGGGCAAGAGCCCAAATACAGCTGCAAAGAAGCAAAGCACCTAGATTTCAACAGGGGAAATGACATCATTAATTTTGTTTAAGTTAAGAATTAGAAATAGCCACTACACTGGCTTCATTCATTTCTGTGAAAGAAAACGAGGGAAAATACTATTGGAGTATTTTTAAGAAAAAAAGGGGGGAGAATGGTTTTGAGTGAGACACAAGTTTCAAAAGGTGCTTGCTAGCTGATCCTTGATAATACTTTGTGAATTAGTCCATGTTTCCTAGAATTTCTGTACTGAACTGATGTATCTTGCAAAGAAACAACTACTGAGGAAATGTGAAGGCAAGGGCTTTATTTTACTTCAGCCATCTCATTTTCAGCTTTCAATCCATATTATTTGTGTTGCAGTAGCACTACTTCATTTTGTGTGTGCGCGTGCATGTCTATTTGTGTGTGTTGCCCTCCAAGACCCACAAAGTGGGAAGCTGCCTTGATACAGGATGCTAATTCTCTCCTTTAACTGTTTTCTGTCATATATTGATCTGTAGGCTATGTTCCTTTTAAAGCAGTGGGAAAGAAAATTGGTTTTGTTTTTTCTGACAGGTCTTTCACAGCATCAGTGGGGATCGGTCCAGTTACAAAGTTCATTTCAAATCATATTGAGCGCTTTTGAAAATAACCAAATTTGACTCAAATTGAATTGATTTCATATCATAAGCCCCACTGACTAACATGGCAAACACCATAAAATTTCTGCAACTTTTAAAAATCTTTTTATCAGAATAGAATGACACAGCAGACTCTAATCTTACAGAGAAATAATTGCAATTGCAATGATCAATTGGAACTGGAGTTTAAAAGTTCTGAACATTTTAAAATAAATAAAAATGCCTGTAATTTTTTTAAAATATAATTATATGACATTTGCCAACAATTATGACAATTGCTGGCAAATTTCAATTTGTGCAAAGGAAATTCTTATAAATCTGGATTGGGAAAAAGATCCATTAATTTTCCTGCTTTTTGTTTGGCAGGCAATATGTTTAGTATACATAAATATGTGTAGAGAGCTTTGGAACTGATACATTCTGACTGTTGAAAAACAGGAAACTGCTTTTGGTATTTCTTATTGCTAAGAATTAGATGACATTGGAATTATCTAAGGCAGGGGTGTCAAACTCAATTTTATTGAGTGCCATGTCAGGGTTCTGTTTGACCTGGGGGGCTTGGGGGGGTGTAGCCAGCTTGAGGTCACTCATGTCATAAGCGCCTGTGGTGGCCTGAGAGTTTTGCCAGTGAAAACAGGCTCCTGAGAGTTTTTGGCTGCAACAGCCTCCTGCAACCCTCTGCCAGCAAAAATGGAGCTCAAGAGGACCACGAACAGCCTTCACTAGCTCTGTTTTCAACCGTAATGGCTTCCTGCAGTCTTCCCAAGCTCTGTTTTCTTGAGCAGAGGTACCACGGGTCATTCCTTCGCTGTTTCCAGGGCAGTCCCACGGGCTAGATCTAAGCACTTTGTGGGCCAGTTCCAGTCTGTGGGCCTTGAGTTTGATACTCCTAGTCTGAAGAATTACTTTGATTTGGGAATGTCCTATAAACAACTAAAGATCAGTCTACTGTATCATTTGAACTGCAAATAATCTTTTAAAATCTTCCAGTATAGTTACATGATTCTATTTTTTTCCCTTTCAGTCTGCTGCGTTGCAGATAAATGAATCCTGAATGTGGTGTTCTTTGCAGGCACGCTGCCTACATTTTTATTGCACTTGGAAGTGCTAAATCCTTGTGACAGTTCCAGTTCCATTTAAATCATTTCACAGCGTCCTGTTTCCCTTCACAAAACCACAGAACCAGTCCAAGATTACTCAGGATTGGTGAAATGCCAGATATGCCTGCTTCACAGACAATAGCTGTTCTAGATAATTTATGCCATGCCATGATTTTGAAGTGGATCTTATATCCGAAGACTAACATTTTATATTCATGCCCCATTATTAAAAATCCAGTTCCTAACTTTCTACATTGCATATTTTATTGGATTAATCTATTCCCCGGCCCTCCCAACTTTTCCCACTCTTCTCAATGTTTTCCTTCTTCAAAAATTCCATTAAGCAGGAAAGAAAAAGATGTGTTTTGTTTGGTAGTGCTAAGAGCTCATCTTTTGAAAAAAGCAACTTTGGTGTGGAACAGTAATCTGTAGTATTGCATTTCATTACATCAGTGGTGGGATTCAAATTTTTTTACTACTGGTTTTGTGTAGGTGTGGCATGGCTTGGTGGGCATGGCTTGGTGAGAGTGTCAAAGGAAGGATACTGTAAAATCCCCATTCCTTCCCCACCCCGCTAACCTGATTTCCAGCTCCATTCTCCTGTGCAGGGCAACAAAAGAAGACCCAGCTGATCAGCTGGGACTTAGGAGGCAGAGAATAGATGGGGACGGGGCCAACCAGCGGTGGTATTTGCCAGTTCTCCCAACTACTCAACATTTCTGCTACCAGTTCTCCAGAACTGGTCAGAACCTGCTGAATACCACCTCTGCATTACATATGATTTAGTTTTAATTAATATATATAATTAAAACTAAATCATATGTAGTGAGATGTATTTATATGTGTGTGTGTGTGTGTGTGTGTGTGTAAATATATATAAGTTACACCCTATAAATACATTTCATCTGCATCTTGTATCATTGATGTATTTTGCTCTTCCATTCTTCAATTAAATGTATTTTGTGGTTCTTTGAAAATAAGTCTGTGCTTCACATTTAAGGGGTGGGGAAGCTTAAGGGACTGCAGCATAAGCATATTTGAAATCTTGCCCTCCTGAATCCACATTTGTTAAAGGCTTTTGTAGTTTCCATTAAATAAAGCAATATATTGTGAAGCATTCTCTATATTTCAAATTCACAATTGAGGTTTCTGAATGTTGCTAAGTATTGGTAGACTTTTAGTAACCTTTTCAGTTCATCAGTCTCTCCTTTCATCCATGACAAAGGTAGTCTATTTAAAACAAAAAACAAAAAACCTAATGTCTCAGAAGTTGTATTGTGATCCGGGAACAGAAGTATATAAACCACAAAGCCTTCGCTATTCCGTATAAAACCATTGTAATAGAGATATTTGAATATAGCCTGGTTTCCTGAATACATCAGAAAATCATGCAACCTGCATGGTTTCTGTGCATGCAATTTGCATGCCTACAAATTAATTAGATATACCATTTCTGTACCTCCTTTTAAAAACACAAGCAAAAACTAAAAGAAAACCATATATACTAACTACAATGACAGAGTATATTCAAAGAGTATTTTTGTCTTTGAATAATAGAATATGAAGATTGGAAGGAATCCTGGAGACCAGTTAGTTTGCCTTATGCTGAATGCAGGAATCCACATTAGCATTCCCAAGAAATGGATATCCGGTCTTTGTTTAAAAGACCTCCAGTGGAGGTGATTCCAACACCTCTGTTGGTGAAAAGTTTTATCATTAGGACACTTTTCTTGTAACCCTAACCCATTTTTTCATTATCTTCCAGAATAACTGAACAATTTTGTCCTCTACATTAAAATCCTTCAGATTCTTGAAATCAGTGATCATGTCTTTCTGAAGTCTTCTCTTCGCTATGCTAAATATATTTAATGTTCCAGTGACATTTTTTCCTTCTACAGACTTGATCATGATGGAAGTCTACTACTACTGAAGCAGCCAAGAATTGGACTTACTTTTTTCAGGTTCATTATACAGCTACTTCATATTCAGTTTATAATCATACAAGATACTCATATGCTTTAAATATGTATTGCTGATCTCTCTCTCTAGCTTTCTCATTCACATTCTTTCTGTTCTATATTCATGTTTTTTTTAAAGAAAAATTCTAACGTTGTAAGACTTTTATTCTTGTTGACATTCATCTTGTTGTGTTTGCTAATAATTCCAGAGCTTGCCAAAACTCACCTGAATCATGATAATGTTCCTTAAGTTGTTTGCCATCTCCCTATCTTTATGTCATCTGTAAATGGATAATCTATTTTTCTACCTTAGTCATCCAAGTCTCTCCCCCCCTTCCCCCCCCCCCGGTCTCCCCAACGCCCACCCCTGTCACCACGTCTTTCTGCCTCCCGCCGTGCCACCAGCGTTGCTTGGCCCAGCGGCCCCTCCTCCGACAGCCCTAGCGGGCTGGCGCGGCCACGACCCGTACGGCGCCCGACCGAGGGGAGCGACCGCCCCCCACAGGGCCACCACCTCCATCGCCCCGGCTGCTCACTTTGCGCGCCCCGGCCACCGGCCACCCCCTTCTTTCGGCCCCCCCGCCTGCGCCCCCGGGCCTCCCCAGGCCCAGGCGGGGAGCGAGCCCCCCCACGGGGCCTGTCCGGCGGCGGACCTTTGGCAGCCGGGCCCGACGCTCGAGGCGGTCGTGCCCTGGGCTAGGTGCCGGTCAGCCTGCCAGGTAGCCGGACCCAGCAGCGCGCCCATGGGGGCGGTGGCAGTCATCCAAGTCATTCATAAATATGTTAAACTGTACAGACCTAGAAATTTTATGGCATGCAATTTCATACTAATTTGCATCTTGAAGTGGAGTAATTTATTTGTACTTCCTGCTTAAAAGTATTCATTCAGATCTGTATCCATCTAATGCACGGGTGTCAACCAGGGTGGGCATGGCCAGCTCAACATCCTTTCTCTCATTAAATGCCACTTTTGCTAGTAGTTTGTTTTTCTAGCATTCTGCAGTGAAAACAGAGTTCGGGAAGGACATGCTCAGCCCTGCTGGGCTCTGTTTTCAGCTGTGATGGCCTCCTGCAGCTCTCTGCCAGTGAAAACACAGCTTGTGAAGGCCACGTGTGGCCCTCCCAAACTTCATTTTCGCTGGCAGAGGCACCATGGGCTAATCCTTTACTATATCCAGGGTGGCTCCATGGGCCAAATCTAAGCACTCCATGGGCTGGATCTGGCCCATGGGCCGGATCCAGCCCAAAGGCCTTGTATTTGACACCCCTGATTTAATAATATACGTATAATTCATCCCATATTTTCCTATTGTCTCAACTAGAACATTTGGGGAAACTTCATTGAATTCTTTATTGAAATCCAAGGATGCTATGTTTTCTCCACAGCTAGAATACTTTTTTATAATGTCACCACATTATAATAAAGATGTTGAGACTCTAGAAAAAGTACAGAGAAGAGCAACCAGGATGATTAGAGGACTGGAGACTAAAACATATGAAGAACGGTTACAGGAACTGGGCTTGGCTAGTCTAGTGAAGAGAAGGACCAGGGGAGACATGATAGTAGTCTTCCAATATCTGTCACAGAGAGGAAGGGGTCAAGCTATTTTCTAAGTGCCTGTAGGCCAGACAAGGAATAGTGGATGGAAACTGAACAAAGAGAGATTTAACCTGGAAATAAGGAGAAACTTTCTGACAGTGAGAACAATCAACCAATGGAACAGCTTGCCCTCGGAAGTTGTGGGAGCACCATCACTTGAGACTTTCAAGAAGAGATTGGACTGCCATTTGTCAGAAATGGTGTAGGGTCCCCTGCTTGGGAGAGGGGGTTGGACTAGATGACCTACAAGGTCCCTTCCAACTCTGATTATCTGTCATCTGTCAGGGGGACCAAATTCATGTTGTCATAGTGGCATCGCATGAGATATTGGGACTTTTTCCTCTTTCACTAAACTGGCCATGGGTATGGTCGATGCATGATGCATCTGGCCCGTGGGCCGGGATCAACAGCCCTGTTCTATATCTATTAGCCTAGTTATTGTATCAAAAAGTGCTCAGGTTAATTGGCATTGTACATTCTTGATAAGTCCATATCAGCTCCTGTAAAGCAAAGCATTCTTTTCTAAACACTCACAAGCAACTCAATAATATATTCCAAATTTTGAGTCTCGGTTAAAAGAAAATGATTTCTGATGACAACTTTGAAAAAGAGGAGCAAAATAATAGTTGGCTCAAATCAGGTTAAAGACAAGGCTTTGGGATCATCAGAATTAACTGCACAAAAAGGCTGCTAATTGAAGGCTGTGTTCACATTGCCTACTGAACCAGAAACTATCCAATATTCTCTGAGTCTAATTCGTTGAGTTAGAATACTTTAAAAATCCAGTTCAGTGGGTTAATGAGTATGCCATGACTAAGATAACCATCAGGAACACATCCTTAAGAAAGAAGAAACCAAAATAGTAACTGGGCAGGCAAATTGACCAAATACAGTACTACAAAATCTCCTTCAATCAATCCACAGCCAGATGGGGATATTATATGTACAGGTAGTCCTTGACTTACAACCATTTATTTAATAACCATTCAAAGGTCATTATAATGGCACTGAAAAAAGTGACATATGACTGCTTTTTCACACTTACAACTGTTGCAGCATCTCCATGGTCATGTGTAGTGGTGGGATTCAGCCAGTTCACACCACTTCGGGAGAATAGGTTGTTAACTTTCTGAGCTGTTTGGTGAACTGATTGTTGGAAGAAATCATTAGGGCAGAGAACCGGTTGTTAAATTATTTGAATTCCACCACTCATCATGAGACTAAAATTGGGATGCTTAGTAACTTGCAGGTATTTATGAAAGTTGCAGTGTGGTGGAGTCATGTCAGCACCTTCTGTAAATTTCTGACAAGCACAGTTAAAGGGGAAGCCAGTTAACTTAACAACTGTGTCACTAACTTAACAACTGCAGTGATTCACTTAATAACTATGGCAATAAAGGTCAGAAAATGGGACAAAACTCACTCAACTATGTTGATTAGCAGCAGACATTTGGGCTCAGTGGTGGTTGTAAATTAGGACTACCTGTTCTGACCCAAACCCTTTTCCAATAAAACAAACACAAACCAAAGGAAACAAAAACCTTTTAATGATTCTTACGAATCCCCAGTTAAAAGGTTGATGCAAACTAATTAACTTTGATAAGCATGAGCCTCACCCAAACTGTGAGAGGCTGCCAAGCATAACAGATAAGGTTACCTAGAAATATTTTACAACACAAGAGTCTTCAAATACCACCTAAGATACTGCAATGTCCACGAGGCTCGAGTTTCAAAATGTCTTTGCTTCCTGCAAAGAACGTCTGATTCACAGCTGGCTTTTATCTTCTTGAAGGAGGGGCCATTACCTTGCAGCCTTACTCCCAAGTCGCCTGTGCTGCTGCAGCTGCTCTTTCCTGCAAGCAGCCCTGCATGCACACTCACTTGGCACAGGCTCCTCGGGAACCTCCTCATCGCTGCTGCTGGCCCCCACAATCTCTGAAGGCAGCAGTCCACTCCCTAATGGTCCTGGCTCCTCATCTGGGTCCTTGCTGTCCTCAGCTGTCCACACCTGCTGCCAGCTAACCACAACGCTACCTGAATGTTATTTGGCTACAAGTATCATACCAAATACATATATTTATATTCAAAAATTATCTAGCAATAGCAAGTCCTTGTTGAGTTGAATTTGACTTCTGGTATTTGAAAGGATAAATCTATAGTGTTTTCTTGGAACAACATGGAGCTGGTTGCCATTGATTTCTTCCAACATATTTTTTGAACATTTTATTCCAGTACCTAAGAGTTGGAGTTCTTGGAAGACTTTTAACCAAATATTAGCTAGGTCCAATCTTATTTAGCTTTTTTGAGATCAGCCACTATTAGCAGGATAGTGATATGCATTGTAAGAAAAACGTATGAGTACATCAAGATATCTGTGTAGATTTTTTTAATAATTACACAGTATAGAAGTGGATTTGCATTGACTTCTTTCTGTTTTCTTATTGTTTAATCCTAAACCTAGACTGTAGTCCTAGGATAAATCCAATATTTTCTCAGTGATAAATAAATTTGACAACCAAATGATTAATTTAATTCTTACTGACTTGACATATTTGGATACAAAAATTATAAATATTAATAACAAATAAAGCTGCAATCTTACTTGCATTTAAATGGAACAAGCCTGATTTTATCCTGGGTTTTAGAACTAGCACATTTTGAATCCTTTTATATCTTTTGACAGAACAACATTTTGCATCCAAGTACTTGTTTCAAGGCTGTTGCTGCAAAAGGATGTTTTAATTTTCCTGCTATTCTTTGTTAAATAAATTAGAGGCTTAATATGAAGACTGTAGGAGAAACTCATTACTTGTCTCCACCCATCTGAGGATACTTACTGCATTGTGGATGCTAAGTCTTTGCTGTGATTTATATATATAATCCTGATACAGTTCCACTTGTTAATAAGGGCAAAGATTCTGTTTCGTCCATGAAACAAAGATGCTATTATTTGGTGAATAAAACTCAACCACTCTTTTCTGTAATTTCAAATCTATAATATATGTTTGTGATTTCATGCAAATAAAAGAGCATTGCTAATGTGCCATTCTTTACTGATATGCAATAAAAGAACTTAAAATATCATGTGTTCATTTTAACACCTGTTTCTATTAGGATTTTTTCTTTCTTTCAATGAAATGATATCATATAAGGAAGAGACATACATACATCCTTAACCCATACCCATACATATATCCTTAAGCTTTCTGTAAGGTTATCTTTGAACAACACATAAAGCATACAGAAGGTTTGTCGATGACTTATTCCTATATGGATCGTCTATATTTCAGCTGTCAATGGGGAGCCATGTTTTAGATTTTTAAAAAAATCTTTGCTCTGATAACATCTGATAGCATCCTAAGGTGGGAAATCTTTACTTCATAATCCAAAATTCAGAATGCTATCATATTACTTGCCTCCTCAAAATTCCAGAACAACTTTTATTTTAAACAAATAGTTGCATTCTACCAACTCACTTGTTAAATATGATTTCAAGGACAATTTATCTAATGTAGATAGAACAGAGAGAAATGCCTCTTTCGATGATATGGTGTTCCACCTTTTGGCTTCCTCATTTATTTATTTTTAAATGTATAATTTTTAACAGAAAGTTTTAACAATAAGAAATAAAACAAAATGACAAAGAAAAAAAGAGAGGGGAGAGGGAGAAAGAGAGAAACCTAAGAGAGCAGAAAGAAAAAGAGTAGAAAAAATATAATAAAGAAATATATAAAGAAATGACTTCCAATCTTCACAGCAGTTACAAGTACAATTATATTTTCACCTTTCCTTCTAAAATTACATCACTGCTTTTGTCTTTCTATAATCTATCCTAGTAATCATCAAAACCATAAATCATAAGGTCATTCCTTTTTCTTTTTACTCAAATATCCATAAGGTGTTTCCAGTCACCAATAAAAATAGATATTGTTTTTTCTCTAATGAAATAAGTCACTTTACCGGGGTTCTGTCATCTTCACTAACCACTCTTCCATGATAGGCATTGCAACATTTTTCTATCTTTGTGCATGCAATAATCTCACTGCATTTATCAGATATAAAAACAGTGTTACTGTTTATCCATTAGTTCTGGGGTTTGATTGTATGTTAATCTTTAAAATCCTCTAAATATATATTTGAGTTCAAAATTTTCTAGCTTTTTTACATGTCCACAACCAAGCATGAAAAAATGTCTCTTCACATTTCCAACATAAATTTGAGGGAGCTTTACACATTCTGGACAACTTTTTCTGGTGACATATATCAATAATACATCATTTTACAAAAGATTCCTTAAGATTATAATATAAATTTCAATCTTTTCAATCACATATTTACCCATTGTTCCATTTGTATATTATAACCAAAGTACCAAAGCAACCAAAGTACTTAGCTCATACATTCTTTGATCAGTTTTTGTTTTGTTTCAAATGTCATTTTAGCAATTACATGTTCAAAATTAGTACATTTAAAATTCTGTCTTACATTATTCAATACCATGAATTACTTTATATCTTTCTGAAAACTGTAATTAAGAAAACCATTGACAACGATGTCCCCTTGACATCAGTTCTTCTCTTAACTTTATTTTATTTTCTCCTTGTTAAAATACTTTGTCTGTTGTTTCATTTATTAAATGCTTCTTGTTCTAAGAGCCATAAAGGCATTTTGGGGCACGTCTCTTCCATATTCTCAGTGTGGCACATCTAACATAATGATTTTTAAAATCTACATACACTAAACTTGATACTATGGCACTGAAGTATCCATTCCACCCAAATCTCAGTTATGTTCTTCTAATTCTAAAATTTTTTTTTTTAATTTCTCAGCAATACTTATTCAACAAGCTGCAAAATTTGTCTATGGAAATTCTCAGTCATCATGGTTGTCCCAAAGGTGCTTTTTGCTCAAGAGGCAACTGCACTTTCTTGCTTTTCTTTTGCTTCCATTTCCCACCTTCCCATCAGAGCTCAAGAAGTTTCTTGGATGAAAAGAAAAACATCTTCAAAGAAAAACCAGAAAGTTCAGTTGCCTCTTGAAAAAGCATCTTTGGGACAAACTGCAAAATTCAAGATAACCCAAATCTCTTCTTTCTTTTTCATCTTGTAACATTGTGTAACATAATCTTAAATTTAACTCATAGCTTTTCCCCTTGCCATACAACTTGGGATAAATCTTTTTTGCCATTATTTAAAATGGATGTCCATTGTCAAAAAAATGTGTCTGAAATGAACATGATTCTAGGCAGAGTATTTATTTTTATCATAGAAATTCTCCCTAACAATAATAATTATATATGTATATATTTTCATTTTAACATATCTGTTTTAATTTTATTCCATATCCTAACATATTTATTTTGAAATAACATGCAATTCCTATTGAGTAAAACACCCAAATATTTTACTTTTTTGCTCAATCTTAAAACCAGTTTGCTTCATCTGTTCTACTTGATTCTCTATTTTAATATTTTAGTTAACATCTGTATCTTCTGATTATTAATCCTAAAACCTGCTAGCATAACAATTATTTTAATTTTACCATTGATGATTCTTCTATTCTCTTTAACAGATTTTCCAAAACCATTGTAAATTTTCAGGAATTGGCTGCCTTATTGATTGTGCTTCCTATTTTTAAGCTCCTACTATCTTTGCCTACTTTTCATTGTAGTAATAATACTTCTTTGTTCTTCCATTCAGTTGCTAACTTCCTGAACTGGTCCTTGGCTCTTGGTAAGATTTTTCAGAAGTGGTTTGCCATTGCCTTTTTCCCAGGGCTGAGAGAAAGTGTCCAACCCAAGGTCATCCAGCTGGCTTTGTGCTTAAGGTGGGACTAGACCTTAACCTAGGTGTCTTGGTTTGCAGGCTGATACTTTAACTACTACATCAAACTGGTTCTCTAGCAATCGTATAACTGTTTCTTTTAAATGGGCTGCCCAAGAAGAAGACAATTACTCAAGAATAGCAATGGTCATTCAAAGCTGAGAATCACTTCGATAACAACATTTTTATATAATTTGAAATGAGTTTAGGTGGACTTCTTGCTTCTAATACACTCTTTTCACATGTTTCTAAGTTAAGACAATATATCAACATAATTCATCTTCTTCTCTTACAAAATTTAAGCCTTATTTTATACACATAATTTATGCTATTTTTAAACTTATGTTTTCTTTACCATGAATACAATTTGATTCTCGGAACCGATAGATGGTTTCTTTTAGTAGAGCCATTAATTATAATTGTTATATTCAATATAACAACATATAGAGCCACTGTCAAAGTCTCTGGCATTAATAATGATTAAAAGTAAGTATGCAAAAAAATTACTGTGAAATACCTTGGAATTTATAGTGCTGAAACAGTAGAAATACACTTATCTTCTAAATACAATAACTGTATAAAGTGAGTGTAAGAATCTGTATTTCAGAATCCATAATTCTCAAGAGAGGCCATTCTAAATTGCATCTCTGACCTTGGAATAAAATGCTGGAGGGGCACAAGATTACAAAATCTATTGGAATTGGGTAATCAAGAGCAACCTTCCAACAAGGTTTTTGCTTTTCATTCATGAGGACATTACACAAATTCTCAATAATGCAATCTTCTCTGAGGGGAGAAAAACCCCTTAGTTTTCTAGTCTTGAACGTCTCACTGCTGTGATGCCCGTATTAGTTGTCAAGTATGTATACAATTATCCATTGTATTCCAGGTAAATCGCTACCTTGATTCTTCCAAGGAATACCGCAAGCTGGCAATTATTTTCAATCTGAACATTTGCTGCAGTTAGACCTCTGAAAAATATATCCAGAAAGCCTGTAGCATGTCTGCGTTTGTTTGACCCTTCCCCTGATACTTATTTTTCAGAATTTCCCAATGCTCCTGAAGTGGTTTTCCCATCTAGAAGGTGCCTACAACTTCTATTTCCTCAATCATTTCCCCCTGTTTATGTCTAAGTATTAATTCTGTTCCCTCATCTACCTTTTGGATAATAAAGTTATCTGTTAAGAACATTAAACACCTGTTGGTCTCCCCCTTGTCACAAACTCTGATTCCCAGTTGAAGATGGAGAAGTTGAAACTAGCCCACTCCCACAGTGTATCCTGTATGACTTGGCCATCTGGAATCTGATGTCTCTTATTTTTCTTGGAAACCTCAGTCCTTCATTCCCTGATACCTATTAGTTATAACATTCTCAGAATGCTTTTAAATACCATCACTTTAGTTTTTAAATACCATCACTCTCATAATCTTTATGTATTTTGTTTTTGTACAATTGGTTGTTTATCTTATTTTTGATGCCTTTGTTCAGTTTGTACATGCAAGCTGCTACCGGATGGCGTTTTCTTTAAATTCTAGCAGGTCTTTTACTTTAAATTGAAAAGTGGAAATCAATATATTTACATGCCAGTTGTATTCATTTATCTGACCTGAGGAATGAGGCTATCTGTTATGTATCTGACTCATGGATTTGAAAAGTAACTATGATAGCAATACAGAATGACTGTTGGTGGAGCTTTTAGTTTTTGCACATGTATTTTCTCAAACATTTTCTTAAGAATCAAGCTCAGTGAAATTGACACATTGTGTGTATTTTGTATAAGTAGAACATTAAAGCACAATCAGAAAAGTTATAAGAAACTGCTCCTTCGCTTTATGTTACATTTATAATTAACTAGTAACATACTATCATAGTTAATGCTACTTGTTCTGATTGTTAAATCAGGGAGAAAATTTAAATACTGTAATCCCCAGTAGAAGCAATCTTGGTATTGACCATCATGAATTCTGTGACATTCCTAGAAGTGGTTATGCTGCTTCTTTTTAGCCATGATGGACACCCAAATTAAAAAAAAAAATTTTTTAAAAATTTTCCTTCTCACAGATCGATCAACAATTTTGTTTGTTTACTTATTCAATCCATTTATTTAGCTACAAGGTATGTTAGACCAAATGTAAAGTGCTTCAAGAAAGAGCCTAACTGTTGCCTGGTTCCACAGATAAAGTTCGAGAAAATGATTTTTTCAGATGATGCTTAAGGAAGCTCAGTGATCAGCTGGCCCAACAAGCAAACCTGCAAGAGACTGGACCAGATCCTGACAAATGATACCATAGTGCCATTCAAATCTTCCAGAAAGATGAGCCAAACATGATGCTCCACTTGTAATGGAGCGATGAGAAGAGTTGATTGACTGGGTAGAACAAAAGGGCCCAGACAGTCTGAATACGAAGGATCTGGAGCTGTGCATGGTTGACAGGTTATTAAGAGCTCAAACTCTCACAGAATGCCACATATGTGTGTGTGTCTGTCTGTCTGTGTGTATACATATATACATACATACATACATCATATATATATATATATACACACAGAGAGAGAGAGAGAGACAGACAGACAGACAGACAGACAGACACAGATGTTTGATACTCTGTCCACAGAGTCATCTATTTTAAAAGATATCAATAACTTGATATAGTTGTTATCCAAAGTTTATTGGCTTTAAGTTGTATTTTAAAAGCAACACATTGTTCAATCTCTTTGAAATTTAATAAACAGAACATCTTAAGTAACTTCAGTGTAAAATGATGCTAGTATGTAAAAACAGGATGAAGTGTGTGGAGATAGGGAATGGGAGGTCCATGTGAAAATTATTTTCAAAACATGAATTGAAATATGACTGTGAATTAAGTAACCTATAAGTAAGCATAAAATACATTGTGATGGATGAAAGAAAGAAAACACAAAAATAATTTTAAATTCAAAAAACCCCATATCTACCTTCCACTTTTAAAAGCCCCCTCTCTCCCTCCCTCCCTTCCTCCTTTTCTCTCTCTCTCTCTCTCTCTCTCTCTCTCTTTAGGAAAACTTGTTATAACATGGGAAAATGTCATTTTTCTATGGTAACTTTGCTTCAATTTCAGAGTCCTGAATTGCAACATCCATTTCAGTCTCTCAGTTTAGTTTTTTTCCCCTTCCAGACCCAAACACTTCCAGTTCCTGGGAAGCTTTTCCAGATGTTTTTTTTTTTTAAATCTTTGGGATCAATTTTACAAAGGCATCAGTATCACTTAGGGCATAGGCTGGGTATCAAGGTTGCTTTGTCCACTGCTTGTGACCTTTTGGATCCTATTACAGCTAAGTATCTGACCTGGGCCACATGGCTATATGGTCTCTAGTTCCAAAGTTGTTATTATGGCAGCAATAAGAATCATAATGGGTCTTCAATAATTCATATGGCTTGCTTTCTGGAGAAATGTAAATCTTCCTAGGGATTGAAGCCTATTAGCTTTCAAAAATGAAATAAATTGTAGTGCAGGTGTTCAGAAAAATGGAAGCATGCATGTTTCAAAAGCTCCTTTGTGCTTTGCCTGCCAAAGTATTCTAGCAAAAGGAAAAACCCCTACCCATAGCTCAACAAAACTAATTAACAGAACAATCCTACCTGTGTAGCTGTTAAATTCTCCCTCTCAACTTCTGGAGAGATCCTCTTTTACTGACATTTTTAAAAGCATGTCTGATATTTTTAACATATTGATATTGATTGAAGAAAAGTGGCTTTCATCTATCTGCTGACAATTTGCTAGTCTTTAACTTCATGCCTTTAGCCCAGAAAGCATAGGATTTTATCTTAAGCAATAAATATATCATTTCAGTTTCTGGCAAAATGGTTTTTATTTTATTCTAATTTTCAATAATAAGATATTTTCTTTTACATGACTGTTATTCTAATTAGCTTAGATATTGTTTTAAAACATATCTCAAAGCAACACCTCCATCCCCTCTCCCATATGTATTTTCTTATTCTTTTCTCTAACTATCAATGAACCTTTCCACAAAGTCAGGTTAAAAATTTGTTATACTTATTCTTATTTGCTTTCTCTATATTTAAAAGAGTAATTGAAATAACTGAAAGGGGGAAATATTTCAAGTTGTATGGAATCAAATATAGGATAGACTAAGGACAGGATTAATATTTTACTAGATGAATATTGCTTCTTTCTTTAAAAGATACCAGTTTTACTCTCCCAATAAAGTTGAAATCCTATATCCATTTTTCTAAAACCAAGGTGCACTGAATTCATTTCCGAATAGGTATGTCTAGAATCATGTTACCAATTCCTGACATGTTGGTCTGATGTTTTATTGTGATGGCCACTGAACTAGAAAATATTTAAGAAAATTCTAAGGATAATGTCACATCAAATACTTTGACTAATTTTGCAATAACTGTAAGAAACACTGAGCTCTTGCAATATTTATATCAATGGATATACTGCAAATAAAATTTACAAGAAAGAATCTCTAGAGAAAAAAAGAGATTAAAAATGTGGAGTATTTATATGAAAAGTTATCTATAATACACACAAACACAAACACACACACACACACACCTTTTAGCACTTATGTCCTCCCCCTCCACACACACACACACACACACACATTTTTGTTTCCATTCAATTGTGTTTGACTCTTGCAACCTGCTTGACAAGTCCATACAGTTTTCTTGGCAAGGTTTTTCAGAAGTTATTTACCATTGCCTTCTTCTTATGGCTGACAAAAACTGACTCGCCCAAAGTCACCCAGCTTGGTGCTCTAACCACCATACCAAATCTCCTTTAACCACCCCACTATACTTTGCCAAGTATACAACCAATATATTTTTCTATGAAAATGCAAGTGAAGAAGAAATATGCATGTTTTAATTTTTTTTTAAAAAAATGCTAGTGTAGCATCCCATCCCATGCCTTGACTATTACACACAGATGATAAATTTAGTGACAATGACAAAGGCAATTTCATATTGTTTGACACAAGGCAATATTAAGCCATATCTGTATTTTACCCAGAAAATCAGATGGACAGAAAATATAATGTAATTGAAGGTATCATGCTGAATTCTGGCCACTCAACACACTATTGAGGAAAAGCTGAATATTTTCAGAGTAGTAATAGTGTTTATGATGCAGCTAGATTAAAGATAAAAATGAACCACATACTAGCGCTTAGTAAGAGAGCAATGAGGGTCTTGGAAAAGCTATTTCAATATGATGTTTCTATACCTACAAAAATCATAATTGTGCAGGCCATGACTTTTCCCATGATACTCTGTGGAAACAAAAGTTGGATTTCAGAAGAAACAGGTTAGAAACAGGATGACACTTTTAAGATTTGGTATTGGAGAAGGCTCCTGAAAATACCATAGATATCCCTAGAAAAAGAATTAATTCAGAGCTCTTGGTCTGAGCACAAAGGACCAAGTTTAAATGATAATATTCTGGGTGAATCATATGAAGACCTAATTCTCTTGAGAAGACCCTAATGCTAGAAAAGGTGGAAGGAAAAAGAAGAGGGTTAGCAGCAGTAAGGTTCAATCACAAGAAGTCCTTGATTTACAACAATTCACTTAGTGATTGTTCAAAGTTACATGTCATGCCCCTGTTGGAATCTGATTCCGAGGGGGAGGTCAAGCAGCTGACAGGGAGTAGGAGTGTGGTTCCAGTGGCTGTGGAAGAAACTGGGGAAGGGCACAGACCGGCTGGGCCTTCAGAGGAAGATCCAGGGCCACCTCCTCTTCATCCTAGGGCATGCAGGAAAGAACGGAAAAGGGAGCAACATGAGTTATGTGGGTTATGTGGGAGAAAAGGGCCCTGACTCCTTTCATTAATTACAGCTGGGAAAACAGGATTTAAAAAGGGCGTTTGCGCACAGCACCTTTCTGGAAGCAAAGCATGAATTATCTTTGTTTATCAAGTCTTATCTGGGTTCTGGCATCCTCCCAGCTGTGTGTGTTTTGTTATCTTTTGAAGTCTTCAATTCCTTATTCTGCCCTGTTTCATTAATTGCTACAGTGTGGTGTGTGTTGGTTTTTATTTATAATCTATATGTACTTTGGGTTCAGACTGAATTTCTTCCCTTTAAAAACTGTTCTTGGGAGAGGTTTTTCTCCAGCTGATGATAACTGGACATTGGGGGCAAAGTTGAAGGTATTAAAAGGACTTTGCCTACTGTTGTGACTTTGTTGCTTTTGTGCCACGGCCCAGGTCATCACATTACAACTTCACTGAAAATAGTTACTTATGACCATTTTTCACACTTAAGGTTGTTGCAGCATTCCCATGGTCACGTAATTTACATTCGGATGCTTGGCAACAGACTCACATTTATGACCATTGCTGTGTCCCAGAGGTCATGTGATCCCCTTTTGCAACTTTCTGGTGAGAAAAGTCAATGGGGAAGCCAGATTCGCTTAACAATCATGTTACTAACTTAACAATTGCAGTGATTCACTTAACAAATATGGCAGGAAACATTGTAAATAGGGCAATAGTCACTTTGCAAATTTCTGCACTTAGCAACATAAATTTGGGGCTCAGCTGTGGTCATAAGTTGAGGACTACCTGTACAACAATGATGAATGCACTATTGGAAGATTTGAAGGGCCAGGTGGGATGAGAAATTCTATCTATGGCAAGGGTCTTCAAACTTGGCAAGTTTAAGACTTGTGGACTTCAGCTCCCAGAATTCCTGAGCTAACATGACTGGAGGAGGAATTCTGGGAGTTGAAGTCCACAAGTCTTAAACTTGCCAAGTTTGAAGACCCCTGATCTGATGGTTGCTGTGTTGCCATAGATTTGATGGTGTATAATCATTCCCTTCCTCCTTCTCTCAATCATAATGTTACTGAATACAATAAAAGTACGTTATTATTATATTAACTGCTTAATCCAAATAAAAAGTTCTGAATGCTATTTCATAATTACTCAACAGAGAAAAATTATATCAAGGTTTAGAGAATAATTCTGTTCATAAATTATGCGTAGTATTCTAATGCCTTCAATATTCCAAGAATGAAGAAAGCCCCTGGGTAGAAAGAAATGCCTGTTATATTTCTTTTGACAGATGAGACCTGAGCATTATTACTTTTCTATGTTCCTTCAGGGCAGGTCACCCTTTCAGTTCCCCAGCATAATGTGCCACTAATTCCCAGGGCCTCATAACTCTTTGAGATTTAAACATTTCATTTTAGTTGAATAGCTACTATTTTCTACTAACCATGAATTCGACTTAATTACTTTTCAACAAAACTGAGTCAGAAGAACAGGGGCCTAACTGAGATAAGATTTACAGGACAGTGCATGATTCTTCTCAATTCTGATGATATGTGTGCATTATGTATTTATTATTTTCCCTCTGAATAATTCAACCTGCTGTAACTTCATAGACAATAATGAATGAATCACTTGGACTCAAAGCAATAAACAGGAGCTAGGTTCAGTCTGAGCTAAACATGAGCTAATAAACTTTCTAAATCATTATATTTCTTAAGTAGAATCCTTCTAGCTTCATAGCGGAGTTTCTCAAGAGCTGCAGGTCTTTAGCTGTTGTCTGAGAGGGAAGAAATACATGGGAATGTTCCCACAAATTATACATTAAATTTACAATAGTATTGTCATCACCAATGATAGAAGAATATAAATTATGCAGAAAGATCAAATGGATATTTATGTATTGATCTGGTTTGGTTTCTATAGCTGCCTATCTCAACAAGCGACTCTGGGTGATGTACGCCATAAAATGCAAAAAAAAAATTAAAATTAAAACAGTTCAAAGTTAAATACTTAATTTATGATTCCTGAGTACAATTATTGACATGGTTGTTAATATAGCTAAGAAATGGTGCCCTTAATATACACAGAGCCCAGTTTGGGACATATAACCAAGTCTTCATGGTCTAACAAAAGCGCAACATTGTTGGGGTCATCCTGATATCATAGTAGTACAAGAACATAAAGAGTCTGTAGAATCTAGTATTTTGTGTCACAGAGTAACCAGGTGAATATTTGCATCTTGGAAATTCCCAATCCTGGACATTTTTCATCCGGGGCACATCCAGAATTCCCAAAACTGAAATAGAAATTGTGGGAGTATAATGAACCCAGGAATAGACCATAAAGAGATCATAAAAACATATTATAAAGAATAGAGCCAGTTTGGTCCAGTGGTTAAAACACCAGGCTTAAAAAGCAAAAGCCCATGGGTTCAAATCTTGCCTTGGCCATAAAAGCCAGCTGGGTGACCTTGGGTCAGTTACTCTCTGTCAGCCCAATTCACCTCACAGGGTTGTGGTTGTGGGGAAATAAGAAAGAAAGTGTGTTGGGCATGTTCGCCTCCTTGAATTATTTGTAAAATTAATAAAAGCAAGATATAAACAAACAAACAAATGCCATAGGCATCCATTCCTAACCATGTTTATGCTAAAATGATTAAAATGGTGTGTTATGATATTATGATGTAAGCTCCACCCTTTACTTCTTGTGTGGTGACATTGTGCCCAAATATGTAACAGAAGGGGTTTGCATCATGATTTTATAATGTGTTTTTCATGTGCCTTCTATGGATAACTATTTATGAAGAGTGATTTCCTATTTATAGATGTATCTATAAATAGGAAATCACTTTATCCACTATTGACCTCACTATCTATCTATCCACTATAATAATATAATATAATATAATATAATATAATATAATATAATATAATATAATATAATATAATATAATATAATATAATATAATATAATATAATATAATATAATATAATATAATATAATATAATATAATATAATATAATAATATATCCACTATAATAGTGGATATAACTATCCACTATTGACCTCACCCCATTCCTAAGAGGTTTGTAAGGAGTGTGCATAAGGGCACAATCGTGCTTACCGTCCCTGTCCTTTTGTCTCCATTTATTTGTACCTATTTCCTATATTCTTACTCGTGTTTATACTTATACCTATTATCTTGTAATCAAATGACAAATAAAATAAATAAATAAAATAAAGATAAATCTGCTCTATAGAAGCTAAAATGGCATATAACTGGTGAGGTTCTATGGCTAAAGATAGCCTTCACTTAGTTTTATCACGACCAGTTCAGCATTTTGAGAAGTATATATGATATATATGATAAGGAATCATTCCTTTAAGAATGATCATATAATAATGGCGATAGTATCTTCAGCTTATTTCATAATTAAACTATTTGTTTCCTGGCAATCCCAGACAGAAGCAATAAAACATCTACTTTGTCATTTAGACAAGGGGACATTGTCTTTCTAGGAAATTTCAAAGTTTTCAATCATTAAATTCATAGCCAAATTGTACTTATACACAGCTAATTTCTAATTTTCTACAATCTCTTCTAAGTTTCTCAAGAGTTTCATTAAAAGGCTACAGGCTTTGGAGTATCATCTTGGAGAAAAACTGTTTTCATGTTAAAAAAACATGGCCATCTCTTTTCTACACTGCGGCATATTGTATTTCAATTAATAGCTGAATAGCAGCACATATGCCATCCAATTTCCTTATTTCTTTTTGAAAAAAACTAATAAAGAATTCAAATTTGTGCCCTATAGATTAAAGCTGAATGACAGACATAAACTATAATAAGCTGAAAATGCAATAACAATGAACATTAAATGAAAAATGAATATATATATATATATATATATATATATATGAATGATTGATACTCTGTCCACAGAGTCATCTATTTTAAAAGATATCAATAACTTGATATAATTGTTACCCAAGTTTATTGTCTTTAAGTTGAATTTTTAAACCTACACATTGTTCAATCTCTTTGAAATTTAATAAACAGAACATCTTAAGTAACTTCAGTGTAAAATAGTGGTTCCCAAAGTGGGCGGTACCTCCTCCTGGGGGTGGTGGGATGCCTTAGGGGGTGCTAAGAGGCAAGGGGGCCGGCAGGGGGCACTAAGAGACGGCAGGGTAGTGTTTGAGGCACTGGCTGGCCCTGCAGATTCACCCTTTGACTAGCACCGCTCCAGAGCCAGTGCCTCCAATGTGGAAGCGGTGGCACATTATGTGCCACTTTGGCTGTGTTCGACATGCCGACCCCCTGCCACCTCTTAGTGCCCCTCTGCCAGCCCCCTTTGGGACACTAAGAGGTGGCAGGGGGGCATTCAAAGCACCATCCCTGCAGGTTCACCCATTGACTGTAGTAACGCTCCAGAGCCGGTGCCTCCAATGTGGAAGCGGTGGCACATTATGTGCTTCCACGGCTACGTTTGACACGCCACCCCCTGCCACCTCTTAGCATCCCCAAGGAAGCCGGCAGACAGGTGCTAAGAGGCAGCAGGGGGGCGTTCGAGGAGCCAGCCAATAATCGAATGTTCATTGAGACCAAAATTACCATAGATTTATGTCTTTTGTAAGGAGCTACCATTTAGTTATCAGTCCAGAGATTGTCCTATACCATACCAATACACAATGTATATCTAATGTTTTATTTATGATTTTCCATTGGTTAAAAACAGTATATAATTTAATTAGGCAGTATAGTTTAATTTGTTATCAATATGCACATTGCAATGATGTAAATATAACTAGCAATCCATATAATTTTGTAATTTAACTATCATCTCTAATTATATTTGGGATATTTCAAATTCTTGCAGATGTACTTTTGTCTAAATCTAATTAAAGTTAATACATTTAAATTTACATGAATAAGATTGGAGATGTAACAGAATTTCATTTATCATTTCCCTAAACTTCTTTATATTATCCAAATATTTTTTTTTCAATCTGTTGGTCATCCTCTCCAATTATTGCAAATGTATGTCTTCCTTTTCCAGGATGTATTAGCCATATAGGAATTCATTCTTTCCATTGTTATCAGAATATTACACTAATATTCCTTGTGTCATGAACTTTTGAAATTTAATATTCTTCTCTCCATCTTTGAATTATGTTTATTACTTGTGCTTCAGGGTTATACTTGAGGCCAATATTTATCTTAGGCTTTTATAATTCAACTGTGTAATCATTCATTCTTGCTGGATACCTAATAGCTTTCTAACAAGGAATGTTGCTTTTCCTGTTCCTTTACTCAGGAATAGTGTACATTTATAAACATATTTAAGTAGTGAATTAAAATACAACAGCAGAATAACTATCGGTTATTTGATTTCACATCATATTTGTAAAATTGAAATTTTTATGTTTCAACGTGTGTTATTTTAATCAGCTGAGAAAGATGTTTTTGAGATATTTTTGAGATATTTTTATTTTCCTAGTTGTCACATATTCTAATTGTATTATTGTTAACTTAAACTATATAACTTTGTTGGTTTACTACTCTTTACACTATAGCATAATCTGCCTTCTAATAAATTGTATTCACTGCCCTGATGGCCACACAATCCTGGGAAAGGCACACTTGGATTCAGAGGCTACAGAAAGTCACAATATTTGCTCCATCAGTTAGTTCTTCAAAGTTTGCTTTTTTGCCATCCATCTTGTATCCAGTGTCTCTGGGTGGCTTTTAGAAATGAAATCTGAAGTGCTCCAGAAAGATGAAATATATACAAATTCAGAGGCCTGAAAACATGTCACTTTCAGATGATAGCTATTCCAGAAAGTTAAGGTAAGATTTGATAAACATTACTCTCACATTACTGAGCATTAATCTACCTTGATAACAAGTCTGACAAGGGGTCCTCCTGTCCATATAGCTTTTTGCTCAGTAATTAAAGTGAAGCAATTGATGGATTCTCCTGGCTTCATTTCTTCTCCCAACCAGCAGGAAAAATCACCATCAGTTGTTCTTCTTTAACCTGTGGCATAGTGGGGTTGAACTAGTGTGGACAGGTGACTGCTATAGAGGCTTTAGCCACCTTTCAAAAGTGACGAGTTACCAATGTAGAAATGCTCTGTGCTGCTAACCTTAAAACACTTAAAACACCTTGCAATGAGCTGAGTGGCAAACATTTAATAAATAAAATAAATTTAAGAAATAAAACATTTTTGTTTAAATGGACACACCTCTTATAAACAGAACTAAAGGATATGCCTTTAACTTCAGGAAAGAACTAATTATTATTTTATTAGCAACAGCATATCAGCATAATAGTTTTATTAGTGTGACAGAGGAACTCAATTTCAGATGTGCGTACTGTATTTAGAAGTATCATACTCCATATAGAAGTAAAACCTCTGTAGGCCAAGGTTTTCAAACACTTCCCACCCACAATGCATATATTTTGGAATTTGTGTTAACATTAAGGAGAAAAAAAGAACTTCATTCCTTATTTCTAAACATGCATATGGTTTTATTTTATGCCAGTAGTTTTTTAAATTTCTTATTATTATACATAGCTAAAGTAGGAACAATTGATTTTTTTTTAGGCTCTAATTGGACACGATCAATTGTGAATCACTAGTGGAACAGCAAGGTAATTCATCAGCTGCTTAATGTTGTAATGGCAATGGGTTGCCCTTTCAACTGAGAAAAAAAATGGTGTGCCCTAAGGGAATGAGATTTAAATCATTGTGCTCCTGACAATTAAATGGGTGTACTGTTGTCTGTTACAGCATCATTATTCTTAATACTGGGCTGAAAGCTGCTGAGTTTAGAAGAGGTCCATAATATGCTATGAGAGTCTTAGAAATCCTGTCCTTGGTGCTCTTAGTATACAAATGTGTATAATCAAAGCATACAGCCAAATTATGGGGAAGATAAAAACCAAATCTTTGTTTTTTTAGGGGAAAACAATAGCTAAAGTTTTTGAGGAAATAAAATGAATTAACTGCTCAGTTTTATGATTCTGCACATCTAACAATGTGTAGTTTAAACTGCATAATATTGCACTACAGTTTCTTATGTGAATTGAGGCCTGCATTATACATTAACATGCTCTTAGCTGAGAGAAGACTGCAACTGACAAGTTCCCATGATACAGCATAGAGAATCAAAACGTGTACTTCTTTCCAAACACTAAGGTAACATCGTTATTGTCACTGCTAGAAAACTTCCCTCCCTAAACTCTTCTTTCTCTAAGTCTTAGAGGAGATTTAACAGTATAGCAAGAAAGTTTCCTTATCACTGCTGCCTATTTTTCTCCCTCTTGGTTTTAGATATTTTATATGAATCTTCACCTGGATTGTGACCACAGCTGAAATTGGCTGAACAAGTTTCATATATGCAGTATCATATCAAAGCTGAACTAGCTTCTCATACACCAATTTCAAGCTTTCTAACAGTTCTAGCAAAACTGTCTAAAATTGAGGTGGGTTAAAAAAAAATGCAATTCAGTCAATGCCAATAGCCTAACCAGAAGCAGCCAGGTGCAGAAAGCAGGAAGAAGCAGAGAGACCAGACTTGTGAATTGTTTAAGGAAAATAAAATTAGAGAGAAAAGGGGGTGAGGGAAGTGTTACAAAATAGTTTCTCTGAGACAGAGGTGCGTAGTTCATTCTCACTTTTCCCAAAGCCTGCACTGTGTCCCTTTTCAGCTATCAAATGTATTTTAAGATCTCAGGTTGACTGACTGATTAGGCCAAGATTGTAGGGAAAAATGAATGATTAAGAAGATAGTCTTTCCCATCGCCTTTTGGGAAAATAAAAGCTTCAGCCCCCAAACCTCAATATGCATACAAGGAAACCTAATATTTCTGAACCGAAAGATTTTGCAAAGAGGGGAAAAATTTGAAAAGAATAAAAAAATAACTGTCTACAGGATTTGTTTGGAAAGTATTAAATCTGCCAAACAGGGGTTACAACACATGACTGAGAATGCTTACCATTCCTATTTTTCTCCTATTTTGAATTTGTAAACAACTATATATAAATAGAAGTTGTGCATTCAATTTTGCATAAAGATGTTGTTGAAAGGCTTGGAAAATGTCACGACTGTCCTCATGAAGTTCACTTTGCACAATGTCATCAGGGGTGGGATCCAACCGCTGTAACTACCGGTTTGGTGATTTTACATTCTGCGCATGCATGTATATCATCATCATCTAGCTGCCTGGACAGCTGAGCAGCACTGCACGCGGGTGCGCAGTGGTTGAAAAAGCACTTTTTCCCTGCTTTTTCAACTGCAGCTCTGTCATGCAAAGCAGCTGCGGTTGAAAACGTAAGAAATAAAGCTCAGGTAAGAGCCCGGAAAGCAGGTGGGCCAAAACAGCAGCAGACATAGAACTGGTTCTATGTATTCTGTCTGTTTGCTACTTTTCAGAGCAACCAGTTCTACAGAAGTGGACAGAACTGGTAGAATCCCACCCCTGGATGTCATGTTTAATTTTATAATATGAAAAGACTATGTCAGATCCCTTTTATTTAATGATTCAGTGAAACATTCAATTTGTTCAGCAGTGCCCAAATTTATGTGAGTATATAAGTATAGTTACTATTAACAGGTATCATAGGTCTGAATAAGAGACAGGAAGGACAGGCTAGAAATGTACCAATGTCTATTTAAAAGTAGACTATATTTCATTCCTTGAGTCTCTGGAAATCCAAGTTCTGTTGCAAAACTAAATCATATCCCTCTAACTTAATCTTTATCCTGGCTTGTACTATATACTGAGTGAAGTTGGATTCACACTGAGTTGTTGATAGAACTGATTTCTTTTCCTTAGAAACAGCAAGAGAGGTCACAATTGTTCCCCTTTCTTTTTCATAGAAACAGCAAGAGAGGTCACAATTTTCTCCCTTCTATCTGCTCCACTTATTCTCTCCTTAAGATTATTGTCACAGCTTGTCATGATGGATATTGAAAATGAATTCAGCTCCTTTTCCCATAGATCTGTTTTCTGCAGCTATACTTTTTTCTTATTCTAAATTTTCTAATATCCTTGACATTTTGACTGCTAACCTTTTTTATTCTGTTTCTCTCCAAAATAACTTTTAGCTGACCAGTGTAATACAATCTTGGGATTCAGACATAGTTGGAGCCCATTAAACAACCAATTAACTAGGATTTACCATATATGGTTGTCTTATCCAGATGATCACTAGATGGCAGCAGAGTTGGCATTTACTGCCATCTGGTGGTCATGTTTTCATGATGCAGGCTTCAGCTCATCAACAGACCCTTGGAGTGGCAACCTAGATTTGTGCTTAGCTCTTCCACTTTTAAAGGAATTTTCCATCTTCTCCCAGCATCTGACTTGGTAGGGACAATCTGAAATACCTCTTTCCTAATCTTGGTGATGATGGAGTCAGGAGCTACAGGTAGTATTTGCTGATCTTTTATTAGATGGTTGATGTTTTTAGGCATAACTTCTGCTGTCCGGAGCCCTAGCACTGTTCTACATGAGTATTTTGCCTTGGGTTACAAAAAAAGACTAGTTTATATGGATGCTTCTTCAAAAAGCAAAGTTCATACATTATGTACACTTCGTGTGTAATAGGTGGGATGTTTTTTATTGAAGACTGCTTTATGCACAGCTTTTTCCAAAAACTGGTAGATCTGTTATAAAATGCCGGTCAGTCAAAATTGTGAAGGAATTTGTCACTGGTGGTTTCACAAATGTGTGCATTTTCTGCTCCATCTTCTAAGGGATTTCACTAACCTTTTACTAATCATATTATTGGAGTATTTTGCATAATCCAGAAAGATATATGAATGCTGAAGACCTGGCCAATATTGCAATCCTCTTTCAGCCATTAACAGTTTGGATATCTGAGAGTGGGAGTGTAAGTCACATTTCTGTCAATTTCCCATTCCAATACAAGTGACAGGAATTCTGATAAACTGGGATCCAGAATAGACCATATGACAAAGGACAAAGGATGGAGTAAAAAGGCCCTCTCTTAATGTATATCTTGTAACCACTTCTGTCTGAAATTGTCAATCAGGCTAGTTTTGAATGCAGGAATATCTGTCTACCATTAATCTTTACCCCCACTTTCAAACAGAAACTTTCAAAATAGCTTATAAAGTTCAAAATTAAGGAGATTTTTACAAATTGGCATAACAATATAATACAAAGAAAAAAAAAGAAGTGAGGATAAGAAAGAGAAAGGAAAAGAGGAGAAAAAAACCTCAGATTCTGGATTAAGCTGCAGAGTTCAGTGAAAAGTGCCACAGATTGCAGAGACAGAACAAATAATAGAAATAGAAAGTCAACTACAGCAGCAGATATGGAAAAAATGCCTAATTAATACACAATGAGATTTCTCCATAATTCTGCATATACTGAAGTACATTGCCATGATCAAAATGAAAAACAATTATATTTCACAAAAACTTAAGTATATAAATTGTTTCAAAGAAAACAAATAGTTTAACTATGACATGTATTTTTAATTTTAAAAGCCATCAGATTCAAAATGGCCACAAAGCTAATCTCATTCACCAGGGATTGAAAACTATAATCCTATGACCAATGCATTGGGAGTAAACCTCACTTTATAGATTTTGCTTTTAAGCATGCAAATGTAAGATTATTGCATAACTAATGTGAAAAGCAAATACTCTATCATTAAAATATGTTTATTAAAAAATAAAATGACTATGTTCCCCTTTTAGATCATAGTGAGGCAATATGTTGCAGTGATTAAGGTATTTGATTAGAAACTGAAAGATCATCCTTTCTGAGGCACAAAACCAGCTAGGTGATTTTGGGCCAACCATACTCTCTTGGCCGTGTAAGAAGCAGCCAATGGCAAACCACTTTTAAAATGTTGCCAAGAAAACTTCAGGCAGTTTTCAGGAGATTGTCTCAAAGGCATACATACAAACTAAGAACAATGCATAGTTATTTCAGAATAAGCCCTACTGTATTATATATAAATGAGACACAATTCACAGAATAGAAGCAGAAATATTATCTCAGGCAGAGATGGTTTTCAGCAGGTTCTGATCAGTTCTGAAGAACTAGTAGCGGAAATTTTGAGTTAGTTCGGAGAATCAGCAAATACCACCTCTGACTGGCCCTGCCCCCATCTATTCTCTGTCTCCTGAATCCTAGCTGATTGGCTGGGTCTTCTTTTGTTGCCCTGAACAGGAGAACAGATCTGGAAAGCAGGTAAGTGGGGTGGGTGGGTATGGGATTTTACAGTATCCTTCCCCTGCCACGCCCACCAAGCCACGCCCACAGAACTGGTAGTAAAAAAATTTGAATCCCATCACTGATCTCAGGACATAAGAAAGGGCTTGCCTTCACCTAATCCTCTGGTCTTTAGATGTACGTACATTGGAACCTCAGGTCCCGAACGCTTCTGACCACGACCAAATAGGGTGCTGACCCAAAAATCCACAAAATATTCAACTCTGGTCATGAACATATCCTTGGGTGGTGATCAAACAGCCACGGCAATTTCCCCTGCTGCACCATTTTTTTCCAGTATGCGCATGCGCAGTCAGTCTTGTTTTCCATCACAACCAAAGTCCTGGAATGGATTACAGTTGTGACCTAAGTTTCCACTGGATATCTATATGTCTAACCAAACTTTTTCTTCCTATAGTGTTTCATAGTGTATAATGTGTCATGCTTGATTTAATCATGGCTTGTTTTATGAGTAAAAAGTGACAGGATGCATATATGGTGTGAAACTATTGTGGGAGACTCCCTTGCACCCCTCTCCCCCAGAGAATGAAATATTTTGGGAAATATTAAAAAAGAAAAGATAAAATATTTCCCCTAAAGGAGAAATGAAATTTTTTTAAGGGAGGCAAAAACCAGCTCCGGTCTCCCTGCCCCAAGCAGAAACTGAAGAGGCCAGCTTTTAGAAATGCAGATTTGGTGATCCATTTAGAAAGATTGGGTTGAGACAGAAACTCAGATAAGCAAATAAAAGGTTAACAAAATTAGCTCAGACACACCTAGGATTTGCATTTCCTCTTTTGCCTATAGAGCCAGCTCTGACCCCTACATAACCCCTACATGACCCCCATAGAAATCTGGAAGGTATAAAAACCCACCCAATCTAAATTCCATTTTGTCAGCTGTCCAGAATTACACATTGTTAGTGGTTCTGCTTCATCAATAAAGAGAACCTTTCTTTCCAATCAGCCTCCAGCCTTCATTTTATCTCCAGTGCCTTTCTCCTGGATTGGAACTGAACCAGATGGATTTTCCTTCCAACACTATCAAACATGCTAATCAGTTATAATGGAAGATTATAGTTTAGCATCATCTATGATCCCAGCCTGCTTATTGCAAGCCTTATGTAGCTCAAACTAAAGATTTAACTTATTTTAAACTACAAAAACTCAAAAGAGAAAAATGCTAAACATACTTAAATTTCTCAAACTCTCTACTTTGCATATTAGTTAGCATGCAGTGGTCTTCCTTAAATCTCGGTTGGTATGAATGCATATATACAGTAGAACTGGTTTTGGGAAGAAGCAAAGACCTATTAAGGAAGAAGAAAACACTACTCTGCCCTGCAAAAATGCAAAGCATGAACAAAAAATCAAAGCAACCTATCTTGTTTTTGGCTGGTATAAAATGGAGCACCAAGAAACTCTGATAGATTTTTCAAGATTATATTATTTTACCTTACAGCAATAAAAAAAACATTCCTGGGATCCCTGCTGTTTCTGGAATGACAGACAGCAGCTATGTATGTCTGAACTAAAACTAACTTCATCAGCCATACTGAACTAAAAATTGCTTTCATGTTGTAGATTATTCTTGTTATCATTCACTATTATAGTCATATACATTCTAAAACACTGTCAAAGATGTGCAGAAACAGTACTAAAGGTGCTAGTGTAGCACTCTTAAAATAGTTCAGGTGATATCTTACCATGTATCTGGTGACTAAACCAAGTTAATGCAATGGTATTAGTGTGATTGGTGTATATATTATCCCCCAAAGCCTATTTCCAAATATTTTTGTTAACTGATAGGATGTAGGTAGTTGAACATAAGATTTCAATGGATACAATAATTTCATTTTTCTTTTGCAGTTATTACTGTGCACTGTTGCACAAAACAATAATAATAAAAACTGAACTTAATTCAATATTATTGGAATAACTCATTTTTATACACTGAATGTATAATACTTAAAACATTTCCATCTTATTCTTCCACAAGCAGAAGAATTTATATTAGCCATGAAAGTCAACTGGACTACTTTGGGTCAGTCATTCTGTCTTAGCAAAACTTACCTTGTCTCCAGAGTCTACACAGAATAGAATAGAATAACAGAGTTGGAAGGGACCTTGAAGGTCTTCTAGTCCAACCCCCTGCTCAGGCAGGAAACCCTATACCATTTCAGACAAATGGTTATCCAACATCTTTTTAAAAACTTCCAGGGTTGGAGCATCTACAACTTCTGGAGGCAAGTTGTTCCACTGATTAATTGTTCTAACTGTCAGGAAATTTCTCCTTAGTTCTAAGTTGCTTTTCTCCTTGATTAGTTTCCACCCATTGCTTCTTGTCCTTCCCCTCAGGTGCTTTGGAGAATAGCTTGACTCCCTGTTTTTTGTGGCAACCCTTGAGCTATTGGAACATTGTTATCATGTCACCTCTAGTCCTTCTTTTCATTAAATTAGACATAACCAATTCCCAATTACAACACCTCACAGGATTGTGGTTGGGGGGAAAATAGGAGATGGAAGGTGGGTGGGATATGTTTGCTACCTCGAGTTATTTGTAAAAACAATAAAGACAGGATACAAATAAATAAATAAATAAATCTAGCGAAAGAAATAACTTAATCTGATATTTCATTCATCAAGTTAAAAAGCACACAATCATCATGTTAATTTATCTGTAACTGTAAGTAATAGAATCAAGTGAACCAGAATGATTTATTGGCAGGCCATCTCATCAAAAAGAGACTACTGCATTTTCTAACATCGTAGCAAAAGTTTTGCTGAGAACACAACACAAAATCCTCAATCATAATACAAGGAATGTGTGCAGAATTTTCCATTATTTGTCTGATTCCTGCATTGTGCTAATGAAGCAAATTGGTTAATTTATGTAGATTACATCATTTGCATTATTCTTGGCCTGGCTGCAGACGTCCACAGAAGGAAAAGGGGCTGAATTATGATATAATTAACTAGAGAAAGATGGTCTGCAGTTCCAGGGAGGCCTAATCCATTCTTTGTGGAACTTGAATCCTTCTCTAAGCATTATTGTTGAAAGCTGGAGTCAGGAATATGTGGAATAGCCTTAAGAGGTTTTTATTTTTCTTTTTTTAATGAAGAAGCTACTACCAAAATGATGGAGAAAAATAGTCCTATCAAACCAAGGGAAAGGAAAGGGAAAGGGAAGGAAAGCTCTCTGGTTTCCTTCTGTGAATGTTCAATTCCTAGTAATTTCAAGTATCCCAACTTCATTCCTACGTATATCCTTGAAATACAAGGGTTTTTTTGACAGTCCTGCAGCAATCTATAGTATTACAGCTACAAGGAGACAATTTATACATTTAGAAAGAGTGAATACATGTGGTAATGGAACATATTTCATGCACCATCAATTATTGCTTCAAATGAAACAGTGTGAGGACTTAGAATTTATTATTATTTTATTTTTGAAAATGTCCTCAATTCATTTACACTGGAAAAAATACAGAGTATAAAAATCCACTCGCAATTCTCAAGTAAATGTCAAAGTCTATGGTCAGGCATAATGTTTGTATATCATAAAGATGTTGCAATGAAAATGGACAAAGTGAACAAGCTCTGAGCTCAGAAAGTAAAGATAGTACCAATAATGCAATCCCAAAATAACTGAAGCACCATTTGAACACCATCAGCATTGACAAATTCATAATCAGTCAATTGCAAAAGGCAGCTTTATTCAGAACAGCTTACATCCTGCAATGATATTTATAACATCATCAAACATCCACATCTGTCTATCCCAAGTCCTTGGAAAAGATTTGTTAGGTAGACAAAAATGCAAAATCTAGTCTGAATATCTGGCTGGCTGTGTGACGAACCACATAATAACTAATATAACTATATAATTCACAAGACAGTTTTAAACATACCAAAAAAGTGGTGAAAAATTAACCTGCAGTTTATTTACATGCACAGCTATGTGGTAACACTACAGTGACAATGAAAAACACAGTCCTAAATTCACTTAGCAAAGACAGTTTAGTGCTATTACTAAAAAATTAGACAGTAGGAATCCTATAATTTAGAAGTGAACTTTATGGTCTGAAAACTGCATATCAAAAATGAGGATTCAATGAGCTTCAAATAACAATGGAATTAGATGTTGCTTTTTTGTTTTACATTTTTAGATATTTGGTGGGCTTGGTCTTTGCAGTAAATGAGGGATGAAATCTTCCAAGTTTTGATTCACAAGCAAGTGTCCCCATGTCAAGAAGGAGGTTGTTCCATACACTTAGAGCCCAGACTTCAAGGTCCATGTCCCTGGATTCAAATTATTTTAGCTGGAATTGGATTACACTGCCTACTGGCTATGACTTCTCGTAAAAGCAGCAGGCCTGCAAGTTCTGCCAAAGTACTTCACTCCAGTGGTGGGATTCCAAATCTTTTCCTACTGGTTCTATGAGAGAGTGCTTCATGTGCGCATGCATGCTTTGCAAGCATATGCACGCAGCACTCAAAGAATGCCCTCGGTGACAGTGTTGGTGAGATGAACTGCTTTTTTAGCTCAGCTAAGGTGCGACAATCCGCTCTGCTGAATGAATCAGCTGAACTAAAAACAAGGGAATATAGGATAGGGACGGGACGGTGGGGTAAGGCAGAAGTGGTATTTGCCGGTTCTCTGAACTACTCAAAATTTCCACTACTGGTATGCCAGAACTGGTCTGAACTGGTGGCTGAATACCACCTCTGCGTCACTCTCTTTTAGCCATTGACTTGCCACTCTCCATTTACAGGATTGTAACTGAAATAGCTTTCCCAAGTTGACAGGAAGTTCAAATAGGGGTTGAATAGATTAGGATAACAGGTCTTGCAAAGCAAAGTCAAACTTGGGGCAGGCAAGAGGTGGCAAAAGGATGATAGGAAAGCTAGGTCTCCCAGGAATAGCCAAGGGAACAGTAAGACTTTGGTTTCCATTTCCCTGCCAGAGTTCAATGCAGCTGTGTCTACCATCTTGTAGAACATAGGGCCATAATGCAAAATAATCCATGAGGGCCCAGGAATTGGAATTGATTTTGACCTCCATTATTCTCTCCTAGACCTTGTAACTGTAACTGTAAAAGCAGTTGTGCTCTCACCAAGTTTTTTTTTTTCTGCTGAAGAATGGCTGTTTGCTACAAAGGAGAATCCAGGTGATGAAGGAGAAGTTAGGAGATGACTCTGCGTCTCACCAGAAGATTCACAAATGAAGCCTGAAGCTGTGAGAAGAAGTATCCTCAATTCAAAATTTGCATCAGGGTTGTGGGATCTCAGCCTCACACCAGGCGTGAGCAAAAAGTCAACAAAAGATGAGACAGTGTAAGACCAGTGTCTCCATGACAACAGGCCCAACAGCAACAGTTTGTGAAGTTTTCTGTCTTCTTGATATCTCCAGTCTGAGGGAGTAGAAAGGAGCAGACAGAGAATCTTCTAGATATCACTCTAACCAATCAGCAATTGGCTTTTCCACAACAGCTATCGGGCAGTTTTAGATAGATAGATGATAGATAGATAGATAGATAGATAGATAGATAGATAGATAGATAGATAGATAGATAGATGTAAATATAGATAGATATAGATATATGGATATATTATAGATGGGTATATCTTTTTCCCCTCTCAAATGTACTACAACTTTAGACTTCAGAAAATCTAGGAAGAGGCTTATAGCAGCAGCTTCCTTTTGGCTTTGTGCAGTATGGTTCAGTAGGTTCCTACATCTGATATCTTCTCTAGATGCATTGAACTTTAACCAATTCTTGATTTCTTATTTGTTCATATTAACTGATAATTATGGGAGTTGAAATCCACATCTGGATAGCACCAAGTTGGAAAAGGGCACGTGTGTGTTCAGTAGGTTGTGAAAGTGGTTCAATAGAACCTGTTCTCAGGCAGAACAATATATTCTAAACTAGAAGCCATAGGAAAGTTTGTTAGGGGGTCGATGTGGTATTTATTTCATGCTTATCTTTTAGAGCAATTGATGGTAGCTAATGATACAAAATTGAGAATTTTCTTCCCATACAAATGACTCCAAGCTTCTGGTAGATTGTTGTTCAAAGGTGATCAGCTAAAATAATGAGAGCTTTGCCTTGAAATAAATTCTTGCTCTACACAGTGCAGATGAAGTAAATTGATTTGCTGCCTGGCGGAGGCTTTGATAAATCATTTGCAATTTGTACTGGGGCATAAACAACTGGAGGGCGATAGCAACAACATCCCCACATACTGCAATAGAAACTCATTGAAAGAAAAGCATTGCATTAGGCAGTAGATTGCTGTGGACCATAGGTAATGGACTTTTAAAGAAATAAGATCAGAAAGCTACCAAGTCGGATTAGCTCCCTGATTCATCAAGCATTAAAAGTTTTCTGCTCCTTGGATAGAAGAAGGTACATAATAGATTTAATGTTATGTTTGTTTTATTGGTTTATCATTCACTATCAATGTGAAAAACAGTTACAAACTACTATCTGAAAAAAAGAAGTATCTGTGGTCATGGGTATTTGTACCCCGGTATCCCTTTTGGATAGTCATTTATATTGCCTATCTCTTCATCCCTTTAATTTACCTTTTGTATAGTTGTCCTAGGAGTCCCATCAGTTATAACACTGATGTTACCTAGGTTGTCAGAAGTTGATTTCCCCAAAGTGGTGCCTTCCGGGTATGTTCTGATTACAGCTCCTGGATTTCCCAGCCCTATTATGGAAAACTAATTTAAAACCCTGAGAAATAATAGCATGGGGATTTTCTGAAGAAAACACATTTCACGTGTAATGTAATACAATATAATATATTCTTACATATGCCAGAACTAAATGGGAAAAACAGCTATTTTCTCTCTGCCACCTTTTTCTTCCTACACAGCAAAAGAATGGAAAACCAGTAAATTGCTCTAGCCAAAGCTGAAGTGGTTGCTTACTGGGGGCTTTGAGCCAAGAAACAAAAACTACATATCTTTCCTATAGGATTATGATGACTGTGATCCAGCTTTTGAGTAGCAGGGTGGCCTAGGTTGTCTCCCACATAGAAGGTTGAGAGGTTGAGAGTTCAATCCTAGGTAGCAGAAGATTTTTTTTCCTCTTTCCTAGGATGCAAAGAAAAAAAAAATCTGCTGCAACTCTGCATAGGCATCAGGGAATGTCATCCATCCAGTAAATGCTCAACTCCATCCTTTCCAAGGCCTACTTTTTAAAAAGTATATTTATTTACATAGTTTGTGCACCAATTTAGGAAATTATTTTGAAGAGGAAGAATAGCAATCATTTATAAAATTGCAAATGTTTGGACTGAAAGGGACCTTGGAGATAAATCCAGTACAGTCATTTTTCCAATATGGGGATCTACTATGAAACCAACCCCAGCAGATGTTCGTCTTTCAAGTACCTAAGGCAAAAGACAGTCCCCCAGTTTCCATGGCAGTGTATTTTTCTATTGTAATCTCTCTTACAGTTCTTACAGGAATTTCTTCCTGATGTGCCTCAAGTGAGAACTCTGATTTGATTTGTTTGGTGATCCATTAATTTGTTTTCTTGACCATCTGCAATATTCTCAGGACTCTTCTCTAATGCAAAAGTTTAGAAATGCAATTACTCTTTCTGCTTCTTCCATGTCCAACTTTGCTTGCATAATACCGTGGCTTCCAAAAAAAAATGACTATTTTGGACCTCCATCAAGCAAGAGGTTACTGAACTATGTTCCTTTTTAAAAAAAATAATCACAGCATTTAAAAAATTATACACAGAAACTACATTTGGTATTGGTCAGTAATCCTTGCTCCATTTCATCCTGCATACAATGCCTATGAGAATGTCACCATTTTGATTATTGTTAAAATGTTTACAAATATGAATTAAACATATGAGCTTGTTTCATAGGTGACATATCTACTTCAGGGTTAGTGGTCTTTAAAACAAAATATTGGCTTTTGCTAGATTTGAAATGATTAAAGATAAACCAGTGTTTATCTTTGTCTAATAAGTTCTTCCTCTTCAGTCATCCAAAGAATAATCCATTTAAAATGGTCTTGAAATGAAGTTGAATGGAATAGCTAGGACAGAATCTTTTAATGTCTGGGTGTAAAACAAAAGGGATGGATTAACATGGTTTTTAAATTATAATTTACTTTGAATTTGGATATATGTTTTATAAACACAACATACAACATAGGAAAATTATGAATAAAGCAGCTGGTGTGGCATCATCCAATAACAATCTGAGAAACCACCTGAGGTTCCTTCAGTGGCAGTTGGTGAGTGGAGTATTCCCCCCCAAAACTGAATCAGCAATTTACCACATTCTTTTCAAAGAAGCATTTGGCAGTTTAAATTTTGAACAGGCAGAGCTTAAATGTTTAAATTTAACTACTCTGCAGACATCCTGAATGGGCTTTGTGTTGGTTTAAAAAGCTGAGGCCCAATCAAGCCTAGTTTGGTGTCTGTTACTTTCCAATGGACTTTACTTGTGTGATTGATTTCAAAGATACCAAAAGATACCAAAGATACCAAACATTTCTAATACTTCCTCTTCCAAAATAAGTGAAGCGTTTTGCCATTAAATTTGGATTTCTTATCATTGAAATAAAAGTGAGTGGATTAATACTATGTACTGCATCAGGTTCTTCAATTTCAAGAATATCTTTACCAAAAAAATACAATCACCAATTAATAAGTGAACACTCTGGTTTTTGTTTTTGTTTAATCCGGAGCTACATCATCAAGCTTATCTGTTGTCAAGTATTAAATACTGGAAGCCAAAAAATGATGTTAATTTTATGATTTGAGAATATACATATATAGCATTATTGGTATTAGGATCTAAACACAATAGAACTCTAGTATTTCTGGAAACCATTATTTTAGTTAGAAAGCTATGGAATGGAATGTCTAATAAAACCAGATTTGAACCTATTTCCATGCTAAATTTACTTTAAGGGGAAATCTGACATTGAGTATTGGAAAAAAGATGGCGATTTGGAAAAATGGATTAAAATGGAGATCATGACTAGATGATGATGAATTTTTAATACTGTTGTGCTGAGAGACAAATATCTATCAGGGGTAACTCAGTGACAATATTTACAACTATAATGTTTGTTGCCAACATTGTTTGGATTACCAGCATTTTCAGCTTCTGAGATACTCAAAATATTAGTAAAACTGATTAAATATTTTAAAATTAAAAATCCCTAACTATTAGTTGAATGGATATTTGTTATCAATAAATCAATACATTAACTTGATATGCAGATTTTGAGTTAAGAGGAATATAGACTTAAACATTCCTATATTGTCTAGACAGTAGAAGAATTTCCTGACTTTTATATTCATTGATATAACTTTTATGTCAATAAACCCTATAATGTATACACTAAAGGAATATTTAGAATTTATTCAGTATGCATGCATAGAAAAGGAATGTGTTGGAGATGTGATAAGGACAATGTTTCTTTTAAATGCACATTTTTATAATTCCTACACATTAAATTTTAGAAGAAAGTAGTGGACAATGTACAACAAAATGTACAACAAAAGCTAAAATTTTCAGAAGTTAGTATTCTCTTGAAATAGATACTACATGGAATCGGACTACTGTAGAGTATAAGTGGATTCTCTGTGTCCTTATTATAGCTGTTATTGCAACATTGGAAAGATAAATGGAAAACTCCATTTATTCAATATACTTGATTATGCTTGCCACCTGTGAGCAGATTGGCTATAGACATAGAACTATATTGCTAAGTATAATGAAATACAAAATATATTAGGTTAAAAAAGTATGATAGTTATATAAAGGGATATATAAGCTTCCTTTTTACAACCTGTAATCCCTTAATTCTGTGTAGAGTCAGGAAGACTAGATGGAGCCGAGTATTTACTGGCTGGATGCCCTTCCTCATGCCATGCAGGATTCACAGCAGATCTTTTTTCTTTGTACCCTAAAAGAGAAACATATGCCGTTATCTAGGATTGAATTTTCAATCTTCCAAGTGGGAAGCGAGCATCTTCAGTAGTAGGCCAAATATTATACTTTATATTTTGTTTTTCTGTTGCATATTTTCACTTATTTTTTAGCACTTGTTATTTTTTGATAATATGTATATTTTTGTGTTTTGTTCCTTTTGTTTAAATCTTTTCTGTTATTCTTTTAAAAGCAATAAACATTATTTTAAAACCCCACACTTGCTTACAGAAAGGTCTGAATATTCTAGAATTTTTAAATCTTCTCAGAGATTTTTTTATATGTCCTAGTATACATGTACTATTGCTTCATTGGTATGCTAATAATATCTCTAATTATGTTTTTATGCATATGTACTCTGATATCCCCTTCTTCTCCCACATAAATGCAAAAGACAGCTTTGTTCCAATGCATTTCTAAGTGTCTGTTGTTTCAATTTTCATTCTCCAGGCTTTTTATTATACATTCTTCCATCACGTTTCTTATTATTCTCTCAGTCTTTCCTTTGCGGCATAACTAAGCTTTCCAAACATATCACCTGAACTGTCCAGGGAGAGTTTACATTTAAAAATAGATATAAAGCCAAAGAAATGAAAACCACTGATTTTTTTTCTTTCAGTCTTTCTAAGAAGCATTAAAAAAAAATCATGAGAACTCAACATTCCATATGGACCTTTATTCATTGGGGAAAATATATAGAGCAAGGGAGTAGTTGGAATCATATGAGCTGGTGTATGTTTTGTGACTTAAGTGAGCATTCTAAATTTGATGGCAAGTATTGTATGTTAAACTCATTAACTTTAAAAGGGACATTATGTGCACATCCAGGAGTGTGTTCTGTGCAGAATGGCTGAATCATGCTGATGCATAATTTGGAAAAGATTTTATTTCTTCGAAGAAAAATAAAAGGTGCTTTTCCTCAAGGAGATAAAATCTTTGTTCTTAACTCTGAAACATTTAACAAGGATTCTTATCAGGAATAATCAGGATTTCTGAAACAAAAGAGGCTAAGTGAACCAACACGACAAAAGAATTAGTGAGATTAAATTTTATCTTCAAGCATAGATCTGTCATATCTATGTCTGGAATTACTTGCATTCGTAGTCAAAGGAGCAAATATAGCAAATGTAGAGAAAGGAAAAATGTCTTCTGCCAATCCCGTAGTCACAGTAAATTTAAGATGATTCTTTCATTTTAAGTTGCATTATTTATTAAACTTTGCTCAAGAATAGTTTAGATTAACATGATAGCAAACATCAATATCTTTCTTTGGCTACACAAAGGTTAGCCTGATTTTGATCGAAGTGCATGAACTACGCTGTCTGAACCTTACTGTATCAAAAAACAAACCTGCAACAATAATTTTTCCTGCTTAATATCACTCAAAGTCATAGTGCATCTTTTATTATTCACATAATCTCTCTCTTCCTCCCCCCCTCCTGCAATCTATTTTGGAGAAGTGTGTTAATATTGATCAGTCACTGGCATCTTTATAGAACAGAGCTTTTTACAGGGTGGCATTTTCACATAACCCAAGAAGTTGTTTAAAATGTAAAACACAAGGGAGGAAAGGGGCTTTTACTCCTTTCTTGCCCACCAATTATTTGCATGCCCGTCAATTTGAGCCATTTATGTGATTTCTTCAAATAAAAATCTACATAATATATTGGTGTAATATATTCCTGTGACTGAATTATTCATTAATAAAAGTTTACAGGACATGCCTGTATGAATTTATCTGCTGTCCAGAAAATACTTTTGGGACGTGAGATGTTACCATTTGCAGCAGCCGAAAAAGAAAACCAGAGGTGAAAACCAGACCTTTCACTGAAAGAGTTCTGCCAGCAAACCACAATCCTGTGACAGCACTGAAGTCAGGCTTGAGTGACAGTATTGAGTATGAGTCAGCAGTGTGCTGCAACTGCAAAAAAAACCAATGAGTTCTAGGCTGAATCAACAGAAGGATAGCACCAAAATCACAAAAAGTGATAATATCCTTCTATAGTGCACTACTGAGACCGCATTTGGAATACTGCATCCAGTTCTGGTCTCCACAATACAGATGCTAGAAAGAGTGCAAAGAAGAGCAACAAAGATGATAAGGAGTCTGAAAGCTCAATGATACAATGAACAGCTAAGGGAAATAGGTGTGTTTAGCCTAATGAAAGAAGGCTCAAGGAAGTCTCGATAATACTCTTCCAGTACTCAAAGAGCTCTCAAAAAAGGAAGAGGGCATTTATTTAATCTCCATAGCACTTGAGAGCAAGACAAGAAGCAATGAGTGGAAGTTCATCAGAAGAAGATTCCACCTGGAAATAAGAAGGAATTTCCTGACTGTAAGTACATTTAGTCAACAGAACAGCTTGTCTCCCAGAGTTATGAGTGCTTCTGGGTTCTCATCCTGGGAACCTTTTTTGGGAACTATTATCATCTGGCAGACAATACAGAATAATAAAAACAAGGACAAATAGGCTGAAAAACAGCTTCTATCCCAGGGCAGTAGCTCTTTTGAATTCTGCTGTATAGTGCCGTGTTGGTACAGTGTTAGGGGTTTTCAGTTCAGTGTGTGGAGGGTGAAGGATGTGTGTTTGTGTTTATTTTCATGGTCCTGGTCATGATGTGCACTCATGGTGTTTGATTTCATTGTACGAGGTGCAATGACAATAAAGTAAACTAACTAACTAACTAACTAATGTCCATCGCTGGAGGCTTTCAAGAAAAGATTGGGCAACCATTTGTCCATAATGGTACAAGGACTCCTATCTTGGGCAAAGAGTTAGATTAGAAGATCTCCAAGGTCCCTTCAAGTCCTATGAGTGGTTTATCCACCCCAACGTTCAGATGGCCTCAACACTGTTACCTCCTGCAAGACCTTGAAAATCCAGCTCTTCCCTGGCATTGGGCCAGGGTGTTAGATTAGCTTTCTTTGAAGGTGTTATGTGAAGTTGGAGTATTATGTTTTAATTCTTTTCTGGTTTTGGTTTGTACAGTATTTTGCTAACACATTTTTAACATGATATTGCCACACCGTCCCATAATTTGAGTTGAGAGCAACATAGATTGATTAAACGAATACATGAATTTAGTCTTCAACCTCTACTTTTCAAATAACACTAATAACTTGTAATATTACACATTTCAAAAATTTGTGAACCAGTCTTGTATGAATCAGTTTCATTAGGGGCTTTAGAATTCAGTTTTTAGAATGTATTTTGGTGATGGTTCTGAACTTATTTCAGGGTTACTGAAAGGCAAAGGGCTGCTACTTCCTAGTCTGAAAAAAGTTTCAGTGAAGATGTCTTGCTTTGAAGAAGGGCAGGTGTAAGGGGAGCCAGGAAGGTTGTGGTGTGTTGAACAGAAGGAATGGCAGCACAGAGAGGTGAAATTTTACAGTATAACCATCTCCTAACTAATGTCAGTACAAGAACCTTCTGCTCACCCTATTTCAGTGGATTATTTTTCTTCTTTGAAAAACATAATAAAAGAAAAGCTATTGTCTGTTAAAGCGATAAAAATGAATTTTTGGAAACAATAACAAAAGAAACAGAATTAATTTTAATTACCCTTACTTCATAATTCATTGTCATTCACAAGCTTGGCTATTTGCACGCGCTCTCCTACTTACCAATTATTTATAAAATAGAAGTTCCAATTCAGATTCTCTACTGTTTACATTCTTCCACTTCATTTATTCTTACATTCTGCTTTGTGCTCTTCAATCAGGTACAAAAATCTGTAAAAGGATTTCACCACTTCATGATTGCTCATGAAACTGGTGAGAGGTTTCCTCAGAAGTCTTCTGAAATGTCTGTCCAATCATCTACTAGCATGATTAGTGGCAATTTTAAACTATCAGGTTCGACCCGATTACCATTTCAGAAACCATATTGAAGTTTTGTCAGCAACTTCTTCTTTGTGTTTCATGATGTTAAAGTTAGTGGTATTTTCTACAATTTACCAGGAACAGCTATTAAGCTAACATGTCCATAATTTCCTAAGTTTCCCCTGGCTCTTTAAAATATTTTTAGATTGGTCAGTTTCACTTCTGTAGAAGAAACTGGCCTTAGCTGCCATAATTTTATTATATCAGTAATTTCCAGATTTTGCTAAAAATGCCACATGGACCCAATGATACTATTTTCTTCAGTTTTTATAATTCCCTCCTGAAAATATCACTGTATACAGGCGCAAATTTGTACTGTATATCTTCTGCACTGAAGATGAAGAATATTCAATTGTTTTGCAATCTGCTTATGTTCATTTAATATTTTTATGCCATATATAAACAAATGAATTAGTGACTTATGCATGTTTTCTAGAAGAATTCACTGATTTTTATTTGTAAGCCTCCCAGAGCCTCTAGGCAAAATGAGTAGCATGTAAGTCAAATAAATAAATAAATAAATTTCAATTGCTTTTTAGTGCACTTATCAAAATGCTCTTCTTTTCAGAGTTATTTTTATTTGCTTCTGGGGAAATTGTTGTTCTCATCAGGACAAGTTTTGTCTTAAAACTTTCTTGCTGCTGCTCATTAAGCATGCTAATGACCTCTTGGACTTCATAGATTTTTGCTGAGCTCTTAGACTTTGTGGCACCATGAAGTTTTTCTGGAAATACGTTTTCTTCTTCTACAGACTGGTATCATTTTCAGGATGAGTCTGAAATGAGCATTGCTTCTTTCCCTTCCACCTGATTTCCATTAGACCCTCTGTTTTTATGTTCTCTTTTACATTTACCTATTACAACAGTCTCATCTTAGCTCAGAGGTTTCTAACATAGCTATAAAGATACCTATGCACTGCTTGATTTCCCAAATCATTCTTCTCTATGGTCCTTTGGTATTTTTGACTGGCTTGTATGCCCTGTGTCCTATTTCCATACTGTTTGGGAAATGGAAATATTTTCATTCTCAACTTCTAGAAATTATTGGTCCAACACCAGATGTTCCCCAGTTTTTATTATCTCTATCCTAGAAATTGAACTGCTGTACTACTACCTTACCTTCTTTGATAGTACTTGTTTGATAGTAAATGCCAGTAGTATTGTTCTGTTATGATTCATGTTAAATCCATCTATAGCCTTGTCCTAAAATATTCTCCAGTGATAAGTATGTCCTCTATACCTCTTACTCATGTACTGAGTTTATTTATTTATTTCTGTCATACCATCTGACTCTTTCTTTGGATACCATCTGACTCCAACCAACTGGGTAGCTTACGGAAGCATCACATATCTAGATGGTCTCATACATGGAATATGTAGCTTTTTAGTGAAAACTGACATTAAAGTCCTTGTTTCCAGAAAACAAAAGAAATATTACATCAGTTTTATGCCCAGGATTATTGTTGAACATGTATTGTATTCATTTAATTGATTTATATGGCTTCACCCAGTGGTGGTATTCAGCTGGTTTCCACTGGATCGGGCAAACCGGTAGCAAGAATTTGGTGTGGGTCGCCAAACTGGTAATAAGTTCTGGCAGGCCACGCCCCCCACCTGGTTGCCCTCCCACCCGGTCGCCTCCCGCCCAATGCTCGCTCACCCTGCTCGCCTGACTGCCATTCGGCTAAGTTATTTTTTTCTTTTTTTTCCCTCCCAACAATCAGCAGTAGATAAGATCAGCTGTGCCGGGATTCCCCTTGCTGAGGCCCAGGAAGGCAAAAAATGGAGGGAGGAGCTCAGCCCCCTTCCCTTTTTTGACTTCCAGAGTCCCAGAGGAGCCTTAGGGGAGCAAAAATGCCCCCCAGAGGCTCTTCTGAGGCTAGGAAGCTCCCCAAAATGGGTGGGGGCTGCAAAAAAGCCATGCCCACCCAGTCACCTGGCCACGCCCACCAAGCCACGCCCACAGAACTGGTAGTAAAAGTTTTTGAATCCCACCACTGGCTTCACCCACTCTCTAAGCAACTCTGGGTGGTAAGGAAGAGTTGAAAATATCTAGTACATTGAAAATAATAAAGATAATGAGCCATATATCAGATATATATCCTGTATCCTACATCCAGGACCATTCTTGCCTTTCTTTACAGTTTCTGGGAGAATATCCAGGCCTTCATTGTCTTTTTCAAGACCAGAAGGGACAGAACCAATGAAATGTTCCATATGGCAGGCTTGGTAATGGAGAATAGGTCCTGTAGGGGCTTTATGGGTCACCACTAACCCCTTAATTGCCTCCAAAGTTCACTGGAAACCAATTCAGCTACTTAATAGTGATATCATGTGGGAATACCAAATCCCCCACCCACCAGCAGCCACCCCAGTCCCATCATGCTTATGCCATGTGGATCATCCACATGCTTTCCAACACTTCCCTGTCTCTCCACCTGCTTGTAAGCCACTGAGTTTTGCTCAACAATCTGCTATTCTTGTTTCATGATGGCAATGGGAAATGCTGGGCCTGCCATTGTTAAGCAATAGAATCACATGGTGTCACTTGACAACTGAATCACTTAGTAATGCACAGTCCAGTCCCACTTACTATCTTTAACCAAGAAGTACCTGTACTGTTAGGAAAAGGTGATTGCTACACTTGAGTAGTCCTAGGGATTGAGTTTTCTTCCATCAGAAAGCATCAGAAATCTCCTTCCCTTTTATACAAATATTAATATGTGCACAAGATGTATGTACCCAGGTGACACACTGTATAACTGAAAGAGGGATTTGGTTTTTTTAAAAAAATAAAAATAACAAACTTTAAAACAAGAAATCTTCCTTTCCCAGCAGGCAAATAAATGGCAGATGAACATTCTGGCATTTCCTTTGATATTTTTTTCCCAGTATCTAGCCTACAAACTTTGAATTAGACACCAACATCAAAATTACCAGAAACTCTTGGGTTACATTAAGTTTCTGGGCCTTTTCCAACTATTGAGTTAAAGTGCTAGCCACCCATCTCTGTGTTGGCCCAAACAGCACAAGCATAAAATTTACTAGCACCCGTTGCCAATCCCCAGTCTGCCTTTATCCTCCTGAATTAATACTGAATGATATTGTCCTGATTTGTGAGTGTGCCAAGTGCTATAGGCAAGGTGATTTTTTTTTTTAGGTTTGATCTGTCTTTTTAAAATCTGTCTTCAGCTAATGGGAGAAAATATCCATCGATCAGGGCAGTGCAGCAAGAAAGGGGCAGGTCAGGTCACAGGACTTTGGCTGTTTGTTTGCTCCTTATCCCATTGCCCATTGGGCATCTTTCAAGCTTTTAAAAATGTTGTAATCAGCACATGAAAAAAAAACTCTCAGGGCAGAGTATATTGCTAACACGGGCAAGACGGACAGCCAATAAATTTGACAAATAAATAAATCAATAAAATAAATATTGCCTCTTAATAAGGCTGTGAGTGTTTTATATTTAAAGAACAATAAACATATGTTGGGGTACGTGTCTAGTCTAGTGAAAAAGGACTAGGGGAGACATGATAACAGTGTTCCAATATTTGAGGGGCTCTTACAAAGATGAGGGGGGGTCAAACTACTTTCCAGAACACCAAACAATGGTTGGAAACTAACCAAGGAGAAAAGCAACCTATAACTAAGGAGAAATTTCCTAATGGTGAGAGCAATCAACCAATGGAACAGCTTGCCTTCAAAAGTTGTGGGAGCTCCATCACTGGAGGCTTTCAAAAAGAAACTGGACAACCATTTATCTGAAAGGGTATAGGGTCTCCTGCTTGAGCAGGACTAGAAGGTCCCTTCCAACTCTGTGCTGGAATTCTATGTTCTATGTACCTAATCTTGTGTCCACCTGCAGAGGGCAGTCATGTGATCCAAAAGAAGATGCAGCTGTTTTAAAAAGTTCCCAGTGGGTGCTATGTGGGTTTCCATGTATAGACCCTGGAGTCTTTTTTCCCTACTGAATCCAAAGAATTCTTCAGTATTATCTCTTAACACAAAAGGACAGTTCTTGAGGGGAAAAACCTATCATTCGGGTACAGCATGGAGGTAGCACAGATTGGGCTTGTAGATATTTGCTAAGCCTGGGGAAAGGAATGTAGCTCTTCTGTTTCTGCTTGATCTCTCAGCAAACTTTAGTATCATCAATCATTATATCATTCAGAGACATCTTTGAGCACTGGGCAGCTTTCTCGATGTTTTTCAGCTTCCTAAAGAGGTAGTTTCAACCAGGGGGATTAAGCCCTAGGCCCCTCAGTTGTGTGGTGACATAACCTGAATGCCCTCTCTACTCCTAGTCAATATCCACATGAAACTGCTGCTGTGATCATCCATTACCACAAGATCAGGTTTCATGCTTTCTAACAAAACAAGTAAGGCTTTCAGAAGTGCTACTCAGGATCCTGGAGGCTAGTCTGGTCTGAATGGGGCAGCAGAAGAGTCTGAAATTTATTCCCAGTGAGAGAAACTGGTTCTGGATTTGAAAGCCTGCCAATATCATCTGTAGTTCTGACTATCGTTGCAGTCCTTGAAGCAAGCAAGATTTGTAATTTGACTTCCTGTTGGATTCAGAACTCTTCTCAAGAATCAAACTGGTAGCTGTGGCCAAGGTGGCTATTAAACAGTTCCAAGTACAACTGCAACCTTTTCTGGATATTTATTTACTGTCATTCACACATCTTAATTAACATTCAACCCAAATATTGCAATATATTCTACAGTGTGATGCCCTTTAAGTCCATTTGTATAGCTGTCCAGAATGATATAGTCCAAGTGTGTCCCAAAGGTGCTTTTTCAGGAGGCAACTGGACTTTCTTGTTTTTTCTTTTGAAAACATTTTGCTTCTTATCCAAGAAGCTTCTTCAGCTCGGACAGGATAGTAGGGGATGGAAGGATATAGTCCAAGTAGTTACAGATCAGTCTCAAGATGCCTATACAAAATCTTTAAGACCTGATTGACAGCCGGGTTCCTGGTACAATTTAAGGTGCTGATGGTCATCTTGAAAGCCCTTCTTTGGTTCAGGTGTGGAACCATCCTCTCTCAATTATATCACTCGCTAACATTTATTAGGTGGGCTCTTCACACGTTTCTTTGATTAGAGATTATTACCTACAAAAGTCACAGACATGTCTTTCAATGGCCACTCCACCTATTCAAATGGGCCCCCTTCTTCCTGGTCTTTAGAAAGTCTGTGGAGACATTTATTACATTAAGTTTCAGGGGCATGGTTGCTGTGACTGTCCTCCTAGATGGTGAATTAGTTTTATTTATTTCTCAAGTGTTTATTCTAAGATTCATGGTTATTTTATAAAGTATATTTTTAGTTTTAAAACATTTCATGGTTATTTATCTCTGGTGTTTTTTTTAAACTCAAATTACAGATTTTTACATTTCCCTGAGATGTTTGGTCAGGCAGTCCAGGAGTCTCACAAATACATGAAAATTATAAGAAGCATTTGGGATTTTTTACCTTTTCTATACAAGCCTTTCTTAAAGGCTGTTATTTGAAGTGAAAGGCAAACCTGGAAGAAAAATTCAGCCAGGAGTGCAAACCAGGAATGTGTAGGTTTTGTTTGAAGTGTAGATCTCTCCATTATTTGTAGCTAATAATGAGTTTCAGCTGTGCATTTGGCAATCAGGCCTAACCAGGACTTTGTCCATAAATGTTGGCTTGGAAATATACAGCGTTACTAGCCTGTGACTGTCCAATTGTACTGTATTTTCATATCACATTAGCACGTTGAAGCATGATACTAAGGCTCTTCAGTCAAAACAGAATAAAAACTCAGTAAATGTATTTCAGTCAAATGGGGGTGGAAAGTACAGACTAAGTATAGACAAATTGGCATGTTGTTCTTCTAACCATATGTCTTGGACATTGTTTAAGGCACGTATTATTGAACATTTCTAGGGGAGAGCTGTGTATGTGGCTACACAGCCTTTCCAATCTTTTTTTTTTTAATTCTCTGAAATGAAACCCATGTACACACAACTGTAGAGTTTGAAGTCTGAAGTCTGGGAAAAGATTCATAGTTTTATTCCAAGTGCAAAAGTTCCTTTGAAGTAAGTATGAAGTCATGGGTTTTCTGGAAAACTCTGGATTTTCCTGATCCTGTGGTTCAGCATAGCATCTTCAAAAATATACAAAATATAGTCTACAAAAATAACTTAACAGCATAACAAGTTAGCATAGAACCATGGATGTCAAGCTTGCAGCATCACATTGCCATCATGTTACATATCGAGATGGTTTTTTTTCCCCTTTCCCCTTTGCTGGTGGGCATGGCCTGCACTTGCCACATCAGTCCCATGGGCTGCCAGTTTGACATTCCTAGGTAGACAATGATTGTGATCTGACTCTTATCTGCTAAAAAGGGGTGTTTTTATTTCTGCCATGATTATGTCATCCATGCTTCTGTTCCTTTAAATTTTCAGTCTGTTTGCATGTGGCTTCTGGAGGAATGGCATCAGTGAGCCATGGATTAGGCATCAAGGAGCTTGATGCATATACCGTTGCAAGAAATATAGTTAATCAACTTCTATATGGAGAAGAGATGCAAATATCCAGAAACTGATCCTGGTGAATAAAGTGAATAAAGAAAAAGTTGGCAATTCTTTATTCATTCTCTTTTTGATGATGTTATGAAGTTTTCCTGCTCAATGGTGATGGTTTATTTAATCAGTTTTCACTTGGAAATAGATTAAAATAAATATGCATAACCTCACATAAGTTGAATACATCTATCACATGTAGTTGGATTGAACATGCCACCCTCTATTATCTTCCTCCAAGGGGAGGGGGGGAAATAACCAAAATATATGATCCAACTTCCCTTAAACGTGATCTGTGACCACTTTTATTGTCAGATGGAAAAGAATAATGGAAAATGAGAGATTTGGAATGCTCTAGTTTTTTAGAGAATAGGATGATAACTAGTAGGAAACTGAACCAGACAGGTGTTATATCCATGCAGTCGTTCCAACATCTGTTTCTTCCTCCTGAATTAACAAAAGTTATTTTTTTTTTCACAATGACAAGATGATTGAACTAATAAGCAACTGTTGGATAATGTTATGGTTAAAATAACAAACAGTGAGTAAGGTAATTAAATAAATATGGATATCATAATTAGAAGTTGCCAGAATGTAGTTTTTATGTTCAGAGTGTTTTTTTCCTCTTGGCACACACAGCAAGTGCTAAAAGGGCTCTGCCACTAAGTTGAAAAACTCTTAAGTTATCTTTGTAAGTGAAACCAGTGCTGTGACTTTACACACAGGGGTATATTGAAGATGGTGAATGGGATATATAGAAGCAATTTTACTGTGAACCAAAACAATGTGAATAAGAATGACTAAAAGACACACAATAGAAATGCCTGCTAGGAAACTGTCCACTATAATCCCAATTACTGTGCGAAAATTGTTTCATCTGAATTACTGAAAGGGGCCACATTTGCTGATCTCTAAAAGCTTAAGAAGGTGAGACATTGTTAGGGACTAGATAAGGACTAAATAAGGCTATGGAGTAGACTTTGAAATGAAAGGGTGGGTGGACGGGATGAATTCATGAATAGCGCAATAACAAGGTATTGTTGCTTCCATTGTAACCTAGAAAACCTCAGGGCTCTGCTTCTGAAGTATCAGAAATCAAGCTCAATTCAAAGAAGTTTATATTTTAAATATGATATTTGGATAGTCCTCCAACATGAAATAATGTGGCTTTAAAAATCTGTTTTTCAAGTTTAGGCAATTTTGGGAAGTGTCTCTGTACCTGCAAGGATTGATTGATGGATTTGTGGTGACCGAAAGCCACAGAGATGATATGATATGTTGTTATGAAAAGATCGCTGATGTGAAATTTTGTTTTTTCTCCTTTTGGGGAAATAATTTTTCACCTTTTACTTGGTGTTATGGTAAACCCTTTAGGAGTTAACATGCCCATTTTAATGGGCAGGTTAACACAACTTGTTCCAATATTTAGAGTTTCACTGCTATACCAAGTTTCATCAGCAAGATGGACTTAGAAGCCCATAGGAAAAAAAGGATATGAAAGATATATTAATAGATTAACAGAGTTGGGAAGGACCTTGTAGGTCATCTAGTCCAGGGGTCTCCAACCTTTTAGACCTCAGGGACCACCAAATTCATAATTTTAAATCCTGCGGACCACTAATATGAATCCAGCACACCGCTCGCTAAAGCGCCTTGACTCCCACTGAGGGGATGGGGTCCTGCAGGCACTTACCTTGGCTGCCTGTTTCTGCAACCTTAAATACTCAAGAGTCAATTGTACCCGTTTCCCACAGAAAACAAAACACTGGGCTCTCTAATCTCTCCCCCCTCTCTTTCTCCCTCTTTTTCTCTCTCTCTCTCCCCCCCCTCTGTCCTCGGGGTGAGGGTTGGGGGAAAGGAACCTCTGAACTGGTGCTGGGTGGTGGGAATCTGATTTGTCTGGAGGATGACGAGCCACATGCTGAGGACCAGATAGCTGGCAGGGAGGTGGGGCAACAGTAGTGATATCAGCGGTGGATAGACTGATGTACACGGGGAGGGAGGATAGCACATGGGAGATCCTGGCATCAGACCCCTTCCCGGGTGTTCCCTGGCCTGTGAGGGGTTGCGGATGGGAGGAAAGGAACCTCTGAACTGGTGTTGCCTCCTGCCTCCATGCATCGAGGAGGCTGAGTGGCTGCCAGCGATGCCCTCACATGAAGATGTTGTGTGGGGGAGGCTCGACCCCTCTCCTCAGGAGCTGCAAGGCACTCACCGCCCCTCTGGCACCTGCCAAGCCTCCTCCTTCCCTCTGGGTGTGTGAGTGTTTCTGGTGAGGAGAAAGAGAAGCATGGTGGGAGGAGGCTTGGTGGCTGCCAGAGGGGTGGTGAGCACTTTGCGGCTCCTGAGGGGAGGGGTTGAGCCTCCCCTTCACAATATCTTCGCCTGAGGGCATCTCTGGCAGCCACTTCCTGCAGCTCAGGAGGTCCGTGCTCTTCCCACTGCTGCTCGGCCTCCTCAATGCGTGGAGGCAGGAGGCAGCAGCCACGACACAGGTTTGCTAGGGAGACTGTAGGATTGCCCCACCTCCCCGCCAGCCATCTGGTCTTTAGCACGTGGCTCGTTGGCCTCTGGACATCAGATTCCCACCACCCAGCACCAGTTCAGAGGTTCCTTTATCCCCACCCCCTCACAGGCCAGGGAACACCAGGGAAGGGCTCCAATGCCGCGATCTCTCACGCGCTACCCTTTGTCCCTGTGCACATCAGTCCACCCACTGCTGGTGTCACCCCATTGCAGACACTAATGCGCTGAGGACCACCAAAATTTTCTCATGGACCACCAGTGGTCCGCGGATCACCGGTTGACGACCTCTGATCTAGTCCAACGCTCTGGCCAAGCAGGAGACCCTGCACCATTTCTGACAAATGGCAGTGTAATCTCTTCTTGAAAGCCTCCTTGATGAGGCTCCTACAACTTCTGAGGGCAAGCTGTTCCATTGGTTGATTGTTCTCACTGTCAGAAAGTTTCTCGTTACTTCTAGACTGAATCTCTCCTTGATCAACTTCCATCCATTATTCCTTGTCTGGCCTTCGGGTGCCTTGGAAAATAGCTCGATCCTCTTTTCTCTGTGGCAGCCCCTCAAATACTGGAACACAGATACCATGTCTCCCCTGATCCTTCTGTTTACTAGACTAGCCCATACCCAAGTAATTGCAACCATTCATCATATGTTTTAGTTTCATCAACTGTGCTGCACAGGCCTCTTGCTACCTACCTAATCATCCACCCATCATTGTCTCTGTGTATCTGCTAGTAACACTGCAAGAAGAAAACTATACCCAGACAAGCTTATGCCAGAGTAGATTAACTACATTTTCCCCCCTGTTTTCCATCAATGGGAGCACTATCCTTGGCCTCAAGAAGATATGGATTCTGCCCAATGAGCCTAAAGGCATCAACTTAAACCCTGGCTCCTGATGTTCCCCAGCTGAAACATTTTACTGCATGTTAAGTGTCATTAAATGCTGCTCCCAATAAATCCCATCCAGCATTCTTTTCAAAGTCATCGCGCCGCTCCTCTCAATGCATTTTGGAAGTAACTTAAATAAGCACTTGGCTCGCTCTCGGTCCAAAGTTTCTGCTAAAAGTTTGTAATTCAATCTCCCTCTTCTTTCCTATGGTAAACCTGTATTTGCCGTTTCGCCGCTTCTTTCTATCCAACCCCCTACCTCTTCCCCTACTCCCCTCCCTCAAGTCAGCATTAAACTTCCGTTCCGTCTATGTGGACTGATGAAATGTAGGAAATCAGTTTCTGGCAAAAAAAAAAAAAAAAAAAAAGCTTTCCCAAAGAGAGCACCAAGTATTCAGAGATCAGAAGTATGAACAGTGGCAGTAGCGCTGCTACGGTCGGGCTGCTCGGGCTAAGAGGACGGGCTACGAGAGGAGGAGAGAAACTTTGAGCCATTGCGCGGGCAAAGTGAGTGAGTAGCTTTTTTTTTTTTTTTTTTGCAAAGCGAAGCGGCGGGTGCACTAACTCTCCACTCAGAAATAGCAGCCGCGGGTGGGTGAGGGGAAGAGGGCTCTGGTGGCCGCGCGAGACATTTAAGATAAAGAGATATGTTGGTGCGGTTGAAATTCAACAAAGGCACCGAAGACGTGCGTGGAAGTCTTCGTTACGTCTGTGTAACCTCGAAGCGGTCTGGTTTTTTTATCCCAAAGTGGGGGAAAAAGCGTGCAAGGAAAAAGAGAAGCAATTATATGAGATTATATTTCGATTCGCGTGGAAGAGGAGCCTCGCTGTCTCTCTCTCTCTCTTTCCCTCTTCCCATTCCGTTTTCTGCTCTCCATCTCGCCGCCTTCTAGATTTGCCGCAGCGAGGCGGAGGATTTCGCAAGTTTAAAAAAAACAAAACAAAACACACGCGGTCTTCTCCAGCTTGGCGGGGCTACGTGCAAAGTTTACAAACAAGCGCGCGTCCGTCCGGCACTCTGCGGACCTGGGACAATCGCGATGAGTGCAAACGTTTGGGTGTGCCAAAAAAAAAGGGGGGGGGAGAGAGGACAGGGTGCCTGCGTGGGTGGGTGCCCTGTTTTGCAACGCGCTCTTGGAGGATCGCTGTTGGCGCTTTCGAAACTTTGGCCAGCCTTTTTGCGCGTGGCCTCCCGGCTTTCTCGCATCAATCTTGGCTTTGAACGCAGAGAACAAAATCTACCTCCGCCCCAACAATGAACGCTGGCAGTCTTTTTTTTTTTTTTTTTAAAGAGCAGGCTTGTGAGGTTGGTAGGCAGGCAAAACCGATGTATACGCTGTACATTGCGAGGGAGATGCCCGTTTTACTGTATGGTTCCATTAAGGCAGTCCAAATAGCGCTGGGGAAGGAAGGTCCGAGGGGTCAGCTCGTGGCCTGGAGGCCGTCTGCCGTGAACAAGAACGGTGGGGACAGCTGGAAAACCATCCGAGGTGGGACGGGCAATCGGGATTTAGGGAAATTGGATTTTCCAGCTGGACCAAGCCTTGGTACACGCAAGTCCTTTCTTCCCGCGGTTTCGTTAGCCTGGAGGGTGGGGGGAAGAGGGAACGGAACCATGGATTCCCATGATTGTACAGTAGTGAGTTACGTTTCCGGCATCAGGAAGGTCTCTGCAGTCACTAATTGGGAAGGCAGCAGTCTGCACCAGATCAAACCTGCTCCCTAAAGTGGACTTAGATCGGACAAAAGGGTTTTTTTTGTTTTTTGTTTAGTAACCTATGAGTCTTATGTCCTGGCTATACAGTAGATTTGGGGATCCCTTTTGCGGGCGGGGTGGTGGTGGAGGGGATACCTTCGAGACATTGCTGAGTTCTGGCAACTGCCAGGATAAGCCCCCGCTGTTTTATTGACAGTATTTTGGAAGTAGTTTGCCTGCCACTGCCATGGCGAGAGAATGAATGGCCCAACGTCACCCAAGTTGGCTTTGTTCCTCGGACCAGACTCGAGCTCGCAGTCTCTGCCCGCTGCCCCAAACGACTCTCCCCTAATGTTTTCGTTTGGAAGACTCGGCTTGGAAAGAGGAAAGGTGGGAGGAGGCGAATGAAATAGCACCTTCTCCCGTCCATTCATTCCGCGCCGGGTTATAGTGTGGGTAGCTTTTGTTTCTCCCCTCCTTTTTGAGCGTTGTTCTGTGGAAACATCTGCAGAAAATCTTGGTGGGGGGGGTGGGGGGGGGAAGAAGAGTCCGACGAGCTTTCCTTCTTGCCTTAATTGCAGACCTTTAGGTTAACCCTGAGCAACCCAGGAGACGTTGCTTTGAAAAGGCTCCTGCTTCCCGCCCCGGTGGGAGAGGTAGACAGCAGCCAGAAAACGAGACAGACTCTTAGGATTGGTATGTTTGGCAGGGATCACGTTACCGAGTCGCCTCTGCAGTCTGCTTCTCCTGGCCGCCCCTTTTCCTGCCGCTCCGAAAAGATCCAAGCGCTGAGTGTTCTCCCTCCTCCAGTTCAGGGATGGCGGGAAATGGGGGATGGTGGTGGTGGTGGAGAGAGAGAGAGAGAGAGAGAGAACGAGAACGAGAATCGGAGGTGGGGCTCTTTCCCGGCGTTTTGGCTTTTCATGCTTCAGAAAGTGGCTGAACTGGCTTGGCGGCGCGGGTTCCTCCCCTTCCCCGTCGCATTGCAGGTTTCCTCCAGCTCTGCGGAATCTCGGGTGTCTGGCCTCGTCGTGGCCAGGCCGTGAGTGAAAACAGAACGAAGTTGGAAGTCCCTTTTCCAAATGACTGGACTTTTGGACCAAGTTCAGCAGGGTGGTTTTGCGAGGGGACCGCGCTCTAATGGGAAATTGGCGGACGGTCTGCAAGACGTTTCGCCTGGTCCGAGCGGCCGTTGGTGATGGATGGGGCTGCGTGGCGCTGCCTTTTATACAGTTGCCCAAAGCCTTAGCGTCAGTCCGCGGAATATTGATTCGGAGAATCGAGCCAGGGAGGGAAGTACGTGCCCTTAGCAGACGCAATCGCTGTTTCTAGAGCACGCAGACTGATTGGGGTTTGCTGTTAATGATAAAAGCAAATCCTGAACTCAGTCGGGAACAAAGGCCTTGGCTTGGCTATCAGAATAAAATTTATTCCGTTTTCTTCCTCTGGTTCACTTTTAAAAGGAGCGGCAAAGTAATATCTCGACCTAAGACCACAATTGAGCCCGATTCTTTCTGTTGCTAAGCAAGGCAGTCGTTAAGTGAGTTTTCTTTCATTTTACAATGTGTCCTGTCTCAGTTCTTAAGTGAACCACTGCAGTTGTTAAGTTAATAACATGGTTGTTAAGTGAACCTGGCTTCCCTATTGACTTTGCCTGTCAAAAGGTGATCGCCTGATCCTGGAGTACTGCAACTGTCATAAATACATGTCAGTTCCAAGCAGCCAAATTTTGATCATGTGACCATGGGGATGCTACAACAGTTGTAAATGTGAAAAACGGTCATAAGTCACTTTTTTTCAGTGCCATTGTAACTTTGAATGGTCACTAAATGAATGGTTGTACAAAGAGCAGGTTCCACATCCTTAAGTAACTCAGTTGTCTGTGTCTGCATCTGTCCTGTCTGTCTGTCTGTCTGTCTGTCTGTCTGTCTGTCTGTCTCTATCTATCTATCTATCTATCTATCTATCTATCTATCCATCTATCTATCTATCTGCATCTGTGCATCGGGTGGCCCTCTGTGATGCTTTGTTTAGGATATAGAATATATGCATCATGTTTAACTCTCCTTCCCTTTTTTTGCAATATAGTAACCTTGGAAGGCTAGTTAGACTCAGAGTTAAGGATTTCAAAGTAATCATGTGACCATGGGGATGCTGCAACAGTTGTAAGTGAAAAACAGTCATAAGTCATTTTTTTCAGTGCCATTATAACTTCAAATGGTCACTAAATGGATGTTTATAAGTTGGGGACTACCTGTAACAAGTATTTAAGGCTAAGTTTAGGGCTGAGAGGGAAGTGGGAATGAATACGTCCAGTCCTTGCTTATGTTGAAGTAACTGTTTCAGTCTGACCACTGTCATCCCTACCAGTGCTATTTGCAAGTCCAGCAATGTTGGGTTTGCTGTAAGAGCCTAATCTCTCCTATTGCAAGGTTTCTGTTTACCAGAGAGAGGAGATCCTGCTTATAGAGCTTCAGCTCCTTCCTTTGGTGTATATTTGTGGTGTCCCACTCACTCACACATGCACATAATGGTGGGTTAGTGGGTTTATTAATATACTTCATCAATTCCCTTCACTAGAAACCAGAACTATCTCAATTAAGTGCAGCCAAAAGCAGACCGTTAGTCTACAGAGCAATGGCCATGAGTCCTCAAGGCACTTGAAAGTTTCTCAAATAAGATAAATCCACTAGGCAAAATTAAATTCAAAGTACAAGAGTGTACACAAGGCAAGAAAAGTCCACAGTTCAAAAGGCGTGATCTAAAGTCAAGACACAGGATCAATCCAAGGCAAGGCTGGAATCTCAACAACCAGGAAACACACAGCTAGGAAATGTACACATTGTTCCCAGCATCGCCTCTATCTGTCTGCTGTGCTAAATAGCCAGCTTCTGGAACAGCCCATCAAGAAGGATGAGGCTGTCACCTTACCAGTTATCAGGATAACCTTTACTGCTCTTGCTTTTTTTCTGTATCTATGTGTTCTTGGATCAGGTGCAGAAGGCAGTTCCTCTTCCTCATTGTTAACTGGCTGCAGCTGCATGCTTTCCCCACTTGAAGCTTCAGGGCTATACTGCTGCAGCTGTGCTTCAGCCAAATCACTCTCAGCTAGCTGCTCTGAGCCATTGACCTCCTAAATAGCAATAGCACTTAGATTTATATACCACTTTACAGTGCTTTACAGCCCTCTAAGCAGTTTACAGAGTCCAGCATATTGCCCCCAACAATCTGGGTCCTCATTTTACCCACCTTGGAAGGATAGAAGGCTGAGTCAACCTTGAGCCTGGTGAGATTTGAACTGCCAAATTGCAGGCACCCAGCAGAAGTAGCCTGAAGTACTGCATTCTAACCACTGCGCCACCATGGTACATAAGTGTAAAGCACACAAGTGTAAAGTATCTGGGACTGGTTTATCCTCCTCTGAACTGGCATCTGTAGAGGTATCTGGGGATGTGTCTGGAAGAGTCATCACAATGTCTTAGAATTCATGTCAGATATACTCATAAGTTGAAAAACAACCCGTGAATTGAGCTTTATTTTAAGACAATATAGTCAACATTGACTGTTCCTGAAAAACTATACGGGGTTGGACCTTATTTGTACTTGAACAGGAGACCACGAGGAAATTCTAAGGCTGCAGATTAGTCTGGAAAACTGGGGGAGAAGACAGTGGCAATCCTTTCTGTATGGGAAACAAGCAGACCATATGGGCACATTCCTAAATCATCAGGAGTCTCTTGGGGGAGTTTTTATCTTTTTAAATAGGAATCAAACCTTTTAAGTTATAAACAAAAGGCATAAGAAGAGTTATGAACGTATGAGTAGCATACCTTGTGGGGATATTGAGAAACATGGTTACTCCTGATGTTAAGCAAAGTGAGGGAGTAGATGGTAAAGACCATGAAAATAATAAACTGCCTGTTTGTCACATGATCAGTTCCTTTTTGATAAGCCACTCTGCTGGTCATGAATATGGTGAAAGATGCTATTCAGTATTCAGGCTACAAACACCACCTCCCCCAATGCATATAATGCCCACATAGGCTTCTCTCATAGAGGGCACATGCAGAGTATATGGAAAACACACCTAAAGCAGCCCTCTTACACAGAAAATAAGAACATTCCCTCCACATCTATAAATACTGCATCTAGAAAATAAGCTACCCTAGCACACAAGTGAACAACCCCCTTGTCTTGTTGTCTTCCCTCAAACCCCATGCTAGTACTTAGGTGGCTTTCACTGCCCGTATGTTGGTGAGTCTTGGAGTATCATGGTTAAGGCTTTTGACTAGGCCTGGGGAGATCCAAATTGAACTCCATCCTTGACAATGGAAACTCTGACTACCTATGGGAATAAAATGGAGAATCTCACAGAAATAGGACCATCTTCATCAGAGTCCCGTTACCTTGTCCTCCTAGTTTGATTCCTTGTTACAGGTAGTCCTTGACTTACAACCACAATTGACCCCCAAATTTATGTTGCTAAGTGAGACATTGGTTTTGACATTTGTTTTTTATGACCTTTCTTGCCATATTTGTTAAGTGAATCACCGTAGTTGTTAAAGTAGTAACATCATTGCTATGTGAATCTAGTTTTCCCGTTAATGTTGACTTCCACTGACTTTGCTTATAGAAGGTCAGAAAGGGTGATCACATGATCCAGGACACTGCCACCATCATAAATATGAACCAATTGTCAAACACCTGAATGTAAATTGCATGACCCTGGGGGTGCTGCCAGGGTGAAAAATGGTCATAACTCACTTTTTTCAATGCCCGTTGTAACTTTGAATGGTCACTAAACAAACTGCTGTAAGTTGAGGATTATCTGTACGCCTCCAAGTTTCTCCCCCACCTTGCTGTGCCTAATTTATTAGTGTTGGTGTTATTTAATTCTTGAACAACAGCAAAGAGAAACTTGCAAGAGGAACCCTTTGAGAAAATAAGTAGGGAAAGGCTTGAACAAACATTACCTGTTTGTTCTTCAGTAGTTCTGAGAGCAATACAAGTACTGGATGAGAAAGAATCCATAACGTTCAGGCCTTAGACTTTCATTCTTTTAGCTGAGGACAAGTCCTGTGGTGCTGAAGAAGAATATAGTAGTTTATAGGTAAACATCTACAGCAGCGGTGTCAAACTTGTGGCCTGGGGCCGGATGTATCACATACTGGCCATGCCACCTTAGCAAAGGAGGAGAAAGTTGCAATGCATCACGTGACAATGCAAGTTTGACACCACTGATCTATAGGATTATGCTATTTGTATCCTGCTGCAAAAAATGATTAGGTTCACCAAGATAAAACTGAATACATTACCCTCCCACTTTACAGAACAATCTTTAAACTTAAATAAAGAACATACATATATCAACATACAATATAATTAGCACTCAATCAAATAGGAAAAAAAATCATTCCCACAAATGCAAAAAAATCAGAGCTCCAATTCTACAGATACAGATTTGCTGAAAGTTAAAGTGAACATCCATAAAACAATTCCCTCAAATTTTAAAAGAGCAAGCAATAATCCAAATCTGCTTTTTTTTTTGGCTGACTACACAAATCTCAATTCAGTCCTTGGCTTACAACAGTTCATTTAGTGACCGTTCAATGTTACGATGACACTGAGAAAAGTGATTTATGACCATGATTCATTTAACAACGGTGTTACTAACTTAACAGTTGCAATGATTCACTTAACTGTGGCTAGAAAGGTGGTAAAATGGAGCAAAACTCATTTAACAAATGCCTCACATAATAAAATAAATTTTGGGTTCAATTGTGGTCATTACTCAAGGACTACCAGTAATCATATCAGGTTTCTACATAAAAAGTCATTACGAAATTAGCAAAAGTCTCCAAGAGGAGATACTTATAGTATCTTAGAAATTATCTCTTTAACTAAAAACACAGCAAAATATAAAAAGTGTTTTAGATAATAGGTAAGTCAGTTCTTGTGTCTGTTTTAATCCAGCTATGTAACAGCACTGAATGTGAGGTAAACCCCACCTCACAGCCACTGGACTATATAACGGATTGCAAAAGTCTCCATTTTGCTGGCAAAAAATGGCTGTCTAGGAAACGAGTCAATTTTCCATAACTATGGAGAATTCTTCAGGCTCCAAGATTCTTGTGCTAGCACAACATGAACTGTGGCATCTTGTCCCATTTCAAGGAGTCACTCAATTTGCCATTTTCCCCACTGGAAAAATACATTTTATGCTGGCTTTCAACCCAAATATCCTACATAGCGGTTAGACATAAATGTCTAAGATGCCATGCCACGTTTCTGTCTTTATATACTTTCTATAAAATATATGTCAGAAGACAAAAGTCTGCTTGTGAATTAGAGTTTACTTTATCAGACTGTGTCATATTTTAGTGTAAACCTTAAACATTCTAACTGATTAACAAGTTTCAGATGATGGTTCTCCTCTTTCTCTCCTTTTTTTCTTCTTAACATCTACAATATGTTCCAAGCTAACCTGGGAGGGTTCCAGAATTCTGTGCTAAATTGCTTTGAGATATAGTGTATGGATATGAATCTAACTACAAGGGAGGGGGGGCGAGATATTTTCTTACAAGAAATTAATAACTTCTGCTGCCTACGAGTCTCAGCAATGGTTCAATTCTGGCTTTGCCTTTGCATCTTTACATCTTTTTGAATATATATCAGCTTACCAGCCAGTTCTTAGCTAGCCAATTTCCTTCACTGCCTAATACTTCACTGCCTCATTCTAGTTTCTTCAGCAGGACTTGGCTCATACTATAGTCTCTAGTGGATTCTGGCTTACTGTTTGTGGGTAGCCTTGGTTAATGATGGTAATTGGGATTGGAATTTCTGTCGCTAAGTGATGCAGTCATATTACATGACTATACCAGTTGGCTAGTGACTATTGGACATTGCTCTGGTCAGAAAACCAAGTCAATTGCCAAGCATCTAAGCCAGGGGCGTCAAATTCAATTTCATTTAGGGATGCATCAGGCATGGCCAGGATGGGCATGACCAACTCAACATCACTCATGTTGGGGCACCTGTGGGGGCCTAGTGCTCTGCTAACAAAATAGCTTGCTCTTCCAGCAAAAACAAGTTACAAGGGACATGAGCAGCACTCCCAAGCTCCGTTTTCACTGGTGGAGGCACCACGGGCTGGTCCTTTGCTGTTTTCAGGGCGGCCCTGTGGGCCAGATCTAAGTACCCCATGGGCTGGATCTGGCCCCTGGGCCTTGAGTTTGACACCCCTGATCTAGGCCTTAATCATATCACCATAAGGGCACTGTGTTAGCCTGAACCTCATGTACCATTTGTTCAGTGCTGTTGTAAGTTTGAATAATTGCTGAATGTTAAACGTAGACTACCTGCAGATATTTAGAGTGTCTTTTGTCCTGTAATGCTTTTCTGCCCAGGGTTGTGTTTCACAGCCCAGTTGCCATGGGATTCCAAAGAGATAACCATAACAAGATATTTTTTTTAGCCTTTTTCATCATACTGATATTACTTTAAATGGAGAAGTAAATGAGCAAAAAATAAGAAAAGTAGATTCTCCCCAATTTTCCAATCTACGCCTTAGCAAAGAATCAAACGTATACCCGCAATGATAGGAATTTAGCAATAAAGTTGTTTTTCAAGATTACAGTTTTGATCCGGTGTGCACCTTAAGAAAAGGAGAAGATGCAAAACACAAAATTTGATTGTAAAAATGAAGGATTCGTTTGCTGTTTATTAGGTACATTTTATTAGATATTCATTTCTGCTTCAAATATTAACAGTCGGGAGAAGACCATGCTCTCCTGTAAGCAGTTCCCTTGGCAGGTTTTAGTGTTATCTGAAAAAAATAAGTTTATTTTTTCTTCATTCCTGTTTAAGCATGATCAACATTATGAGCAAAACCAGAAGGGATGCAAAGAGCCAGAAGGCTCTTATTCTTTTAAAATGCTTTCTCTGGGTTAGGCTTATGTGCAAGTTTATGTGTGACACTTGGGGGAGCGAGGCGTGCACATACTAAATAGAAATAGCAGGGATGGCAAAAACTTGAATTTGACTCTGTTGAACTCAGTTTGGCTTCTCAGCTCTTGCAGCTTATTTCTATCCAAAATGGCTGCTCTCCAGGACCATTGTCTTCCATCCATGAAAACGAAAGATTTTCTGCGGCTGCAGCTGGTCTACTTTTTATTAACTAGCCATGTTGCTGATTGGCAGCTTTTAATTATATGATGAAAGCTGCCTCTGCTTGCTTCATATATTTCCATTTCTATCAATGTATAGCCACAATAGCCAGGAGAGCATCTAGTACAGGGGTGTCAAACTCAATTTCATTGTGGGCCGCATGAGGGTTGTGTTTGACTTGGGGGGGGGGGGTATGGCCAGCTCCACGTCACTCAGGTCAGGAGTGCCTGTGGTGGCCTGAGTGCTCTACCAGTGAAAATAGAGTTCAGGAGGGCCACATGTGGCTTCCCGAGCTCTGTTTTTGTTGGCAGATGGTTGCAGGAGGCTGTTGCAGCATGCAGCCCTCCCAAGCTCCATTTTTGCATACAGAGGCATTGTGGCTCAGTCCTTTCCTGTTCCCAGGGCTGTCCCTGCAGGCCAGATCTAAGCACCTTGCAGGCAGGATCTGGCCCATGGTTCTTGATTTTGACACCCCTGATCTAGTGTATAATAGAGATGAAGCGTACAATATCTATAGAGAAATATAGTTACTAAATTACTGCATTTATAATTTAGCTTAGAATTGATAGAGATGCAAAATTAGGTCTGTCTTAAACTCTTATTTACATACTCCCTTATTCTTTACCCTTTTCTGAACATTGCAAACCTGCTCCATCAACCAGTGGGACCTTTTGTAGCAGATAAGGATTTAAAATGGAAATTGCTGTTGTTCAAGATAGTCTCTTCATGAAATGATTCAGCTGAAATTCAGGATAATTGAGGGAATGAGGCTTGTTGAGAAACTCAGTGAAAATAGTAGGCAGATTGCAAGCAAGCAAGCACAGGAATGAATTTGCCAACCCAAGAAAAAGTGAATTTGTGGTACAAGCTAGTGACCTATTGCTTATCCAATGACCAGGTTCTAGACTGAGGAGAATTTCAGCAAGTGCAACTTTGTTGGATACTGTAATAACAAATTCAGTTAAGGAGTATGGAATTCTATGTACAAGAAATAGTATTTTCCCAGATGTTGATTCATCTCTTGGTGCTACATAGTAATAGGAGTTGCATATTCCAGATCAGGCTGTTTATCAACTACCCAAGTATTGATTTCTTGCACTGATGATGTCACCTTGTTGAACATCTGAAAAGCAAACAATCAAATTCAGCATTCGCTAAGAACTCTGCCATTGATTTCCATACTTGACAGTAGTTGTTTATATTTTTCTGCTGGTTTTCCCTACCATTTTCTTAAACAATCAAATACATCAAAGTTTGATTCTGGAATGCATCTATTACTGTTCAATCATATTAGGAGTAACATGCCTCTTCAACAGACTAAAAGTTGTCTTTCCGAGTGATAAGCCACCACACATGCAAAGTATTTCTATATACTATTGTTATTTTAACATAGATACAGAAATCAGTTATCCTATATTGGATCCCTTATGTGTGTTGTCAGGATAGGGAGAAATGCCTTGAGTTGCCATCTATTGTGTGCTTCATAAAGCAGCATGAATGAAAACATGGTAATCTTTTCACATTTAAAATTCCATTTTCCCTTAAACTTACATTTAAAACAATAGTTAAAATGCATATGTTACAGGAACAAATAAACAGATCCAAGAATCTTTGGACAAATTATATACTACCGTACATTTTATAAGCTTTGAATAGTGTCCATTTCAACAAAAATAGAAAGTAAAATATAGAAGCTTTTCAAAATTATTGATTCAAAATTATTAATAAATGGTGGCCATCACAAGAAATTTCTTAGTTACGACACAGGCATTTTTGCAGTGAGAAGCTGATGATCACATATTTGTAGCACTTGGTCTCCAATATATGCATATTAATGAAAATGTGCTATTGTTTCGCATTGTCTTTGTGTTATTTATTATTCCTGGCTTTTAAATGTTTTAATAATTTGTAAAAATTGTCCAGAGTTGCTGGGAATCAGGCAGCATATAATTTACTAAATTATTGTTATGGTTGATTGCATAGGCAGCAGATGTGTTTAGACTGGATTTAGCATTTTAATCCACCTCGAGTAATTCCCAAGGATCTAGGATAGGCAGATGTTGTTTGATGAGGCAGATGTTGTTTGATTATGTTGAAGGTGTCTTCACAGGATATAAGTTGTTCCAAGTCAAGCTTCCTTTTGCAATTGACTGATGGTGATTTTGTCAATGCTGAGGATGATTAAGTGGTATTCCACCTGTCTGGAATTGCACCCAAGGTTCTTATTACTATTGGTAAATATTGTTTTCTTTTGCCACAGTTGTTCTACTTCTGTTTGCATGTTTTTATATTTTTCTCCAGTTCTTTTCCCTCACTTTTGTCTCCAAATGCTTCTGCATCCACTATCCAGATTTTCTTTTGTCTTTCTTATTGACAGTTCTTAAATTTGGGATGTTATATGGCAGGTGCTTGCCTGTTTGAATTTTAAAGCTCTAAAGCACTTTAGTTTCTTCATTTTCTATTTCTTTGTCTGTTTTATGGTCCCACCAGATTCTGCTTGTAGGTAAAAGCTATTTTTTGCAGATGTTTCTGCACATTTTTGCTATTATTGTGGTTTTTTGTACAGTCAGATGTTTAGATTGGCCCTTTTATCTTCCTTTGAGTCCTTCCTAATGACTTGGGATAGGCAGATGTTGTTTGATAGTGTTAAGGGTATAGATATAACCTGTTCCAAGTAAATCTGCTTTCTGTAATCGATTGATGTTGTTTATTATTAGATATGAAAGACCAAGTTAAAGACAGATAGCTAGAAAATATTTGGCCATTAGTAGTGAACAATGACTTGACTAATCTTCAATCAATCAATTACATTACACTAAGAAACGTTCTTACAAACTGCAAACCTTTAGAAAATCATAGAAAAATGCACACATTGCTTCTTCACCAGAAAGTTATATACAACATTTTACAAACTGATATCAAACTGGGAAGAAAATATGAAGAATACAAGAGCGGAACAACTAATTTGGTTCTTAGCATGGGAAGATGATGAAAGTAGTATCAGTAGTGGCTAAGCTAAGATCTTTCCCTGAGCTGTGAAAAATAGAGAAAGTATTAGAAGAGCCAGTTCAATTTCATTTCTTCTGATGGATTTGTGATGTCCAATGTTGCTGAACTATCAGCTCAGCTCAGCTCAGTATAGTCAATCATAATGGTTTGTAAGGGCTGGCAATATCTGGATGATGACCATAGACTAGCTGCCTCTTGCTTTGCCTGAGATATCTGAATTTGAGAAGTCAGGAATGCTACATAAAAAATATTGCTGTTGACTTGGATTTGAGATCACATTAGTCGATGAGAGGACAGAGGTTCTTGTTGTGGTACAACTGTTTCCTTGATTTAGTATGAGTTTTGTTACTGTGAACTGTTCTTTTAATAACCAAAGAACCAAGAGGCATGTTACTTGATCTTTGTGCATGTTTCTTAATATTTGTGTTGATGAACACAGCAGCTTAAGCATGTCTGTCAACCATGTGCTTAATTTATTTCAGCAAGACTTAATTCCAGCTGGGTGCGCATATCTGATGCTTTACAAAGGTGTCAGGATTACCACATATCCTTAATATGGTACACTCTATTAGGTAATCTTCAACAATTTAACTATTATTGTCTTTCCTCCTTGCCTAATTTAAATAATCCAGTTTACATAAACCAGTTTTTACCATACAATTAGGGCTTTAATCCATAACTGTGTTTGTTTTTGCTAATTAGTGCCAATACTGGGATAATCAGTTGAATTATACCACATAGACACCTAATCTCCCCTGGGATTTCTGACAAACTTCAACAGACAGTTTAAATTGCAGAGTTGGCAAAGAGCTACAACACAGAGAAAACTAAGTGCACCTTCTGTCTATAAAATAAAAACTTCACTGTTTTGTACAAGTGAATAGGAGAAATGTAATCTTCCAACTTGATGAAACTTAGATGCTTTTAGGTGTACTGTAAACTATCTGTGCTAAAATTGTTTGCATAGATAATCAGGTTAAGAATTAGAGATACTTTGTTACAATTAGATTTTTTTTTTAAGCCTGTAAGAAAACACTATATAAATAAGAAAGGCAGGTTCACTGAGTGTAAATAAATTTTTGTTCTTGGTTGAAAAGTCCCTACTTGAAGTAATGTGAAAGAAGGGTTATTACTGAAGTAAAGAAGTGAGTATTTCAAGCATGCGTTTTTCACTGATAGAATCTATTGGTAGTATATCATGTCACAATTTCTTCAGAAACTAAGTGATTATTCCTAAATATTTCATTTTGTTGTATTCCGACTAAAAGCTGAATTTTATTGTCATCAAGTCTGAACACAAACTTTTCAGTGTACCTGATCAGGTTCACTACTGTTTCACTGATTGAATGAAGAAAAAAAAATGTGGACAAAATATTAGATGCGGAACAGCAAAATTGTGAATTTAAAACCCTGATAACGTATGAAGTAGATTGAATGACTGAGTTTTGTCATTTTTGAGCTATCTGCATGGATCCCGCAGCATTATTGAGAGTCAAGATGGACAGACTTTTCATTACTGGACTTGTGAATATTATTCATTAATTAAGCAATAGAACTATATTACTTGGCTTAATTAAAAGTGCATAGGCAGAAAACTCATGTTTTTTATCTTATGTTCTTTTGAAAAACGTGGTAGCATATTTGGATACATGACCTTTAGTAATGCTGAAAAAAATAATTTGCTTAATTTTGCCCAAAGGCATATGAAATTGTTTGTAGTACATGGGTACATATTCAAATTAAATTAGTAAGAAAATTGTCAGGAAGTAAATGCTGAGTTTTATTTAAAAGTATAGCAAACATCTAATTATAATTCAGCAAGAGCAAACAGCACATCTCGAAATAAATATATTAATTTCAAATATGGTTTGATGTGGTGTCTTCCCATTTCTTTTTTTTATTTTTAAAATAATGGTTTGGGTTTTTTTTTTGTAAGAAATTACATGTTGTCTGGGTGTTTAATGTTGATTTGTCTTGCAAACTTTGACAATAGCCTTGTAAACTACGTTTTTCCTGTGCAGTAATATTAATGAAAATTGCAATCTATATTCACTTTCCTGGAAGTAAATTTCCTTGAATAATTGAGATGTGCAAAGACTTGATCCATAAAATTTTAAGCTTGATCAGTTAAAGACTATTCATGTGTTTACCTGATGTCTTGAATTGAATGTCTTCATTTCAAATCTTCACTTAACCATGAAGGTAATTGAAAATCGTGATGATATTTTATTCAGTTACCATGTCTTGATAATTTGAACACAGTGATGGAAAAGTGGTATAGAATGATTATGGTTATGAAGTAGTGAACTTTTGGGAGCTTTGAGTAACTTCATCAAAACAGATGCTATATTTAAATTTAGTTTCGTATACCTTAGTACCAGATTGATTCCAAAGTGCTGATAATGCTATTACATTTGTGATGTGATTTTGCTGTGGATTAAGGCTGATCATATTAAGTTCAACTAATCCTTTTTTAATTAATCCAGTTTTAGTTTTAAAAATGTATATATTAGATTACAGCAGGGACTGAGTATTTTCAGAAACAGAAAGAAAGAAAAGTAATGTGCTGTGGACCACAATTGGCCTTATGTAAAGTGGACTTATGCTAATATTGGTATAATTTAGTTTGCATTAATTTGACAGAAAGTCCCACTGAACTGTTCGTTCATTCATTCATTCATTCATTCATTCATTCATTCAAGTAAGTTATATAGTCGTTATCTCTGTGCCTCTGTGGCACAGTGGTTAGAGTGCAGTACTGCAAGCTTCTTCTGCTGCAGCCAGCTGCCTACAATTTGGCAGTTCAAATCCCACCAGGCTCAAGGTTGACTCAGCCTTCCATCTTTCTGAGGTGGGTGAAATGATGACCCAAATTGTTGGGGGCAATATGCTGACTCTGTCAACTGCTTAGAGAGGGCTGTAAAGCACTATAAAGCAGTATATAAGTCTAAGTGCTATTGCTATTGCTATCTCAATCAGTAACTGCTATGTTGCAAAAGTAAAATTTCTTGTGAAACTTTTTTTTAAAAATCCCTGAAAACTTTTTTGTAAGAATAGAAAATTTTTACTCATAACATGTCCACAGAATATACTAAAATTGCCATTTGATTCAAACATTCGTAATCTATGCTTTGTTCTGTTGAATCTTTTCATTGAGTCCTCAAGAGTTGGCAGTAAATTAATTATGCATACTTTAGTCAGAAAGCATTTTTTTTTTTGAGAGGGGCATATTTCTAAGTATGCAGTCCATGGAGATTGTTATATTGCACTTGTTACTGTATTTGAAATGACAGGTTCCAAATTGCCTTTTCAATCCGATAACATTTCTGCTTTACATTTCCAAATCTACAATAATGAAGACTTTCAAGTCTTCTGACAAAATTGATGTAACAGAACAATATGACTGTTGTTGCTGCTATTCATATTTTGAAACTTCTTACAGGACACAAAAAAACTTTTATGGTTGGCTGAGCGATAGAGCTTGGAGCGTACAATAATTTGCCTCTTCCCCAAGTCATGTTGATGCTTACAAAGAAACATGAAAAAAAAAAAAAGTTGTGTCAAATCTTCCTTATCCTTGCCAGAGAAACTGCAGGCTTATGAAGAATGCCTTCCTGCTTGAGGTCAGGATATGGTAACTTGTAATCTTGATATAAGCTGACAGATCAGGACTGTCTTTTGGAACTTGTTCATTGACTGGGAACCCTCTACAGTTCTGGTTTAGGTGGTTCCTTTAATTCATAATGGCATGCGGTCTCTTCCTTTGTGCTACATTAAAAACCACTTAGGGCTTAAAAGTAAGGCTATCATTCCCATCTTTTTATAGGAACATCAACATGAATCAACACTGATGCTGAATTGAGACGAATCTGTGAAATGAAATACTGCACTGATGTATGACAAACGAGAATTAACTTAAGGAACAGGGGTGGGATTCAAATTCCTTAACAACCAGTTTGTGGGTGTGGCCTAATTTGTGGGTGAGGCTTGGTGGTGACTGGATGGGCATGACTTGCTGACTGGGCATGGCTTGGTGGTCACATGACTAGCTGGGCATGGCTTATATGTAAATATTATAATTATTTATGTAAATATTGAATGTTTTATAAAAAAGAGCAACTTTTACCCAAAATCAGGCAAAGCAGGCTGGCAGATTGATTTGCTCACAGAATCACAGATTCACTGAGAAGATCTACCATTCTGCAATCTATTGCCTGAGTCTGTCACATAAAATTTGCTTGCAAGCAAACTCACAAAATTAACTCACAACACACCATGTATGTAAATATTGAATTTTTTATAAAAAAGAGCAACTTTTACCCAAAATCAGGCAGAGCAGGCAGGCAGATTGAGTTGCTCACAGAATCACAGATTCATTCAGAGATCTACCATTCTGCAATCAATTGCCTGAGTCTGCACTGAAAAATAGAAGCTAGGAAGGTTCAGTTCTGCTTTTAGATTAGCTAGAAAGCAAGAAATCCAACGATTTCCTGCTTTCTAGCTAATCTAGTCAGAACAGCTGATGGTCAGAAAAAAAAGGAAAAACAGCAACTTAGCAGGCAAGTTGGATAGCACCCATGCCAGGTAAGGAGTGACAGGGTGGGGAGGAGAGGGGCCAGCCAATGGTGCAATTTGCCGGGTCTCTGAACTGCGTCGAATCGTAACCTGGTTCTATAGAACTGGGACGACCAGGTAGAATCCCACCCTTGTTAACGAGAAAAAGAAACCAAATGAAAAGAATTACAAAATGACAATGGTGATAGAATTAATCTTTCTCTGCCCCTTTCAGTTGGAATTATGATACTTCCATGATGCCCTTGCTGTTTTAAAATGTCTTTTCAGATGTTCTGAAAACACCTATCCATTCTTTTTTTTCTGTTTCAAAGAAAGCAGATTTTGATGAGATAAACACCCACAATGGACTGAATCATACATTATTTCACCAAATACTACAGAAGATGTTATTCTGGGAATTTTGAGGAGAGAGGTTTTGGCCCCAGATGAACCCACTTTTGGTTCCACTTGCTGATATGTTTTTCTTTTCCTAGTTTCATGAGGATACTATTCATCCTTCCATATATGTAGTGTTTATCTATGCATTAATTTAGGTAAACCAGTGTCTTAATCTGAAATCGATGTATTTTCTAATGAGCTTCTATTTAGAAAATAATTTGAAAGATGATATAAACACCTTACTATATTGGAGCCTAGTCAGTTTTGACACAACTGTACTTATGTCATTATGCTGCTGCCAAATGATTTAGACACCATCTTGGAGGAGGAAAAAGAACAAATGTTAAATGAATCAAATATGAAAAAATAGTTTATCTGCTTCAGGAGGTAGAGTCTCAAGGTTTAGATACAATACTTTATTTCAAAGCTTTGCATCTGGTTCGCCTTATCTGGATTTAGAAGCTATGCAGAATTATACAGGTTAATATTTGAGTGGAAATACGGGAGAAAAAAATATAACCTAACCCAGAAGGCGGCAGTGGGAAACTACTTATGTGTTCGGGCCAACAATATCACCCAATTGTATCTATAATCATCAGGAGCTTCACTTCACATGAACTTATCTTTATATTCTCCAATTTTCCTCACTTAAATTCGAATACCAAAAGTGAGGGAGTGTATAAGAGACAGAGCTCTTATTCACTTTGTATTTCTTTCGTTCTAAATATTGGAACCCATTTCCTGATTCACAAATTATAACCTAGGTTAAAAAATGACTTGATGTCATTGAATCTAATGCACCCACATATTATTAATATATTATTTTGTAAATAGAAATTGGCAGATTCAAAACTGGATGCTGGAAAACATTCTCAGAAAGTTTAGAATCTTATACAGTAATAATACTGCAAATAGCCATTATAAACTTTGTTAAAGAACCAGATTTCAAGAAATAAAGAACAAGTAGGGCGATATTCACAGAGATAAAAGAATAATAATAATTTTATTCTGATCTAATTAGTAAGTAAAAATCATAGGCAAACCTTGGTACTCTTTCTTTTAAAAAAAGTAGGTCTTTTTCAACAGATATGAAATATTTACTGGGCTTTGTGAACTTCTAAATTTGTGAACTTCTAGGAATTACTAAAAAGAAAACCACAATTCTGCCAACAATAGTATGGCACATAACTATATATAAACAGGAAGCAAGCTGCACAGACATTAGCACTGGTGATATTATCTAGTTGAACATTAAAAGGTCTGCAATAAACAGCCAATCTCAAAAAGCACCCTGGACTACACCATACCTCTTAACATGTTTACCTTTCTTTTATATGTGAATTTATTTCAGAGGTTTTTATGTGTATATATATATATATATATACTGGTATACATGCACACATGCACATGCATGTACTGATTAGGAGAGACCCAGGGTCTACCTCTATAATACATTGCCTATACTTTTTCCCCTTAGGGTAATATTTTATATTTGCAGTATTTTATGCACCTTTATTCTAAACTCAGTGTCAGTGTTGATTAATGTTGGTATCCCATCAAAGATAGGAAAGGTAGCCTCACTTTTGAGCCCTCAGTGGGTTTTAATACAGCACAAAGGAAGACCACATGTCATTATGAATTAAAGGAACCACATAAGCCAAGAGTGTAGATAGTTCCCAGTCAATGGACATGATCCAGAAGACAGCCTGATCTGTCAGCTTGCATCAGATTTACAAGTTATAACTTGACTCCAGGCAGGCAGGCAGGCATCCATCATAAGCCTGCAGTTTCTCTGAAAGGAGAAGGAAGAATTGATGTGACTTATTTTTCCCATGTTTTTCTGTAAGCACATAAGCTGCCGGCCACCTGGTATTCTGGTTTCTAACATGCATGCATGCACCAAAACCAGTTGGCTGGCGCACACATGTGCACCGGGGAGCTGCTCTTCCAGTTTCTGCTGCTCTCACACATGTGAAGACCAGCTGGCTGGTGTGCTTGCATGTGCCGGAACCCAGAAGAACTCTGTCTGCCACTACCGGAATATGTGGCATCATGGTACTATATTATACACGTATCTGTGTACATACTATACACAGATACATGTACATACATAAATATGTACAGACAGAACTTTTTTTTGCCTTTGAATTATCAACACTAAAAGGCTGCATTTGAAAAAAAATGCTAATATGCAATTGTCTTACTGTGTTCTTGTGAAAGAGGCATCATCTATCATCTTTTAACACCGAATCTGGATACTTTAACATCTGGAAGCAATTGATTATATGAGGGTTTTTTTTTTTTTTTTACATTTTCTAGAGTTCAGGTACCATCAGTGGCTGAAGGATGTGCACTTCTCTGAGCCCTAAGGTCCGAGGCCCTGGCCTCTCCGATATGCACCAGTATAGCCAGTGGTTGGCCAGCAGACATGAGGCTAATTTGTTACCAATGAAGGAAGATTTGGCGCTATGGCTGACAAACTTGCTGGGTAAGATTATTTCTACATACTGTAATTATTGTCAAGCATTTCTAAATTTGATCTTGGACCCAGACATGTAAGTGGAAAAACCTACTCTGAATAAATAATTAAAGTTCTACCATCTGTCTTGTTTATTGTCTAGTTCTGTAGTCTGCTTAGAATTTTAATTTCACTTGCTTTCCTATTTGGAAGGCCACAATGAAATAAATATTTCTTCCTTATTAATTTAGCATATATGATATAATATATGTATGTATATATTGGGTGGGGAGGGGGGAAGGGGAAAAAAGGCTATAGTAAAGCTTTGAGAATTTTGTTTATTTACCTGCTATCAAATATATTTATTATATGTAATTATGCTGTGTTAAAAATCTGCTTTACTGTTTCTTTTGCTGCAAGTGTTGAAGATTTCTTTACATGAACAAGGTGAATTTCATTGGCCTCCTTATGATAGGAGGAACAAGTGACAAGCCATGCATTGCAGGATCATAATGCAAACTGCACCTTAATGTACTTCTTTCCACCATTGATGTAAGTATGAAAGGGTGTAGCCTGTGTTGTGACATCACGATGCATACTTTGATAGCATCATGAATAGCGATGGTTATCACTCTTGTGATACCTTTCCTTGGAATTAAATTGAAGTATGAGAAGCCTGGGAACTGGAAATATAATTAGGCAGTAATATGCAAGGGAATTTACACTTATCCTTGGCTGTAAACCTAAATAAGTGCATGAGACTCCTCTCCAATTGTGACATTTTAATATACATTTAAAGAGAAAATTATCTTTCATCAGATGGAATAAAATGAAAATTGATGGAAAAATAGCACAGCATAATTTTTCTGCATTTGCATTTCAATGTCTGCCTTGGATATCTTCATCTGACTTTTTTTCTGTTCATGTCTCATGCAAACTGGATTCTAATCTCTTTCACATATGTCCTCTATTACAAGACGTAATACAGCAAATATCATGCAGTGAAATATTTTTATGGTTTCAGTACATTTTCATTACTATTTAGTGCTTTTGAATAAGTGCAAAGAGCTAAAATATGATTTTTTTTTAAAAAAAAAGGACAGTTCAAAAACAATTTTAAAAAATAAGGCTTTTGTAGGGATTGAGGAATATATTATTCTATGATTTTCTGGGCTGAATGTCCAAAATCAAGGGTCTTCTAAGAATATTTCACTATGCACTACTTGAATAATTAAGAAGCATATATATGTTTGTTGTCATTATTTTATATATGATTTATATACAAATAAAAAGTGTTGGTATTTACTCTTACCAATCATTTAGATGGATCTTGGGGATAAAATTGTATTTATATTTGAAATAGTTTGAGAAAGCAATGAGTCTCGATTCTGATTTTTGCCTTAAATGCTCAGCTTTCTAATTATATTGACTTTAGTTGTGGCATTTTGCCATAATTGTGCCATGTACTGCTTTCTAGTGAACTACTGATGATTTAGCACCTGTGTGTGTGAGAGAAAAAAGAACAAACCAGATTTTATCTTTTTTTCTGGCACAGAATGCCTTTATTCTAGTCAAAATGTTTCATTTGCCTTCCATACATCTTCACTCTTTGTTAGATTAAATAGGCAGTGTAGAGTGTAGGTAGAGTGCTTGGACCCAGGCATTTTCTGGCCCATTCTCCAGTTCATGTGCTACAGAGGTTTGGTATCATATAGTGATTATAATAGGATCTCAAGCTAAGGTTATAAGCTTACAACAGGAAGGCTGTTTCTAGACATCTAATTTGCATATCTCCTTATAGCAATTTCATCCTTGATGTTGCCATTCTCGGTTCACTCCATATTTTTTTTCCTTTCATGTTTCTTTCCAGCAACTGGCGTGTGTGTGTGTGTGTGTGTGTGTGTGTGTGTGTAAAAGCAATGGCCCAATGCAAAATAAAATCTGCATCTAGATGTAAACAAATAACTGGTTTGGAAATAATACTATGGTTATGAACCATGATGATCAGAAACACAATTTGAATCACAAGTAACATTACAACAACTTTATTCAACCAATCTTGGCCATGCTTAGGAAACCCACATTTTTTTAGTATGGGAAAATAATTATACTAACTAGTTTATAGCATTAAAATTTCCAGATATGGTGAGACTTTCAAGTCTCAAAATTTCAGTGAAGAATTGTCCAAGCCAACTTGGACAGCCTCAAGGTAGAGAAGAATGCTCTGCAGAGATATTGGAAAGAAAATATAGATTATTGCAAATGAAGTATTTTGATGAAGAAAAGTTTAGTAAAATGTATTGTATTATTCAATAGAAGTTACAATATCTCTATTGAAATACAAATCAGAACATAATGAAGTATTAACATTGGTTTTATTACAGTCATTTTATAACATTTTATCTTAGTATATTCATCCTGCATCCATTTGTTTGATGAGAAATTCAATGTTGGTCCAGAATTCCCAGGAGTATGTAATATTTAATCCAAGGGATTGCTGAACAATAACCTGGAACACCTCCAGTTAATAGCCTTGATTTTATTTGGCTTAAAGATTCAGGATTCCATTGGGTACGATTCAATTTGAGATTCATCAGTAACCCAATTCAGTTCAAACTGATTAAAAATTCCACTGAAAAAGTTTTGATTGTAGACCTTGATACAGAAACTTCAAAACATTTGAAGTCTGATCACTGTTTGGCAAAATGAAATGAAAGTAGCAAGAAAGGTTAAAGTTTTGGCTAACCCTAATTTTTTCAAGTTTCAGTTGAAGATTTTCAAGCATTTTATCAGTGAGGGGATGGCCAAAAGCAAGTAGTTTTCCAACATGCTAGTATAATTACCCTTCCACCCTTGAAAAATTATGGATTTTCTAAGCATGGCTAATTCAGACTACTTCAGGCCACAATGGACTGCAGAAAATATCCATTAATTTATGGGAAAAGTGGAAAGATGCTATTCATTTGAGTTGCTAGGATCAGAAGAGCCAATAACACCTTCATATTACCAATGGGAAATTAACTATTTATTTAGTCTTATTCAAGTAGTAGCCCTTCACTGATTGCCAGAAGACTTAAAGCTTAATAATGCAGAATTTAAAAGTAAGGACAGTCTTGGGTCCATATTTAGAAAGCTGAAAAGTGAGCCAAACTTCTAGTTCTGTTGGCAGGATCTACACAAAAAGTGTAAGTGCCTATTTCCTTGAGACAGAGAAATTTAGGATTCATATCTGGCTATATTAAAAGAATTGAGAGCTGAAAAAGTGATACTCAAAATTATTGTCAGTCTCCCCTACCCAGAAAATCTCAGATAGGCACAGAATTTAATGTAGTAAATGTCATTGGTTACTTCCTTGTGTCAGTATTTCTCCATCATCTACCATGGAAACAATTATGGATGTTGGAAGATGTAGTTCATTCACATTGGGAGAGCCATACATTTTCCTCTTGTATGTTACAGAGTAGCCTAAGGCTATTTCTCAGTTTGTGTGAAAAATCTCTGAGTTTCCTGAAACAGTCCTATGAGAAAAAGCATTCCAGTCTGTAATATACTTGGCACTTCTTCCCTACTACTTCGAAGGAAAATTATTGGTAATTATGGAGAAAATGTCTTTCACTATTTTATGCTTCTCTTCCTGTGCACGGATTTTGTTTAAATACAGTTAAGCAGTCATCTTTCACTTTTTAGAACAGATGTCTGCTTGGCAGGCTTTCAATATGGTGTCTGCCAATAGGCTAAAGCTTAGATGCACATTAAACACTTTTTTCTTATGTACATACCCACCAAGCTTTTCCCTTTCAGAATTGGTAAAATTAGGCAAATGTAGAAAAGGAAGATAGAATTAGACAAATAAATTAAGACATGAGGTAGGGAAAAGAAAAAGGAGTACATAAATGGAATATTCACATGTTAAACAAGACATTCCATAAGCCAATCGTCATGACCTTTAACTTAGTGAAATGGTGCATTAGAGGGCAACAATGTTTGAAACAAGGTGCTTCAAATGGGCTAACTTATAGACTGTGTCCAAACTAGAGAACCCAGAAATCTCAAAGGAATAATATTTGGGGAATTTGTGGCTCCTTCGGCACTGTGGGCTGTTGCTGTGCTGCTTTGTTATATATTGTATATATGGCACTAAAAGGTGACCTGGATTCTGAAGAAGCAGCATTTTTTCCTATCTGTTGTCTTTGAATTTTCTCAGAAGATTCAGGTGATAAATAAATGGAAATGAAGTCTGGAGCTGATAGACGAGGAATAGAACTGAATGTGAGTTAGCACAAGTATGAGCTCAGACTGAATACCATGCTGGTACTGCTCTTACTTTTCTGGTACTACATTGCTGAGCTGTTAACCTGGTTTAGGGGCAGACAAGAACAGAAAGATATGCTGTCTAGTTACTAGCAGTTTGCTGATAAAGTCACTTAGATTTACTGAGATCTTGTTTCTTTGTAGAAAGAATCTATGAAGCTGACTAGGCAACATCTTACATTAGTGAGATTTTTTTGGAGGGCTGTGGAATCTGATGGAATGGTTTGTCCTTTTGTTTCTTAGTGGGGTTTTTTTTAAGTGTATTTTTAAACAAAATTTCTGTTGGGTGGATTTGACGAGATTTAGGCAGTGGCCAAGTTGAAACAAACAAATACAAACTTGGGCTTTTGAGGACCTAATCCCCAAAACATATTTATTTAAGCCATTTTATCTTGTTTTTAGGCCAAAAATAGTTAACTGAGAGGCTTGTAAGGCCTTTCATCTTGAAGCTTACTGTTTAAAAGCTTAAACAAAAGCGGGAGAAAAAAACAAGGATGTTGCTGATGATATTTTCTAAGAGGAAGGTAATACAAATGTTAAGTTCTGATTATTCTCAAACTGAATCTATGTATCCTTTCAGCTGGCCTTTATTCTTCTCACCTATATTTTTTTTTTTGCTTTTAATGTTTTTTTTTTCCTTTGCGTTTTTGGTCTTGAGTTCTCACTTTGTCAGCTTCTTCTCTTATCAAGACAAGATGATTCTTTGGAAGTCTTTCAGAAGTCAATTGGGAAAGGAATAGGTCAACATGGGACACTGGACAATGGCAATTCATCTATTTTATTAAATATATTAGTACAAATAAGGGTGAAATAATAACAGTAATTAACAAGAGCAGCAAGATGATGTAGGGAGGCTAAGGCAATAAACAGATTCCTCATAGCAGATGTTCATTCTCAACATATGGAAAAAACTATGTGGTACACTAGCCTTTTCCAAGCTGGAAGCCTTATTTATATGTGAACTTCAGCTCCCAAAAAATTCAGCATGTTGGCTGCAAATATTGAGAGTTGAAGACCACATATCTGGCAGATGCCAAATTGAGGGAGATTGACTTATATGCAATTGGCATTTCTTCAGTCCTTTAAAATGCCTTTTTTTTCTGTGAGGAAAGTATGAGGAAGAGCTATTGAGAGCACTTCTAGGATTAAGAATCTATTGGATATGCACAATACCTTTTCTATAATCATTTCAATAAACATTTTATGTAAGACTTCCTCCTCCTATGTTTATTAAATAGTTAACTTACAAGAGTAAGCCATTACACAAAGAGAAGGAAAAGTGGGAGAGACGACTGATGAGAACAGCATGTTTTCATGAAAAGCTCTCTGATAAAGTGAAAGGGTAAATTTAAAAAAATATGAAAATGGACATATAGCAGAAACAAAATATCAGGAAATAGCCTGAATTTATAAGCATGGATTTGGGAAGACAAAGGCCCAGAAGGAGCTGAGGCTTACAGGGTGAATGTCCAAAACAATAGCAGTCATTTAAATATGTGCAAAACAAGAGAAAAGTTGAACTATGTTTTGGAGAAGATACCAAAGTGGTTAGAGAAAGCTGGGAGAAAGCTGAACTGCTTAATTCCTATTTTGCCTCTGACTTTTTGGGAAGATTTAAAAAAATGGTCCATCTTGTAAGCAGCTGCAGGAGAGACATGCAGGTCAAAATTGGCAAGAAAGTGGAGAGAGAACACTAGCTTCTTTGAATGAATTCAATTTGCTGGAACCAGATGGATTACATCCCACGGTAAAGAAATTGGCACATATGATCTCAGAACCACTAACTGTAATCTTAGAGAACTGCTGGTATATGGGGGATATGCTAGAAGATTAAAGAAGAGCTAACATCTTTAAAAAAGGAGAAAAAGTGGATTCAGGAAAATGCATATCATGCAGGGCTTGATTTCAATATCTGGTTAGAACCTAGAAAAGATAACATAATAGTGGGCTTCCAGGTACTAAGAAAGGGCCAAAGTGAATACTGAAAGCCAGCATTAGTTTCTTAAAAACAGTTTAGTAATGTATCATTTTTTTTACAAACTGATTTGAGTAATAGATCAATGGATGTAATGTGCCTGATCTTCAGTAAGGTAATTGATAAAGTAGACCACTGTCTCTTTCTTGCTAAACTGGGGCAAAGTGGGATAGATGATTCCAGTACCCAATGGATCTGCAGTTGGTTGAATAACCATCATGTGGTGCTTAATGGATTTATGCCTAAGTGGAAAGAGATATGCAGTTGTTCAACATTTTTATGAATCATTGAGATGGGTAGAAGGGATGCAGAGTACACCAATGTTAGGGGACAGTAGTGCTGCCACCTCATAAAACAGGATCAGGATTCAAAATCTCTATAGATTTGCACTTAGGTAGGAAAAGGCAGATATAGAGATATAATGTAGGATATACCTGGTTCATCAGACATTTGTGAGAAGACTCTGAGTATCTGAGTAGCAGTGCTCTTCAACTGCTAAAGAGCCAAGAGTCTTAGACTGCACTGACAAAGGTATAACATTGCAATTTGCTGCACTGGTCAGGTATAGGGAAGGCGTAACAGAAGGCAGGGGTGAAGTTAAGAGGGATCAACCTAGAACTTCTACAGAAACAGAAGTCCTAAGTCCAACCCTTCTTGAATTTTATTGATGCTTATTTAACTCTTAGCAGGTGCTAAGCATTAGTTGAGAAGATTCCTAATTGTGTAAGAATGGAATAATTACTATACATAATTAGCAGTACATCAGTTTAATGAGACTTTTACATGTGGACCTAATCTTTCACACCTGACATCAGACCACACCTGATATAACAGTTTTGTTTGCCACAATAAAAAAAGGATGCTGGGGAACTGGAGAAAGCTCAGAGAAAAGCAACAACAATGGAGAGAGGCTTGGAGACTAAATCTTACAAAGAATGGTTAAAATATCTGAGTATGTTTAGCCTAAAGAAGAGAAGGGGAAATATATGATAGTAGCCTCAAATATTTATCAAAATTATATCACTCTCTCACTATCACTCCATCTCACTGAAGTGATACACTAAATGGTGCACCACAATGGATAAAACAGCCAATATAAAAACATCAGATAAGGAATGATAAACAGAGTTAGGATCAATACTTGGAAGGGCTGTGATAGGGAAAACGGGATTTATTCTCCATAGTGCTCAAAGGTAGGACAAAAATCAGTTGGTAAAAGCTTTTCCAAGAAATCAAAACTCAAAATAAGGATTAATATTGTGACCGTGAGACCTATTAAGAAGTGGAACTGCTTTCTTGCTGAAGTCATATAGGAGATTTTCAAACAAAGGCTGCATGGCTGCTGTTCCCTTTTTGCTGGCCTATTATTAAAAATCTCATCCAAAAAGTTTCTGCTTGACACAGATCTAATCAATTGGTGCAGTATATTTGCAATTATAAGTGCATATCTCTGCCAAGATAACTGTCAGCTGTTGATTGATAATCCAATCCTAACCTATTTGACAGGAAAAAACAACACAAGCCAGCCAAAATAAGTTAATATAATCAACCCAAAACTCATTGGTGGGCAAAAGAAGAAATATGGGATGTTTGGAGGGCAATTTATCTGGGATGATCTGAACTCTCTGGGTAGGGAATTGGACTTAGAGTCCTTATACTTGTAAAAGCTATGATACAATGTTTCTTAATTTAGACAATTTCTGGATGTGTGGCTCTCAGTTTAAGCAATGGTCAGGCTGGCAGGAAACTTGGAAGTTGAAGTCCACACATCTTAGAAGCTGCTGAGATTGGAAAGATTTTCTGTGTGGACAAATTGAGACTGTAAAGGGCAGATGGTTTTAACAAAAACCTGAAAGTACTGGTTATTTAAAGCTTCAGGCTACCCTTATATTAGATACAAAAAAAGTTGGGTGGGTCTGTAGCTCTGGGCTTAGAGGGTTTCTCAGATGAGATTAGTAACAGCATAGCTCTCTCTTAAAGTGCTTCCATATTGTAATTTAATGAAAAAAGTTGACTCCCATTAATTATTGTGGTATTAAAAGGTGTGCAAACATTTTGCTGCAATGAGTAATGCATATGTTAGGCACCTCAAAGCTTTAAGGAGAGTTCAAAGCTAGCTCTGTGTTCATTTTAACATACTGGCTAGACATGGATCAGGACTGAGAAAACAATAGGAATTGCAAAAGCTATTTCCATCCCTCTAGAGAGCTCTTGCCTTTAGCCCACTGATCATCCATCACCTGGCCAGCTATCAGCAGTGCTGAGACAGCTGTCTTGATTAGATTGCTGAGAGAGCACAGGCCTTCTTCCCATCAGTCTTTATAATGTAAAGATATCTATAGTATTCTGTTTGGCCTTTCGTGTATGGGGTAGACTTTTAGGTTTGTTGTCCCTGGTGAATGTAACATGTAGCATTCTTTTGCATACATATTTCTAAAGACTTCAGGTTAAGTCTTGAAAATTAGGTCAGGTTTTGAAAATCCACGTTTTGTCTGAAACCTAAACTTTTCAAGAGAGAGAGAAAATCAGTACACCAAAAAATAATCCTATCCTACTAACTCATAGGAATGCTTATTGTACCTCAGTTTATCTTTTGGGGCAAAAAGGTCACTTATGATGTCACGTATTATTTGGGTTTTTGGAGGAGATACTGGAGATCAGTGACTGAATTGGTAGTCACCCAAGTTGTTTGAAGTTATTTTGCTAGGAAAGAAAACTGTAATTCGTAATTTGCAATTCAGCTTTTGTGTGGAAAGATAAAATAGTTATGTAGACCAGGGGTCGCCAACCTTTTGAACCTCAGGGACCACCAAACTCATAATTTTAGATCCCAGGGACCACTAACCTGTTCTGTGGGCATGGCCTAATTTGTGGGTGTGGCTTGGTGATCATGTGACTGGCTGGGCATGGCTTGTATGTAAATATTATAAATATTTATATAAATATTGAATTTTTTATAAAAAAGAGCAACTTTTACCCAAAATCAGGCAAAGCAGGCAGATTGAGTTGCTCACAGAATCACAGATTCATTCAGAGATCTATCCATCTGCCATTGGCTAGCTCAGTCTGTCACATAAAATTTGCTTACAAGCAAACTCATAAAATTTGCTAGCAAACAAACTCACAAAATTAACTCACAACAAACCATGCATGTAAATATTGAATTTTTTATTTTAAAAAGAGCAACTTTTACCCAAAATCAGGCAAAGCAGGCAGATTGAGTTGCTCACAGAATCATTCAGTGATCTATGTATCTGCCACCGGCTAGCTCAGTCTCTCAAATTTGCTTGCCATGAGTCTGCACTGAATTTGATTGCAAGCAAACCTTCAGTCCTAAGGGAGATTCGGCTGTGCTGAGCCGAAGATCTAAAGACTAGCTAGAAAGCAAGAAGTCTAACCATTTCCTGCTTCCTAGCTAATCTAAATCTCCCAGCACAGCAGAACAGATGATGGTTGGAAAAAGGAAAAATAGCAACTTAGCAGGGAAGTTTACTGGGCAAGGAGTGAGTGGGCAGGAAGGGTTCCTGTGGGCCATGTGGATGATGCAGGCTTGTGTTTCTGTGCAGCCTGGATTAATTGCTTTGTGGGGGTGCTTTGTGGGTGAGATTTCTCTGCAGCCCACCAAATTTTTCTCATGGCCCCCCAGTGGGCCACAGCCCACCAGTTAGCGACCGCTGATGTAGACCTTTACCTTAAAAGGTTTATGAAACAAACATAGAGCTGCCAGATATTCCAAAAGAAAAGGAAACGAACTATCGCTTGGAAATCAGTAAAATCCAGAAATTGCTAATATTCCATAACATGAAAGTTGTGAATCACATTTTATAGATTGATTTGAAAAGTGTTTTTCAACATGATCGGCCCATATGTGATTGGCTACAACTCCATATCACCTGCAACCCACATGTTTATGGTGGTTGCAGTCCAGAATATCAAGAGTGCGTTAATTTAGAGTAAATTGGGACAACAAGCCAACTTTTTGGCTTCAAAAAAGTATTATGTGGTTTTCTGCTGAGTCAAAAGCTTTCTTTTATATCTTTTAAAGATGGAATTTATAACCTGAAATTATTATCAAAATCCATATTCCCAATAACACTGAAGCAACTGATTATTTAGGATAGCTTTCTCCAGTCAATGGCTCTGGTAGCTGCAGTTTTAGTCCAACAGAGTTATAGTACCAGATGTCTTAGCTACACTGCACTGACTTGAATTTGCTATCAAATAGCAAATTCCTTAGTACCTTACGGGAGAATACAGCTTATAATAAAATCATTCACTACTACCCAGCATTTCAAGAAGAACCATGTTTTTGCAAGCAGACTTTTTTTAAAAAAACTTTGGACTTATAGCTATTGTGTAATTATTAATCTAGCAGCCTTTTCCACTTCAGAATCATATAACTAAGACACTGCAGCAGAAGCCCAAAAAGCACAATCTACTTACATTTTCAAAATCTCTCTATGCCCAGATCTCCCCAGAATGATCAGATCCAAAATTTTCAAGCCTATTTTAGGATTAGTGAGATTAGGAAATTGAATGCATGTCCTTAAAAAGTCCCCCCAAAATGAGACTTTGTTTTCCCCCTTTGGGAGGAATTTTGAAGGGGAAATTTTTTTTTGCAAGGGATCTGTTTTATCAATTCATTCATGCAAATCCTGAAAAATGTAGTTGAAAATGTTAGTTCTGCTTATTCTGGTGATTTCCTTTATTCATGTTTTTCTTTGGATCTGTTAAATAAATAAACATTACAGCCTCATTTTTAAATAAAATAAACAGGGAAGGTTCTCTCCAGAAGTCAGGACTGAATCCTGGTGACTACATAGTCATTTCTTGGCAGTAAGGCAAAAGATTTGTCACTGCTTTCGTCTGAGGTGTTTCTTTGACTTCCATTCTGGCCCACTGCCTTGGGATTTTCTGGTTTCTCTTATCCAATATTAACTATATTGGATTCTGCTTAGACTTTGTGGGATCAGCCAGGGTCAGCAGAATCTCAGTGCCAAAACATTTTTATAGTTAATACCAACCCCCTATAAAATTATACAATTTAATAATAAAGTAAAGTTCTACATTATTGAGTCTGCCATCTGCATCTCTATAACTATCTGGCTTGGTTCTGCAACCCAAAAAAAACAGATACAGATTTCAGAGGATAATTAGAACTGCAGAAAAAATAATTACTACCAACCTGCCTTTCATTGAGGACTTGTATACTGCACGAGTCAAAAAGAGGGCTGTGAAAATATTTACAGACCCCTCACATCCTGGACATAAACTGTTTCAACTCCTACCCTCAAAACAACGCTATAGAGCACTGCACACCAGAACAACTAGACACAAGAACAGTTTTTTCCCCAACACTCTGCTAAACAAATATTTCCCTCAACACTGTCAAACTATTTACTAAGTCTGCATTACTATTACTATTAATCTTCTCATTGTTCCTGTCACCTATCTCCTCCCACTTGTGACTGAATGACTGTAACTTTGTTGTTTGTACCCTTGTAATTTATATTGTTTCCTAGTATGATTTGATTGCTTATTTGTACCCTATGATTATCATTAAGTGTTGTACCTTATGATTCTTGACGATTGTATCTTTTCTTTTTATATACACTGAGAGCTTGTGCACCAAAGACAAATTCCTTGTGTGTCCAAACACACTTGGCCAATAAAGAATTCTATTCTATTCTATTCTATTCTATTCTATTCTATTCTATTCTATTCTATTCTATTCTATTCTATTCTATTCCATTCTAAACAATTCAAGTTGTTCCATTCACTTTCTGCCTGACTTCTCCCACTTTTGAAACAGGGATTTTGCATGCAAGATAGTCTCTTGAATTGATAGAACTTGTATGTGTGGGTTGTGTGTTGAATAAGTGAAACTAATTCTGTTTGTTCTACTTTGTGTTAGCAAGTAATGCCTATCAGCATGCAGCCATACTGTATGGACAGCATCTCTCAAATAATTCCAGGGAAGGAAGTGAATCCATTTCTTTCTGCTCATGAACTTGTGACATCACTTTCCCTAGAATCTGAATATTAAGTGAGAATTAGAAATGTCACTGCTAAATGGTGGTTGTTAGGTAATTCATTAGCTTATTGCTCATCATCACATAGAGTCCTTAGTGCATGGAAAGCTGATTAGCATGCCATTATAAAGAGCTTTGCTTCTCATTTCCCCATGTCCTGTTTGACATACGGACTTTAGGCAGACAGGTAGGGTGCTGGTATTGGAGGGCAGGACTGCAATTCCATAAAAGAGAAACAACATAATTTCAAAATATTTCACTAGACCTTTGAAAGGAGGTTGAAGTCTCCTGGATTTCAAAGATGATTGTTGTAGATAAGAAAGAAATGTTCCTTGTTGAGCTCACAGTCTTTATACTGAAGGCTGGTGCAGCTCACTTATTTTTCAGGTATAGATGTTGAAAGCAAAATTCATTAATTTTAATGTGCAGGTTTTTGGTGGTTAACAGCCTTTCAGAACCTGATCAACTTTTTTTTGTTATTTACTTTGTAAAATAAAGCGATGAAGTAGGAGAGAACCATAAATCATGAAAAGGGATATGATTAGGATATCATATGACCATTTTACTCATGCTTAAAGGTATAAGCAGCATTTGTGCTAAATGAAACTTCATTTATAGTATTCTACCATCAAATATTGTAAATGTATTAATAAATTTGTGAATAGATCTTGACTCAGTTAAAATATTTTGTTATGTTGTAAGGGGAAAAAGTGGAGCAACTATTGTATAACAGAGTTTATATACTCAAAAAAGCTTACAGTATAGATCAGTCATTAAAATCAACTATTAGAATTTAATGTGATAACTATAACATACTCATTTTTTGTCGTAATCAAAGAAAAGGCCAGAATGTGTTGCCATGTATTTCTGCAAAAGCAACATGCATTTTATATCTTAAAAGACTAACATTTTAATTATGGCTTCAACATTAGTGTACTTAATTAGATACACAAAAATGGTTTTTTTACATTTCATATTTTTTCATAATGCTCAGCCTTCAAAATTAAACAAATAAATTGATAAATTAAATGTCAAGCTCACTAAATTAGGTTTTGATTTGTTGTATAAACTTGTAAGAGGCAAGTAAAGAAACTCTGCAATTTCCACAATATGATAATAACTATTTAGGTTTTGGTTTAAGGCTTAGGGCAAGCTATAATTTTAAAGAGCACAAAATTACATAACAATTTACCAACTGAGACATTAAAGAAACACAAAAAGCCATGATTCTTTACTGTGACTGAACTTGGAAATCTTCAGACCTGGGGTGGGCTTCAAAAATTTTAGCAAGGGGTTCTCTGCCTGATTGCTGGGTGGGTGTGGCCATAGCAGCCATGGCTTAGTTGGCCTCTTGCACCACAGCAGGGGGAGGAGTTTTTGCTCTTCCCAGCCTCTGGAGGCTTTCCTTGAGCCTATGGAAGGGCAAAAACAACCTCCCCGGGCTCTAGAAGCTCTCTGGAAATCAGAAACAGGCCAATTTCTGGCCTTCCTGAACTTCCAAGAGGCCCATTTTTCACCCTCCCCAAGCCTCCGCATGTCCCCTGCACTTACCTGCAACCAAAATAGGCTGCGTGAGGAATCAGGGGAGGGGTGGGTGAGGCCAGCCAGGAGTGGGTTAGGGGTTTCTCCAAACTGCACAGAATCTTAGCTAGGGATTCCCAAATCCCTGCGGACCCCCCAGAAGCCCACCCCTGTTCAGACCCAATTGAAAAAAAAAAGATATTTTGTTTGGGGATTTGAGGGAGCTTTTTTATTAGACTTTTTAAAGTTCGCATAGATGGAGTTTGTTTTGTTAAGAAATCCTGATGTTGGAATTTTGCCCTAGATGTAAGAGTCAGCTGTATTTTCTTATTTTATGGATGAACCTTTTTTTTTTCTTTCTCAAGGGAAAACACAAACAAACAATCCAGTTGCCCTTTTTGAAAAAACACCTTTGAGACAACTATGACTGAGAATCTCCAGTGGCTTTTTCAGGACAGCTTGGATTAGGAGCTTTAAGCCCCTGTTTTAGATTAAACACAGTTGGTGGGTCATCCTGATTTAATAAAGACTGGATTGAAGTAGTAAAACAATAATATACAACAAGCCATTGTTTATAAACAAAAAAACCCAAAGCCGATATATATCCATCATGAAAATCAATCTGATGTAGTGATTAAGACACCTGGCTAAAAACTGGGTGTCTGTGAGTTCTAGACTCACCATAGGCATGAAGGCAGCTGCTGACTGGACTAATCATTGTTTTCTCCCATGAGCTGTTCAGAGCATCCAGTGATGGGAAGGTGCTTCAGTCTCTTCTAGGAAGGCTGGGCTTAAACTTGAGGACACCCATCCTCTCCACGGGACTCCTCCTTAGCGACCCCAGTTTTAGCTCAGCCTTTCTTCAGACAGGTTGTGTTATTGTTTTCCTGGTCAGAACAGAACACTGGTGATTTAGCTGATTTATTTCTCAGGTCAGATAAAACCACAGTTTCTGTCACCAACTACCCCCACCAACCCTGGGAATCTCCAAAAGTCATTTTGCTAATTTTTTTACGAGTGTTCCAGCCTCCCGAAGCTAAAGCCTCACAAACGCGGAGGCTTATCTTGCCAATCTGCCCTGAGGCTAAAAGCCTCTCATTTCAGAGACACTGCCTTAAACTTCTAAACAAGGAGGCTTATCTCTCCGATCTCCCAGCTGGCTGAGTAAATGCTCTGTCCCTTCGAAGCTTGAAGCCTCAATTTAAAAATGCAGCCTGTTTTCCTTCCCACTTGAGCGGTTTTGCTTTCAGCAGGCTGGGCGGTGATAGCTGCTTTCATTTTCATTCTGCCACGAGGTGGCCGCCATTTTAAAGGCCGCATGGTTAAATTTGCTGAGTAATTGTTACTGTCTATGAGGCAAGTTACCCAACAAGGTTTCCCTTCTTGGGGACCTGGGAAGGGGGGTCCCTACCACCAGTCCACTGGATGATAGAGGACTTGAACTGCTGGATTCCATAGGCAATAAGTGCAGCTAAACTGATCTAATTATCAGTTGCAGACCTCTGGGCCCTCATATAGGTGCCGGGTTTGGAGGGGAGTGTTCTGGTCTCCATATTCGATATTACAAGTACTTTATTCAAAAATTGACTTGATTGACTTAAATTCTACAAATCTTCAAGTTGTTAATATATGTGTGTGTGTGTGTGTGTGTGTGCACACGCGTGCGCATCGGGGAACTATTTATTCCAGGATCCCCTGCCCCTTCAGGGAGCAGGCCCCTAGGTGTTCTAGCCACCTAATTTCGTAGTCTCTTTACATTGCTAAACTATCAAAAGCATTACTATGGCCAGCAACTACAACTCCAGATCTAGACTAACTGCTAAAAATAGAGATAAGTTCATGGAGCCCCAAAAGAACTCTAAGGCAGCAGAGAAAGATGCACGCAGACACCATCAGGCTTTAGAAAGGCAGGTGGAAAAACATACACGAGCAGCTGCACAACCCCACCTCATCATACCTTCTACCTCACAGGCCCAGAACCCTCCAACTGACCCTCTGGATTTATCCAGAAGGAGAAGCATATTGATACAACCTCCCCAGGAGGCTCTTTCTAACATTCTCTCCCCAAGGAGGGCACCAGAGGCAACATTCACGCCAACTGCAGCTGGCCTCAGACAAGAGGAGGAACTTCCGGAGGAAATCCCTGCCAACATGAGGGCGTGGACGGAGCTAACTATTCAGGAGGGCATATCAGCAGTGTCCGACAGGCTATTCAGGCAGGATGAACACCCTCAGATTCGTTTTGCGGATCTCTTTCTGAATGATCTCTGGGCATCACAGATCCACATCTTCATCAGGTACCCTCCGCAGAACTATCATTGCCCAGATGATAGACCCTCAGAGACCCTCCCATACAGGATATGGGAGATCAAGGGGATCTAATAGATCAAATGGAGGAGGGGTCAGTACACACCGTTGACCAGGTATTGTCAGAGGTGGATCTGGTAGAAAGGGGGATGTCTGATGATGAAGGCCTCTCACCTGACCTCCCCATATTTACAGGATTATTCCACCCACAATTATTTAAATCCCTGCTGTTAAAGGCCAAGAACACCGCACGGCTGGATAATATGGGTACCCTTCCCCCACCAAATACTCCCGGGGAAGTAGAAGATCTCATATTCTCTGAACCAGTCACTGAGGCAGAGGTTATTCCTGAGCCACACATAGTTTTCAATTTAGTGCAAAAACAATGGGCTGCAACAGCCTCATATCCCGCTCCCACAGGACAAGATAAAAAATACTATAATTTGGCACCCAAGTTCTCTAAATTTCTAAACACTCTGGAAGTGGACGAGCCTATCATTGCACTTGCATCTTCCTCAGCTATCCCAAGTGAAGCTGAAGGGGCTCTCAAGCCTGAGGAAAAGAGAGCAGAATTAGCCCTCCGCAGGGCACACGTCTCGGATGCATGGGCCATCAGAACGGCCACAGCTGCCTCTTTTTTCACCAGATCATCTCTTAGATGGCTCTGCCACCTGAGGGATACCATTCCAGCCTCAAACATCAGGCCACATCAAGATGTGGCTAAATTAATCACTGCTGCAGAGTTTTTGGCAGACGCTACCTTCAGTGTAACTAAATTTTCCTCTAGGGCCATTGCTTCCCAAATTGAGGCTAGAAGGTTACTTTGCCTCAGGCATTGGCAGATAGAAATCAAGCACAAGTGGTCCCTTGCCTCAGCTCCCATCTCAGAGAACAAACTATTTGGCAGTGCGCTTGAACCCCTCCTAATTGAAACCAGAACCAAAAAGAAAAATTTTCCCTCTCTTTTTCGTCGATCAGAGTCCAGATCACCACAGCCCTTTCATAGGGGTTCCTTTCACCCCTTCTACCAACTCTACTATCCAAGATTTCAAAGACAGCCTGGATTCAGACAACAGACAGATAGAATTGAACCTGGGGACAGATATAGAAGGGGACTTCATCCTAGGAGACAATTCTCCTAAATGCTTCTCCGAGAGCCCAGGATGGGTTAGACTCCTCCTGATGACATCATCAAGCTGGGTCTGTCTTGTATAAAAAGGACTGCCTGTGGGAGTTTCCCCCCAGCTTTGACTCAGCTTCTTTAAATGAAAATCGAGCTGTGTCCCTGAAAGCAATTTAGCAAAGCAGCAACAGCAAATTTGGAACAGCGATTACAAACCTTGAGAGCAGGCTTCCATTCTTCTGCAACGCAGGAAAATATCCCATAATCCAGGGAGACTGTAAGTAAGGGAGAAGCCATAGGCCCTCCCCCGCATCTCTCCCTGAGCGAATTTGGCCGGCGCAATCTAAAGATCGAAACGGAGATAACAGTGCCTCCTAGCTGATTGTAAACAACATGCTTTCCTTTCTACTGCCGATTTTGCAGCTCGGGGCATTTTTTTCTGCCTTAGAGCGAGGATCAGCCATCGCAGGCTGCAATTGTGCGAGGGGGCAATTTGGATCATCTTCTCCTCAGAGCACATGGCAAGCAGCCATCTTAAGTGGCCACACTCATCAACAGCCTACCTGCGCCACAGCAGGCCATAATCAAGGCCTCTACACAGGCAGCACATAGTGAAGGGCACTCCCAGCACCTCCTGTGCTTGTCCATACCAACAATGGAGGAGGATAGAATTCAAAGCTTTCATGCCTGGACAACCAGGGTCTTCAAATAACGAAGAGGAAGAAAAAGAGATAGCACTATCAGTTAATGCAAAGGTAGGTAGAGGCCAGCTGCAACAGGCCTCCAAACCATCTTACTCTCCAAGTGGTCAGGCAGGTACTTCCAAGGGGGTGGATGAAACACTCCAGCCCCTTTTTCATAACAGGGGGGGTCCCAAGCCCGGTCTCTGGAGCCAGTTGAAGAACAGTTTGGGCCTCTAGACCTAAGCAGATCAGGCCCCAATTTTTAAACAGGCCTTTTGGGACCTCTCTTTAGCTTGGCCCTCCATGGCCCAAGGTGTTCTCGACCTAAACTTGAGGCTTCCTTCACCCCTGCTGCAGGCCTTTGCCCCTCAGATCCATCATTCGGTGGCAGACCCAACTACATCCAAGATGTAGTCTCCTTTGCCATCAGACAGGGCCTAGCAGAAGGGCTGCTATGAATTTTTCAACTCTCAAACAGGGCCCAGCCCCCCTTTGCTGGCCTACTACAAGCCAGATCCCCAGAGGGGACTGCTTCACCCACAGGAGCCCAAGGCCCCTTCTGCTCAAATCAGAATGGGGGGATGCTAGAGCAGGGGGACTATACAGAACCATCGGAACGTAGCCTGCTTCTGAACAGGAGGAGGGAGAAATCTGGGACTCCAACCTGTCTGAGGAAGAAGAAGATCTGCTACCCGATCAACCCCCATCAGCCACAAACCATCTTTATTCAAGCCTCTCCTCCACAAGGCACTCGTTACTGCCCAGTGTCCCTAGAGGAGTCTGCCCCCAAACCTCAGGTGGTACAGTCGGGGTCCAGGGATTTTCACTTCTCCAAAAACATAGTCCACTTGAAGGTTCTTCCATCACCCAGTTTTTCTGGATCTGATCAGAATTAATTATCCTCTCCTGCCGCAGGCCCCTACCCATCTTCATATGACAGGCGGTTCTACAATGTGTGTCCTTCCCTTGCTGCCGCTCTTACAGCTCCCTCTGTAGACGCTCCAGTCATGGCTTCCTTCTCCTTGGGCACTCCAACTGAGCCCGAGGATGTACTTTAGGCAGGGGACAAATGTGCCGAGCAGACATTGAAATGTAACCACCAGGCCTCTGCTTTGGTTGTCCGGGCCTTGACTGCTGCATCATTTTTCACAGGTCCTCTATCTGCTGGCTGCACCAGCTACAAGACCGTATATCTCCATCAGTCTTGAGATCACATCAAGATTTCAATAAGATTATAGCAGCAGCGGAATTCACGGGGACGCCACCCTAAGTTCCGCCAGTTCTCCTCCAGGGCCATGGCTTCATCTGTGTCAGGGAAGAGACTGCTATGGTTACAAATTCGGCAGCGAAGCTGGCTTTGGGCCACATCACCAGTGAGAAGCTGTTCAATGAAGCTCTCGATCCATTCATCGTCAAAATGAGGGTTAAAGGAAAAGTTCCTTCCTCGCCAGGATGGTGGGCAGACTTCCATCCTGCCCCTTACCTGCCACCTCCATTTAGGCCCAAAATTATTTCTTACTTCTCCAGGCCTCAGAGAGCATATTCCCAGTGCCAAGAGCAACACCCTGACATACCGGGCAGACAACAACAAACTGCGGGTAAACGGCCCTTTCTTGGGGGAGGGGGTCGCTCATTCCATCGGTCTAAATAATCCCTCGTTCTTCCCATCAGAGGTCGTTTGGCCTTCTTCTCATCCAAATGGGAGGAGTCAACGACGGACGCCTGGGTACTCATACAGTAAGGTCAGGGTTACAATTAGAATTTCTATCATCAACCCCAGGAAATTTTCTCCTCTGCATCTTGAAGGACAATTAAAAAAAGGGCCCTTATGGAATCAGCCATTCAACACCTAGTTAACATAATGACCATTCAACCAGTCCCTGAACTCCAACAGGGATGTAGGTTTTATTCTCAGCCTGGTGGGGGAGTGGCAAGCTATTCTCAACCTAACATTTCTGAATGTGTTTTTCCCATTCAGGTGCCTTAAAATAAAGATGCTGCATTCTATTCTAGAGTGTTCAGGAGGGCTATCTCCTCTCTTCCATTGAACTTATGACCCATCGACAGCTCCTCAGGTTCTGTTATAATGGGGGACACTACCAATACAGGACCTTGCCCCTTGGACTTTCCTCAGCCCCCAGATCATTTACTAAGCTGGTGGCAGCCTTGCCAGCCCTTATTAGGGCAATCCCAGTAAGAGTCCAGTGTTATCTGGATGATATACTGGTCTAGTCATCTTCCCCATCTAAGGCAGCAGAAGATTTGGATATCTCCATTCAAGTTCTCCAAGAGCACGGCTTCTCTGTCAAAGAGGCCAAAAAAAAAAAAAAAAGCCACTTTACTCCCACCAATTCCTTACTCCATCTGGGAACTGAATTAGATACTTTTTTCTGCAAGGTGTCTTTGTCCCAGGAACGTCAGGAGAGTATCAGTCAATTGGCCATATAAAAATCTAACCCTAGAGTGCCCTTGGCTACGCTTTCCAAGCTCCTGGGGAAAATGATATCATACATTAATATAATGCCCTGGGCTAGATTCCATGCCAGGTCACTCCGATGGTTTCTTCTACCTTATCGGAGGACAGGTAGGAGTTGTTCCTCTTTCAGGACAGATTAACTCCGTTGATCCTTAAATCTTTTCGATGGGGGTCATCTGAGGTGTTTTCCCTGGGACTCTTGTTCAAGGAACCAGACAGGTTAGTACTGACCATGGAATCAAGTCTGTATGGCTGGGGAACCCACCTTCAATCCAGGATGGTCCAGGGACCATGGTCCCAGGCAAATTTGGCCCATAATATTAATTGGCTAGAGCTTTGAGTGGTCCATTTGGCCCAGACACAATTAGAGGATGCTGTCTCAGATAGGGAATCCTGATCTTGCTTGACAAGGTGTCAACCAAGGCGCATTTTAACCACCAAGGTGGGACACATTCAGGATCCCTGATGTTAGAGGCAGATCAACTCTGCTTATGGGCAGAGAGACACCAGTTATTGCTCAGAGCTGATCTCATTGCAGGAGTGGCCAATGTTGAGACTGACTGACTTAACAGAGCCACCACTGACCAGGCAGAGTGGTGTTTGCACCCCGATTTATTTCAGGAGCTGTTGGAGCACTTCGGATTGCCAGCAGTGGATCCCCTTGCTTCCCAGGACAATACGCAACTGCCGAGGTTCTATTCCAGGTGTGTGGTTCTGGGGGTGGAGGGAATGAACGCTTTACGCAGCCCTTGGCCACAGGAACTCCTCTATGCCCTTCCTCCTCTGCCCCCCGATTCCAGGGGTCTTCCAGAAACACTGCGCAGAAGAGCAGAACTTATACTTGTAGCCCTCACTGGACCAGGAGGCCATGGTTTGCAGACTTAGTAAACTGTTCCATCTCCAGTCCTGGGAGGATTCTGGTAGACAGAGTGTCGCTCAGACAGGGGCCAATATTGCTTCCAGAGCCCCAGTGGCTTCAGTTGGCCATCTGGAGATTGAGCGGGGATCCCTGATCTGGAACTATCATTCCTCCAGAGTAATAAGAACTATCCAAGCCTCCAGGGGACCCTCCACCAACTGCATCTACGTTGCAACCTGGGAGGCTTTCAGCGATTGGTGTTGTAAATATGACATTGCCCCTTCCGGGGCCTTAAGTGCAAGATGCTCGACTTTCTCCAAGAGAGCCTAGACAAGGGACTTTCACCTAACACTCTGCAGAGGCAGGTTGCAGCCTTGTCTTCTGTTCTATCCTTGGGGGGAGTGGAATCTTTGTCTAGACATCCCACGGTCCGCAGGTTTCTGAAGGGTGCTACAAACCTGAGGCTTCCAGTGGTCATCCAGATCCCACATGGGACTTCTTTAAAGTACTGCAGTCGCCGACTAAGGCCCCATCAAACCACTGAGGTCAATTCCTTTGCAGTTTTTTGTCTTATAAGGTGGCATTTCTGGTAGCGATCACCCTTTCTAGAAGCATTTCGGTCCTGGCAGCCTTGTCTGACAGGAAAGACATCTAGACCCTACCTTTTGTACCTAAGATTAATACTGGGTTCCTCAGATCCCAACACATAGTGTTACCTGATTTCTGTCCCATTCCGCTCCACGACTTAGAGCGCAAGTGGCACGCCCTAGATGTTAGCAGGACGCTTAGAATTTACATCAGTTGTCTCTCTACATTTAGCAAAACTGAGGCCATGTTTGTGTCCTTTCCCCTTCCCATTGGGGGCAACAAAGCCTCTCCTTTGTTGGAGAGGTGGATCACGGCATGCATTGTACAGGCCTTCTAACCAGAGCCCTTCCAGTACCCAAGGGCCTAACGGCACATGCTGCTGGGAATGCCTCGACTTCAGCTGCCTGGGCCACCCAGATACCCCTAGTGAAGATTTGCAGAGTGGCTACGTGGACCTCCCCATCTCTGTTCATCAGACATTACCGTCTGGACTCCTGTGCCTTGAGGAGTGCGGCTTTTGGCAGAAGGATGGTTCAGTGAGTGGTTCCAACTTCGGAGAGGCTTGCCGGACAAGGACTCTCCAATGGACATGTGGGCTTTGGTATGTCCTATCCTGGGCTCTTGCAGCAGCATTTAGGAGAATCGGCATTGGTAAATTTACCTGAGAATGCCCTTTCTATAGATGCTGCTAGAGACCCCTGCCCCTCATTTCGTCCGGACCATGGTAAAATGTGTTAATGGTAGTGTTAAAGATTCTGTTTAGCTTTCAGAGACACTTCCTATGGTCTGTCAAGTACCTTCGCCAAAGCTGGGGGGACACTCCCACAGGCAGTCCTTTTTATACAAGACAGACCCAGCTTGATGATGTCATCAGGAAGAGTCTAACCCACCCTGGGCTCTCTAGCAGCATCTATAGAAAGGGCATTCTCAGGTAAATTTACCAACGCCAATTTTGAGGAACAGGATCTAGGCCCTTCTGCAGGTCCAAGTAATGACCACAGCGAGATTCCCATTGGCGGTCACCTAAAAATGTTTGCCAACTAATGGCAACTCCTCTACCACTGATGCATGGGTGAGGAACACAGTACGATTTGGTCTGGCACTGGAGTTCAGCTCCACCCCCTGGATTTTTTTATGAAGTCCCCAATTTCCATGGATGCAGAAAAAAGGTTTCTCATGGACACAGCCATAGCCATACAACCCATCCTTTCTAAGACAAAAAGTCTTGGTTTTTATTCACACCTCTTCGTGGTCCCTAAAAGTTTGGGGGGATGGAGGACAATCCTGGACTTAAAATGTCTAAACCAATATTTAGTTTACCGAAAATTCAAAATGACCACTCTCCAATCCATCTTACTCAGCATCAGAAAAAACTATGTCCTTACCTCCATAGACCTCATGGAAGCTTACTTACATATCCCAATTACGCCCTCACATTTCAAATTCCTTCGTTTCTGTTACAACAATGTCCATTATGAATATATTGCTCTCCCATTTGGCCTAGCTTTTTTTACAAAGGTCTTGGCTGCCTTGGCAGCATCACTCAGAGATCAGTCCATCCGACTTCAATGCTACATTCAATACTTCAATACTGCATTCTTATTCTGGCATCTTCCATCAATCAAGCAAATTCAAACACTCAAACTACACTTGTAATCCTACAACAACAACATGGGTTCTCAATCAATTGGTCAAAAAGTCTTTTAACACCCTCTATTAGACTCATTCACCTTGGCACCATCATTGACACCCTGGAAGGTAAAAGTTTCCTCTCTCCTAACAGACAAGAAAGCATTAGAGATTTGGCTCAACAGATCAGAACTCTTAGGAAAGTACAACTATGTCCCCTTTCTAAATTGCTCGGAAAAATGATTTCTTGTATTTCTATTATCCCTTGGGCCTGGTTCCATGCAAGAACCCTGCAATGGTTCCTGTTGCCATACCAACACGCCTGGAGGGATGACGCCAAAACTCACGTAAAAGTTCCATCAACCATCCTCAGGTCTCTACGATAGTGGACATGACCCAAAATCAACAAGGGATGCCCTTTCAGGGGCATCTACAAGGGATCTACTCTTGTTTCTTGAAATTGCATGGAAATTGATACAATAAAGTAAGAACTTTGAAAAATTGAAACATTGCAACAAAGAAAGAATTAGGAAGATTCTGCCTTTGGATTAGTTGCTGATTCTGACATGAATTTGGCACTGGATTAGCGGAGACTTAAAAACTTAAGAGGAAGAAAAGTTGACTGTTGGAAATAAACTTTAAAGATACTATTTGGATTAAATTGCAAATCAGAAAGTTGTAAAATGGCGATTTCTCTTCTGGCATTAAAAATGGAACTCAGTAAAATGAAAGAAACACTACAAGAACGAGGTGAATCACTGGGTTTTGCTTTAAAATTTATTGAAATTCGACAGGAGAATATGAACAACAAAGACAAAAAGCAGAAGAGGAGGTAGAGTAAATCATAGAAGAGACCATCTTTAGTGATCATCGAGAACCAAGAACTCTTGAAAGAAAGAAGAAAAGAGTTGGAAATAAATACAGGAGATTTAAGAAATTAAATAAAAAGGGGAATATCCGAAAAATTAAAAAAGGGAAAAAGAGTCAGCAGAAATTCAAAGGGTGAAAGGAAGCTCTAAATAGAGAGAAGGATAAAAACTGGAGTGAAAGAACCAAGCGGAAAAGACGGGGGAAGAAAGGACAAGAAACAGGATTTGGAAACAAAGAAATATGGGAATTGTAAAAAAATGGGGAAATCCTTAATTGGACAAAGAGATAATGGGTGATTATTTAGAAAGGGGATTCTGCCAAGTATTGAGGGGTAATATAATAAATTTATAGTTACAAAATAGGGACATAGACTGACAAGATGGAAAAACAGAATTGTTATTTTTTGGATAATGGAATTTAATGCTCTTCCTCTTTAAGTAGATAATTGTAACAAATAATGGAATAAGTATATTAGATATATTGAATTATTTTTAAGATTGGAATGTTGGCTTTTTTGTTTTAAATATGAATGGAATAATTAATGGATTATGTGTATTAAATATATGGAAATAAATGATATAGGAGGAGAGCTGAAATGGAATTAACTTTAGGGTTTAGGATTGTTTTATTGTTTGAATGAGTAGATTAATATGTCCTTTTGGGGGTGGGGGGAAATTTAATGAAATTTAAAAGGAGAAAAATCATGCAGAGTCTGATTTATATATGCTATGTAGTTTTAAAAGGATTATTAAGTTTAATGTTTTAGGTAATAATATTAAATATTTTAATGAGATTTAAAAGTGGTTAAAATAAATGAATGTATAACTTAGAGGTGGCACACTTATATTGAGATTTCAGGGGGGAAACTAATTTATAGAAGAAGTGTCTTTTTTTAAATTAGAATTTATGATGAAATATACAAATGTAACAGTTAAAAGTACTAAAGTATAATGATTATGAAGTTATCATAAGTGAATTAAATAATGAGATAAATATTTGGAATAATACAATAAAATAGAAAATGTATAAAAGCATTGTTAAGATAAGGAATTGGATATAAAAATGGTATAACCATGGTCATATTTGTATGTATATGTGAAACCTGTAATCATGCTGTTCACTAACAAGAGACGTTAAATTATGGAAAACTGAATAAAACTTGTTTTTTTTTTAAAAAAAGAATCTACACAGGTCGATTGTTACAACAGATGCCAGTCTAGTGGGATGGGGGCCCCACTTCCAATCACATACAGCACAAGGCCTTTGGATTCAGAGAAGGCACACAATATCAACTGGCTAGAACTGAGAGCGGTGTACTTAGCACTCCGACAATTCCTCCTGCATCTCCATTGCAAACACGTGCTCGTCTTAACAGACAACATAACTACAAAGGCCCATATCAACAAACAAGGGGGCACTCATTCCAATCAACTAATGAGGGAAGCAGAAAGACTATTCCTGTGGGCCAAAATCCATCTTCTCTCTCTAAAGGTGGAGCACATACCTGGAGTAGCAAATGTACAAGCAGATGTACATACAAGCAGCCTTGTTAGACCAATCAGAGCAGCGTCTGGACCCCAAGATTTTTCTGGAGGCTACTTGGAGATTGGGCCAAACGGTTGTTGACCTGTTTGCCTCCCCATTCGATGCACAGCTTCCCTGGTCCATTTCTCGCAGGAAGTGGAGGACGTGAACACCCTCAGATGTCACTGGCCCACCAGACTGCTATATGCCTTTCCTCCCCTCCCCGTGATCCCCAAATTGATTCAGAAGTTGCTGAAAGAAAAAGTGGACCTACTATTAGTGGCTCCTTATTGGCCAAGGCGAGCATGGTTCGCGGACCTGAAGGACCTCTCAATGGTACCACCATGGAGGATCCCATTATCGGTCATATCGCTGTCTCAAGGCCCAGTGCTACACCCGGCCCCCAATGTTTAAACTTAGCTGTACGGAAGTTGAATGATGACGTCTGAGAGATGAGCACCTTTCTACTCAAGTTATTCACACTATTCAGTCGGCTCCACGTCCTTCGACGAACTGAATCTATGAGGCCACCTGGTCTAGCTTCTGCCGTTGGTGTCAGACGGTTCAGATCAACCCCACTTCCCCATCAGTAGCGCATTTATTAGAATTTTTACAGGAGGGCCTAAACAAAGGGTTATCCCCCAATAGTCTGTGGAGACAGGTGGCAGCCCTGGCTTCGGTCATATCTTGGGATGATCTTACCTTAATATCTCATCACCCTCACATTAGCAGTTTTCTGCGTGGTGCCAAGCTACAATAGAGGAGATTTGCCGAGCTGCAACCTGGGCTTCTCCATCTCCATTTATTAGAAATTATAAAATTGACGTATTTGCTTCTGCTGAGGCTTCATTTGGTAGGCGAGTTCTGCAGCAAGTTATTTCAGAGACAGTTAGGCCTGCAACCCAGACAGAGTCCCTTAGGTCAGTGCCAAGCTTTGGTATGTCCCATCACTGGATGCTCTGAACAGCTCATGAGAGAAAGGGCATTGGTACTTACCTGATACGCCCATTCTTTGTGAGCTGTGAAGAGCATCCAGCCCCACCCCTTTATTCTGTCTGGTAGGGGTTCTGTTCTGGCCAGGGTTATTACATAGGCTTAAGCATATAGGGTATCAATACCTCGGCTTCGCAAAACTGGGGACGCTAAGGAGGAGGAAGAGTGTCCTCAAGTTTAAGCCCAGCCTTCCTAGAAGAGACTGAAGCACCTTCCCATCACTGGATGCTCTTCACAGCTCACAGAGAACAGGCGTATCAGGTAAGTACCAATGCCCTTTCTCATCCCTAGAAAGGAGGCAATGCAAATCACTTCTGAAAATCTTGCCAAGAAAATAGCAGGAACTAATCCAGGCAATTGCCAGTAGTCAACAGTGACTAGAAGGAATATTATATATAACTAGCTCTTCCGTGCTTCGCTATGAAACTATGTGATCGGGCTTAGTTTTGGGGGAGGAAAATAGGGGGGAAATTTGTGCCTCTGCCTACCAGTATCCATCGGTATTCATCTGGCTAGCCTCCTGTCAGTGTGTGAGAGAGTTGATGGCTGTTTGGAAACTGAAGCAGTATTTGCTGTGTGAGCAAGGACACAGCAAGGAGCCTGGGTGTAGCTTAGCTCAACTGTTCTGTATAGCTGGTTGCTGTTGTGAAACTAAAACTGAAATTCCTGTCCTCTGCTTGTGTTTTGCATTTGGAATAGATTTCTTTTCAGGTGGGGAGGGGGAGTACAATTCCTTAGCATCAGAGCATATTAATAATAATATACAAAATAATAATGCTGTGATGGTCATTTCAAAAAATCCTTTCTTAGTGAGCATCTAGAAGCCAAGAGGAACACACATGCCAATTTTCAGGTTTGTAGGCTTTACGGGTCTGGAGATTTTGTGATGATGCGTGAGCGGTATTTCACTTTTATATAGAGAGATATATTCTGTATACAATGCTGTATACATGCTGACACCCACACTACCACACCATATAACAATCTAATGTGTGCACCAGATCTAATTGTAATTAATCATTATGTTTTCTGGAAACATGCCAATTTAAATTACAAGTTAAGAAACTGACATAGACATTGTTAAGATTAGGCAGAGTTTTAGCCATTAAGTCATGGTTATCTTAAAATGGCAGTGGAAGTGTCCCAGAAGAAATGAATTGTGAAGATCTCTATTGCATGCTGGTGAAATCTGATTCGAGCTTTTTAGGCAGCATCCCAAATTGCACTGGGAGTTTCAACTGTAGTTAAATGAGAGTGGCAACACTTCATACATTTTCTGCAGGCAAATGATGTTTAAGATTGTTATTTGGCTTGCAGGGTATAAATGCATTTGTAGAAATCATAAAGTATCCTCATAATAATTTATGTCTGCACACAGAGGGCCATGAAAACAAAACAAAACAGCTACCTTCTAATTATTCTTGTTATTTTACAAAAGCATTTCTGGCAGTCTGATACAGAACAAATTCTTTAACGGGATGAGCACTGCTTTTCTGTATCCCTATTTTGATACAAACAAGATATTGGCAGGAAGATACTTAGAAAAGATTCTTGGAAAGTCAAAAATGATCAAGATGCAATACATGGATAGGGCAACCTTAGGTGACTGTTTGCAGCTATTTGTTTTCATGTAGTTTGTCATTGGAAACAAGAATGAGGGATAGAATTACATACCACTTACCACTGATGGATATTTGTCTGACATTCTTTTTTTACCATAAAAAGCTAAATGGCAGTGCAATTCAGGGATATACATTACTCAGGATCTGGTCTCCAGGCCATTTTGTTGAGTTAATCTAAAGGTTGTGGAGGTAGTTGCCTCTTTGTTTTTAGTACAAAGATCTTCTAGATTTCTTTGTGCCAATTGTCCTCTTCCAGCTGGCTTGCTGTTGTATGTTTATTTATAAATGCTTATAAATGCATTATTATCCTTATTTATTTAAACTGGTTATGTATTTATCTATTGCTGTTTATAAAAAGTTAAATACACTTTTTTTTAAAAAATGTCACATTTACTTTTTTGCACTTCTTTATGTACCCTTCCTACATTTTGTAGTTACTGATGGTAATTTTATCAATGCTGAAAGGGTTCAAGTGGTGTTATTAGCATTATTAGGTAGAGTTTCCGAATAATAAGTCAATAAGCATTCAGTTTGGTGCTGTCTGATTCCAGGATGAGTTTGGGTATTTCACTTTATATACAAATAAATAAAAGCAGAAGACAAATTAGAAAAGTAAAAGAAGAATAAAACTAAAACAGATGATAAAAAAGATGATAAATCCTGCCAGCAACACAAAGAACAGATATAACCAATATCCAGCAAGGGGCTTCAGCTACCCATGCCCAGTTCTAGAACAGGAGGTCTTTTCAAGGCACTTTGAATGCTGTCAGAATGGAAGACAGCCAAATCTCAAAGGGAACCACATTCCAGTGGGTAGGAAACTATAATTGTGAAGATTAATAGAGCTATAATATTTATTAATATTTATCTGAATAAGTAAAACACTCTTTTTCTGTTCCAAAAAGTATCGAATACTTCCACCATCCTCATTCCTGAGCTTGTTAATGTAAATAACATCCAATCCATTGGCTGTTGCTTCCAGCACCTCATCAAATTAAATCATGTCTTTTGAGTGGTGCTCCAGTGTAATGTCATCCTCCCCAAGTCCTAAAGGAAAACCACTAAATTTGGATTATGGAAACGTATTTTCAGCCAATCTGGCATTGCAATCATCTGCATTTATAAGAAATGTCTAAGTATGTGAAGTTACTACATTGGCTACATGTGTTTTAAGCTTTAGAACAACACTCTTCAGTGTTACCATTAACTGCTGTGGGGAAAATACAGATTGGCAATCATGAAAGAAAATATGTTTTAACTTCATTGACTATAGCTTTCCTCCAATAAAGGTTCTGCCATCTTTTTTTTTTTTAAAGTATAAATGAGTATTTGATTTATAATGTGAGATTTATTTCTTCAGCAGGGAGCAATCACAATTGGATACAAACAAAATCCACAGGGCAATCATGTTTTTCTACACAATGAACAATCCACAAAACTGGTGTTGATTGGTATTCCTTTTGTATCTTTTTCAGGCAAAGAAATAACAGCTGAAACCTTCATGGAGAAATTGGATAATGGTGCTTTGCTCTGTCAGCTAGCAGAGACTCTACAGGAGAAATTTAAAGAAAACTGCATTGAAATCAAGTTTGGGAAGGTAAATTTACCTTAATTTAGGAAAGTACATGTATATAAGGAGTTTTGTTTATTTTATTTTTTATGATTTCAACCTTTCCATTGACAATAACTAATGATTTATTTCAGCTGTCTTTCTTTTGCCATATGCAAAATTACTAATACTGGTGAAAGCTGCTTTAGTCTGGTTATAATCTAATAGGAAATCATGACTCTGTGTTTAATCAATGGCTGTCTTCAATGTCATTTATTGATGCAAAGTCAGGATAAAGATAAAATCAAATAAATGAGCATTTTAAGAGATTATATGAATACTTGTCTCTGCATTAATCTTCGCCTTGTGGAATTGCATACCAGAAGTAATAAGGCAGGGAAGCTGAAGCAATCTATACAATTTAATTATAATTTTGGGTGGGGTGTAGAAATGATGCAGTAATGTTTAGCTCTCTTTTTGAATTTACTGTGACCTGGTATGGCCTGCTTTGAGAAACTAATAATTTTGTAAGAATATCTGGAGAAGCCTTTCTAGTTCTATGGCCTGAGGTCTTTTAAAAGTAGAAACAACAAACATCAAACATAGGCAATGCTGTATTTTGCTCCTAATCTGAGTCCCATCAGTATTTTTATATATGATGCCAAGCAATAATTTATGACTTGATCTGTAAAAAGTATCAGCTAGATGAAAGGGGTACTGAAAACACCGAACTATGGTGGTGGTTACAATTATTCACATTTGCTTTTCCCTGAAATGGTTGGCACTGCTTCATAAATCAAAATGGAGATGATTTGTTGCTGCTTTACTATTTGTTAGCACTTAATTTTTTTTAAAAAAAAATAAGCGGTGGGATTTTTTTTATTTCCAACCTTTATTTTTATAAATAATTCAAGGCCAACAGATGTACCTGATACTCCTCCCCCTTCATATTTTCCTCACAACAGCAACCTCATAAGGTGGGTTGAGCTGAAAGAGCATTGACTCAAAATAACCCAACTGGATTTCATGCCTAAGGTGAGACTAGAAATCAGTTTCCTGGTTTCTAGGCTGGTGCATTGACCATTTGATCATATTGGTCTAGTGATTACAAGTTTTTTTGTTGTTTTATGCCAAAATATCAAGGTAAAGAATAAGTAATAAATCTGCAGTTCCCTTCTTTCCTGAAGTATTACCCCCTTTCCAGAAGATAATTTCTTTTCCAAGATACTGTAGATGTCATGCAAATCAGAGCAAAAAATCTCAGCCTAATATTGTGCAAATATGTGTGAGAGCATGAGGGCAAGCATATTATTTTACATTCCACAGCTTAAGAATGAAAAGAAATGGCAACATAACAGCTTCTTACCATTGCCAACATTTACCAAGGCATGTTTCCCTTTTCATACTGCAATTCCTTGGGTAGAAACTTCAAGTTATAAACTCCACAAGTGGAAAATGCAAGTCTTAGTAGAAAAGAGCATTTATATGAGAATGCTGTTACATGGAATTTAACGTACTAAATGTTCTGTCTCTTGCACAGAGGTAGATTTATAGCTGTGCAGATGCAGATAGATAACTCAACAAAGCTTCTCTAACAAAGTTCATTTATTGGTACATCAGATATCTTCATAACTCACATTTGTGACAAAGTTCTTCTTTAATGACCAATCCTTTGTATATCTGCCTTGTACGTGAAAGATGGTTATCTCCTAACCCATCTCGTAGCAATAGAAGGAAGATGCCATGAGGTAGAGAGTTCAGACAAAGAATGAGGAAAACTCCCTTAACTCACCAAGGGTCAATTCAGTGACCAATCAGGATTACAGATGTAGCCACATGAGATGAACTACATTTCATAGGATACCTTTAACTACATTTACCATGATGTATTCCCCTAAGGGGACAGCTGACAATTCCTAAGTAACTATCCAACTTCCATAGACTGGCTGGGACAGCACACTAAAGGATCCTATAATGTTCTTCCAAAACATGAGATTCACTGCATTCATAATATACTGTGTATGCTACCACAGAGTCATGCAGCTGCATAAGACTTATAATGGAGCTCATGTCCAGCTGCTGTCTTGAAGATGTGGTTGGCAGCTAGAAACTTTAAGGCACTTCAGCTGCTATTAAAGCGATAAAGCACTCTGTAGGTAGGTGCAAGCTGATTGTTTTTAAAAAGGAAACAGCTGCCAGAGGATCTGTGCTGGAGACAACAGCCAAACTTCAGCTGAGTGAGTGGGAGGCAGACAGCAGAGAAGAGTTTAGAATGAAGGAAAGAGAAAAGGGAAACGAAGAAGATTTTACCAATAAAGTAACTCCATGAACTGAAAGCTTATCAGTCACATTTTTATATCTCAACAGGGTGCATGTTTCCCTCAGAGTTCATTGACAGTTACTGTCTTTCTTTCATTTCCCCAAATAAATTAAAACATTACTTTTATATCTTAATACATTCTTTCATATACTGGGAGCTTTCTGGTTTCTTTCTGGTGCCAAATCATGCCTTTCAAAGTAGAGTTTAAGAATTTATTGCACACTGAATCTCAAAGGGATTCCTTCTTTTTCAGTAATACAGAGATTGACCAAGTGACTCATATTGAGTCTTTGTTTAATTATATGGGAGCAAGAAATTTTATATAAGCCATCACACATTAACCAAGCACATGCTTAGCCTGTTGTGTGGAAGCTTAGTCTGTTGTGTGGAATTCAAACCACAATAGTTTAGCGTGCTGTGTGAATGGAGAAAAATGAGTCAACAGAGTATACATTATTAAGTGAAGACAAGTAAAATGTGAAGAACAGAGTTCTACCTGGTTTTATGCAGTTATCCTTGATGCAATTTCTGTTACAAACCTAGTCATTCTTCAGTTTGTCTTCTAATATCACACTACAATCCACATGTATAGTACATGTGAATATTGGTAAGGATGGACTGAAATTGTCTGCAGTTTAAGCAGATTTTTAATGGAAGACTAATTCAAGTATTTCTTCAGTGGTGTGGTCACATAACTTGGTGGTCAAGAATGGTGGTGGTTTAATATCCCTGAAATATTTTGAGGGCACTGAGTAGATAAATTTGTTTTAGGATGTTGTGTGGATGGTTCATGTGCCAAGACCTTATGCTTCAACCAAAAATCTCCTCAGGCAGCATTATTAGCATGAGTATATTACTTCAGATAGGAACACAATGGTAAATAATCACAATCCAAATTATTTCTTTTGGTAGAGGCTATCGATGTGACTGAAGTGAGCTGTGGTGGCACAGTGGTTAGAATGCAGTATTGCAAGCTAACTCTGTGTTCCACTGCCAGGAGTTCGATCCTGACCAGCTCAAGGTTGACTCAGCTTTCCATCCTTCCGAGGCAGGTAAAAGGAGGACCCAGATTATTAGGGGCAATATGCAGACTCTGTAAACTGCTTAGAGAGGACTGTAAAGCACTATGAACTATAAGTCTAAATGCTATTGCTATTGTTAAAGTGATACTTGGCTTGGCTCATAGTTTATAAAAAACCTGACAAAAGTGTTTGAGCTTCAGAGTTTGAGAGGTAGGTTATTGAGGGGGGATTAAATAACTATTATCCAAAAGTATGTTTATGTAATGAAAGTTTCTCAACTTAACGCAAATAAATATAAACTTGAGACAGTCTATATTAATTATATTTCAGACTTAATACTAGTTACATTCCAACATCTCTTAAGGCAATATAATGAAAAATGTGTGCTTCCTTACATTCACCTAAAAATAAATAGTATCAATTCTAATAGTATAACGTAGGTTTGATGCTTTTTCCCTTGTCAGTTTTCTAGGTCTTTTTTCAGAAGCAAGACAGGAAAAAAAATGTAACAGGTAGATGTTAGTTTCCTCATCTTTATGTAAGTTGATTTTCTGTCCACTGTGCAGTCCCTGACAGGATAAAAAAGAGTTAGCAAACCCAAAGATTACATTTGCAGGGATCAAAATCGTGAGGTAGATAGATCAGAGGTTGTGGTCATTTTCTCATTTAGAACAAAATATTATTTCTGAAAACTACAATGGGCTTTGTTGACACTCATGTTTCATCTTTATACAATGACTCATTTGAAGTGACTAATGCTCCGAAGACCCTTCAGTGTCAGTAAGATGAGCTCCATCTGGCAATTTGTGTGGTCTTGCTAGGTTCTATCTCTTCCTACAAAGGGAAGGAAAAATATAGACTTCCTTTGCAACTTTCCTCTGTTACTGACAAGCCTTCAGAGGCCATGAGGGCACATCATTATTTTCATCTCAAAGTAATGGAATGCAACAAACTATTTTGGTCTTGTCAGAATTAATTTAAGCATGGCTCTTTCCATGATGTAAGCCCATGAGAATAGTTTCCAAAAGGCCTGGATATGGAAAGCCCAAGACTATAAAGAATCCTATTGTGAAGAATCTGGGATAGCATAGAGTTCATATTTGGTGCGTGAAATTTGTGCAAGTCATGTCGTGTACATGCATTTGTGCTGGGAAAACAGCCTGAATCTGTTTCTCTAGCTGGGTGTGATAAGATACTTGGCCAATAGAAAAGACACTGTATCTGTATTCATACTCATGTATTTTGTGTAAATTATTTCCAGATTTTTTTTATTCCAAGCATTACAGTGCCTTCCTCCACCCACTCCCATCTCAGCTCATTTCTTGATCAGGAAACATATGTCCTCAATTTTTATTATGACACACTCTTCACATGTTGTTGTATCTCATGACACTTGTTGAAAATCTGTGCTGTTCACATACTTAATCTGCACCTTTGAGCTTCCATATAGAATTCTACATTTGATATATGTATACTATTACAATGATCGTTATAATGTTAATTGCTGGTAGTCCATGATTTACAACCATAAATAAGCTTGGGAGTATGGTCATAAGTTGTGGCAGTCATTAACTGAATCATTGCAAGACTGTGCCTGGTCCTACAACCCTTTTTGAGAAGGTCATTAAGCAAACTTCAGGGTCATTAACCAAATACTACAATGGTTAAGCAAACATCTGAAAATAAGGACCTGATACTTGCAAAAAGAAAAACACCAAAAATCATGGGGGAGAGGAACAACCATTGGAACTTTAAAAATTGATCATAAATAGGGACTTTAGGGAGGTCCATTGTAACTTCAAATTGTTGCTTAGCAAGGGCTACTTGCATTTACCAATTTGGGTATATAATACAATTTCATGCAACATGGGAAGAAGGGTTTAGAGTTGAACTTCCATTGGATTAATGGTTTCCAATTTTCAAAGGTCAAAATTGCATAAACCTGCAATGTTGCTCATGCCTTCTGAATTTATATGAATTTATTTCCTTAGATATAATACAATCATGTCAGTATCAAGGCGAAATTCTACCTTGTTTTAAATTGAACACTGGGGATAAAATCCAATTTGTTCTGGTATTGTTCTTTAATAATTTGTAGCACTAGAGAACATATAATACTCCCACTGATCAGGGATTTAAAACAAATTCCAAATAAAGGAACTGTCTCTTAGGAAAAAGGCTACAGTTCAGTGATAGAATATATGGTCTATATAGAGAATGATGCCAGGTTTAAATTTTAGCACAGGGGTATCCAACCTTGGCAACTTTTAAGATTTGTGGTCTTCAACTTCAGCATGGTGGCCAGGGAGTTGAAGTTTACAAATCTTAAAATTACCAAGATTGGATAGTATTTTTTTTATTTTTAGTATTTTTCTTTCTTTTAAAGACAAGGGAATCAATATTGAGCAGAATGACCAAATATCAAACAAAATCTTATGGGTCAGACTGGACCTTATGATTATTAACAGTTAGAATTCTGCAATGCAATCCCTGTGACACTCTATGGAAGCAAAAGTTGGACTTTGAAAAAGCAAGATGGGGAGACTATGGATGCTTTTGAACTTTCATGTTGGAAAAGACACCTGGGAATCCTGTGGACAGTCAAGAAAACAAAGAAATGGATTACTGACACAAATTACCTGACTCAAATATAGGATCACAGTTGCTTCTATGGTTAAGACTCTGGGTCAAAAATTAGCAAACCCATGTTTGAGATCTGAGTGCTGCTGTGGGATGGGGTGAATTCCCATCCTTTTCTCCAGTTCCTGCCAGGAACATGAAAGGAGCCCAACTGGGCATCCTCTGGGCAATGGTGATGTCATCAGCTAATCCTTTCAACCTGGAAGCACCTGAATGCAATGCAACCAGGATCAAATTACCCAGATATATTATGCAAAGACCACAGAGAAGGCTCTAATGCTGAGAAAGTGCAGGAAAGAGAAGAAGAGGCTGACTAGCAATGAGGAAGATAGTAGCAATGAATACACCATTGAAGTGCTGAAGGACTAGGTTAAGGGCGGATCATGTAGAACTTTCGTCATGTGGTTGCTAAGAATTGACAACATCATCCTAATTTCCTATGGTTATTGACTCCTTATACAATTGTTTATTATTGCTAATCCTATAAGTCTATTTCTGAAATTATAGGACAGGGCTGCCACTGAAAAAGTCAACTGTGTGCTCCTCTACAGCTTGCCGCAATGTATCCAGTGTCATTATCATTTGTAGCATTTTAACATCTCTGGTGTAACCTATTGGTTGCTTATAATGCATTATGAGGGGCGATCTTAAAACTGTGAACTCCCTATTTTGGGAAACTAGGAGGGTATTCAGGATTGATTTGTGTCTTAGAAGAGATACATTTTATGTCATGAATTGTTTATATTATCTATTATGCCTGCATGAATTTACTTAGTAAAACTGTGACTATGTTTCCCTGAAAATAAGACTTGGTCTTATATTTTGGGGGGTTCCAAAATAAGCATTAGGGCTTATTTTCAGGGAAACATGATATCAAGGTGATAAGCCCAGCTGGATGCCTCACCCCCAGTGCATGCACAAAAGGCAGTGAGTGCACAAAGGTCAACATTGTCCAGCAGTAGCTGCAGCCCACTAACCCCTTGGTTGGTGCACTATGGGGCTGCACAGTGCAAGTGAATTGATTACCTGTCCAAGCAGGAGGCAGAAGCAGAGGTGGGAGGAGGCATGTGATTTGGACACCTCATGCAGGTTGCAGGAAAGCCGAGAGTTGGTGGGCCTGAGTGGTGGCCATGGGAGGCTCATCTTTGTGCAGCGCGGGCCATAAACAAGCCCAGAGATGGTGAGATGGAATGGATGGGTAGCCGTGGGAAGCTCATCTTCACATATCTTGGCTTGCCTGCAGCCTACATGGCACATCTGGACCATGTGCCTCCCCCTGCTTCCGCCTGCTGCTTGGACAGTAATCAACTTACCTACGCTGTGCTGTACAGGCTGCAGCTGCTGCTAGACACCATTGGCCCCAATGCCTCTGGTGCTGGCCATGCCTCCCCCCAATGATGACCCTAACTAGAGTTTATTTTTGGGGTCGGCTTATATTAGGACCATGCTAAAAATCAGGCTAGGGCTTATTTGTGGGGTAGGCCTTATTTTCAGAGAAATACAGCATATACACTTTTCCTTTTTGTAATTTTTTGTCTTGTTTTGGTTTTTTGGTCAATTACTTTAATTTTTATATTGGTTTTAAATATTGGTAAATATTAATGGGGTGTCATATGCACTGGAATGGCAGGATTTGTACTGTTTATATATAAGTGTGAGGTATATATCTGAATACTTATACATGTTGCAGAAGTTAGTCCAGAGACTGGAAATGGACTGTCACATTTTTAAATTTCTGGTCCTTTAAAAATATGCAAAGAAGCAACAAGATAAACTACTTTTGTTGAAATGCAATTGTGATGACCCAGGGCAGGCACAAAGGCAACACAGTCAAATAAGTAATAATAGTCCCTTTATTATCTCCAACTTTGCCCCCGATGTCCAGATTACCTTTGGCTGGAGAAAAACTCCCAGGAACAGCCCTTAACTGTAGAAAATTCAGTCCAAAACAAGATACACACAAACTGTAACTTAAAATCCAAACAAACCAAACTGAAGTAATTAGCTTGACAGGGCAGGAGAAGGAATTTCAGACTTGAAAGCATGACAAAACTCACACAGTTGGGAAGACACCAGGAACACAGATAAGCCATGATGATACAAGATAATTTCACATTTGCTCCCAACAGCTTGCTACACACAGCTTCCTTTTTTATATACTGTGTTCCCAGATGCAGCTAAAGAAAGGAATCAGGGCCCTTTCCTCCCTGTAAGGTATGCAACTCATACTGCTCCCTTCTCCGTTCTTCCCTGCATGCCTTGGGATGAAGAGGGGGTGAGCCTGGGTCTTCCTTTGAATTCTCTCTCCCTTGCTCTACCTCTTCCCTACTCTGCCCAGCTGGACTTTGCCCTTCCCCAGTTTCTTCCACAGCCAACGGAGCCATACGCCCACTCCCTGTCAGCTGTTTAGCTTCCCCTTCCAAGTCAGATACGGACATGGGCATGACAGCAATGAAAGAATGATGTATAGCTGATAAGTACTGACACAATCAGAATGATAAAAAGCATATCATATAAATGTATAATCTTAATTTGCCTCAAGAAAATGTAATCATTAAAATCTGAGGATTTAATAGCAGGCTGATTCCATGGGAACACAGTGATCATTTCTGAAGACTGCATTTCTGTTTTCCTGCCTACAGTATTGCCTCTGGGACACTGTGTGGTATTTGAATTATGACCAAATTTATATTCCAGCAGATTTAAAAGAAAAAGAGTTTCAGTGACATTTATGTCAATAAATGCTGCCTATTAGTAAATGGTTGGAACTATCCAGGTTATGGCTAATGATATACTGGTTTTCCAACTACAGGTTATTATTCTAGAAAGTGTGAGAGTTTCTCTCTCTTTTTGAAGTAATTCATATTGCAGAAGTTCATTTTGTAATTTTTTCTCCCAGTGTCTTGGATTACATCTCCTTACTTTCCAGACCATATTTTACCTCTCCTGACAGATAGTTAATCTGAGAATTTTGCAGCTGTACAAATAAATTTAAAGCACCAAGGCATGTGTGGTATGCACAGCGTCCTTATTACTTTGAAATCACTAAATAATCTCTATGTGTGCACACGTGTGTTTTGAAGAGTTAAACTCAAATAACATGTGCATTAGTAGTTATCAGGATAATATTCACAGTATTATTCCAACTGTATCCAAAGATAGAGTATCTTTCTGGCATTATTGCTAAGAGAAAAAAAAAACCTCTAGGTTTTGAAATGAAAGGATATACTTTAAACCAGAAGATGAAGTGATTCTGTCTCTAGTTCTCAAACTGGGTATCTTTGCATAATTTTAACATGCAAGCATTGTTATGGTCTTTTACATGAGCATTTTATCTCAGTTTGCGATAAGGTCATACCTTTTATATCTGGGAACTCAGCTATCATAGCATCAGCGATCATGTCCGGTTTAACAAAAAAAAAAAAATAGTGCTTCATGAGATTTTTTTTCAGACTCTGAGTGTTAATAGCAGGACAGATAGAATAACATGAATATAATTTATTAACGCAAACCCAGTAAAGGGCATTAAGCCAATGAATGCAGTAGAAGGTAATGGCTGGACACTATGCCAGTGGACCAGAATCAATAATGATATCAGTTCTTAATTTCACTTGTGCCAATTTTCCCTAAGAAGAGAAGTGCAGTTCATGAAAGTTATCCCAAGTATACAGATAATAGGTATAAAACATCTTTCATTTTATTTTTCAATCAAGCAATTAATCAAGCAATCAATCAAAATAGAGCTGGAAGGGACCTTAGAGAGAGAGTTTGATACTATATTGGACAGAGATGATATTCAGCAGGTTCTAACAAGTTCTGGAGAACTGGTAGCAGAAATGTTGAGTAGTTTGGAGAACCAGCAAATAACACCTCTGACTGGCCCTGCCCCCATCTACTCTCTGCCTCCCAAGTCCCAGCTGATCGGCTGGGTCTTCTTTTGTTGCCCTGCACAGGAGAACAGAGCTGGAAAGCAGGTTAGTGGGGTGGGGAGAAAATAGGATTTTGCAGTATCCTTCCCCTGCCATGTCCACCAAGCCATGCCCATCAATCCACGCCCACAGAACCGGTAGTAAAAAAATTTGAATCCCACCACTGATATAGGAGTACTTCCAGAAAAGTACCTCCCCACTCACAGTTTGAGATAGCATGACATAGAAGTGCTATTCATAAAGTAGCATTTTCAAACCAAGTTTAAACATATTTTATTTTGGTCCAAGTTCAGCAGAAAATGAAATTTTAAACTACAGGGTTAACTAATCATTCCAAACATAACAATTATTAAATACTATCTGTATGTACATATGCATGCAAGACAAGTGAATTGCAGAATGAGTGACTAAAACTGCCTTATATTTTCGTCCTGCTACCAGTATCAATATCAACTCAAGTATTACTACTTTTGTGCAAGGATAATGTCTTCCAGTTTCTCAAAAACTTTCTTTTTAGAATTTGGAGCAAAGATGTTTCTAATGTATGATTTGAATTGGGAGGGTATAACAGAGTGTTAACATGTGTTAATCCATCTGGACAGGATTATTTTCATAAGATTGTAAAGCTACTTGCATTTTTATCTTGCCTATCAAGTTGCATCCATATTCCAGAGACTCTGAAAAATCAGTACATAATTTAGGACAAACAAACATTTTTTTTTAAAAAAAATCTAAATAGTGAGTTGGGCATGCTATATGCTATACCTAGATAAAGCCATATTCCTGTCCCTTCCCTTGGTTTTATATAGTATGAGAACAAATTTCTACTTTTTCCAAACTCATCCCTAATGTTGGATGTTTTCAATCTCAAATGTAAGTTTCCTAAGGTTGAGACTGAAAGAGTTTGAGATTTCATAATCACCATGATTTGTTCTAGGTAATCTCTGGTCCATTGTATATGAAATTTAATTTTTGCCTCAGAGTTGTTGCATGAAGATCTGGAAACAGGGAGCATAATGTTCTAGATCTTTGTTGTTTAAGATCATTTTCTAGTCCAGATAAAAATGACTGGTCTTAGGATGTCTCTGTGGGATGGTTTTGCTTCAGGCATCTCATGTATTCTGACAGATCTGATGGTTATTTCAATTTCTCTGCAGCTTGGTAGGCGATATCTAGTAGTCAGCTTTTGGCACACAGCTTCTCTCTGTTTTTTTTTATCCTGATTAGTTCATTGTATTAGAAAGGAACACTATGAGATAAAATGGGAGTAGCAAATCTCAGATTGCGGGTGATAAAACACAAAGAATAAAATTTACCAAGCACAGATTCGAACTTAAGTTTGGGCCTACACAGCGGTGAAGTGTCTCTACTTCTGTTTCCTTATTGCTTTGCTGGGTTGTCAGCTGGCAGTCTTGTTTACAGTTACTAATTTTTTTGTTAGGCAGAAATGAGACAAGTAAACATCCCAACTGATTACTACAATCACTTTGTGGCCAAATAGCTCCAATTCACCAAAACCATGACTCCTTATGGATGGGATCTGGTGGAGGAAAGGAGGAAATGTTTACACATTTTAGCTTGGATTATGGACTCTGATGGACTGGGCAGAATGCTTTCCAGCCTGATCCTCACTATTTGGAAGGAGTATGTAAGTCTAAGTGCTATTGCTAGTGCTATTTGCGTTCTGCACATTTGCCCCTTCTGTCTCCTTTGGACAGCAGGCATAGGTATAATTGTCTAGCTAAAGGAAATTGACAATACCACTTTGTGGGAGGGTTTAGGGTTAAAAGAGACTGTGGTATGCCCATTTCAACAAGAAAGCCTCCCTGAATCATGAATTTGTTATTATAAACGGCTGTGAGCCGGCAGTTGATTAGACAGTATGTAAATAAAATGAATGAATAAATAAATAAGTTCAAAGTTCTGCATTCAATAACTAGCTAATAGAAAATGTTCACAAAACCTGATACTGGGAGATATGTTGTTTTATGGCAAACAAAATAAGTCATATATACATAGACATCCCCCCATGTATGTATGTATGTATGTATGTATAAGTTCCAAAGTTTTAAATCTTAAGCATTTTTTTTCTTTCAAATACAGGTAGTCCTCGACTTAACAATAGTTCATTTAGTGACTGTTTGAAGTTAAAACAGCACCGAAAAAGTGACATATGACCATTTTTCACATAGCAAAATATATCACTTAACAAATATAGCAAGAAAAGTCATAAAATGGGACAAAACTCACTTAACAAAGAATTTATGTTGGGCTCAATTGTGGTTGTAAGTCAAAAACTACCTGTAAATGGAACCCGTATTATTCTTTTTGCAATCTTTGAGAATAGGAGTCACTTAACTTAATATTCACAGAATGGCCCCAAGTACCTCTTGTTTCCTATGCACTGCATAAGCTTCCTTCTTTCCTTCTGAGGATATAGAGAAGTGGTCTTGGTTAAATTGGATTAAATCAATTTAAGCTCACAGTATACTTTTCATGTGCTTCCTCCCTCAAAATAATTTAAATTTGGAGGAGTTCTGAAACTGTTGTAGAACTTACTGTTGCAGTTCTTCATGAAAATCTGAAATTGCCAGTCATACTTTTGGAGCCAAAAAGGTAAAGCAGCTGACAATGAATGTTGTGCAAGGAAACATGATTGAAAGTTCCCCAACAGCCATATTGTTACAGAAATAAAGGAAGCCTTTGTGAATGAGCAAGTATTATACAACTATTGGAAGTGATGGTGATGAAAGAAGAACTGATGTTGATAATGAATCCTGCATAATTAGATGGAATGGGCAGATGTTCAATGTACACTAGCCAATTGGTTAAATAGATATATTCTACCATAGAGAGAAATTCCCTGAGGTTGGCCTACAGCACAAGTCTGAAAACTCAGAAGACGAACCTCTGGTCCCGATGACCAACCCAAATTGGATCCTGCAACATTATTCTGGGACATGCATATTTCCTCTCATTTATGAGATTTATCCTTGCTTAGCTGAGGTTTCTTTTATTTCTCTCTATAAATATATGTTTATGAAAGTAACGTATACAAGATTTGTCCAGATGTAAGATTTGAAAATGAGCTGGTAATTTACAGAAAGTTCACGCACACACACACACACACACACCCTATATTATATATCATATCTACCTACCTACCTACCTACCTCCATATCCCCATCCATCCATCCATCCATCCATCCATCCATCTATCTATGTCAGTGTGGCACATTTTTGTTAAGGAAAAAAAAATCTAAACTGATTTCAGTGAAATTCAGAAAAATAAAAGAAGTTAGGTAGTGTGCAGAATTTTATATGCGTTTCTACACTTTTGTCTGTGCAATATTTCTGGAGGGATCATTGTAAATTCATGAATATATTTCCGTGAAGAACATATGGAAATCTAACTGTTACTTGGAATGATTTCAATCCTTGGGGGAAAGCTCAGGTTTCTTTATAGAAAGAAACTAGATGAAATTATATATGCAGAATTATGTGAAAGGGCTGGAGTAGCAGATAGGAAGGAACATTGATACTTTGAAGTAATTAATCATGAGAGCATGTCTATAGAAACAAAGGGACATAAGTCAGCAGTGGAAACCATCTTGACAAATAAAATAGTTGCGTTTAAAAAGACTGTTTTGTTTGATTTTTAAATTGTAAATATTTCTTGAAACACTGTCATTTTAATAAAGCTAACAATGAGTTATTGGAGATTCAGTTTCAAAACCATTCTTAGGCTTGAGTGCTCACTTAGTAAATTTGATCCAGTCGCCTTCTCTCAGCCCAACTACTTTGCTTTTTTGGAGGAAAAACTTGAAAGAGAGCTAATAATGAACATTGCCTTTTGCCTCTAGTAGAAAGGCAGGAACCAGCAGTCGGCCAACCAAAAAGCTCCCCCCCCCACCAAAGAAAAAGCCATAAAGGTAGTCCTTTCACTTAGTACTAAGTGAAAACATTTGTTAAGTGAATTTTGCTCCATTTTATGACCTTTTGTGCTGCAGTTCCTAAGTGAATTACTACAGTTGTTAAGTGAATCTGGTTCCTCCATTGACTTTGCTTGTCAGAAGGTCACAAGAGATGATCATTTGATCTCAGGACACTGCAACCATCATAAATATGAGTCAATTGACACCTGACTGGGGGGGCACTGCAACAGGTAGCAAGTGTGAAAAACGGTCATAAGTCACTTTTTTCAGTGCTGTTTTAACTTTGAAGGGTCACTAAGTGAATTGTTGTAAGCCAAGGACTACCTGTTTTATTCCACTTGATTAAGTAGCTTCAAGATCAAAGATTAATTCAAAGTTGTGTCTGTTTCAAAGTCATTTTTAACAACACTGTACATTCATTTAATTTGTTCCAAGACGTGAGGGATGGAGCACTGAAGTGGCCAATGCCATGGCTGTGTAGCAAACCAATGATGTGCTATGGGTTACAGTTTTACAAAAAAAAATAAAAATTATGGTTTTCAGCAAAACCATTATAAAATAGTCATCTGATTGTGGAATGCTGCAAACTTCTGCAAATGTGGCTCAATTGCTGAGCACTTGAAGCATGGTCATGTGACTGGAGGGAGCCATTAGAACTTCGAATCTGGGTCATATGCATGTTTCCCTGAAAATAAGACCCAACTGGAAAATAAGCCTAAGCCTAAGCCTAAGCCTAACATGATTTTTTGGAATGCTCATAATAAACCCTACCCCAAAAGTAAACCCCAGTTAAGATTGTCAACCATCCAGATGCATTTAGTACCACATTTCCCCCAAATTAGGCCAAACTGGAAAATAATCCCTAATGAATCTTTTGGAGCAAAAATTAATATAAGACCCAGTCTTATTTTCAGGAAAACATAATGATTGCCCTCAGGGATGTCTAGGATAACTTTGAACAGTCACAAGTTAAGGGCTACCTGCAACTTTCTGTATAATCTTTCTACTGTATGAGTAACTTGGCCAGCCAGAAAGTACTCCATAAGATGTGAAGACCCTCCTTTTATAGGTAGGCAGTGCTATTGCAATCAAATTGAAATCCAACACTGGACACACAGTCACTGTCAATATCATCTATAAGTATAACCTCAGGTTTTTGGTTTTTCTTAATTCAGAGTTTTCATCATTTCATCTTCATTTATTAAAGAAAAAGAATAGAGCAAAGTTTATGAGATCTTGCTTACTACTGAGACCTTGCCCAAACTCGACTCACAGACAGGAATGTTTACCTTCTCACTCCGCAAACCTAATCAAGATTATAATAGGAGGAAACAGCAATAATAATTGGTTGCTAGGTAGGAGATGATAAATTAAAGTGAACAAGATTGCTGATAAGGGGTGGAGGAGAAATTAACAGGGGAATTGTCCCAGTAATCCCTCCTAAATGGTTGATTTGCTGTAAAACAGGAATTTGTTCCCATGATGCAGCTGATAACAGATAACCTACAGGCAATTTAAATATAACCATGGATGTGCAAACAGTTTCATTTGAATTCAGATGTGTTATTTTGAACATGAAACAGGCTACCTTTGTGTGTGTGTGTGTGTGTGTGTGTGTGTGTGTGTGTGTGAATGTTTTGAATTCAATCTATTTGGTATTCAGATCAGCAGTTGAATTCAGAACAAGATGTTTTATGAAGTTTCACAATGAAATGTTTTGCACTTCTCTGTAGTTTTGCAATTACAAGGCTGAACGTGGGCTGAACAAATAAGGTTCAGGTGTGATCCAGCAGCAAGTTGTCCACATGGAATGAAGATTTATTTATTTATTTATTTATTTTATTTATTTTTCAATTGTTTACGAGATAAGTAAAAGTGTATACATAATTATGAATACATGAAATGAGTACATATAAGAGAAATAAAATAAAAATAAAAGAAACAATAGGACAGGGACGGTAGGCACGTTGGTGCGCTTATGCACGCCCCCTACAGACCTCTTAGGAAAGGGGTGAGGTCAATAGTAGACAGTCTAAGGTTAAAGTTTTTGGGGTTTGGGGAAGAAACTACAGAGTCGGGTAGAGTATTCCAGACATTGACCACTCTGTTGCTAAAGTCGTATTTCCTGCAGTCAAGCTTGGTGCGGTTAACCTTGAGTTTGTATCTGTTGTGTGCTCTTGTGTTGTTATGGTTGAAGCTGAAGTATTCATTGACAGGTAGGACATTGCAATGTATGATTTTATATACCATGCTTAAATCAGACCGAAGACGGCGTAATTCAAGGTTTTCTAGTTCTAGAATTTCAAGTCTGGTGGCATAAGGTATTCTACAACGAGTAGAGGAGTGGAGAACTCTTCTTGTGAAATATTTCTGGACTTTCTCAATTGTGCTAATATCAGATACGTAATGTGGGTTCCAGACTGATGAGCTGTATTCGAGTATTGGTCTAGCAAATGTTTTGTATGCTCTAGTTAGTAGTGTGATATTACCAGAGAAAAAGCTACGTAAGATTAGGTTAACAACTCTTAATGCCTTTTTGGCTATGTAGTTGCAGTGGGCACTAGCACTTAGATCATTAGAGGTGAGTATTCCAAGGTCCTTTACAGAGCTTGGATCATCAACAAGATCTTGACTATTCAGCTTGTATTTTATTTTCGGATTTTTTTTTGCCAATATGTAAGACAGAGCATTTATTTGTTGAGATTTGAAGTTGCCATTTGTTTGACCATTCTGATACATAGTCAAGATCTTCTTGAAGGGTAGCAGTATTGTCTGTGATATTGAACAGCTTTACATCATCAGCGAAAAGAACGCAGTTGCTCTTAATATGATCACAGAGGTCATTTATGTAGAGTATGAAGAGAGTTGGTCCTAGAACACTGCCTTGGGGAACACCACTATTGACAGGTACAGAATTTGATAGGACACTCCCAATTTTGACCATTTGTTGTCTGTTTGACAGGAATGCTTCTATCCAGTTATGCAGTTGTCCAGAGATACCATAGGATTTTATTTTTAGTAGTAGTTTGTCATGTACCACTGAATCAAAGGCTTTACAGAAGTCTATGTAGATTGCATCTATTGTTTTGCCCTGATCAAGTTGTGTAGTCCATATGTTTTTGCAGTGTAAGAGTTGCAGATTACATGATAGTTTTTTTCTGAAACCAAATTGTTTATTGGAGAGTAGGTTGTTTGTTTCTAAGTGGAGGATGATGGATTGGTTAATAATTGATTCCATGACTTTACAGGTGACGCAGCATAAGGAGATTGGTCTGTAATTTTCAACTAGGCAAGGGTCTCCCTTTTTGAAGATGTGAAACACAAGACATATAATACTGTAGCACAGTATAGGATTCCATATTTTAAATGTCAAAGTGTTCACTCAATGCCATCTCTTTGAACAAGCCATCTAAGATGAAATTGTGCATGAGAAGAAACAAGCTTCAGGACAATCCATTTCTCAATTTACCTTTGTCCTTTGCAACTGAATCTATCTATCCTTGTTCTTTCTTTGCTGCTAGACAATATCATTTAAGCTACAGGAAAGCAATTGTTCCAGTATTCCAGTGAGTGAATAAAACTGTCTAATCTGCCTTGGTGATGAGCAAAATGACCCTCAGGTACAGATTAAGTTTCTCACTTCTGGCAATCATTTCCAGAGTCAGACTCATTTGATTTTTCTACAGATACGTAGATAAAGTTCCTGCCCTAAATGCTAAATTTACTTGGTTTTGTGTTTACTTGTTTTCTTACTACTGTTGAATCATTTTTAGAGTGTTTACCTGTTCTGCATTAAGGAAAAGGAAATACCGTGTATTGTTTTAATTATAGAAAGAAGGTGATTCCATTCTGGCTTGACTGGAGACATGATAATATATCACTATCATGTTATCCTTAAGTACTTTAAAATGGCCCAATTACTTTGTAATTGCTTAGAAGGTTGTAATGTGAGACTGTGAGCATAAGGAGCCTAAATTATTCATAGTGTCACAGCTCTGAACAGAAATATATGTCTAAGTTTAGCTTTATAGAAATTCCTAAGAACTTATACTTAAAATTAAGTGGATAATGGACCAAGACAGAACTAAGTAACTACATCAGTTCTGAGGAGCCAGTAAGATTTTTAAATCGAAAATTATGAAAAGTTAGAGCTCTCTGGTATATTATCTTGGCGATGCATTCTTCATTCTCCAGATTTTGTTTTTATACTTGTGTTATATTGCAAAAAAAGATGTTAGGCAGACAGATTGTGTTTGTTAGTTCTGAGAAATATTAAATTTTAAGCCGAAATAAAATGCTTCACAAATTTATTTGATGTAATGAGTTGATTTATTTACACTTTATTCTATGAAGAAGTTTCTTGGTGCCTTTGGCTATTATGTCAGGGAAAATGAAAAACAAAACAAACATTATTACCAATTTTATCCTGTTCAAAGCCAGGCACATGTAGACAATCATCCTCTTTACTACAGAGTCCCAAAGTGATTGATTACACTTTATCACTTTTAATCTGTTAGATATAGGGTTAAGTTAGATGGTCTGGGATTCAGTATTCCAGATTTAGAGCAGAAGAAGATTTATTCAATCAATTAATTAAAAAGTGGTTGATTCTAAACCTTTTGCCTACAACTTATTTCTTGTGAGACCTGTTCAGTCTTTGGGTTTGAAATTCAGTAAGATAAGACTTGGTTAGATGGCAGAACACTGAATAATGTTAGAGATACATTGTCATGACTAGGGAGTTAAAAATAGCTAAAAGGAAGACTGGGATAAACCATTTTGCAGGAATGGTGGCCATGTTATCTCCAGACTTGAGCACATCTTTGCCTTCTAAAACGTATTATGTAATTAAGAGAAAAAAAATAACCAACTCACTGTGATTGACAATTAAAGCCCTGAACAGGGGTTGAGACGAAATTGTGGTCCATCAGCCACAAAGCTTTCTGGATGAGTTGAGGCCAATCTCTTAGGTCAGCCTACTGTATCTCACATGATTCTGGTGAAGATAAAATGGACAGGGAGTGTATTAACACTGCTTTCAACTGCTGAAGGAGTGGTAAAATACATTTGGAAAAATAATAATAACAAAGAGAACAAGTCCAAATTTTTTGTATGTATGAATGTGCTGATTTCTCAATGCTTTGTTTTCTTGTCTTTTTATATTATGCTTATCATTTTACACAGAGTCATCATATTTCACAGAGAAAAAAATCATCGGTGTAATATAGAGACTTCCTGAATGTTTAACTCCAATCATATCAGTTTTACTATTCAAAAAAAAAAAAAAAGAGCTAATAACTTATCTGAATGAGTCATATAAAAGCAAAGGGTCTGAAGCAAGTGCATTTATGTGTTTGTTTTTGTAAGTATCTCAGCTTTCTTATCAAAGAGGTAAACAATAAAAAGCCCTGTTTCAGAATTTCACTCAGTTAAGTTTGGTTCTGGAAATTTGGCTCCCTCTGTTAACATTCCAGCATGTTTTTTAAATCATGGAGCCATTAAAGAAAAAAAAAAACCCAAGACTTATCCAGCTTTGTATTCCCCAGATCTCAGCAGCTTCTTTGTGGTCTCTGTTTGAAAGAATTACAGAAAAAAAATTAAGCTTTATCACAGAGGGAAGAGAAATGAAATGTTTTAGAAGAATGTCAAATTAAATTTCAGACAAATCAAGACTGAAATTCCCAGTGAACATTTTGAGTGACAGCATCAACTTCTCTGAATATCTGGCAATTTCATAAATGTCAGCAAAACCTATCTGTCTTTTCTATCTACACATGGGCACATACATACACACACTTTTATATTATCTAAATTGCTGTCCTGGGATTTCCAGCTGGCCCCTAAAAGGTAAAGCACCATTTGGAACTAATTTTGCAGGAGAGTGGGACTGGATGTAATTTTTGGACAACTACCTACCATGAGACTATCCATTAAGAAATAAGGTGAAACCAAAGAAGATAAGTTGAATATGGCAACACATTCCATGTGATCCCAACTGCTGCTGGGAATCTGCACAGAATTTTTATTATGATTAGTCAGATTTTACTGTCTGCAATTTTAAAAAGTGAGAGTCTAAGGCTGTTCTTTGTAAAGAATGGTTGTGGCTTACAAGATTTGGAGTAATGAAATAATTGATGGTAGTTCTCTACAATGTACATCTGAAGAATCTTTTAAAGTTAACAGAATGTTCCTAAAATAGTTTTCTACCGTTTCTAAAAACTAACTTTTTAGTTGATTAACAATATGAGATTTTTTTAAAAAAATATAGTATTTCTATTTTTGCTTATCATGTATTATCCTCTATCACCATTCAATTAAATTTATAAAACATCTAATCTTACAAAACAGAACCCTTGGTTCAAGCCATCATATATTAAGAATTGATCAAACATATTAGCTTTTTATTAGTACTGTTAATCTTCAGAAACTTGTTTAAGGATATCAGAATTTGTAAAATTATGGACTCTTTATAATTTCTGAGTTTGCTTGTATTTTAGGAATATATGTTTCTAAAAGGACACAACAGAGGAATATATTAGAGACAGAAATACATCTTTCTCCCTCTTTTTAACCACTAACTCTTCGATTCATATAACACATAATGGGAATTCATAACCAAAAGAGAAGTATTTTCTAACCCTGGGCTATTTAACTACTAAAAACATATACATGGGTGATAATGATCCAGTATTAAAAAGAATTGTTTATATTCAGAAAGGGGCTTTACATTGATCAATATGTCCCTTAAACTTAGTATCCTGGTTCAAAGCAGTACTATCTTTGAAATTCCAGATCAGAATGGTCATGCCATCTTGAATCAAACATTATCAGAATCCCAGTTCCATTAATATTCTTATGATCAGAGGCATTAAGTCAGCCTCTTTCAACTGAAAGAATCAAGGCAGAGCAACTTTATATTTCAGTTAAGGTGTACCTCAGATAAGATTAGTGAAAGGAAGCAAAATTTTAAAGATGCAGTTGGAGCAATTTTCAGCAGATCTTATTAAAGGCAATATAGGAATCCAAATAAAATAAAGCCACTGGTAGCAACTAGTCATTATAAATTAATCATTATATGGAGAATAATGCGCCCATGTCTTGCAGTTGGGCTTCACAGTAAATATCTCTGTAAGAATACAGATAGGAAAGGCCTTTGGCCCAATCCAGTGGGGCTTTTTTGATGCTGCATTTGTTGATGCAACAATATGGGTTGAAAGGAAAAAAGCAGAACCAGTCTGCCGACTCTCCCTCCCTTCCTTCCTTCCTTCCTTCCTTCCTTCCTTCCTTCCTTCCTTCCTTCCTTCCTTCCTTCCTTCCTTCCTTCTTTCCTTCTCTCCTTCCTTCCTCCCTCCCTTGGGGAAAATGAGAATGTATAAAGAATTTATTTAGTTATTTATTTGATTGTTTGTCAAACATGTACAAAATAGCAGGTATAAGAATGAACATAAACATGAACAAAGGAAGTAAATACAGACAAATGGGGACAGTAAGACAGGGACAAAGGCATGCTGGTGCACTTATGCATGGCCCCTTTATGGACCTCTTAGGAATGGGGTGTGACAGTTTGAGGTTGACGCTATGAGAGTTTGAGGCTGTAACAACAGAGTCTATCCCCCGTGAGATCAGTTTTGCTGCATAACATAATAGTTAGACTGTAATTCCATTCCAAACTTCATTTAAATGCAATGGAGTTTCTGTTTTTTCCTGTTTTCCTCATTCATTTCATTTCATATTTTTCCTCCCCCCCCATTTTTCTTCCAGTGACTCAGCAGTTTATAAGAAACTCTGTTTTTCAATCACTGTTCAGCTTGATAGTCAAGCACAAATTGCTGAGTTAATCAGAATGAAATGACAAGCAGCGACTTCTTTCCATAACAAAAATACTTATTTCTAGAACTTCTCATGTAACAAGCATTTCTTTAACTTTTAAAAGTGCAGTATACATTTACAGGGAATATTTTACATCCCTTTCCTCTATTGGATGTGATGGTTGATATTGGCAATAGCAAGCCTTCCTGTTGAATTTTGAAGTGTACACATTGAAAAGCCTGAAGTCTCCTGCCTTCTACATATTGTCATACTATCTGGGTTGATGGAGTTGAAGGGGTTCGAAATACCCTGTTGATTAAGAAAGCATATATGTTTATTTCCAGATTGGTCCTGGTCATCACCAAATTATAAATAACTATTTAGAACAACAGGGCTCTTCTAGAAATCAGATTAAAGTATCTACATCCAAGATGGGAAAATTATCTGGCCTCCATTTAGACATACTTAATTAGGATGACTTCATCATCTTTCTGAATATTGCATAAAGTCATACTTCTTGTTGAGATAAAAGAAATAAATCTCTGATAGAGTTGAATCTCATAGAATGAATCTCCCATGGAAATTAATCTTGTCAAATTATATCATGATATCAATAGTTTCCATTAATTTGATGCCACAGTGAAACTCGACAATGTACGCATAAATATCATATTATACAGGTAACCTATAGAATTCTATCTGCATGTACAAATTTCCAGCTTCCACTAAGAACACACCATCAAATCTGTCACCTATAACTAGACTCTATTCTCTGGTAACATTTGTTGACTCAACTGATAAAATGAAATTTAATGGAATGAAACCAGATATTCAAGAGACTGATTAACTACCCCAGTGAGATCAATATATAAATCAACAAAACCAGATTGATTTCCAGGGAGGATGAATTAAAAGGCAAACAACAAAACACTACTGGATGTTACCTGCCACTTATGTCATTCAAGCACAGTAATAATAAGCTACAGCCCATTCTGGAAAATGACACTGCTTTTTCATGCAATGAATGACAGGACCACACTTAGATATCGATATCCACCTAACCTGATCAGACTCTCATAAACAATACAAGCATCTGTTCACAATTAAATATAGTGACAAAATAAACTAAATATATATCACTATCACTATATTTTATCTATCTATTAGCTATCAATTCTAGAGAATAGGGTTCTCATTTGATATATTTAGGTAGAATAAGTTATACATGTACTGTATATAGTCAAACTTTTTGATGATAAATTATGTAGGAGATTATTGTAAAAACAGATTCAATAAGGTATGTATAAAATATTTTGTTTGAAGTCATTCAAGTACCACATTCTATGGATGAAGAAGAAAAATGGTTTCTGCTAACACATCTGATGTGTATAAAGTAGATGCACTGAAGAAAGATCATTTTACAATAGGGTATAATAAAGTTGGAGGGGAGACATAAGAATTTATTTCAGTAGCCTGTAGTGCATAAATGCTCTGTATATTTGTTAAATCTGTTTCTGACTTTAGTGTGTAAGGTGACAAATGCAGATACAATATTGTGCAATAAAAGAGCAATATAAAGGGGAAAAAACATACGAAAGGCAATATAAAGGGGAAAAAACATACGAAAGGCAAAGCAGAATGGTAAAATGATATAAGTAATCATAATTGAGGCAAAGTCTGCATACATTTTCTTTATCTTTACAGTCTTTCCAGTGCATTAGGTTTGCCGCCAATGACCTATCTGAACAAGTTTACCTTTGGGTAGAGAGCTATTTGAGATGGTCAGAAAATCACCCTGCCTCCTGAAATTCCTTCTAGAATAGCCACAGACAGACTCATTTGAATTTCTGCCAAATGTGCTTCAGAAGTTGGCAGAACAGAACAAAAGGTTTTCATGAAGATACTTACCTGGAGGAATGTATTTAAAAAAAACAGATATAAAGTTATACACAATTTTACAGAGCATGAACAGTACTTTGAATTACTCCTGAAAATAACTGGTATGTGAGGTAACTGCTGCCACACTGAGGTGGTACGTTCCCATAACCAGATCTGGTTGATTAAGAACCTGGCTGTAGCATTTTTCTATTGGTAGCTATCAAGCATTCTTCGAAAACATTGACACATAAAGCAGGCTCCAGTAAACCAGAGAAGATTATGTTATGTTTCCCTCTGGCTTCGTCTGAACATACGATCTAAACCCATGGATATTATATCTATGCAAAGCAACATAGATTTACTCCCACAGATTAATTTGGGCATGGAGGTGAAGGACAGCTCTTCTAGTTCATACTGACTTTGTGGGAAAATGCTGAGAACGACTCTGAAGTATACTAAAGTAAAGCAACAAGACCACTTCACTTTGAAATTAGAGGACTGCATTGCTATGCAAAGTAACAGTGAGGGCACGTTTCACCCATTCTTAAACTTGTCAAACTCTATCATGATTTCAATAGTTTCCATCCTGCCAATAATTTGCCTTAATCAGTGTATGTCTTCAAATACCCATAAATTTGGATTTCAGGAATCCATTTCCAGTCAAGCATAATGCCATAGACCTAAATGGTTTTTCAATTTATTTTTAGCCGATGACCAAACTGCATTTAAAAAACAAAAACATCTTTTCATTGGCAGTTGATAGGAATTGCAGCCTGGAGTTCATCGGTTAGAAAAGACTGCTCGGTGGTTGTTGTTATTTTAGTGTAAAATCATATTCCTCCATACTTGCTTTTCTATGTTTTGTTTTGAATATTCATTCACCTTAAATCACAGTGAACCGTATCCCAAAGCTGTTTTTTTTCTTGCAACGAACCGCTACTGTCTGCATAGACAGGCACTTAAGTTTGCAGTCCTGCAGGCAAGCAGCCCTTCTCTTGGTGAAGAATGTGATTCTGGGAAGAAGCCAACCATTGCTGGATATACTAGGCTTCTAGTATGTCAAGGATATTTTTCCTCTTGGGGGGAAAGGGAATAAAAATGATATTCCAGCAGTTGCAATCTGAAATAGAGCAGTCCAAGAAATTCTCCTTCATGTGCTTTTCCCAAGAGCGCAGAGCAACTCATAAAGGAAAAATCTAGGAGGGAATTTACAGAATGAAAATGATAGCTTCTCCAGACAAAGGAGTCTTTTTTTTTTTTAAGGTCTGAGAAATTAGTGGATTATATGTATGTATAAATGATAGCTACAATGGACAGAAAAGATTACTGAAATGATTTAGCCCATCAGGGTTCTTTCCCTTGGAGAAGCAGCCTGGTTCACTGCAGCTTTCTCTTTTAGGCTTACTTAATTGCGAGAGAAAAGAACGAAAGAAAGAACAAAAGAACGAAAGACAGAAAAACAGAAAGACAGAAAGAAAGACAGAAAGAAGGGGAAAAAGAAAAGGGAGGGAAGGAAGGAAGGAAGGAAGGAAGGAAGGAAGGAAGGAAGGAAGGAAGGAAGGAAGGAAGGAAGGGAAAATGAGTTCCTTTTTCTTTTCTAAAGATTTTAAAATATGCTTTGAATATCTGCAAAGCAAGAATGTTTGTAAAATAGAACGATGGAGCCTCATTTGGAAAAATTATATCAATTTATTTCTTTTTCCATATGATTTCATATATCCATAGCCTCTCTTGGGGTGTGAGCACGAACCTGGCCACATTTTTCCAGGCTGACATCATCTGTTTCACTCTCACTTTCACATCCTGCCTTAAACTGCCTGCATGCACATCAACAAGACTCAGGGTGGGGAATGGGGGTGTATTGATATTTGATAGGAGTAATTGTGTGCACTGCTGTTTTAGGCTAACTCTGGCTATACACTGCTATGTCAACAAAAGTCACTTTTGCCATATGGAAACCTAATTAGGTCTGGACAATCTGTTCCAAACACTGCAGAATTTCAAGTCATTTTTAAAAAGCAGTTGGATTTATCTGATGAAATATCTAACAGCAAATCTTTGTTAAATAAATCTTATATTTCAGAGTTAGAATTTACTTTGAATGGAGGATAATAAAAATTGAGATTTTAATTATGTGTAAGTGTTTGTAAATGTATTGGGAAAGAAGTAAATGAAGTACTGTATTTCTTTCACTTCTTCAGTGCCAAAGTACCATGATTTTAAAGCCATAATAGCCATGCCTTTTTCATTTTTATGCTAAAGTAACACAATGCAAATGAACACCTGACTGGATAAAAAAAGACATTTTAATATTTTGCCTTCTTTTCTGTTAAATTGCATAGAGGGTTTTTTTTTGGGGGGGGTGGGGTGGAGTAGCAGATACTGCCTACAATTGGACCTCAATGTATATCGGCATGTCAGCTCTGGGAAAAGACTCAGGAAATGGGTATCAATGTATAGCACAAAGATACTTCAGTGGCTTCTGCCTTTTACAATTAACCATCAACAGTAAAGGAATGAGCAGTCAAGAAAAATGCCACAGACTAGTACTTACTAAAGCAATCGTGAAAGCTCTGGAAAAGATATTCAGATGCTGTGATATCTTCTATACCAACAAAAAGCACAGTGCAAGCCAGGGTATTTCCTCTGACACCCCATGGAAGTGCAAATTGAAGAATAGGAAAAGTATTGATGCTTTTAAACTTCAGTGATTATTGAGAACGCTCTGGACAGCCACAAAACAAACCCATGGATCATTGAATAAATCAACTCAAATTCTCACTTGATGCACAAACGATCAAGCTCAAATTGATCACAACATCATGTGAAGATCTAGCTTTCTGGAGAATGCTCTAGGTGAGGAGTGTCAAACTCAAGGCCCACAGGCTGGATCTGACCCAGAGGGTGCTTAGATCTGGCCTGCTGGACTGGCTTGGAGACAGCAAAGGACTGGCCTGTGGTGCCTGTGCCAGTGAAAACGGAGCTTGGGAGGTTACAGGAAGCCTCACAGCGGAAAATTGAACTCAGGAGCCAGTTTTCGTGGGGCACCATAGGTGCCCCCAGAACGAGTGATGAGCTGGCGATGCCTACCCTGGCCAGTCCCACCCTGGCCCCCTGAGGTCAAACACAATCCTGATGTGGCCCTCAATGAAATCAAGTTTGAACCCTTGCTCTAGGTGAAAGGAAAGCGAAGAGGATGACCAGCAGCGAGATGGATGGACTCATTTATAGTGAAAGTTGGTACAGTGTTGAAAGACATTGAAGACCAGGCTAGGAACAAATCATCATGCAGAAAATCTGTGTGGTTGATAAGAACTGACACTGACTCGGTCCTACCTAATCAATTGGAACAAAAAGGACAAATGCTTTGTTATCCAGAAAAGCTTAGTTTCTACATCTAGTTCTCTCTTACTCCTGATAGGCTTTCACAATTCTGATAAGCAAAAAGCCAAAAACTGATTGGGCGTTAGTAGGAAAATGGAAATACTTGGCTCTTACACACTTTTCCATCCCAGATGCTTTACCTGACATGTTTGCCATTTAATATTAATCTGTTGCTTCTCCTGTAGAACATCCCAGACAGAGGGATCCTCCCAATATGTTTGTATGCAGTTTTAAGTACATGTGGGCCTGAGCACTATGATGTGGAATGCAAATAACATCTCAAAATCTAGTTTTGAGTCAAATGGCCTAAACAGAGTTAATACATGACTTGAGATTTTATAGCAAAATCTGCTCCCAAAATGATTCCATTACTTGAAATAATTTTCCTTAGTGGAATCATATATCACATACAGTTAGTTTTCCAGTAATTCCAGTTAAATGTAACCTAGTCAATTCTGTGTTGCTTGTATGTGCGCCCTTCCCCATGACTGTTTTGTGATATTGCCAAGAATTGTCTAAGGCTGTTTGTTTGGGTTTTTTCCCTACATGCAATTATGTCTGGACTCAAAGCTGGAAGGTTTTGCAGACATCATTTGTACTTCCCAAGACTTGGCTTAAATACAATCTTAAATTTAATAACCAGCTCCAGAACAGAAGCAGATACTCCATAAATCATTTTAATGGAGAAACAGAACATTATAACCTGTTTATTTTTAGCTAACTTTCTCACAGATGAGAAAACTTTGAATGTGCATATTATTGCTACATCTGTTTGTGAACGTATGTACCGTGTCACAAATAAATTCATTTAATCTTGGTGACCCACATAAATATGCATATTTTTCTATTTCTAGAAACATTCCTAAGTATGTTCATTTGTATCCATGGGGAATTAAGATGGAGCAACTCCTGAAATCTACATCACAATATCATGATGCAAAGCTTTCTTATTTACATAATAATGTCATACAAATGTTCATCATGGTTTAACCTTGCACTGTCACAATGCCTGTGTAGTCATTTTGACAAACTCTTGGATAGGTTGCTTATTCTCTATATATTTTAAATCTCCAGCCAAGCACAAGTAGTTGTTTTGTGATTTATAGGATTGATCTGATTTGGGATTTTTGAAGACTTAATTTGTTTTTGTATAGAAGATTAGGCATATTGGTTTGGTTCATGTTATACTTAGTATGCATGTCGAATATTAACAAACCTAAGTAATAACAGAAGAGTGTACAACTTGAGCCAGTGGATGTTATGTTGCTGCTTAAACCTTTTCAGTGTGATCTTAACATTCCAGTAGAATCTAAAAACAAGTATGATTTTAAAAATTATGGCATGTCAGTCATGATTTAATTTCCAAAGGACATAAATCATATCAGTGATTTGATGTCATGATACATGTATCTTAATTGTTCTCATTGTTTCTCTGCAGACATTCATACTGAGTTTCTCCAAAGTTTGCCATTTTTCATGTGACAGAAGTTGAAAACTGTGAAGAATAATTAATTTACTTTTATTATTACATTAAATTTATTCCGGTCATCTCCACCTTCTTCTCTTGATCATGCATAATTTTGTGACCAATGGCTGAGGCATACTTCTCAAAGTCCAAGTATACCTCACTGTGAAAATATAGTTGAACATGAAAAGTGTGCATAGAATTATATGGGTTGTGGGAAATTTTTGAGAATAAAGAATCTTAGATGTAAAGAATAACCAATTAATTATGTTATAATAATAGCCAGTCACTTAATTTGCCAGTGAATGTTTGCTTAAAAGAAAGAGCTGTGTTACAGGTTCTGTATTACAGTTTTAATTGATATAATCCTGAAAGAAAGTAAGAGGACAGGGGGCATGCACTCTGCAAGATTGTTGTGGTATTGAGGTAAACCAGATAGAAGACCAAAATCCAAATATGATACAAGAGGTCTGTGAAGAACAATTAAGATTTGCTTCATCAAAGATATTTGTACCACATGGCAAAGTAGTTTTCTTCACTGAAAAAAGTAAAATGCACTTAATGTTGACCCAAAACTTCCTGAGTACTGCTTCCAAAGCCAGGAGAAGATTCTGCACATAAACTATACTTGGTCAGAAGCCTTCTCAGGTTTTCTGAAGAACACGCTGGACAAAGTATAGTAATGTATCCTTCACGATGGCTCACCAAAGCTTGAGCAAGATGTTTTGGAAGAGGAGAGTGCTGTATTCACTGAAGCACATGTCAAAAGTTTATTTGTCAGAGTGTAGCTAATCAAAATGACATGTCCATTATGCTTTCAAGGGAAGGGAGGTGACTTAATTGCTTCAAGAAACAGCTTCAATGAAGTGATTTGTTTGAATACTCAAAGAAGCAAAGAATCTCTTTGAAAATATGCACTGTTTTATGATTCAACATTTATTGTTACAGGGAAAACAAGCATGTACAGAGAGAGAGGGAGGAGGAATATAAAGCACACATTCATGCATGACTGACACTCATCAATCATTGCATTGCCTGCATCTCCTACTTGGTGGGTTGCAAAAAAACATTTAGGTAGCCTTTACATTACAATCAAATGATGCAAAACACCATTCTTTGCACATATCAGTAGTTTTCAGTATGGACTATATGTCCCCGCCCACCAGCCTGTTATATTTTTATAAGTTACAGAAGTAAATGAGGCTTAGAAGGTGACTATGACGGAAAAATGGTTTAGAACCTCTGATATAATTGACCCAAAGTGTGGATGAGGCTGGGCAGAGAAGATGAGTTGATGAACAAATTGTGCCATGGTTGCAAAAAGAGTGATCTACTCTTGGGTTGTTTATTTTTTTATTTTTTTTTATTTTCACATTTGGAAAAATATTCTGTTAATATTGACTGCAAGGCTGAGAAAATGTTATGTTTTGTCTTCACTGGTGGCTTGGATTGTTGGCCTAATCTATTAAAAATGTTATCTTTCCTCACAACATTCTGAGATTGTTTCTGGTTTACATTCCCTTGTTAACTTTTTCATTTTATAGCCAGGTCTTCTATGACAAGATTATTCCATGTCTGTTCTGGTCGTCTGATATGTAATTGCTTACCTTTGTTTTGTACAAGTCAGATGTCTACAAAGTTAATTGTTTATAAGTTTCTAGAGACCTAGTATTTGTCTTGCTGGGTATTAATGTGCCCGATTGTTACTATCTCCATACCTCCACCCTGATCTTGTCTTCTATTTGATTTAAAATTTTGCCTTCTTTGCATACTTTCAGCCTTCCCCCAGTCTTATTCTATATTGCTTCAAACTATTTCAGTCTTTTTATAGAGTTGTAAAATATCATTAGGCTATCAAGTTCAAGTCTTGGATCATTTCATGGTCTAAACTAGCCCTCCACAGGTTGTGCCTTTGTATGAGTCGTCATTGTATGCAAAGATGGCCCACCATTCACAACCACCTTTCTCTTTGTGTTACAGAAAATGCCAGTGAGGAAAATCCACTGCAAAGCCAATGCTCCATCTGGATCTTTTTTTGCACGGGACAATACAGCAAATTTCCTATCTTGGTGCAGAGATGTGGGAGTGGATGATACTTGTCTCTTTGAATCTGAAGGGTTGGGTATGTATCAGCCAGTAACATGAGGCACTTTTTAGTATATTGCACTACACACCACATATGTTTTTAATGATTTTCATGGGATATAATCATGAGATCACGTTCTGTTTCAAAATGTAATTTTATCAATGATGTCATTATTTCTCCTCCATATTGTTTGCAGAACTCAAGAATTTATAGTTTCTTTACTTTTGGAATAATGTGCATTATTTTAAGGGTATAATAATAATTCAGAGTTTCGAAGAAAATAAAAAGATTTCAATAAATAGGTTAAAAAGACTTGATTCAGCTCTGATGTGTTTTAGATTGTAATCAATATAAATCTTCCCCATAATTTTGATGCCCATAGCTTCACAGTGGATATTTTAAATTTCTTGACAAGTACACTTGTTCAATAGACTAGTACTCTCTGCAACTGGCTATTTGGATATTACAGAAATGCTGCTGTAATCTCTGTCATTGTTCTTCAGATATTCCAGAGGATGGGAATGAGGGACAAGGCATGGTGGTATCTTGATTTTAGGGAAGATGGAGCAGCTCTGAGGAGCTAAATGGGTCAAGGCAGAAGTTCTTTCTCTTGGAAAATTTCACCTTGTAATTCCAAAGGAAACATTGTTTACTCTGGAACAGCATATAATCAACTGTGAATCAGAATTCAGAATTCAACTCTCCCACTTTGCTAAGACTTCTAAAACCCTTGGCATTGTGAGGACTTGAAGTGCACCTCTGATTTCAAGTTGGTGCAGCTATTGAATGGAGAAGGATCTTTACATAGAGGCTAATTTGATACTCATTCATTTGGGAGGTTAATACATTGATTACCTTGATTACATTGTATGATTGCTATGCATGCCAGAAAAACTGAATGATGTAGTTGTTATCACTTCAAAACAAAAGAAATAATTGCATTACTGAATTTTTCTAAATTATTTTGAAGAAAGGGCAGTTTTCTCTTTATTTACCTGTTGTCTGCATGTAGTAGGTTTAAAAAAAATCTGGGGAAGAATTTAGATAAGCAACCACTTAAAATATATTTAATAGTAGTAGTATTCTGGAGATCTTTATCATATTTCTCGCCTAAATGTTTTAGCCCTAGATCATTTCTCAGTGAAAATTATTCAAGAAAGTGAGTAAAAATCACACTATACAATTCATTATGCTCAGGATTTTTCTATTATGTGCTATTATTTCTCTAATCACAATTAGCATTCTTTATCTTACTGATCTATGTAGTTTACCCCGTAGTTTCAAAAATTATTGAGTTTTAAATGTTATTCATTTAAATCTTAATAACTAAAGCAGACCCACAGTTTGGGATTTCAACTGTATGCTTATAACTTTGTGGTATGTGCATTTCATTATTCTATGATTAGATTTATTCTGCTTCTTCCAGCTTTTTTTCTGATTATTTGGCTTACTGGACAAAATTGTTCTGCAAATTCTCAATAACATTTGTAAAATAATGGCAAATCAGAAAAAGATATTAAGCATAATAACTGATAATCACTTGCTTTCTCAGATGATCCTTTTTTAAAAGTATGCCCTGAATAAATAAAGGAACAAAGGACATAATTATTTAATTTTGGTATCTTAATAATAAAATCAAATATATACAATACCAAATTTAATATCAAGATCTTTCAGTTAGTAATTTCTTCTGCCAACTATATATGTTATGATTTTCATGTTTAGATCATGAATGATCAAACATTAAGGACAAAGATTAAATTAGCACCATTGGATAATACTTGCTATGAGATTGTATGGGAACATACTAAACTGAGATTATATGGGAACATACTAAATTGCTTTGTGAACATACTAAACTGTTTTAAAGAACTGCAGATAATTGCTAATATCATGATTCCAGATACATTGAAGTTCCTTTTTGCCTTCCAATGGGAAATAACATATACCTCATCCCTGCAACTTAATTCTTGAATCACCTTAAGAAATCCACAATTTTCATAGTTCATAGCTACCTGAAATATACTTTATGAAAGATTGATCCATACTGTATTGATTATTTTTTTCAAATATAGTCTAGGTATATTTGATTATTGAGGAGGGGTGCAAATCAGACCTAATATGCCAATACTATGTTGCTCTGCTTTTCAAATCAAATTACTATTAATCTACAATAAGATAAAGTTGGATAATTTTTAAAAGTTAAGCAATGTTGGACCTGGGTAGATCTGGATAGCAGATCACAAGGATATTCCAGGACTTTGTGTTAGTCGGGGAAAGTTTTTTTTTAATAAAAAACATTCTGGAAGAAAATGATAAATCACCCCTGGTGTAGAGGTTTGGTTCGAGTCATCTGTTCATTGGTTAAAAAAATAGAAATCCAATTAGAAATCCACTAGAAATCCAATTATTTTACATCTCTAGGAGATAGAAATGGATGTTGCTTGTGTCCTTGAATTCATATCTAGAATTCAGCTGAATGTGTGATTTTAAAAATGGCACAGAACCATTTAAAAAATAACAGGATGGAAAGACTCTTGCCTTACATTGATTTACTGCTAGCTACTTCATTCAGAGAAAAAGAGGAATCAAATGACAATATCTTGTACCTTGCATCAGATTTGTACCACAAAGGCACTGGTTCAGGTAAAATCCTCATCTTTGTAGTGTTTTGTACTCCTTTTCATTCTTACAACAGATCTCTTTTGATACAAAATTTGGGACAACTTTTTTGTCTCAGGATTGCATTTCAGCAGAAGATGAAAAGAACCAGTTGTTTGTTTGGAAATGAAATTCAGCTATTGTGATGGAAGATGAGCCTAGTGAATCAACTGAGACTTCTGTTTTCCACCACTCAAAAGGTTTTTGAATATGTGTAACTCATATCTGAGTTACAAATGATCTGTTTGCCTTCTGTATTGAACTTCCTTATCTTACATTTTGTGTGTGAGAATAATGTGTTCACATTGTGTTCTTCGCTACCATCATTACTCATGTTGATTACATAATATATATCTATTGATAGCTGTAGTTCTGTTAAATTGTGTTTAAACACACTGATATCCTAATAAAATTGCAAATTTTGCCCTATTGCTCCATAAGAAAAAACCCTGTAAACTCATAGAACAATAATTCAGATACACTTTTGAGGTTCCCAGAAATCTTCATTAGCAAAATGAAGAATTCAATAGAGTTGTTTTCACTACTTTCATTTGAAGCTTCAAATATATTTTCAAACGATTGTTCATTTAGTTTTGATTGTATCCACTGAATTTTAATTTAAAAAAAACTGTAACAACAACCTGGATCACAAGAAAAAACTTATCCTATCTTGTTTCCTATAATAGCCAATTAATTGCTTCTTCTGACCATTTAAATACTGAATTTTAGTAGTTTTGTTTGTAAATAATTGCCATGACTAGTAGTTATATAACTATGATCAGATATTCCACTATTTAAAATATTCAGAAGATTAATAGACATGTTTTTTGAAGTGTTTGTCCCGGTCCTGTTACTGAAGATACTTTCTTAAAAGTGGTCTTAATTTCACTTCTGCTAATGACTGGTTTTCAACTTTACTGCAACTATCTAGAAGTGTTAGAGCTATTAATAATTACACAAAGAATAAATATCTATGGAGATTCTCAGTCATCCAGATCATTGTTGTCCCAAACATACTTTTTCAAGAAGCAACTGGACTTTCTGGTTTTTTCTTTGAAGATGTTTCACTTCTCATCCAAGAAGCTTCTTCAGCTTCTGAGGATCTGCAGAAGCTTCTTGGATGAGAAGCAAAATACCTTCAAAGAAAAAACCAGAAAGTCCAGTTGCCTCTTTAAAAAGCACCTTTGGGAAAATAAATAAATACATTTACCAGATCATGATAATGTTGTATAAACATTTTAATGACTTTACAGAATCCCCTTCCTCTCATCCTTCATTTTAGCATACCATCTTCTAATATGACTTTAGAGAAGTATCCACAGGCTATGAATTATGACAGTCCAAAGTTATTTATTTTATTGCTTGCTTTCCATCAGTTTTTGAGATCATAGTACAAGCAAAACTAAGCCTACAGATTACTCAGTGACTAGGGATGGCATGCAAATCCCTGTGACTAGAGCTAGCATTCAAATCCCTTAGAAGATAGATATAAGAATTGGCCACAGATAGTATACCCAGACAACTATAGTAAAACTTTTTAAAACAGCAAACCTTATTGTAGAACCATTCCAGGAGAATCATTTCTCCTGATTGTTTGGAGAAAAGAAGCTGTTTTGGAGTGAACATCTGTTCTTTCAGTTATATATCAGCTCAGTCATCTCTGCAGGAAGGATAATATTTAATTCCTTAGATATTTTCTAAGAAGACTGTTACAAAAAGTAACATAAAATAACCAATAGTGTTCAGAATGTACTGTCAAAATGGAATTAAGTATATACAGTATCTATTTCTTTTCCATGGAGATTTGGGAGAGATTGGACAAAGAAAATTATAAAACTGTTATTGAAACTAGTGGTGGCTGAAACTAAGTAATTTTTTGCATACTAAATCAATACCTGAACACTTCTTTTGTGTACTAAAAATGCAAAGTCAAAAACCTCCTAGTTCAAAAGTTAGAGATCTTAATGGCTGCTCTTCAGGCAGTTGCTAAGAGGTAACGTTGGCTGTGGGGCTTAAAAACATCTTACATAATTTTTTTTCAAGCAATCAGTTTTTAAATCAAGCATATACATGGGTGAAAAATGGAGATGTGAGTATATTTCTGCCCTTTATTCTTCCTGAATTCCATACCTTCAGCTAGGTTTCTGAAAGCGGAAATGAGCTCACATCGCTTTGAGTGTGAGTACCTCTTTGCAAAGAGTTCAGCTCCATAATAAAACACAGGGTACCACATTATCAGGCAAATAAGAATTACTATTTCTTTTTTGAATGCCAGCTAAATCTGTAGAAGTCAGGATAGAAAAGATGGGGCCAATCTGCACGTCCCATTCAGTAGCCAAATTGAAGTCCTACACATGCTCACCTGAACAAGCTAACTAGCTTCCAAGAGTTCCTAAGATAGAACATCAGCTGGATCTGCAGAAGAAAATATTGTCTTGCCTTTTTTATAATTTATTAGTAAAATGCAGGATGATGTCATCATAACTATTATGATAATCCCATTTAAGACAACAGCTGAGTTCTACCTCTGTCTTATCCCAAGTCACTTATTTCCTGCATGTGATGAACACTGTAACAACATTCACAGTTGCTACAAGCATGCTTCTTATGATACAGTGCTAGGACTTGTGGACTTTAAAAAAAAAATCTTCTGTCATTTGGATCCTTTTGAAATATTTCTTTTTGTAGATCTGAAGCCACCTTTGTAAAAGAACTCCCCCCGCTAGGTAATTAATTTGGATTTTCTTTCCCCACCTTTTCAGAAAAAGAAAGGCACTTTGAAGGATTTTCCTGTTTGTTGTTTATGGTCTCTCCAGTAAAGTGAACTTGGTAGCTCCCAGACAAAGTGCCTTCTCTTGAACTGCCCTGTCACACCTGCTTGTTGATGTCTGCCTGTCTTCTCTTTCAGCATCAATCACCTTTTTAAAAAAGCTTCTGATCCTTTTTAATCAGATTACACTTTCCTGTATTATGCTGTGTTTGACTTTTAATATACTATACTTATATATTTTTGCATGCATAATTGGCTTTTCTCACATAAGCTACTAAGAAAATATGATTGAGGGATGGACATTAAAAAAAAAAAAATCAGCTGGGTTTCAATCAGCTATTTCATTACATGACGGTTTTTTCCCTCATTTTTTCAATACCCTTTCAGCAGAGGACTAAATAAATCAATGGCAACTTGATATCCTTTGACAGATTAAATTCTCCATCTGGAAATTATGTAACAGAAAGTCCCAGTTGTTTGGGGTTTTGTATAGCAATCCATCTTCAATCTATAATAGTAGAATGAAACTTAAAAGTGAATATTCCATAGTTGAGTTAGTTCTTTCAAAGAGCAAAACTAAAAAGGAAAAGATTTCAGTGTTTTGTTTTACAAAATGATTTACTTGGCTATCATCTGAGTGATGGAAACCTGACTAAAATCATTTCCTCGAATGTATTTAATTATTTGGCAACTGAACAATTTACTAAGATATTTCCTTCTGTTTTACCTTACTCCATGCTAAACATATATTAAAGGGATGACTTGATCACCTTCGGATGCTTATTTAAATGAATGACTTAGTAGATATATTTCCTATCTACAGTACAAATACAAGCTGGAGGAAAATTAAGAAAAAAAATATGCTAGACAGTGTTTGGTGATGCTGTGAAATATGTTCTGGTGTGGTGTTATTGAAAACATGTTGATTGCAATGATTTATGAAAAACTTCATGACTTTATAGCTCTAGCACTCTGGCAGTTGCCAAGGCAACTTAGCCTTTGCATGAAGATGTATGAAAAAAGTGTGTAGATGGATAATGGGCATACTGTAGAAGATTCTTGTTTTAATTCCTCTTTTACTTCCTGTCTTATTTTCTTTGCTCATATCCCACATTGTCTTGATTAATCTAATTCCTTTCAACAGCCTTGTCCCGCAGTAACTAATGGAGAAAAGAAAGGGAGGGCTTAAGTGATAAATCTTTGAATAATTTTTCAGTAGATTTGTAAGAGGCTCTTCCAATAATTAAGCCTTGGCATTAGGGCTGCCATTATGTTGATCATTTATCTCATTGTGTCAATGTTCTCCACTTGCAAGATATGGGTATTAATGGATTCAATGACTACATATTTATGCAGGGAATTTGAATGGTTGAGCCTGGAATCTCTACCATAGATGCAGGTTTATGCTAGATCTGTAAACAAAACAGCCCAGGATGTCATATACAGGTGAAACTCGAAATATTAGAATATCATGCAAAAGTTCATTTATTTCAGTCGTGCAACTTAAAAGGTGAAACTAATATATGAGATAGACTCATTACATGCAAAGCAAGATAGTTCAAGCTGTGATTTATCATAATTGTGATGATTATGGCTTACAGCTCATGAAAACCCCAAATCCACAATCTCAGAAAATTAGAATATTACATGCAATCAATAAAACAAGGATTGTACATAGAACAATATCGAACCTCTGAAAAATATAAGCATGCATATGTACTCAGTACTTGGTTTGGGTCCCTTTTGCAGCAGTTACTGCCTCAATGCGGCATGGCATGGAAGCTATCAGCCTGTGGCACTGCTGAGAAGTTATGGAAGACCAGGATGCTTCAATAGCAGCCTTCAGCTCTTCTGCATTGTTCGGTCTCATGTCTCTCATCTTTCTCTTGGCAATGCCCCATAGATTCTCTATGCGGTTCAGGTCAGGCGAGTTTGCTGACCAGTCAAGCACAGTAATCCCACAGTCATTGAACCAGGTTTTGGTGCTTTTGGCAGTGTGAGCAGGTGCCAAGTCCTGCTGGAAAATGAAGTCAGCATCTCCATAAAGCTCGTCTGTGGAAGGAAGCATGAAGTGCTCCAAAATGTCCTGGTAGACGGCTGCCTTGACCCTGGACTTAATGAAGCACAGTGGACCAACACCAGCAGATAACATCGCTCCCCAAATCAACACAGACTGTGGAAACTTCACACTGGATTTCAAGCATCTTGCAGTGTGTGCCTCTCAGTTCTTCCTCCAGACTCTGGGTCCTTGGTTTCCAAATGAGATGCAAAAGTTGCTCTCATCAGAAAAGAGGACTTTGGACCACTGAGCAACAGACCAGTTCTGTTTTTCTTTAGCCCAGGTAAGACGCTTCTGACAGAGTTTGTTGTTCAGGAGCAGATTGACAAGAGGAATATGACATTTAAAGCCCATGTCCAGTATCCGTCTGTGTGTGGCGGCTCTGATGCACTGACTCCATCTTCTGTCCACTCCTTTTGAAAGTCCCAAACACTTTTGAATGGTCTTTTCCTGACAATCCTTTCCAGGCTGTGGTCATCCCTGCTGCTTATGCAACTTTTTCTTCCACACTTTTCCCTTCCACACTTTTCCCTTCCACATAACTTTCTATTAATGTGCTTTGATATAGCACTTTGGGAACATCCAACTTTGTTTGCAATCACCTTTTGAGGCTTTCCCTCCTTATGGAAGGTGTCAATGATGGTTTTCTGCACAATTGTCTGGTCAGCAATCTTTCCCATGATTGTGATTCCTACTGAACCAGTCTGAGAGACCATTTAAAGGCTCAGGAACCTTTTGCAGATGTTATGGCTTAATTAGCTGTAGAGTGGAACACTTTGAACCTAGAATATTGAACCTTTTCACAATATTCTAATTTTCTGAGATTGTGGATGGATTTGGGGTTTTCATGAGCTGTAATCCATAATCATCTCAATTATGACACATCACGGTTTGAACTATCTTGCTTTGCATGTAATGAGTCTATCTCATATATTAGGTTCACCTTTTAAATTGCATTACTGAAATAAATGAACTTTTGCACAATATTCTAATTTTTTGAATTTCACCTGTAATATAATAAAATACAGTTTGTCCACTCAAAAGTATGCACTGCACAGGAAAGTAAAAAAGACACAAAAATTGAACTTTACTTCAGGGGGGCTTGCCTTCTATACTTGGCAGTTTTCAGGTTCTAGAATCCTTGCCGGCATGGCTTTTACTCTAGAATAGGCAAGGAAAACTTTGACACTATCCATACAGTATACAGTTAATCCTCAACTTACATCTGTTTGCCTAGTGACTGTTTATAGTTACAACTAAACAGCACTGGAAAAAAAGTGACTTATAACTGGTTTTTGCACCCAAAACTGTTGTAGCAGTCTTCATGGTCACATGATCAAAATATGGGTGCTTAGTAGCCAGCATGCATTTACAATACCGATAGTTACAGCATCCTGGTGTCACGTGATCATCATTTACAACTTTTACAGCCATTTTCCAGCCAGACAAGGTCAATGGAAGGGGGCTAGTAAATCAGCCACATGATTTACTTCACAACTGCAGTGATTTGCTTAACCATGGCAATAAAAGTTGTAGAATTGGGCACAACTTCTTTAACAACCACCTTGCTGAACAATGGAAATACTGGTCTCAATTGTAGTTGTAAATCAAGGATTACCTGTAGAGTTCTTGGGGTGGACAAGTGATTCCAGTCCTAGCCACTAATTCCATCTGGATCTACATAATGAATCTCAGGGTTATAGATGTCTCAAGTCAGTAATAAGTGCCAATTATATTGTGATATTTGTTGTTGCCTTTTGTTTTCTTTCTGAGAGTGATATCCAGTGCATGCCTCAATTATTAACGGGGCAGATTCACACATTCCATCAATTAGATACTTGTGAAGCTGAAGTTCATGCAACAAATATGGCTATAACGGTCATGTCCAAATTTAATAAAAAGTGCCTTTTTTATGTTACTATCTCAATGTTGCTCATCATGGCCTCTTAATTCCATTCTTGGAATAAATAATAGATTCTGAATATGGGCTTCTTGCTTGTTTTATTGTAATTATGGATAATTCTGCTTATTTCAGGGAGAGAAAGAAAGGGCTGAGATCACTTAACATGCATTGATACACCATTTGAGGTGAAGCCTGAACAGAGAGGTATAAAAGGCCCTTTTGTCATATAATTGACATCTTTGTGCCTTTATATTAGCCATATCCAATTTAGAAAGTATGTTGTGCTTTTCCTGTCATAACACATGCTACAACACACATAGCTCTACTCAAATGAAGTGAATGTAACTCATGATGGGGTAGGAAATTATGACAGGTTCTAAAGTATGTGCCATATGCATAGAAATTAAAAGCAGTTGTTGTAATTGCTTAAGTCAGCATGGCTGGTTCAGATCATAGCCTTACTTTTATGGAATGTGATCTGTTTGGCCACATATCCTTTCAATTAGACAAATTACTTTCTTTAAAAGATCTTTTGTGACCATAGATGCAACTAAAATAATCTCTTTGTGGATTATAGAATTGTTTGAATAATCAGGGCCCTGAATTTCTTTTCCAAATTGTTTCTTTGCAAATTGTTTGCATTAAAAGTTTGTTTTTTCTGGTCAACTTGTTCTTCTTGGATTTGTAAATGAGATTACTATCAGGTCACATAAGAAAGTTTGTCTTTGGGTGGGAATCAGAGAGGAACTAGGAGCATTCCTTCTCCTTCTCTCTTTCTAGAATGGTGCAAATATAGGGTTTGGTTTGATTTGATTTTAACTTGAATTGGACTTTGAGGCAAGGTTGACGTGAGTTCCAGAGATATCTTGGGAAGAATGAACATATAAACGGATTCAGAAAAAATAGGTCTAAATCTTCCTGGAAGTAAGGAACTAATTACAAATGTAACCTCCAACCTCATGTGCATACACTCATGCACATACACACAAATGGTGGGTTTCAACCAGTGTAACAACTGTTTCAGTGAACACATGCTTCATGTGTGGGTGCAATATTTGAAAATTGCCCATTTTCAGCTCTAAAACATACTTCTATTGCAGCTCCAGTGAGTAAAACAGTTGAGGCGTGGCAATCCGCTGTGCCATGCAAATCAGCTGGGCTGAGAAACACGAAAATATGGGACAGACTAGGAAAAGGACGAGTGGGCAGGGTCAACTAATTGCCAGAACTGAGGGTTTGCCCAAACTGGTCCGATCCGGTAGCAGCCCACTCCTGCACACAAATCACACACGCCACCATATGTGTGTGTCTTTCTCTGTGTGTAATGCTTTGTTAAAACATACCATTGAGCTTTCACTATGACAGACTTGAGAAAGATTGTAGGTTTATTTCACACATAAGTTGCAGCTTTCTTTAGAAAATCAAATGGATAGGGAGCAATTGCCTGAATTATTTTTTCTATTTCATAGACTAGCTCCAGGGAGACACCTATCTTTTTTTCTGGCAGTGTTACATTGCCCAGTAGAATATATTCCATGTGTTCCTATTCAAAATAATCTAATAATCTGAAGACTGTATCAATGTAACTGTAGCTGTCTACTGTATATGCTATACAGTAAATGCAGTGAAATAAATGAAAATCAAAATGCATCCACTAAACATATATAATTTTCAAACCACTGATGTCGGGTATATTTTGGATGTTGTACAGGTTGAGATTTACTCTAGCATTTGTTCTTACAACAGATATCTCTGCTGCTCGTGTATTCTTCAGAAGCTTATGATCTGATTGATCTGATTGAAATGCCTTGATAGATGAAAAAATATACACACTAAAAATGATGATAGGACATTCAGTCTGTTTAGATATGTAGTCATGTCCCATTAGGTCCAACTCTCATAATTGATGACAAATTTTGAGAATTCTTGTACTGAATATCTGAAGAGCATGACAAAGAACCAAGTCGCTGGCATTTCCTTAAAGGCAAAGGGATGATGCATTAGACAAGAAATGTGCTATAATCAATGTAAAAGAAAAGTGTTGTAATCAATGGGATTAAGAGGGAGTTAAGATGAGAAGGAAACCAAAGAGAATGTTTGCAAAACACCATTAATTTTTTCAATTGTCAGTGGCACTTGTTACACAACAGAACTGAATGTATTTTATTGCAGATCTAAAATGAAGATCAGCCTACAGAAGTCCCACTTGTAATATTGCAAAACTTGGTTATGGTTGTGTAAGAAAACAAAGCAAAAGCAAAGAAAAAGAGCTTGATTTCTTACACATCACTTATTCTCTACTGTTCAAACTTTTTTCTTTTCTTTTTGCAAACTACGAGGAATTTGAGTAGTGTGTGGGTGGTTGCTATCTAGTGCCAAAAACTGTTTTAAAGTACAACAGTATTTTTTAACTGACAATCAATGGTTCTGTGTGCACTTGTTTTGTAAACATGCAATGCTCTATTTTCAAATAAGTGTGACTGTCCTGTGTTGTTTAATGGTTATAGGATATGGAGGCAATGAACCTTCATCTTTTTCTTCAAGAAATCTGCTGAGCAAGAAAAGGGTTTGCTTTTTAGCTATGCTAAGCATGCTAATATATGTGATTTATTTTTGGAGTGCTTCACTGTATTTTTTTTTCCTCCATCACTAGTTCTTGTGATACTTATGCATACCTATGGCATACCTACATGTGATTGATTCTGACTCATTTTGATGCAACACACAGCAGGATTTTTACCACATAAGTGGACCTGGTCCTCATTTACAGTCTGTTTTAAATAAAAAGCCACCCAGTAAGCTACCCCTTATGATGTATCGTTTTCAGCCTTACAACATTGAAATAAAATCTACATCATAAGTTATCCGTTTTCTGCAATCATGACTTCTTTGCAACCCCTTATGGCTTCCAATCATATGTGATGGTCCACTGATACAGCAATTATCCTGTGGGAGTGACACTGAATCTAATGGGCCTACATTTACTTACTTTGTTATTCCACCTTGCATGGCGCCTAATCCTAGACTTATGGTTAAAATGCACTGTACAATAAAAAATAAGAGTAACAAATAGTAAAGCCATGCTTGCCAACAGTTCATGCACTTCTCATTTGGTGCCTTATAAATTTGTAAAAGTATAGTGTATTATTTATCGTTAGCATGCAATGACATTTTCTCGATTGTCAGTTGTTTCTGTCATAGTGTCGCTGTCTAAAAGTTCAAATTATATCATTTGGAAGTTCTGCCCATGGTGAAACTCACTTATGAGTAGAAGTGTATTCCATTTCTTACTGTGGTGATCAAATTGATTGATTAATCCAGGATCTTTGCTATGGAATTACATTTGTAATGTAATATTTTTCAAAGTACAATTTCGGAGTCTCAGTTTTGGTACGTGGCAAAGACAGTCTGAGGTGATTTCAGTGAGGGGCTTTCCAAAGCAGCAAATGAATTAACTAATTCTCCTCCCTCTCAGTTGCATCAGAATAAGTCTTTTTTTAATTCTGTTGGTGTCTTTCACAAAGTTTGCTTGAACTATTCACAGTTTTGTGTTTCTTCCTGTGATTTATTTGCTGTACATTTTTATTTGTGTTATTGCATAAACAATGAAACTTTAAAAGTTATTTAAAGTCAGTTACCCTCAATTGATACAGATTGTTTGCAATGTGGGTTTTTCCCCCCAGCATAATGTCAGTAGAACATATTGATAAAGATAATTTTAATCAGCGTTGAAGACTAGATACAAGAAAGGATTCAACAAAGGATTCAAACTAAGTGAACAATATTTAGAAAAGCTAATAACATTTCTTTTGTATAAGAGATAAATGAAGGAGTCATAGGAAATAATCCTTAAGAATTGAAAGATATTCAGTTCTGCATACTAGGTTTGGGGCAAAAAATGAGTTATCTCCTTCAACCTGAAGGCAAGCTCCTCCTTGCTGGTTGTATGATTTAAATGATGTTTCTAAGTAATAAACAATCTTCTGTCTCCTAACTTAACAATTACTTTGTTTTACCTTCACTAATTGACATTCTGCATAATGTATAAACATTATATTTTTATAGGACATCCTTAATTTTTCTATATACCAAACTAAAATCCTTTTGGAAATTAAACTGCAAACTGTACAGACATTTTTTTCAATATATATTTGAGTGTGTAACAAGAGCAAGTACATCTGAAAGTAATTATTTCCATGAATACGGCTATATAACTTGCATATGTACCACATTTTTATTTGTTTGTAACTACAATTGTCCCTGAAGTTTTGTCAAAGTCATAGGAAGGTACTTTTCAATTTAATATGCCTAATGATAAGGAAGATAAGAATAATGTAATTTAGCTTTTAAAAATCATGTCATTTCATAGATAGAAACAGTAATTCTAGTTCCACAAAATGCAAAACATTAAGTATACACTTCTATAATAATATTTTTCACCATTTGTTTTGTTCAAGAGCTTCTCTAGATAATCAGGAATGATAGTCTTGCTTTCATATACAATATGGCATCACACTCTTAACATAGCATGCATTTTTAATGGTTGAATGTTGTCTACATTGAACACTTTTGTAGGATCCAACTTTCACTTCTTCATGTTGTCCAATTATCAGCTCTGTCATTTCTTGAAATGTTATATTGCTTTAAAAATTTGAATAGTTTTTTTTAAATATCCCATGGGATATTTCAGTATCAATTTATGTTAAGAGTATTTTAATACAAACATTAATGTATGTGCCCCATGTGAGTCAGTTTCCAAGGGCTTCCCATTTTGACCTTAGTGTGATTAGTGCCAGCACATCAAATCATATAGAGTTCAAAGCTATGGCATGGAATGTCTGTGAGAAGCAAATTGATGAATTTTTTTTTCCACATGCTATTTCATAAAACTTTTTTTTTTGCCTGAACAAAACTTTTAAGTTTGAAATACCAATTATCTTTATAGTTTGGGAATCCAAAAATATAACTTTAAAATGATCCTGTACCAGACTAAATTATTTCAAACACACTTTATTCTCCAAATCCCCTCCTTCATTTATGTAAAGATCTTATTAGTTGTAATCTGTTTAATGTATAGTATGTTTCAAAGAGTGACTAGTTATAAGTTTGTGATGTATAACTTTTTTAAAAACAAAAACTGCATACATATAATTTGTTGATCCTGTTGTAGAAATCACTAAATTCACTAGCACCTTTAAATTTTATTCTACAATCCTTTGTTTATTTGAAATATCTAAGAATCTTACTTTAGGGCTGCCACTCCGGAAGGGAAAAAATGACTCACTCATAAGTGATTAAATTAATGAATTAATCATTTACATCAATTTACTGAGGAATAGAAAGGTTTTTTTTAAAAAAACTATTAATTTATCGTCTTTAGTTTCACATCATTGACATCATCTGACAAAAGTTGTCTTCTAAGACAGCACATACCACCTTAATTTTTCAGTAAACTGTTGTAGCCTTACTGTCATTTATCTATGTCAACCATTCAATCCTGTAGTTTAGGATTCAACATATTACAAGCATGTATTATTAAGTGTTTCAAATGCCTTCCCTATAAATACTTTTTTGTCTCCAATTTGCTTTTACAGTCCTCCACAAGCAGCCCAGAGAAGTGTGCCTTTGTTTGCTTGAGCTTGGAAGGATTGCAGCCAGGTAGGCAACTTACTTAAAGAATGAACAAGAATGTCACCCTTGGCAGCAAGAGAAATGGAGAGAATGAGTGGTTCAGTGCACTGTCAAACTAACATTTATACTAGTCTGGGTCAAGGCAAAGGTCCAACTATTAATACATGTAGAGCATATTGGGGGCAGTTGTTCAAACAAAACAGTCAAGGGTTTATTTAAAAAAAAGTGATAGAGCTAGTATGTCATTTCAAAAAGCTCAGAAAAAAAAAATTATCCTGAAAACAAAACCGTAATAGAGGACCGATTCCTCCATAGAGTATTTGACGTGTTCAAGTAAGATACTTCAATAACTGGGATCTTTTTGCTTTGGGTCCTTATTGTAAACAGTATCATCATCCTCTTCCTCATATAAACTGTGTTTGTTTTTTTCAATTTACACCAGCACAAGTAAGTAAGTTGAGTCAACTTTTGATTTCTTTTGTGTCAAGGTAGTTAACCCATTAATGATAGGAGATGAAAAAGAAATTTTGTTACAGTGCTAACAGAAAAAAGCTGGGAAATAGGAGCGGATATGATGGAGATGCAAAATAACTGGTAAATAAACCCAAGTTGATTTTTTTAATGTTTCGAAAGTTTGAAAGAACACATAGTAAATTTTCAAATGTTGGGTCGTGGATGATAGTGCTGTTTCAGACTGGATAGGGAAATAATAAGAGTTCAAACCATTATCTCAACAAATGCCCAACCTTTGATGTAAGAGATTTGCAGGCATGCCAGTTCCCATTGTGGGCAGAAGTAGTGCCATATATATATGTATGCTGAGGGGGAAATGAGGGCACTTCCATTGCCTTTAGTACTTCAAATGAAAATATGTGACAGAAACAACACCAGATAATATTAACCAATAATAGAAATACAAACAGATCAAAAGATAATGCTGTGAGGAAGACAAAACTTATGCCTGCCAAGATAAATCATGAATGATGGTCTACCCACCCAGGACTAATCTCAGTCTAAATGTATAAGGTTCAGTAAAATGGTAAGATGGCTACATAAAGCCATTGCATTAACATAATCTATTTTTTACATTTAAAACCAGCTGTATGCCTGACTGAGAAAATCAGGTATGGGAAAAAAAAAATGTGTTTCTGTTTGTGACCATTGTCTCCATGAGGAAATAAATTTGTGTACCCTACCCTTTTCACTGAAGGTATTTTATGCAGTTAAGGCTTTTCCTATAGAGACCATGGAATTCCAAACAGAATGGAGGCATCTTATGGGATGGGATACTTCCATCATTTTGCACTTACAGGGAGGAAAAAGAATTCAGAGATGTCTCTTAAATCCCCAAAGTGTCATACAAAAAAGAATATTAGTTCCCAGAAGAAGGATATGAAGTGAGAAATTCTTTCCTGCAACATATTTTCCTTCCAGGTCCATTAGGCTTGCAAAATACAGAATTTATAGTTAATTGTTACTGAATTGGACCCAATTCCTGGTGATGTATGGACACATTGTGTCTTGACCTTTATCTGACAACAATCTAGAGCTCTTCCAGAGAAATATCCCTTGTCCTACCTATCAATTTTATTCTATATTCTTTCATCTTGGCAAACACAATAATTGTTCGTAATCCATCATCCATTTGCATTATGTGATCAAAATATGTGAGCTCCTACTTGCTTCAATCAGGCAGTAAGTCTTAATTTCTTTTAAGACTGATTTTTGGGTTCTTAAGAATCCATAATATTGTCTCCAAATCTTTAATTTGAAGGAGTTTGTCCACATTTTCCCATTGTGAATACTTCACCCCACAGCCTTATATTACCATTGAGAACTTTATATCTTTAATTATTCTGATTTTTGTTATCACTGAAAATTAAATTGTGGCCTCCCATAAGCTCACTCTTCTCCATTTGACCTTTCCACTTAAAAGTATAGGAGTTTATACGTCACTGGCATTACTTTCAAATAAATGCAGTTTCTAATCCCACCATATTAAAAAAAAGTAATAAATTACAAGAAAAAAAGAATTGATTAAGCAGAGTTGAATAAATCAAATTTTCATAATCAATTTAATCTTCATTTAGTGTGTATCAAGACATAACCTTATGCAGATGTAGTACCCTTTCATATAAAGGACTGAAACAAAATAAGGGAAACAGCTAGGCTGGGGGAAAGCACTCTTAAGCCATGAAACAGGATACATTGTATTATAAGATGTTGAAGTGGAAGAAAAAATGGATTTGTATTCAATTGAAGAGCACAGGAGCTATATCCGATGAGTAAGTATATAGTCAGGGTCCAATGGGAACAGAATAATTTATGGCCTCTCAGCATCTGCGTCTCTGCACTAGATGCATTATTAAAAATCTGAGGTCTGGAATTAGATAAAAGAAAAGCCAATGAGGTAAATTTGACTTGAATCTGCAGTGCATAATAAAGAACACTGAAATTTTTGTATTAAATATATCTCTACAATTCTCTACAAATTAGAAAAAAAAATATTTCCCCTGTCTAATAATGTAGCCTTTTCTTTTCTTTTTTTTAAATAAAGTTTTATTGAGTTTTAACAAAACAAATAAAACATCTTATTTGAGTACAGCATTGTTCCGTGTTATCACATTTCCATACAGACACAATTTCATTTGCATATTCATCTTATGTATTCAATTTCATATCTTATTACTCTTTTTCCAACTTCTCACTATTTCTCCCTTTACTCCTCTTAAGTTTCTTTTATGGTTATCTCATTTTCTTCTTATTCAATTGTATTTCTTTTACCTAAATTTCTATATCTTTTTATTCATTGTACTTATACTTTCATCTGTCTTGTTTACAATTTCATATGTTCTCTTCCAACATTCTTAAGAAGCAAAATTCCCCCTATGGTTGCCAAAGTGTAACACCTTTAAAACTTATGGTTATTATCATATGAAATCTCATTAAATGTTGAATTTGTGCATTCTAAAATTATAACATTCAAATTTCTAATATCTATTTTATATCATGTAGATCTCATCACTCAGACTCTGCTTGGTACTTCCCCTTGAAAATGTAAAAAGAAAAATTCTAAAAACATAGCAAAAACAATATATGTATATGTATACATATGTATGTTTTCTTAAGTTTTTGCGGGTACTTACATGTATGTTATTCAGCTTTGTTCGGGTATTTTCCGAAGTCATTATAGTTGTGCTTTTAAAGTTGAAGCAACGTTTTGGCAGAATCTCATCTGCCATCATCAGGCTTCTGTATTATGTTCGTCTGTAAGTCAGACTTTACAGTTGTTTCAGTTTTAAATGCACCAAACTATACGGCCTCCCAAAAATACACAAAGAAGGCATACCTCTCAGACCCATAGTCAACTCCAGAGGAGCACCACTATAAAATCTAGCTAAACACTTAGCAAAACAGCTACAGCCCCATGCTGAAACAGCAGCTTCACATGTACAAAACTCATACCACTTCTTGGAAATGATCAAAGATTTACATGTGGAACAAGAAGATCTGCTTGTAAGTTTTGACGTGGTTTCACTATTCACTCAAGTCCCAATAAAATAAACTCTTGAAATAATTAAAAATAAATACCAACCAGCTAAACATCTCATAGAACTGACAGAACACTGCTTAACCAACACATATTTCATATACAAAGGGCAAAGATACAACCAAATTAAAGGAGCCCCTATGGGATCACCACTGTCACCTGTCATTGCAAACCTGTTCATGGAAGAATTCAAATCCAGAGCCCTGGCTAATGCCACCCACAAACCCAAACTATGGTTAAGATACATCGATGACACATTTGTGATTTGGCCCCATGGAAAAGAAAACCTAAACAATTTCCTAACACACCTAAACAGCACACACCCCAAAATCAAGTTCACCATGGAAACGGAAGCAAACAACTACCATTCCTAGATGTACTAATCTACAAAAAAAAACAGATGGCACACTAGGACACACCATATACCAGAAGAAAACACACACCAACCGCTACCTCAATGCCCAATCCCACCACCACCCAGCACAGATAAACTCCGTGGCCAAAACACTAATTGCTAGAACCAAACGCCTGGCGGACAAGACACACATAAAGACTGAACTGTGCACCCTGACTAAAGTACTGACAGCCAACAGCTTCCACAAAAGTAAAATCACTGGCTTGATCCACAAAAACACACTGAGACATAATGGAGACCTAGAAGATGGAACAGCTGTCCTGCCCTACATAAGAGGTACTACAGGCAAAATGAGTAAGATACTACACAGGCATCACATCAAGACTGCCTTCAAAACAGACAGAAAAATAGCAGCCATCCTTAGAAACCCCAAAGATAAAATTGACCTGGAAAACCAAGGCATATATGAACTCCCCTGTGCATCATGCCCGGCCACATACATTGGACAGACCAATAGAAGAATAAGTACCCGCCTGGATGAACACAAAAATGCAGTCAAAAAGCTGGAACACATTTCCTCACTAGTCCAACACATGAAAGCCACAGGTCATAGCATCAACTTCAATGGCACCAAAACCCTAGCCACTATAGAAAACCCCAGCCACAGAATTATCAGAGAAGCCATAGAGATTGAAAAAAGACCTGAAAGGATGAATAGAAGAGATGATTCCACCAGACTGTCAATTATTTGGAAGCCTGCACTCACAAACAAAAAAATCTCCACACCACAAGCCAGGCAAACACCTGGGCACAAACAGTTCCCCCCTGATACCTCCAGCTCAAGCACACCCCAACCAGGCAGCCAGATGAAACCTAGCTTCCTAACAAATGATAACCATCCATTTACTCGGAGCCAAGCTGCACTAAAAGCCTCCAATACAGGAACACAATGTTGCCAGCCAATCAAGACACACACACACACACACACAAAGCCACAAAACAGACAGAAGATATTAGAAACACCAATCAAGCAGAACACAGCAAACTCCAAGACCAATAAACACAGACCAAGACTCCCAACCAATCAGGATGAAGAAAAAAAACCTTCTGGCACAGCAGTAGGCTAGCCCCAAATTTAAACCTGAAACAACTGTAAAAGTCTGACTCACAGACGAATACAATACAGAAGCCTGATGATGGCATATATGTTTTCTTAAGTTTTTGCGGGTGCTTACATGTATGTTATTCAGCTTTGTTCGGGTATTTTCCCACGTCATTATAGTTGTACTTTTAAAGTTGTAGCAACGTTTCGGCAGAATCTCATCTTATATATATATATATATATATATATATATATATATATATATATATAAATATTTATATATATATATAAACGTTTATATATATATAAACATTATTAAAGCAAAATAGTTATTCAAAATCATTCCAGTACTGGTATGAACCTTGTAAATCTTTTACTTTTCTTTTCAATATCTATCAATCTTTAAGAACAATTGAAATGTTTTCCTCCCTTCTTCGTTATTACTTAACTGTTAATAAGCATACCATAAGTTAATAAGTTTTATCATATAAATTATTTACTATTAATAAGCAAAATAATTATTCAAATTCATTCTAATAACTGGTATAAATTTCCTTATAAATCTTTCACATTTCTTTTCAATATTTTATCAATCTTTAGAAACAATTGCAATGTTTCCCTCTCTTTATTATTGTGTTAATTATAAATAAACATACCATTACATAACAATACAGTTTTATCTCATAGATTATTTACTTATTTCATTTCTAACTCATTACAGTATTCTACTGTCACAATGCTATATTTTGTACCTTTGCAGAATCCTCACTTTTAACTTAATTTAACCATTGTCTCTGTGTTTTCTAGCTGAGCAAATACCTTTAATCCTAGTACGTTTCCCCTTTTTCTTTATTTCCTGTTTTTGTCCCTCATACGTTCTTTCCCTTTCTATCTTCTCCCCCTTTTTTCTCATCCCTTTTTTTATACCCTTTTCTCTCTAATTTCCCCTTTTGTAGTTTTCTTTTCTGCTTCTCCTTGCTGTTATACTTCTTTTTCAGACTATTTTTCTTTTTGGCTGTTCCCTTTGATCTCAAACTTTTCTCCTTTCCCCCTTTTTCTCCTTATTACCACACTTTGCATTATTTGATCATTGAAAATGGCTTCTTCTTTGTTCTGCCCTTCTTGCTCTTGAAGCTTTTCCTTTTCCTTTTCATAGTTCAGGATCTCCATTTCAAAAAATTCAAATACGAAGCCAAAGGATCTTCCTCCCCTTTTTGGATCTTTTTTCTGTTTTTTAAGACTCATCTTCAATTCCTCCAGGAGTGATGGCATTTTAAACACTTTTGAACAACCACCCGATTGTCTTTAAGTAAAAACAGAAAAAGAAAGAAAAAACCAATGCCAAAAACTTTTTTTTTTAAATCACCAAATGATCCCAGTCTGTTCTTTTCTGTGAGTTACTGTATCTTTTAATAAGATTTCAGTTACAATGTATCCTCGGGAGTCTTTTCAAAGTTTCACTGTTAATCCTCTTTATTTTTCCAGGTGGCACTCCATTTTTCCATTATTCCAAGTCCCACCCTTTTGCCTCCACTCTTCTCCTTTTTAGGGCTTTAAAATGACCAAGAAAAAATCTTTATTCTCCTTTTGACACTTAGATTTCAGCTTAAGGTTGCCTATTAGTGTCAAAATAGATTAATATAAATTTCTTTTCATACCATTTGTGATTGTCAATATAAAGGTTTAAAAAGGGGGTTTAACCTCCTTTTCTCTCTCCTTCGACGCTTAAAGATCTTCTTTCAGAAGTATCCTTCTAGGTACTTTTAGATTCAGGGTGCCTTGCTTAGATGTTCTCTGTTGTTTAGCCCGGTCTGTCCTGCTTTCCTCTTTGTCTTCCTCCTGCACAATCTTATCCAGTCGGGTTCTTCTTTGAGGTGGCCATTTCTGACCACCGCTGCAACCGCCTTCGGGGAAGGGAGTTTAGACCAGCCAAGGAGGAGAGATGCGGCTCCCCTCCACTCGACTAGCAATCTCCCCCCTCTTCACCACCTCTACGGGGTGGCTTCAGCCCTGAATCCAAAGGATCGGGGTGCTCCAGCGGTGAGCACAGATTGAAACTGCACACAATCAGGGATTTCAGTCTGTCGCTGAAGAGATCCAAACCAGAAACCAGCCTTATCTTTTCCAAAATGTCACTGTCTTCTTTTCTGCACTAGTCACTGTCTTCTTTTCTGCACTGTCTTCTTCTGCAAAATGTCACTGTCTTCTTTTCTGCACTAGTAATTCTGAGCCTCAATATTTCCAGAAAATCTGAAAGGGGGAAATCTTCTTAAGGCTTTGAATTGCTCCTTAATCCCAGAAAGAATGGGAGCATGCCCAATAGCTTTGTATAATGAAACAAGACCAGTTATGCAATTAATGCTGCAATATGTGTAAGTTGTGCCTTTTGACCAATGGTACTTCCAGATGATCAGCCATTAAAACCACACATCTTTATGTGTGGTTTATTTCAATTTGCTTGAATGGTTCGGATTGTTCTGACCATTTCAAATCATTTGGAAATTGGAACAATCAGTAGTGACATTGGTTGGTGCAAAACAGCTTTTCTCTATTGACCAGCTATTCAAGCTGGTATTCTCTTGACTTTATGTCATGATCCAATGCAACTAGTGATGGCATTGTGGGTCATAGGAAAAGACTCATCCCTAATGATGGAATTGTTTGGAACAGCCCTCTATGAAGAAGGACAATTCAGAAGCTCTATATCAGTAAATTCAGGACTGTATAAATAAAATATAATGCTGTCCCTGAAGTCCAAAATTAAATGGTAATGTTGATGTATTATGTGTTAATGCTAATACAGTGGTTGCTTTTCCTCAGGCCTACCCTTAGAACTAAATACAGGCTTCAGGATTTATTTTAAGCAAGAATGTTTAATGTGATGTTTAGAAGTTGGTTTTTCACAATTTTCAGCAACTGATGTCAATATGAGGTAACTGTTTTATAAGTCCAGGATTCAATCTATCCTTTTAAAAGGTTTGGTGTAGAGCCTTCTGGATTGATAAAGCTGGAGAAAGAGATTGAACAAGAAGAAACACTTTCAACTCCTCTTCCTTCTCCTTCCCCTTCTCCGACAAAGTCACCTGGCAAAAAGAGCACAGGAAAACTCCTGGATGATGCAGTAAGTTTGTTTTGTTATACTTCTTAGAACTTTATTTATTCAACTTCAGCTTCCTCCAATCTAAAACATTTGATAGCACTATTTGGGAATTCTGAAAGCTGCAGCTCTGCACATCTGAGGCTTACATGATTCTGATTCATAAGTATTTTTTTCCAAATTTGAATAGCATATACATAAATAGTAATTCACAGTAGTAAACTGAATAAACACATGTAGGAATTTAGTGGAAATTTAGTTCAAATGAGGGATTGATTAAAAACATGTTGATAACGGTAAGGCACAGTGAAGTTTTTATAATATGGAACCATTTGTTACTGCTGGAATGGAAGCATTGCCCAACTTCAAACTACCTCAGTGATGTACAGTGAAGGCAAACAAAATACAATGCAATAAAATTATAAAAGAAAGGGAATAAGGAATAAGAGGATGAATACAGACATATTTTCTCACAGGATGTTAAAGGCTGTTTTCTACCAAGGATCCTAACAGTAAGATTCAGGGACTTGGTCATTCAAGGTATATATACAGAGTCACTTTTCAAATATGCTGAAATATAGATATTGGAGATGAGAGACACAGTAATAGGATTCTAGTTACTTTATTCATCCCAGATCTTTTTCATGTTTTTTAAAACTCAAAAGAGAGCGAGCTGAGGTATCATAGTTTGGAAGCATGCAAATGTGAACAGATAAATAGGTACCATTTGGATGGGAAGGTTACAGTCTTCAGTGTGCCTTAGCATATAGTCATGCTGGCCATAGCACCATGAAAATGTCTTCAGAAAATGCTGGGTCTCTCAGTTAAGAAACAGAGATGAGCACCATCCCCCTAGAGTTGAACACGTACCTTTTAAGATTTTGTTCATTATTTAATATTATTAACTGATTGACATTGGATCAGGCCTTTATACCACTGGACTATCTAATCCAGGGGTGTCAAACTAGATTTCATTGAGGGTTGCATCAGGGTTGTGTTTGACCTTGAGGTTGGGGGGCATGGCCAGGATGGGCATAGTCAGCTCCATGTCACTTGTGTTGGGGGCTCCTGTGGTGGCCCAAGTGCTCTACCAGCAAAAATGGGCTCCCGAGGTCCGTTTCCAGCTGTAACAGCCTCTTGCAACCCTCTGCCAGTGAAAATGGAGCTCAGGAGGGCTGCACTCAGGAGAGCTCTGGAGCTCCATTTTTGCTGTGGGTCCTTCGCTCTTTCCACGGCAGTCCCATGGGCCACATTTAAGCATCTCATGGGCCGGATCTGGCCCACAGGCCTTGAGTTTGACACCCCTGATCTAGCCCAATATTCTGTTGCTGTCTATGTCAGTTTGCATGGCATTTTACAGAGAATGAAGCAGGTGGTTCCATGGAAGGCTTAAAAAAACAGAGGCAGCAGAAAAAAAGAAAATGGAGTAACTTTGTTAACACGATCTGTAAAGCAATTCCCCCAGGTAGTGGCCGTCAAATGTGATGGACTTCATTGCTTATACGGATTGGAGACATGAAGGCTCCTAATATAAGCCCAATATAACTAGTTATCATCTCAAGAAATGTGCTTCAATGTTCCTTTAAGAAGGTATTGAATAGGATTTTAAAGGATATGATGTCTAATAGATGTTCAGGGATCAACTTAGAACAATAACAAGCAATCCTTTTTGGGGATGCTGAAGAGCTTTGAAAAATGGAAAGTGGAATTGCAGAAGTACAGGCAATTCTCCTCCATGCTGCATCGAGAGCCCAGGATGGGTTGACTCCTTCCTATGACGTCATTTAGCTGAGTCTGTACTACGATATAAAAGCCAGACCACGGAAGTTACCCCAGCTTTTGATTCAGCTCCTTTCAGTCAGTAGCTGTGTCTCTGAAAGTATTCTGTTAGTTAGCACTCAACAGCGATCTTCAGTACCTTTTTTCCTTGCTTCAAGCAGCTCCCAGGGTAGCTGCTCTTCCAGGAGAGCAGGGCTCTCTCTCCTGCAATGTTGGGAGCAGTGTTGCCAGAGCGCTGTTCAGGCAAGTTGGGCAGCGTCTGTAGACCTCCCCCATGCCTGCGGTTTGAGCAGTTGTAAAAAGCGATCGGCAAACAGATAACAGCGTCAGCCACCTGAGGTTCTGTAGATAGCACTCACCAGCGATCTTTAGTATCTTTTTTCCTCACTTCAGCAGCTTCCAGGATCTGGACAGCTGCTCTTCCAGGAGAGCAGGGCTCTCTCTCTCTCCTGCAACGTTGGGAGCAGCATTTCCAGAGCGCTGTTCAGACAAGTTGGACAGCGTCTGTAGACCTCCCCCATGCCTGCGGTTTGAGCGGTCTAAAAAGCAATCAGCAAACCGATAACAGCGTCAGCCACTGATCATGTAGCCAGAGGCTGCCCTTTCCTTTGCTGACTTTGCTCTTTATAGCCTAAGGAGCGATTCATCGATCTTGGAGCCTGTTTCCCATAGTCAGTGGCCATCTTGAATTGAAGCCTTCTACCACGAGGCCATATTATAAGCCCAGGGGCCATTTATACCCTAAGGGGCTTAATAGAAAAATTTACAAACAGTTTCTTTCCATCACAAGAGCCTTTTATTCTACAATGGAGCAAGATAAGGGTCAGGCAGAGCTTTACCCCCCAGTGGAGCAGTCTCTTAAACCAATAAGAGAAAAAGACATAGGCAATGCACCCAATCAGTCCAGAGGGAGGTGGCTACTAAAATCAGAGCTAAGGCTCTAGCCCCTAAGAAGGCAACTCAGGCTGAGTTGAGGGCAGAAAAGTGCAGACATGCAGCCCTAGAGAGGCAGTTCAACAGAACTATTCAACAGAAGGGAGTGCAATTACAGCAGGTTTCAGGTGATACCCGTGGGCCCCAGCCAAGCCCTCCCAGGGAAGGAGAAGTTATCTTGAGCCTTTCTATCCTCCATCCTGGTCTCCTGAGGCTTTGGCAGTACAATATGATCCTCAGGATCTAAGCAGATCTGGGCCTTATTTCCAACAGGCTTCTGGGCCCTATGCTTCTCCCACTCCCTCCAGGTCTTGAACCTCTTCTCAATCTAGGCCTGAAGCCACCTTCATTGCCACAGCAGCGGGCCTTCGACTTTCTGCCTCTACCTTTGAGCATAGAGCAGGGAATATCCAAGATGTTGTCTCATTGGCCATTAGGCAGGGATTGGCTGAAGGCTTCGAGCAAATTCTCCTTTCTCAATCTATAAGTTCCCTGCCTCATCACCCTGATTTAGGCGAGACCTTTGACCAAAATCTTTCAGAGGAAGAGGACTCTCGCCCAGAGCAGACATCCTCTGAATTGGTCTTCAATCCTTCTCTCTTCAGGCCATTACTCAGCAAGGCCTTGGTCACTGCCAAGCTGTCGCCAGAGGAAGTGGCTCCCGAGCCACAAGGAAATCCCTCTAGCCAGGGAGACGCACTCTTCTCCAAGCCTCTAGTGCATGCAGGGGTTTTGCCTTCTCCCACTTTGCTCCTGGTCATGGTCAAGGAACAGTGCGCTTCTCCTTCGGCAGGTCCTCACCCATCTTCTCTGGATAAGTGTTTCTAAAATGTCAGCACAGCCCTGGACAATGCCCTGGCAGTGCCTTCTCTTGACATTCCATCACTGCATGGGCTGTTTGGCCTTCAACAGCAGCATCCTTTTTTCATGAGGGCATCCATGCAGTGGCTGCACCAACTCCAGATTAGATTGCCTACATCTGACCTTCGGTCTCACCAAGACCTTAATAAGATTATCGCAGCAGCAGAATTCACTGCAGATGCCACTATGAATTCCGCCAAATTTGCATCTAGGGCCATGGCATCTTCAGTAGCAGCAAGAAGATTGTCATGGCTCAGATATTGGCAGGTGGAGTCATGCTGTAAATGGAAGCTGGCTTCAGTCCCATTCGCGGGCGATAAGCTTTTTGGCGATGCTCTGGAACCTTATTGCATTGAAACCAGAGATAAATGTAAGATTCTCTCTTCCTCTGGGAAGAGAGCCGACTATTGCCCAGCTCCTTATCACCCTCCTGCCTTTTGAGCGGAGACCTCATCCTGCTTCCCCCAGTCTCAGAGTCCATACTCCCAACGCCAAGACCAATGTGCGGAAACATCTGGCAGGCAACAACATTCTACTGGTAAACAGCCCTTTCGGGAGGGTGGGGGGGGGTCATTCCTTCTGTTGCTCTAAGTAATCCCTCGTTCTCCCCACCCATCGGAGGTCGCCTAGCCTTCTTTGCCTCCAAATGGGAGAAGTCAACGACGGATGCCTGTGTGCTCTGCACTATTAGGTCAGGGTTACAATTGGACTTCCTAATGCCACTCCCAAAAGGGGGAAAAAGAAAAAAAAAATTTTTTTGAGCTGGCCTGTCTCTCGGGACATTTCAAGGCAAGACCTCTTGAAACAGGCCATTCAGCACATTCTTGAAATCCGAGCTATTCAACCTGTTCCTCGCTCTCAATGAGGACGTGAGCTTTACTCTTGCCTTTTCATCGTTCCCAAAGCCTCAGGGGGGTGGCAAACCATCCTGGATCTAAAACTTCTCAACCAATTTGTAAAATACAGACAAATTAAAATGCAGACTCTGCATTCTATTTTAGAGAGCGTTTGGGGGCATCTCCTCTCTGATCTCATGGAGCCTTCCCCACATCCCCTTTTGGCCTCATCATCACCAGTTTCTCTATTTCTGTTATCAGAATGCCCATTACCAGTATCGAGCACTTTCCTTCACCCTCTCATTGGCTTCAAGGGTCTTCACAAAGGTTCTGGCAGCATTGATGGCATCTCTGTGTTCTGTTCCAGTGAGGATCCAATGCTACTGGGACGACATTTTGATTCTGTCCTCCTTCATCCATGCAGCCCATCAGGATCTGCAAATTACCCTGTCATATCTCCAGAGCCACAGAGATTTCCACTCCCGTCCACTCCAATGGTTCCTGCTTCCCTACCAATGAATAGGAACCGGCCTCTTATCCATCAAGGTCCTGCTCCCGCCACAAATCTGGAGATCTCTCAATTCGTGGCGTTCCCTGTTAATCTAAAAGGGACTCCCTTTCAGGGTCCCAGACAGGTTAGTGATAACCACTGATGCCAGCCTCCTGGGTTGGGGGTCCCATATGCAGGGCCAGATAGCTCAGGACCTTGGTCCAGGTCAGGGCTGGCCCTTCCCATAAATTGGCTAAAGCTCAGAGCATTTTTCTATCTCTCAAGCATTTCAGGCACTCAGTGACCAGCTCTCATGTTCTAGTCCTTATGGACAACATGGCTCATGTCAACCGGCAAGGGGACTAGGTCCAGAGCCCTCATGGGAGAGGTGGTACGGTTGGTGTTATGGGCAGAGAAACACCTGTTGTCAATCTTGGTGGACCACATCTCCAGGATCGACAACTCCCAGGCCGACTGGCTCAGCAGGAGCCTAGTCGACTAGGCAGAATGGTCCATTCCTCTGTCTCTATTCAGGGACCTTTCCCTTAGATTCAGAACGCTGGAGGCGGATCTCTTCTCCACTCCTCAAATCGACCAGATGACCAGATTCTTCACCAGGTTTCCTTGCCAGGGAGCTAAGGGGACCAATGCTCTTTGGTGCAGATGACCCAAAAGTCTCCTCTATGCCTTTCCCCTGCTCCCCATCATTCCAGCTGTAATTCGGAAGATGTTGGAGGAACGAGCAGAGCTCCTCCTCCTGACACCCTATTGGCCAAGGACGCCCTGGTTTGCAGACCTGGTCAACCTATCGGTGACTTCTCCTTGGAGGATCCCAGCCCATCTAACCTCCCTTCATCAGGGGATTCTGCTCCACCCAGAGCCCCTGTGGCTCAAGCTGACCATGTGGCACTTGGACAGCAGTGGCTAGGGGTGGCTGATCTTCCTGAAAGGGTCATCATCACTATCCTGGCATCTCACAAACCTTCTACAAGGAGCATCTATGATGCCACCTGGAAGGCCCTTCCTGAGGGTTTCAGCCCAGTTGGCAGAGGTTCTTAGATTCCTTCAGCATGATCTGTAGAAAGGTTTGGCCCCCAACTCCTTACGCAGGCAGGTTGAGGCCCTTTCCTTGGTTCTTTCATGGGGTTCGCTTTCTTCCTTATCCCATCACCCTTCAGTCAGGAAGTTTTTTTGAAAGGGGACTTCCAACCTGCACCCCGGTGGTTCATAGGTATCCTTCCTGGGATCTTCATGAAGTCCTTAATGCCCTTACAAAGCCCCCCTTTGAACCCCTTAGAACATTGTCTCTCCATTTCCTGACTCTGAAGGTAGTGTTCCCCATTTCCATCACTTCAGCCAGACGGGTATCCAAGCTTGCTGCTCTTTCCATCAGACAGGATCTTTGTTCCTTTCATGATGATAGGGTTGTCCTCGGTCTGGACCCCTCATTTCTTCCAAAGGTTAACACCTGTTCCACAGGTCCCAGGACATTATGTTGCCTGGCTTCTGCCCCCTTCCGCACCATGACTTAGAACAGCAGTGGCACACGCTAGACGTAGGAAGGGCTCTTAGAATATACATTAAGTGCAATTCCTCCTTCAGGAAGTTAGAAGCCATGTTTGTTTCCTTTTCCCTTCTCACTTGGGGCACAAGGCCTCTTCTCCTACTATTAGGAGGTGGGTCAGATCTTGCATTGAGCAGGCCTACAAAGCTGCAGCTTCCGGTTCCTCGAGGTCTGACGGTGCACTGTTCCAGAAACACGGCCACTTCGGCTGCCTGCGCGACCCAAGCACCCTTGGAGGAGATCTGTCGTATGGCCACGTGGACATCTCCGTCTCCTTTCATCAGATACTACCATCTGGATGTCTTTGCCTCGGCAACTGCAGCCTTCGGCAGACAGGTGCTTCAACAAGTGGTTCAACAGTCGGTGTGATGAGCCGGACGAGGACCCACCCGTGGACATGCAAGCTTTGGTATGTCCCATCCTGGGCTCTCGATGCAGCAAGGAGGAGAATGGGCGCTGGTAGAAGTTACCCTGAATGCCCTTTCTATCTATGCTGCAAGAGAGCCCAGCCCCTCCCTTGATTCATCCGGAGAGGGTAAGTCATATTTCTGTATTCATTTGTGCTTTCAGAGACACCTTTCAGTCTGTCAAGTATCTTTGCCAAAGCTGGGGTAACTTCCGGGGTCTGGCTTTTATATCTTAGTACAGACTCAGCTAAATGACGTCATAGGAAGGAGTCAACCCATCCTGGGCTCTCTCGCAGCATAGATAGAAAGGCCATTCAGGGTAACTTCTACCAACGCCCATTTATTTGGAGCGATGAACAGAGTCTGAGATCATGCAGAGTTTTGAATAGAATGACTAAGAGCTTACAATAGATCCATATTTTGAATCTACCTGGCAGTGGTTTCAGGGTGTTAAGGTTTCCTCTTTTTCTTTTCATCTCTCTAAAACAGCCTTGAAATCTAGGGCTTTCTTCATCAGCTAATTTGAGTATTTATCCTAATAGAGTAATACTTGCTGTTCAGTTCATAGGTCAGTCTTCTGTTATATATGCACAACACAATAAACCATGTTCTAGAGAACGAAGAGTTAAATGGGAGAGTAAGAATGACATTTTTAAAAGAACCTGTTTCTATGGCAACTCCTATCTCTTAGGGTAGAAGTGTAGCTGCCCACCTGGGAATTACAAAGCACTCCTTAAAAGCCTCTGTGCCATGTAAGAGCCAGAATGAACAGATGGAATTTGGTGTATCATTTTTTAAAATGCAAACTTTCTTAGGATCAGCACTTTCCCCCCAGTTCCTGTGTCTTTAACTTTTCAAACTCTCTCACTATGGCTGTCAGAGAAGAATAGAGGCAAAAGTTAGTGTGTAGCAATGAAAAGCTGTTATTCTTATAGGAGAGGAAAAAAGGAGGACAAAAACAGAAATATAAAGTAGCCTTTCCCAACTTACTGCCTGCTAAGAATTTGCACTGTAAGTCCCATCACTCCTGCTAGCATGGTCATGCTGCCTCTAGGAGATAAAAATGAAACACTTCCTATCTGAGGAGTTACAGGTAGAAAGGGAGAGTTAATATAAGAGATGATTCTTTCTTACGATCTCCATCGTTCATAGAATAGCAAGAAAACAAAAATAAAGCTACCTAGACATGTCTCTAATATGCAGAACTCCCTATTACACACAAGTAGAATACAGGTGGTCCTTGATTTACAGCCATTTGTTTAGTAATCATTTGAAGTTACAACAACACTGAAAAAAGTGACTGGTTGCCATTTTTCATGCTTGCAAGCATCCCCATGGTCACATGATCAAAATTTGGACACTTGGCAATTGGCATGCATATATGACGGCAGCAGTGTTGTGGGGTCCTATGATCATCATTTGCCACTCTCTGTCAATGGGGAAGCCAGATTCACTTAACAACTTTGGTACTAACTATAACAACTGCAACGATTAACAACTGTGGCAAGAAAAGTTGTAAATGGTGCAAAACTCACTTATTTAAACTCAATTATCTTGCTTAGCAGCATACATTTTGAGCTCAGTTGTGCTTGTAAGTGAAGAACTGTCTTTATGTATATAATTTTAACCGAAATGAACCCTGACTTTGAATGTGCTTCCCAGATCCAGCCCCTTTCACCATGGTTGCTATTATTTTAGGAAATTCCTTTAGGTTATCCTAATGCTGTTGGGAGACAAAATGATTGTATACATGCTGAATTAAAATGCATCTACATGATTTGGACAATCTTAACCAAAACTCACTTATTTAAACTCAATTATTTTGCTTAGCAGCATACATTTTGAGCTCAGTTGTGCTTGTAAGTGAAGAACTGTCTTTATGTATATAATTTTAACCAAAATGAACCCTGACTTTGAATGTGCTTCCCAGATCCAGCCCCTTTCACCATGGTTGCTATTATTTTAGGAAATTCCTTTAGGTTATCTTAATGCTGTTGGGAGACAAAATGATCGTATACATGCTGAATTAAAATGCATCTACATGATTTGGGCAATCTTAACCTCAGTACATAGTTCAACCCAGGTGAAGGAGAAGATTTGTCTCTGTCCACCTATCAAAACAGAACATAGTATTAAATCAAATAGATAGAAGAAAGAGGAGAGGGAAAGGATTCAGTGAATACTTCATTCTCAAAGAAAATGATTACTTATGCAGATCTGCTGCTTGTGTGAATTTTCACTTTTGGAGTGTGAGGTTAGGCACAGTATGGTTAGCAATTTACTTAGCCCTACAGTCTGTCTGAATAGGCTGGATGTCTCAGGACATTCTCACACCTCTATCCTAAACATATCATTAATCTGGGCCAAATTATTGAATTACTGTAGCTATTGCACATTTATATTACTCTCCGGTGATCTCTTTTCAGTTTTACTATTTTTTGGAGAATGGCACTATAAGCGTGATGACCTAGGGTGTGGCACAAAGGCAACACAGCCAGAGAATAAAAATGAGTTCCTTTATTAGCTCCAACTTTGCCCCTTTGATCCCGTTAGTTTCTGGTCTGGAGAAAAACTCTCCCACGGACCTGCACTAGCCTTTGGCTGCAGATATTCCAATCCAAACGTTGTAAACTGAAAACTTTAAGCTATAAATCCAACAAGGCAAAATAAGGTAATTAAATCTGGCAGAGCAAGATATGGAGTTCCAGATATGAATTAACAAGGCAGTAAATCAAACCAGTTGGGAGGATGCCAGGAACTCAGATAACTGCAGCCAACACAAGATAAACTCAACGTTTGTTCCTGACAAATGCCCCTCCCAACTGGTTCTCCTTTAAACTCCCCCCCAAGTTGCCTTGTGAAGGGAATCAGGGCCTTTTCCTCCCTCATAAGCCACACAACCCATGTTGCTCTCTTCTCTGTTCTTCCCCGCGTGCCCTAGGGTGAAGAATGGGTGGACCTTGGACTTCCTCTGAACCCCTCTCCCTTGTTTTACCTCTTCCCTGCTCTGCCCAGCCTGACTTTACCCTTCCCCAATTTCCTCCACAGCCAACAGAGCCAGTCTCCTGCTCCCTGATGGCTATTTGTCTTCCTCCTCTGATTCAGACTCCGATGGGGTGTGGGGGTGTGTATGACAATAAGCCTCTTGATATTCTCCTGTTTTTAAACAGTGTAGTTTTAATATATTTAATGCATGCATACATACACATTACAACATGTATTATATATCAAGGATAAACCTTATCTATGTGTTGTTGATGTACTAGGAATGCCACTTGTAAAACAGCAACAGAATAAAGAAGAAACATCGATGTGTTTGTTAGACAGTGAACCATGGAAAGAAGGCCGTTTAAAGAAAAAGAAGAATTTTCTTTATTCTTGTGGCAAATACTCCTAGAAAATGATGCCTAATGTCAACAGTTTCCTTTTGCAGATGAACTTGTTTGAAAATGTATATGGGCTTCATATTAGTTTTTTTTTTCTGAAGACAGAAATGAGATTTTGAAAATAAATTGAAACAAGGTTAGCTTTGATTTTATGAAAGGGCATCAGATTTATGTAGTTAACTTCTAGAAAATCCTGCAAAATGGCACCTTTGCTACCATATGCACTCACATTTTGGAACCCTCCTATATGGAGGTATACAGATGGTGAATGTATTCATCATGTTATAAAATTATATGATTGTTTCCTTGCTTGGCTAAAAGCAAATAAGGAAACCTACTGAAATGTGCAAGATTCAAGCAATTGTGAAGAATCCAAGACGATAAATCCCTCCCTGTGATAGCAGCAAGACTCCAGTTGAGTTAAGTTTAGGACAAGATTAGTTAAAGTGAAGTCATTGTTTATACTAGGCACATTTTCTGGCTTGTTAAAATGGAATGAATAAAATATGTGATAGAATATTTGTTTTGGTGACCTGCTTATGTGGTTGATTGTATGATTGGCTGCAATTGAGAACTGAATTAGCTCACCTTTAGTCTGATCCAGTAAAGCTGTTTTTATTCTTTTTATTTGAGAAATACATTTTGTTTAAAAAAAAGAATGCAAAAAAGTTTAAAACACAATCTTTATTTTTTTAGCGACATATTTATCTTGTTCTCCATCTTCCTTTACACATTGTTGGGTTATAAATTAGATCTACAAAGGTCTCTAGAGTATTAAGCTGAAGTGGATGAAATGTTTAGGAAATACTTCATTGTTTTATTTGACACGAACATATTGGGTCAATTTTCATCATGGAATACTTTGTTATGTAGAAGTTATACCTCCACGTGCTGATCAGCAGTTTTACTTGAATGTCAGATAAGAATTAAGTCAACTAAAACTTTTTGTTTGCTATGAAGATTCTGTTCTTTCAGTTCACTGGAAATTCTAGTTATATTAAATATTAGCACAGCTCAACAGTGTTTCACCTACTTGTGGTTTCTAAAATAGTAGACTCTAACTTATTATGAATTTAATGCAATTATATAGGTGGGTCATTAAGGGGAAAAATGTGCAACACAAAATACTTAAACAGTATTGAAAGCTGCCATTGGCATTTTTCGTTCTGACACAGTTTTTATAGATCCTTAGTGGCATTAGCTATTTTTCAATTATGTCCCAAAAAACTCAGCATCAATACTTCCTTATCTGAAGCTTAGATATCAAATTAAGTATGTGAAAAATTATGTCTTCATTCTGTATTTAGCAATAGCATTTAGACTTATATACCACTTCACAGTGCTTTACAGCCCTCTCTAAGTGGTTCACATGCAGATCTCGGATATAAAGGCACTCTTAGAAGACTTTGCTATGCATCCTATCACCAGATGATCAACATGATTACAAAAGAAACAACTGAATGAAATCATTAGTTGAATGATTTCTTCCTGAAATTAATGGCAAAAAGCCCAGCAGCCTCATGTCTGCTAGGCAGTTGGGTCATCTGAGTGTGGAAATATACAATGTTCAGGAGTGTTGAATTACTTATGAGTATATACCAGTGTATGTGTCTCAGTGTGTGTAAAGTTGCTATTGTAAACATGCATGTTTCCCATGTGTACATAAGTACAGTATATTCCAACCCTTGAGGCTGAACATGTTACATTTTGAATTTCAATTAGTGGCAACTCAGTTTTAATCATTTAAATTAACATAAAATCAGAGACATCCACAGAGTAGAACCCCAGGGCACTAAATAAAAATTTAGGACTTTCTCAAAATAATGAGCAAGAATGTCTTTCTCTCTATGTATGTAGCTAGTGTGGTTTAGCACACTTTGAAATAATTCCAGAAGCAATATTTAATAACTTCTGTGAACACCTTCTACTGAAAAAACTTGAATTAAAATAACTAATTTCAAGGTTGTTTTTTTTTTAATCTGCATTCCTGAACAAATGACCAGACCTCAAGGACATTGTTTATTTTAAATATTAATAATACAGAATGTAATGGCACATCATTTTTTGGATTGAGAGGCAGAGATGTAAATAATTTTTCATATATTATTAGCAACAAAGTTACATCAGTTAAAGTTCAGGGTTTGAGAAATCTGCAGTGAAGCTATTGAAAGGATGCAACAAGTTAGTATTCCTCATTTTTGAATGCCACTTGGCCTCTTCTTGTAGATGAAAATTATGGAGGAAGTCAAGATGTTAAGGAAATAACAGGATATGATGTAATCAGATTATAAAATGGTAGATAAAACAGTTCTAATTCACTTGCCATTTAATAGCTCTCTTGGCTCTTTCTGGAAGACCTCTGAAGGGAGGAATGCATCAGACTAAAATAAGAGAGAGAGAGAGAGACTTAATTCTTAACCTTCATTTTAATAGGAACAATGCAGAGTAATGTTATATTAACTCTCTGTATCCAAAAAAGAGATCCTGTAACTGTGGGTACGCCTACTGAAATTCTGTGTTGGGAAATGTAAGAATGTGAAGACTATAAATTCAGATGGATGTACGATTTAGGAAAGTTTGGAAATTAGTCCATCTCTAACAGAGGACACTGTGTATAATCTGAGATAATAGAAGAATAATGCAGAAAATACATTGAAATTGTAACTTTTTTTCCCAGGTCAAACATATTTCAGAAGACCCTCCTTGTAAATGCCCTAGTAAATTTTGTGTGGAGCGCCTTTCTCAGGGAAGGTACAGAGTTGGAGAGAAGATCCTTTTCATCAGGGTAAGAAAAAAATTACTGTTCCTTTTGTGAAATGAAATATGGTAAGTAAGCAAATGAGTAAGAGAAATGATAATGAAAGAACTGTTTTGTGACCTGTGCTATCATAAAGACCTATGCAGGACATATAAAAAAGTCAGTGTTGAAGGGACTGTGAGCAGGATGTCATCTCAAAAGTCTTACCTGGTCTTCTGAATACTTGAGCACCCACTCCCAGCCAAAATTTGTTCTCTTCATCCTGTTCACTGAACTCCTCTTTCTCCTCATTCTTTCCTTCTCTGGCCATCCTTCAATCATCTGTAGTCCTGCTCTGGTTCATGTTTTGTTTAAAAGGGGCATTTGTGCTACTGAATTTGGGGGACCTTAAGGGCCAACCTTCTACCTCTACTATTCATATGAAAAACAGTCTGAAATAAGGCTCTAGCTCAGATTATATTGTCGATGTGATTACTGTGATTATCAACTTCTAGCCATGTTTGCTTTTAGAACATTGTTTTCAAAAGCAATCGATCAAAAATCACAGCATCAGCCAATAACAAACCACTTGTGTATTGTCAAGAAGAAAATTATAGACACGTCCGTGAAAGCACCAACCATTGAGCTCAGTTGAGGAAAAAATTTCTTTTACTTATTCATCCATTCATCCCTAATCCATTGTTGCAAGATACTCACTTCTAGATCCTACAATGCTTGTGTGTAAAGGTAAAAATAAATTTGAGCTCAACGCCTGGTAACTACATGAATACAACTTTATGGTTTTCTTGGTGCTAGCTCGAAAATGGTTTGACATTACATTCTTCTGCTTCCCTTCCTGCCTTTTTGAGTTTTCAGTGCACCTTACAAGTTTGTAGTCTTCTAAATGTTATTTATCCTGCTTCTGAATGTGGACAAGTTGGCCACTGCTTCCTACTATGATACAGTCATGAGTATTTTCCTTTTTTTACTTCATGGAAAATAAAAAATACTATTCTTTTCTCTTGAAAAATCTTTGGAAGATTTATTGATTTTTAATATAATTATTACATTAATTAAATAAATAAGCACATTAAATTTATTTAAGTTACTAATTACTGGATGTAGCATCCTATATCAAGATAGAGATAGGTCAAAATGTAAGAATCAATTAAATAATGCAGAGTGAAGTTACAGTAAAGGAAAATAGAATATAAAGAATGAAAATAAAATGAATAAAGGCAAAACCATATATTTAGGCTCCCATTTTAAAGTATTTTAGATATGATGGCTGAGAAGTGTATACAAGGTAATTTTTGGACATAATATCTTCAGTTGTTTTTAAAGGACTCTTGATTTCAGATTCTATTTTCCTTGTTTATTTGTGCTTTTAGCTGTGTGAATGAATACGTTTTAAGTATGTATAAGAGTCATGGCCATGTATTTTTTCTGCTTGACAGCCAAAGGAAAAATAATGGATTACTTTTCAAGTTTCATACTTTTGTAGTGTTTCTATGGATTAGTGATTTTATGTTCAAACATGCTTCAGACATGTTTCAGTAATAAACATTGTAAGGAATGTAATTCATCTACTCTAGCAAATTCCAGGCGCAGATGGTAAACTTCTCTTTGATTTCCATTTGTATGAATTTGTTGCGTTTTTACCTCCATGTTCTTCGGAACAACTTAGAGCAGAACAAGAAAGTGATATAAAATAGACTAAAGCACTAACAACATATTACAAATGGAAACAATGAAACTTATTAATAATAGCAGTAATAAACCATTAAGTTATTAAGAGATCTGTTCTGAGATTAAGAAGAGGTCATAGCTTATTCACAGAGCAAATATTATAGAGTCAAAAGGTCTCAGCTTTCATGTCAGGTAGGACAGTAGAAAAAATCCAGAGATTTATTTACCAATAGTCCTTTCAGGTCACATCTTCATATCTGGTGTGTGTGGGGGGGTGAGGATCCTGTTCCATTTGCTAAATGTCCTATTGGTGACATTTATGAGGAGCTAGTCTACAAAACCCACAACATGGATGTCTTTATTAGGATGAAATTTTGATGCATATATAAGATCCTACGTAACTTGGACCCTGGTAGTCCAAGATTTCAGCTCATGTGAAAGGATCAGATGGTGGACTTCTCAACAACTGATAGTTATTCTGTTTCTAAAGGCTCGTGGAGATCAATGTTGCAAATGAGTGTATCAACTGCTTAATGCTTCTTGAGAGGCTATTAGAATGTTAAGATCTACATAACCCTTAATCCTAAACCTAGTTCATTTTTAATGGTAATGGAATTTTCCCTGTGGATCACAAACAGAAGAAAAGCTGTCACTGATGCTTTCCTAAAAAAAGCACTATGAATCTATCCCTAGAATTAGATTTCAGCAATGACTCCAAGTAGACTTAATCCTAACCCTAGTTTTATATTCAATGCCAATAGGATATTCCCATGTATTTTACTGTGGACTACAAACAGCTCTGAACAAAAGGTTATCAACGTCGCTTCCATTAGAAAACTTCTCAGAAACTATCCCTGGCATTACTTTTCAGCCATGACTTCAAGCAGATATGACCCTAACACTATCCCTAATCCTAGTTCATTTTCAGTGGAAATAGGATTTTCCCATGTATTTTACTGTGGACCAAAAACAACTCCAAGAGAAAAGCTGTCACTGACAATTTCCTTAGAAACCCACTAAAATCCTATCCCTAGCATTAGATTTCAGGCAAAACTTCAAGTAGACCTTACCCTAATCCTAACCCTATCCCTAACCCTAACCCAACCTTATTTTCATTTTCAATGCCAATGGGATGTTCACATATATTTTACTGTGGACCATAAAAAATTCTGGGGGGAAAAAGCTGCAAATGACCCTTTCCTAAGAAATCTACTAAGAATCTATTCCCAGTATGAGCTTTTGACCATGACTAACCCTAACCCTAACTCTTACCCTAAACTTAGTTTCATTTTCAATGCCAATGGGATTTTACATGCATTTTATTGTGTACCACAAACAAGTCTGAATGAAAAGCTGTCACCAACACCAGTAAGAATCTATTCCTAGTGTTAGATTTCAGCCAGGACTGCAAACTCTAACCCCATTTTCAATACCAGTTGGATTTTCCCTTGTATTGTTCTGTGGACCATAAACAAGTCCAAATGAAAAGCTGTCACTGACCCATTCCTCAGAAAACCTCAAAGAATCTTTCCACTTTCCATAGCATTAGTTTTCGACCATGACTCCAAAAAGACTTAAACCTAAACTTAGGTTTATTTTCAATGCCAGTGTTTTTTTTCTCATGTATTTTACTGTGGATGACAAACAACTTGAGACAAAGAATGTCATTATTGCTTCTGTTAGAAAACTAAGAACCTATCCTTGCATTAATATTTGTCCATAATTCCAGGTAGACGTAACTCTAACTGTTACTCTAACTCTCAACTTAGTTTACTGTGGACCAGAAACAACTCTGAATGAAAAGCTGTCACCATTGCTTCCCTTAGAAAACATATAAGAATCTATCCCAAACATTAGTTTTTGGCCATGACTCCAAGAAGACCTAAACCTAGCTGTAAACCTAACTCTAGCTTCATTTTCAATGCAGTTTTAGACTATATGTTGTTATCATGGGAAATGTAAATCAATACCACCAGAGGATTCATAATCATTTGACACTCTAATATGAGATTTTTAAAAGTGGTGGGTTTTTTAATATTTTATTTTCAAGAAAGGTGCATCTAGAATCTGATTTCAATTTCAGTTCACTATAAATCACAATCTTTTCAACATAGTGCTGCTATTTCTTCTTTCAGTTCCAGTCTTATTAAAATGCACTTAATTCAGAACATTTTGACATTCTTGAATGGAAGTTGCAGTAGACAGCTATGTAGCTATCATGAAAGTTACAACCTCAGGATGACTTCCTGCTAGCATTGGGTAAAACCTTTTTGGAAAGCATTGTTCCTTCTTCCCGATATTTTGAGGGCTTATTTGCATACCGTTCATAAAACAAATGTTAACAATTGAGGTCTATACTCCCTTAATTTCCCAATGTTTTGTTTTGCGAGCCTAAAATAGATAGAAATATTCTTAAATATAAAGTTCTGCATTTATTTCTAAATAGCCACATTGAGTTAGGGGCATTTCAATCTAGAAATATATTCCTGAATGGTGGTTAACTAGTTCAAACATAAGGCTGACAATTTTTCCCATTTCAATTCCTAAAATCACTTTTAATTTAATGGGAGAAATTAGGAACGATTCTCTAGTCTTTTTTTTTAATTACCTTATTTACTTTATTTAAAGATTTGCGCTCTGTCATCCTTATGCCAACCAATAATATTATTCAAAGAGGAAAATGGCCTTTCTCTTTTAAGCTATTTGTTTACATCCAATTGTAGCAGAGAAAATTAGAGATACACAGTACTGATTAGGAACTTTTTCCATTTAACGTAAACAGATAACATATATATTAGCAGTCAGCTACCAAAAGTTGGTTTTGGATCTTTGATTCCAGAAAGATTTCCTAGGGTTAAAAAAAAGTGAGCAGACAGAAAGCAACAAATAAACTGGAGAATTTCTTCATTCTTTACATACCCACTCCTTATGTATGTTCATACATACACACAAATTATGTATAGAGTTCCTCTTTATCTCCTGTGTTATAACCAAAAAGTGTTGGATTCTGACCAGATACTTTTCATCAAACTTGCTAGGAAAATTGTTACAAATTTAGAAGGCAGTTTGAGATGCAGTGCAGCCATTCTTGGGCAATTGCTGATTGGGCAAGTTCATGTCCTGACTTGGTGCTTTTATCCATCAGTTATACTTTGATCTTCTTCTGGGCTTTGGCAGTATACTCTTGGATACTATTGTCTCTGTGTGCACCTATGCGTTCAGATAGATTGTGTGTGTTTTTATGAGACTGAACATTCATCATCTAGTTCATTAAGCTCAATATCCATCATGATCACCAGAAAAGGTTATTTCCTGGGCAAGCCTGCAAAGAGGCTCTATTGTCTTCAAATGGAGATTCTCTCAGGTTCAGCAAAACTTTCAGTTTCTATGTATCCAAAGTACCCTCCAATCAAGCTGTACTTTGCTTTTTTTTAGCAGATGAGAACTAGGTTAAGCTTCTAATAAACTTAATAATGACTCAGGTGAAGGGACTTGTTGCTTTTGGCATTCTGAAAGCACTTTCTGGTACAAATTGACAGGTCTGCATTACTGAAAAGGGATAATGTAAATCTGTGTTGAAGGTATATAATTTTCTGAATTCTTTATGTAGCTACACTAATCTCTGTAATACAGAAACTAGGTGCAGTAAATGGGTTTCATATATGGGAGTTGCCTGTGTATTTGTCATCAGCTTTATGTGTTCTGCTTTGGATTCTTTCAAAGTAATTTGACAATTCAGAATCAAATAGTGTGGCTTTCTGAAAATGAAGAGGCTGGAAACAAACTTCATCCATTTAATTTCTTTATTCGATTTTGCAACTGAACGTGGTTGAAAATGATCAATCTTGGTGTAACTTTTTATAAATTATGACACTCTATATGTAACTCTATGTACACTAGAGACATGATTTGGATCTTCAACTAGAATATTTTTAGAAGGCTACAACCTGGGCAAAGATGCCCATGTCTGGATATCTTATATGCATAAACATTTGAAATATATTTTTTATGAATGGAGACATGATTATATTCTTCCACTATATATAACCACAGCAATGGAATATCATTTAAAGCATCTTCAATATGCAACCTTTTGTATTTAAAAAAAAATGCTAATACAATCAATGAATTATTAGATTACTTTCTATTTGCTTTAATAATTAGATTAATTCATATTTAATTAGAATTAAAGATATAGGAGGTAAGGAAGAAGAGTAGAAACAGCTACATTGAAATTAGCAATGGTAATAAGTGTGAATGTTTTTCAAATATAGAAATATATAATATGGTTTTAGATTCACAATCTTTGAAATTTAAAACAAAATTGAAACATCATAGTACTTCTATTGTTTAACTCAATTTTCCTAACATTCAATAAAATATATGAAATTTCTTATAAAAAAATGAAGTAAATAAAATTCTTACTCATGTGTTTTCATCCAAGTTGGTAAACAGTTGTTTGCCAGCATGGGAGAAGAAAACTCATGGGATTGAACAATATATGTCTGAATATATAGAAATGTAAGCTGAAAATTCAAGAACTAAGCCTTAAAAATCTTTTGCACAAATGGACACTTTAATTAATTTTATTTTTCCTCCACATTTTAATTTTTAACAATTAAACTTGTTTTCACCCAGATGACATTTGGGGAATTGGATACATTTTTATCAAAGATAAAGATAACGAAACTTGCATTCCTGGGATGTGTTTAAACTATGTAATTTCATACCTTAACCAGATATATAGCAGTATTCTTTTTTAATTTCAGAGATCTCAAACTCAAAATAAAAGATCTGTATGCAATTCATGTTTGGATAAAAGTAGTACATATCCCATAAATCAAGAGGAATGTTTATTGGAACCACATGTTTTAAACTATTAAAAAAAGCAGTGAAATTCTAGGATGCACAGGAAAGATGATATTTCATGCCTTATTTTGTTGGTTGGATGGTATTACATGCATCATAACCTCTTAATATTTCATTCAATATCAACCAATTTGATATTAAACTTCCCCCAACACACACTTAATCTTGATCAGTCTATTTACTTTACTATATGGTCTACCGCCAACAATGTGTTTTAAATTTGCAAACCAAAAAGAAATTCTAAGAATCTCTAACAATTAAGACAATCTCAGCCAAGTTATTCCAAGCAAAAGGCACTGCTGCCTTTTTTTTTGTTTAGATGAAACATTCTTTGTTAAAAATCCCACAATCAGCTGCCATTGTCCAATGGAAACTGGCCAGTGATCTAATAGTGGTCTGTGATCTACCATTTGCTTGTTCCTTTTATATATTAATAAGCAGGCATATTTCAGAACAAATAGTAACATTGGTCCACTGTTTTCTCTTTCTATCCAGTTGAATAACCACTGAATATTTTTTCCTTTGTTATTGCTCACTTTAGGATTTGATTAAACAAACACAAAACAATAAAATTAAAAGGATTAAACAACATGATTGTACACTTTATTATTTGGAAATTAACTTTTGGTTTTATAAACAGATCAATGTTAGCTCTTTACCCTAGTTCCTCCAGATAATTTTGAGTTCCATCATCCAAACCACTGTGTCTTATGTATATTAGCATTTCCTCCCCACAAATGATGTGGAAAGTATCCAAGACACTATCATTGTAAACCTTTTGTAATATTATTCTAAAAAGCTTAGCAGAAAATTAGAGCTTCTGAATTAATTAATTAATTAATGTAGAAAAAAGTAGCTATGTTTGTGTATTTCTATGTTTATTTTTTTAACACGTGTGCATCAGAAAATGTACATAGAACATTCATGAAGGAAATGGAACTTTTGTTTTTAAAATGCATAGTTCTAATGGTTTCTTGATTTATAGGATTACCATAAGCAGAAATCTTTGATCATTTAAAGAAAAAATATATTGCAGACATTTATTCTGAAAGGACTTAATTACAGGCCACCCTCTGAAAATACTTCTAAAGACAAGGCATCTCAAAATTGCATGTAAACTTTGTGAAACATTTCAAGGAGGGTTGGTAGTATATTTCCATTGCATTAATCTTTATCTTCTAATAGAGATGTTCAGGATATGTTTAGAGAAAGGTTTTTTTTAACCAAGGAAACCAACTAAAACTGGGTCCTTGAGTTGGATCATACTTCAACTGAAACATAGTGATTAGTTTTGGATACTGCAGATTAAAATGTCTACAGGGGATGAATGGATATGATTAGGTAGATCTTTATGAAAAAAAGAGCGAGAGTTGCATTACAATTAGCATATAAATAAAAAGATGAAGACACCATTTAATTTCATTCTTCAAATATTGGAAAGCTTGTATAGTTGATGGGAGCTGATCCGTAACAAAGGAAGAAAAATTAAATCTTAGGAGGCAAAAGCATTTCCAATAGATCTTTAATGGATTCTCCTCATTATTATTTTTGCCAGCTAATACCATCTGTCAGGATAGTATAGCACCGTGATGGTGAAGCTATGGCACATGTGCCACAGGTGGCACACAGAGCCATTTGTACGGGCACACGAGCCCCAGCTAAACTTACCTGCACTATGCATGCGCGTGCCTCCCAGCTAATTTTTGGCCTGTTTGTGGCCATTTTTGCCTGCCTGGAGGCTTGAGGGAAGCCTTTGCAGTCTTGGGAGGCCAAAAAACGGGCCTTCTGGAAATACCCATTTTCAGCCTCTGGAGGGCCTCTGGAGCTTGGGGGATGCCGTTTTCACCCTCCCAGAGGCTTAAGGGAAGCGTCTGCAGCCTCGGGAGGCCGTAAAACAGGCCTTCTGGAAATATCAGAAGTGCCGATGCAGAGGCTTCCCTCGAGCCTCTGGGAGGGTGAAAATGGCCTCAAATGGGCTGAATATCAGCTGGGAGGTGTGCACATGTGCAATGCAGGTAAGAGGGTGGGGTGGATTGCATTGTGAGTGCCGGTGCTGCTTTCGGCACACCACAACAGAAAGGTTTGCCATCACTGGTATAGCAGTAAGTTTCAATTAAATAATTCCATTTTACCATCACAAAAAGTATAAAATATTAAGCTTTTTAAAATAAGTACAACAGTGAATATCTTACAGTGTTTTTCAGGGAAAGTTATAAAGCCAGTTATTTTATTTACAGAATGTAAAATAAAATTTAAAAATGATTCCAGGGATTAATTTCCAGGCTGAATTGCATTTTCAGATGATGAAGTACTTCAAAAAATGCTAGTGATAAGGAAGGTTATTGCAGAACTTTCCTTTTTTGAATATTCCAAAACCTTGACATTAATCCATATTCTTTAGTTTTAACTGTATTGTTTATGTTATCTATGAAACTATTACGTTTTCAAGGGAAACTAATTTTGTAAAATGAACTCTCTTGTGGGAATAATTGAGTCTAACTGCAAAAATGAATGCAGGGTAAGTTAGCAACACCTTTGACAAAATATGCAAAAGTTCATATTATATAATGGGTATTACTTTTTAAGATAAACAAACCTATGATACCATAGTCAGTTTCTATCACTATGTACATTAAAATATCAGTTTCTTTAAGTAATACTTCAAAATAGCCTTTGGAATGATGTTTGTATTCTCCCTCACAATCTTTAGAAAATATATTTTCCAAAGTAGGGAGGATTTTCAGATAACATTTTTCTGTGTAAAAAGGAAATTTTCACTCTACCCCATCTATTTTCTCCCCGGCAGTGTTTTAAATGAGTAAGGCTAAAAGTTTTCACGTTAATTTATAATATGATAGTTGTTATTTTTGCACTGTGACTAATAAGTAAGCATAGCAGTTTACCCCCTAAATCCTAGAATGTCTGTTCTGAAGGAAAGGCAATCTGGAAAAAAAAAACAGAGGCAGTTTTGTACAATGGCTTAAGACTTCAAGCTAGAAAGCAGAATACTTTTGAGTTCTAGTCCTGCCTTATATATAAAGTCAGCCACTCTTTCACAGTTCTGGAAATAAGACAACAACAAGCCTGTTTTGAAAAAAGTTAGGAAGAAAAATGAATGGGCATGTCCAGATGATTCCCAGGAATAAAGAAAAATATGAAGGAACAATTAAAAACATTTTTTTAAAAAATCACACAACTTTTGTTGGTGCTCAATTAATGTGCTCAATTAATGATATCTCATATTGAAAAAGCTCATACAAATGAATCCCTTCCAAGTCATTTTTGTTATGATCAAGAACTTCAGATAGATAAACTGGGAATTTGACCTATGTTCTGTATCATCACTGGAACACTTGGGGAAAAAAGATGGACTTTTACTGTTTTTCCCATTCAAATTTCTGTTCCCTCAACCCAAGTGTTGGCAATAGGCCTTTTGGTGAACACATCATTATTTACCAACCAGACCTAGGCAAATCTTTGCGATTGGATGGAATTGGCAATTTAGGATCTCTGAAATCCTAGAACAGAACCCACTATTTGCCAATTTAAATAAATTAAGAAACATAAATAAAATGATCCAGATTTTATGCATTATCTCTGTTCTCACATTGGACTTTGCTTAAGCTTTTGGACATTTTATTATTTTCATCTCTCTTGCTTATTCTACCCATAGCATTGCTTGAAACTATCACGGTGGTATCTAATGCTTGATTGCTGATTCCTGCACTAGAACAACGAATGTATATTTTTCTTACAAGCCAATTGGATACCATGAAAGGAGTGAATATAATATAAGCATTAAATGTTTGTTAAATGTGTTTAATTTATAAAGTTAAATGCAAATTAATGGGAAGAAAGGGAGGTATGGTAGCATAAAATAGTAGAAAAAAATTGTAATGTAAACTATTTTACTAATTTTAAATCAGCTTTACTTAAGATCTCTCAGTTTTAGGTAAAACATTAGAAAATACAATATTGTTGATATAAAGGGTTTTGATATCTGGTTATCCTATCCATTATAATAACAGGAGTATTTTTACACTACCTGAGAAAAGCAACATTGATTTTTCATGTGGCTTGAAGATCTAATTGAATTAAAAGGGCAAGACCATAGCAGATTTTGAGTGGAGTTTGCTTTGATGATAAAATGTGGACTTGCTTGACTCTTCCTTGGAACTACCATACTTCAAATATTCCATCCTCTTACTTAATAGCAGATCAGAATAGGATGGTGGTCCCTTCTATGACTAATTAAATTTGGGGTTTTTTAAAAAAAATTTATTGGTTTTTAAAACAAACATAAACAAACAAAATATAAAAATATCAAGCCATCTTCCATATATATACAGACAGTGTGCCGGTTGGTTTACAAATTGTTTTGTGCTTCCATTTCGTAGTCTTCAATTACAATTACATTGTATATAATCTCGTATTTTCAATCAAATATTAAATACATTAATATTATTAATTTTCAAATAACATTGTCTTTTAATCTTCACCCAGTTTATCCACAGAGACTCCCACATATAATGTCTTGTAAAATACCCCTGTGTTTTAGTTCCTTTATACCATAAAAAAGCATGCCACCCCAACAACAGATCTTGTCCTTCTAATGTCAACAATCTAGTATTTCTTAATGTTATCCATTCCTTAACCTACATCAAATTTGTAGCTTGGTAATACAACCCCATAATTAGGCAAACCAAATCCTCCTCTTATTCTAGCATCTTGCAAAAGTTTTAACTTTATTCTCGCTTTCTTACCTTGCCATATATATTTTAACAGAATTTTATTTAAATCTTCAAAGTAGTCTTTTCCAAGCCTAATTGGAATTGTTTCAAACAAATATAAAATTCTGGGCAATATATTCATCTTGATTGTTGATATTCTCCCTATTAATGACAGTTGTAAATTTTCCCATTTCACCAAATCTAGCGCTATCTGCTGTTTAAGTTTGATATAATTATTCTCTTTTAGTGTACTGCATCTTCCTGTCAAGTATATCCCCAAGTACTTGATCTTATTTGTGACCTGAATTTTCATTAGGTCTGCCAGTTGTTCCTTTTGTCTTGATAGCCTATTCTTTGTCAAGATCTTTGTCTTATCTTTATTTATTTTCACACCAGCCACCTTTCCATATGTCTCTATCTTTTCTATCAATTTTGATGCTGTTTCTAGTGGGTCTTCTAAGATGAAAACCAGATCATCTGCAAATGCTTGCACCTTAAATTCTTCCTTTTTAATTTTCATCCCTTTTATATTCTTTTCATCTCTAATAATTCTATTTAGCACTTCCAAAGTTAACACAAACAACAGAGGTGATAGTGGGCACCCTTGTCTTGTTCCTTTTCTTATATCGATAGAGTCTGTCAGTTCTCCCTCTATCATTACCAAATTTGTTTTTCAAACTTTCCAATGTTAAGGCTTCCTGCATAGTAAAACAGATATTTAGACTGAATCTGGCCTTATTGTTGTATCCATAACAATTTGAAATTACAGCTGCTAGATCTTTAGCTGATATTGGCCTTCATACACATTGAGTTTTTCCCAAAACAAAATCTCAGGATTTTGTAATGTAGCAGCCTAGAATATGTGTGGTTCCAAGCAACGTGGCCTTTTGTAATTGACAGATGGACATTTTATCAAAATGTAGATTTTCTAATTGCCATTCAAGACTTTCTTTTTAGCACCCAGTGTGCTGATAACCACTGGTGCAACCATAGCTGCTTTATGCCATAATCTTTCACCTTCAATTTTTAGATCGTGATAGTGAAAGGAATAAGGAATATGCCTATTTTAGGCTTATAATAACCTCATATAAATGTGACCAAATTCCCTGCATTAACCAAGGAATAATTGAAGTTGGAATGAGAAATGTTTATTAACAATAACATGGTATTGATATTATGAATTAATGGGCAACAGTATGTGTGTAATGATAATAGCAATAGCATTTAGACTTATATACCACTTTATAGTACTCTACAGCCCTCTCAAAGCAGTTTACAGAGTCAGCATATTGCCCCCAACAATTTGGAAGGCTGAATCAACCTTGAGCCTGGTGGGATTCATCTGCCAAATTGCATAGGAGTAGCTTGCAGTACTTCACTTTAACCACTGCGCTACCGAGGCTCTAATCACTAATATTGGTAAAAAAAATTCAGCTTCTTGGAACACCCAGAGACTATTAGCAGAGTAAAATAGACAACATATAATAAATAAATAAACTACATGGACACAACAACAGATTTATTATAGATGGTCACAGAATAAGTCAGATGCTTAAACAGGATCTGGGAAAGGCAGGTGTTTGATGTTGTATAATGTTTGAGGTATTATCACAAGTTTTTCCAAATAAAGCTGCTATTTGCAATTGACTGATTGTGATTTTGTCAGTGCTGATGGACTTCTTATTAATTTGCCAATCTAACAATATGAAATACTTATTTAAAACTGATGCCCCTCTTTGTAAATATACCTACCAAATTTATTTGAAATTCATATGAATAATTGCACATTTGCTAGTTGTCTATAGCAATAAATACAGCATGTTTGTCAGAGGTATACAATTTTACCTTTTATATTGTGCTATGATTCTTGGTTAGTATCATACACAGTAAATTGTATCTGTTGCCTTTGATTCACTAGCTAACTTTCCACTCCATACCAGAAAAAGATTCCTGACTTATGTAGCTATAACATGAATGCTGTAAGTTTAGATCCGAAAGCAAAAATATAAGAGAATTGTAGTTTAATGTTTTTTTGTATGACTTGGATTTAGTCCAATTGACTTTGCTATTTTCTTGATTGATTTTTTAAAAAGTTGTTTTTCCGAAACAGCACTGCTATTGTTCAAACTAATTTCTTGTTTTGTATAGGCAGTTACTTGTTATGTCATGTCGCTCACCATGATTTACTAAGAGGAAAGGAAAAGAGTCATATAACATTTTGAGACTTTTATAAAAAGCCTGTTTCTCAATTTCCTTCCCCTCCTTCTCTTTCTCCAGGGTATATGATTATAGCAAGCCAAAAAGTGATTTCATGCCTTGTTCATGCAGAAAGTGTGCATTAGTCCCCAATTCTCTCTGGAGCAGACGTGATCCCTGTTATTTATTCATTTTATTTATTTGATGTTGCTAGTTTAAATAATTTTATAATGAATGAAACATGCCCATTAACAAATGCAGAATCGTGATCAGAATAAGAAATCTTACAAAACTGAAGCTCTTCTTAATCGATGTCTGAGAAACATATAGATTCTAAGGGATTATTTTAATTATCAGTGCTCCTAGATAGACATTGGTTTTATATAAAATAAACTTGCCTATTTTTCATTCAAACTGAATATCACATGACTCTTTATTTGAACCTATTCAACTAACTTCAAATATGAGATGAAAGCAAAGATCAGCAAAGGCACCTGTTGAAGCTAACTTTGAAATAGATCACAGCAGTGAGATGCTGATTCCAAAATCTTTAGAATGAACTTTAATATGGTGAGTCATGGTTCAAGAAAATTATATATTTTTAAATGATTGAAATAAAACTCTGGAGAATTTCTGTTGTTACTGGTAGTTATCAATATTTTCTCCTCTTACAAGGTAATCAAACTCCATTTTTCTGAGATATTTATTAATAACAATAGCACTTAGACTTATATACCACTTTACAGTGCTTTACTGCGTTCTCTAAATGAGAGTCAGCATATTGTCCCCCAAAATTTTGATCCTAATGTTACCAACCTCTGAAGGATTGAAGGCTGAGTCATCCTCGAGCCTGATGAGATTTGAACTGCCAAATTGTAGGCAGCTGGCAAGCAGCAGCAGAAGTAGCCTGCAGTACTGCATTCTAACCACTGCACCACCGCAGCTCTAAATAATACAGAATTATGCATATGCCCACATATATTATGACACAGAGAAACATCACAGTCTAATTCGAATGTACATGGTGCTTTCTACAATTTTCTACAATTTTGTAAACAACAAACTAAAAGACTCAAGGTCTATCCCACCCCTAGAAGGACATAATGGAAAAGACTGCAATGACGACACCATCAAAGCCAACCTCTTTAACACATTCTTTGGCTCAGTATTTGTAAACAGCAACGGATCAAGCCCAGTACTTCTTAGTCGAACCATAGGCAACTACAATGATCTAATACATATCAATTTTACAGAAGACATTGTTGAAAAAGCACTACGCAATCTAAAACCATCCCTATCTTTTGGACCGGACAGAATATGTGCCTACTTCTTTAAAAAGCTATCCACTGCCATAGCCGAACCTCTAAGCATAATCTTTGAAAAATCTTTCAGGACCAGCTCCTTGCCAAAACTATGGTCACAAGCCACGGTCATCCTCATCTTCAAAAAGGGAGACCCCAGCCTAGTTGAAAATTACAGACCAATCTCTTTATGCTGCGTCACCTGTAAAGTCATGGAATCAACTATTAACCAATCCATTATCCTCCATTTAGAGACAAACCACCTACTCTCTAATAAACAATTTCGTTTCAGAAAAAAACTATCCTGTAATCTGCAATTCTTACACTGCAAAAACATATGGACTACACAACTCGATCAGGGCAAAGCAATAAACGCAATCTACACAGACTTCTGTAAAGCTTTTGATTCAGTGGTAAATTGACAAACTACTAAAACTAAAACCTTATGGTATCTCTGGACACCTACATAACTGGATAGAAGCATTCCTGTCAAACAGAAAACAAATGGTCAAAATTGGGAGTGTCCTATCAAATTCTGTACCTGTCAACAGTGATGTCCCCCAAGGCAGTGTTTTAGGACCAACTCTCTTCATACTTTACATAAATGACCTCTGTGATCATATTAAGAGCAACTGCGTTCTCTTCGTTGAAGATGTAAAGCTATTCAACACCACAGGCAATACTATTACCCTCCAAAAAGACCTTGACTATGTATCAGAATGGTCAAACCAATGGCAACTTCAAATCTCAACAAATAAATGCTCTGTCTTACATATTGGCAAAAAAAAAATCAGAAAATAAAATACAAGCTGAATAGTCAAGACCTTTTTGAGGATCCAAACTTTGTCAAAGACCTTGGAGTACTCATCTCAAATGATCTAAGTGCTAGAGCCCACTGTAACTACATAGCCAAAAAGGCATCAAGAGTTGTTAATCTAATCCTGTGTAGCTTCTTCTCCGGTAATATCACTGTACTAACTAGAGCATACAAAACATTTGCTAGACCAATACTTGAATACAGCTCATCAGTCTGGAACCCGCATTACATATCTGATATTAATACAATTGAGAAAGTCCAGAAACATCTCACAGGAAGAATTCTCCACTCCTCTACTCGTTACCTTTTGCCACCAGACTTGAAGTTTTAGACCTAGGCAACTTAGAACTATTCCGCCTTCGGTTTGAACTAAGTATAGTACATAAAATTATATATTGCAATGTCCTACCTACTCCAATGTCCTAATGAATACTTCAGCTTTAACCACAACAACACAAGAGCACACAATAGATACAAACTTAAGGTAAACTGCATCAAACTTGATTGCAGGAAATATGACTTCAGCAACAGAGTGGTCAATGTCTGGAATACTCTACCTGACTCTGGTTTCTTCCCCAAACTCCAAAAACTTTGACCTTAGACTGTCTACTATTGACCTCACCCTGCTCCTAATAGGTCTGTAGGGGGCGTGCATAAGCACACCAATTGTGCCTACCGTCCCTGTCCTATTGTTTCTTTTTTTTTTCTTATAAGTATCTATCTCATGTATTCAAAACTATGTTTATTCTTATACCTGTATCTTGTAAGTGATTGACAAATGAAATAAATACTAAATACTAAAAATGAATCTTGTGAATTTACTGGACAGATGGCATAGGGAACAAAGCTGTTGTATAATCGTGACCCGATGGACAACGTTCCTCCAGGCCTTCCTGTCCTATACAGTTTATTATATATAATTGCTCCCTTATCACCTAAATAAAACAGGTCTGTTTAGGAAGAAGATAAAAATAACTAGGTCTGAAAACAAGAAAGGGGTTTAGCAGAAAGCCAAAGGTTAAAGAGATGTTCAACTGTATTAAGAAAGAACAGGATTCAAAGAAATTCAAATGGAAAATACTTTGTGACATTTTTGTTTTTTATTCAGTAATGGAAGAAGCACCCTGCATGTGATGTTTAGTTCTAATGGTTTAATAAATAAATTTGAGCAGTCATTATGGGGGTTCATTTCTTCTCCCCCCACCCCCATTTTGTGCTACTCCTAATAACCCATAAATCTTTCTCTGCAGTGAGCGTCTAGAAATAAAACAGGGTTTTTTTTTTCCCCTTAGAAATGTTCATGAGCTTCATTTGGTTCACCTTCCAAAATAATCTTTATTCTTTCAGAAGCATTCATCTCAAAGGAGATATAAACGAGAAATTTCCAAATTCTCTTCCAAGTTGGATTGAATTTATGAATTTAGAAAAGGACCCGCTTGTAATGTTTCTCCACTTCTTTGTTTGGGCAGTTGACTTAAGTTGCCCTAGCTAAAACTGGTGATGAAAACCTCCTTGGATACAATCCTTTGGCTAGGAAATGGTATGTACATTTGATAAATAAATCAGTACAGTTAATAGGGATTTATTTTTAAAAAAACATCCAAGGTTCCCTTATTTTTTTAACATTTTATAAATTAGAGCTGAAAAAAAGAAAGCTTCACTTTTGAAAACCTATATATTTGTTTCTGCAGGTGACTTGTACTTGCATAGTCTTTCAATCCTTTATGGATATGCATGCAAGCACAAACGTATAGAGTGCCAGTATGTATAGAAGCTAGAAAGCAGGAGACCATGAATTCAAGTCCCACCTTAGGCATTAAAGCCATCTGGGTGATCTTGGGCCAGTCTAATCCATCTCACAGGGCTGTTGTGAAGACAATGGGAGGAGGGAAGAGTATTAGATATGTTAGCCACCTTGAGTTGATTATAATAATAATAATAAAAACAGGATATTAGATAGGTAGGTAGGTAGATAGATAGATTAGAGATAAATAGTTAGATATAGACAGATAATAGATGATAGATAATTGGATAGATAGATAGATAGATAGATAGATAATATAGGCAGATAGGTATAGGTAGGTAGAGATCCTGTAGGTAGATAGATAAGCTAAAATGCAGAAAGAAAACTGAATAGCACCCTTTGGAATGGAAGTATGACATTGAGATGGGCAGCTATACAAATTGAATTAATAGAAATTAATAAATAAGTGGAGAATAGTCTCAGGATGGCTATGTATGGAGCATGTATTGGGGAAGAGGAGAGGTAAAAGATTTGGCTGTCCCATTAATATATGAACATATTAAGTCAAGGAGGGGTTGCGTACCAGGATTCTCTGTTCTTGTTTTTTTTAAATCCTGTTAGAACTGAGATGGAGACTCTGAAACTCTTCCTTAGGAAAGCTACTCACCAGATATTTCTTCCTGTCAAAAGGCCAAATTCTACACCAGAATCCAGTTGTTCATGCTGAAAGGAAATAGAAGGATAAAAGCTCCCAGATATTCTGTTACAACAATCAGTATTTTTCTGGCATTTAGAGCACATTTCTGGTCCAAACACTTTGCCAAAGTCTCCTTTTTTATTTCATTCTTCTTCTGGTCTTCTAGTTTAAAGAGAAAGATATAAAACTGATGAACATAAAGGCATTCAACGTACTCAGATTTCTTACATTAAGGATCTCAGCAAGGTTTGTCTAAATGCTTCCATGTTGCATTTGGCAACACACAGCAGCCAAGATGGTTAATACTAAACACAGATCATTTATCTTCATATCACCATTAAAGCTACATGACTTCCATATCTTCATATTTAAACAATGTGTTTTTTGAACCTTTTGATTTGATATTGTATATAAAAATGCTTCCATGAAAAGTTACTACTATAGCAATCTCATTAGTTAGATGGGTTTCAAAATAGAATCGCTTTACAATTTATTCATTAAACGATACAAGGATGAAATAAAATAAAGTTCTTCCTCGTACCTATTATGCTCCTGAGGCAAATGTCTGGATCCTATAAAGAGGATAATTATAGTAGTACAAGTTGAATTTAATTTTTTTCTTAAAAAGCTGCAATCAAATAAGGCATTCAAAAGTTTATTTTTCATCACTGTTATAAAGGCAAACAGCAGCTGTATGAGGACTATCTGAATATTTTGCCATAGTCAATGTTGAATTTAATTTTAATCTTACTTCAAACCATCTTAGAGGTATAAATTTTAGTGTGGAAGCAACATGTAGACTAAATGGATTCAATCTTATTGAGTCACTACTGAAGGGATCTTGTTGCTAGTGCTCAGCACTCATATTAATGCATCATCAGAACTGACCATGTATCACATATCATATCTATACAAATGAAAGTGGTACCTCAGATTATGACACCACAGGGATTTTTTTTTAAAAGCTGAATCAGGAAACAAGATGTATTCTCTGTAACCATCATAATACAACTCTTTGTGCCTACCAGGTTGTTGTTGTTTTTTTTTTTTGCTACAACTATAGTTCTTCACCTGTGTGCAAAGAGAGCCTCATTGTTGTGGTTAACCGACAGCAGGTGCAGACAGCTGAAGAGAACGAAGACTCAGATGAAGGGCCAGGACCATTAGGGAGTGGACTGCTGCCTTCAGAGATTGTGGGGGCTGGCAGCAGTGATGAGGAGGTTCCTGAGGAGCCTGTGCCAAATGAGCGTGCGCACAGGATTACTCATAGGAAAGAACAATTATAACAGCAAAGGCAACTTGGGAGTAAGGCTGCAAGGTAATGGCCCCTAGTTCAAGAAGATAAAAGCCAGCTGTGAAATTAACCTTCTTTGCAGAAGGCAAAAATGTTTTGAACTCAGCCTCGTGGACATTACAGTTGGTATTTGAAGACTATTTCTTATCTGTTGTGTTTTGGCAGACTTGCAAAAACTTGGCAAGGTTCTCTCTTGTTGGAGCTAATTAGTTGGAAGCAGCCTTTTATCTGTGAAGAAACAGAATTCTTAGCTGAAACATAAAAAGGTTGTACTGCTGCCTGTGTTTGCTTTCTTGGAACCAGGTTTGGGTCAGAACATTCCTGTAATCCTAGCATTTGTTTCCTCAAAGCCAGCTCTCTTCCTATAGAGGAGTTAGAACTGGTCAAACGGCCAGTGCTGGCATTTCCAAGTCAATGAAGCTACCTGTTTTGGGTTGATGGTTCCAACTCAGAAGAATATCCAGGATGCCCATCTGACTGTTTCAGGAAAAGTATCTCCAGCCAAATCAACTGTCCACCAGTCCATAAACACACCTAAGAAGATGAGAGAAAGGACCACAGATCATACAAACATACTGGCTTTTCACTGACTTCTTTGCACCCAACCTACTTTTGCTTAGATTAACTGGGTAATTAGTTTTTCAGAAAGTTGCAATAACATGTAGCCCTGATCTTGTGTCTGTTTGAAATTGATAAAATGCACTTAGATTATCTTAAGAAAAATGTATGAACATTTTCCCCCAGCCCTTCTCTTTTGTTTACAATTTAAAAAGATTTCAGAACCAGACATTCTAAAAAGCTACAGGGTCTTCTAACAAACAAACCATCCTTTTTAATCTCCTAGAAGAAAAGAAAAAGTGATCCTGCATTTTTCTCATTAATGTTTTATGTTTGCAGGGAATTTTTATTCAGGGAGCTTTGGCAATTTACCACAAATATTGAAGAGAAGTACATAACATAACCCTTCACAAGAGTGTAGCACAAAAGGCCTCTTAGTTTCTGGGGTTTTCTTTTTTTCTTTTTTTTCTTTTGCATTATTCTCACATTGCTAAGCAACCAAGGGCACACTTCTTTGTATCCTGTGCTATATGTTCTGTCATTTTTAAAGCTGCCTGATCCCTCCCCCCGCCCTCCCATCTCGGTCTCTTCAAAAACGTTGTCATTATTTGGGAGCAGAATTAATGCATTCTAAGGATGTGATGACTTTCTCAATTCATTCTGGCTTACTGGCACGGCACTTCATCCAAGCCAGGGCAGCCACACAGCTGAGGCTCAGCTTGCTGGAGAGTTCTCCCTTACAAGGTTTAATTAAAATTTCTAGCTAGTTCAATCTGTCATTCCTGTTTTGAAAGCTGCGGTTCCTGCAGCCCAGAGTGGTTCCAGTGCACAGTTGCCATTTTGATTTACATCTTCAAAGCAACCTTCGCATGCATAACCCTGAGTAACAGCCAAATAGGTCTGTACAGTGTTTAGGCCAATTCTAATTGGAAGCAACTAGTTCAACACAATTACTCCCTGCCTTGTTCTTCTTGCAAATGTGTTTTGGGAAAAATTGCTCCCAGGTTGGGAGCATTGACCTTGATTTGAGAAAATGAGGATGGGGGGAGGAAAAAAAAACCTAAAATGGGTCTTTTAAGCCTGGAGGTGGGGTTATGTCTCTACCTTAAAAATCAAACCATTGTTCATAAGCAGGCTGGATCTCCAGACTATGCATCAAGAACAAAACCCTAGCCTTTGCTGATGTTGGTTCATATGTAGCTGTGGGAGGAGGAAGATCATTGCTTAGTTTAAAAGAAAAAGGAAACAGGACTTCTCGTTAGTGGCTCTTGCATTAGGAAATTGTCGGAGTGTTTGCAGCAGCCTGGACAGCTATTAAATCAATACCTTAACAGAAATGCTTTAACTCTGCAGAAATGTCTAGTAATGACTTACACCACCAACCCTGCTCTGCCCTGATTTTAAGAATCACTTTCAAAGGCATCCCTGAGATTTGAAGGCATCATATTACAGGGGTGCGAGCTCCAGCCTTTCCTTCAGGTGGGCGACACTCATCACTCAAACAAAAGGGGCAGAGCTTATGGCCCAGCAGTGCAGGCCTCTTGCCCCTTTTTTCAAAGGCAAAAAAGCCAAAATCCATGGGGGTGCAGTGGTTAGAGCACAGTGCTGCAGGCTACTTCTGCTGACTGCCGGCTGCCTGCAATTTGGCAGTTCAAATCTTAACAGGCTCAAGGCTGACTCAGACTTTCATCCTTCCGAGGTCAGTAAGATGAGGACCCAGATTGTTGAGAGCAATATGCTGACTCTGTAAATGGCTTAGAGAGGGCTGTAAAAGCACTACAAAAACAGCATATAAATCTAAATGCTATTGCTATTTGTGGCAACCTTTTTATCTGGATTTTTGGGAGTGGGAGATTTTAATAACTAGGAAAAATAAAGCGCAGCCATTTGGTTTTATTTTGATTCTGTTATTCCTGTTTTGTTTCTTGGGTGGTGAGAAAGTTCCCCCCCCCACCTGCTGTTGGTAGCATGGCCTGGGATTTTGTTATATTCATCCATCCACCTGTCCATCCATCTATCCATCCATCCCATTTCTATACATAGCTAAATGACTTGTTTGGGGTGGTTTAAAAATGCTGTTAAAGAAATGATTCCAAAGGAGACTATCCCGGAGTTCTCTCATGAAATTAGTGAAATTGATATGGAATAAATATTCACAGAACTGCAAATGACTACATCATAAGGCAGGGTTGATGAACCTTTTCGGCACTGAGTGCGCGGGAGCACTGGAAACCGAAAAAGCAATTCCCTGGGGTGCATGTGTGCGCCTGGAAGTTGAGCTTCCGATTTCCAGTGTGCATGGTTTCTGGCATGCATGCGCATGCAGAGACCAGCTCTCCAGTGCACATGCATGCATTGGAAACTGGAAGAACAACAGTTGATGGCTGGTGTGCCCAGAGAGATGGGTCTGCGTGCCACTTCCAGCACACGTTCACCATCACGGGCATAAGGCAGAAGATTAATATATCGGAGTAAATAAAAATGCAATACTTCAGTGGCACCTTTCTAGGACACAGAATCACAGAGTTGGAAGGGACCTTGGAGGACTTCTAGTCCAACCCCCTGCTGGAGCAGACTATAGGAATGTAGCCATGCCAAGCCTGGGGAAAAAAATAACATCCAAGCAATTTGCTTTGCCTCCTATTTATCTTACTAATAAGTAAAATAGTGGTGCTGAATAGTGGGTGCCAATTTTTTTTAAAAAAAAAAAACACTTACATGGTTTAGGATCAAACAGATACACCATAGGAATGAATGTTTTGAAGCTATGTAATGTACACTTGATGTACACTTATTGGATTTCCAAGCAAGGCTCAAATATTTTTTTCTGTAATAATTAATATACACAATATATATACAATACTGTCTGTCTGTCTATCTATCTATCTATCTATCTATCTATCTATCTATCTAGTTAATTCACTTTCAATGAAATCCTTATTCTCCTACACATAGGTGAGAGTTTGATGTACCAGATTAGCACATATTATATAGAACATCTCTGCCATCTAGCGGTAGATGTCATATTTGCAACTTCTTTGACTTTTTTAACTATTACTTGAGGATGTCCAAGTTATTAAATTGATTGCAGAAGTAATAGGCTTCTCAAAAATTATTCATTTATGTAGTGTTTGCACTTCATAGTGATATCAGGCCTTACTCATGTGTAGAAGCATTCACTTATATCATTTATATCTCGTTTTCATGAAATGAAAAACATTTCATTTAAAGGCAGCTCCGTATGAATGTCTTTCCTCCAAAGTATGTATCTATCTATCTATCTATCTATCTATCTATCTATCTATCTATCTATCTATCTATCTATCTAGGTTTCTACCAGTTCTGTCCACCTCTGTAGAACCGGTTGGTCTGAAGAGCAGCAGACATAGAACCGGTTCTATGTCTGCTGCTGTTGTGGCCCACCCAGACTCTTACCTGACCTTTATTTCCTGCTTTATCAACTTCAGCTGCTTTGCGCGACACAGCTGTGGTTGAAAAAGCAGGAAAAAAAGGGCTTTCCCAACCGCTGCACACCCACACACAATGCTGCTCAGCTGTCCGAGCAGCTCAGCAGGTCATAAATTGCACTTGCGTGACGCTAATAGACAGAACCAGTAGTTATAGCACTTGGTTCCCATCCCTGTATCTATCTATCTTGCATATATATTGTACCTATTGCACACACATGCACACACACACACAAAATATATTACAATATAAAATAATATAGTATAATATAGTATAAAGTATGCATACACACATACACACACACACATATATAAATTATTACTTTTTTTTTTTAGTGTAGCTGGGAAATCCCATGCAAATGTACATTGAATAGCTTCAAAATATTCATTCCTATGGTGAATCTATTTAATCTATTTGATCCTAAACTGAAGCTGTAATTAGATATATCAGATCAGTAAAACAAATAAGTCTACTTTTTGTTTCAGTAAATCATTTTTTTTATTTAGTTTTAATTCAAGCTAATCTAATTTACAAATAAACACATGATCTATTAAGCCATCATCCTTCATCTACATTTTTTGTGAGCAATTTATATATGTATTTCTCTTTCTCTCTCTCTCTCATATAAAATTTAAATGAAATATGGAAACATGTTACTGGTACATTTTAAAAATGTACAAAAAGGAGTATATAAATTATTTCACACCATATACTTGTGTATAAAAATGTACAAAATATTCATGCTGGTATTTTGTTTCATGTTTCCCAATCAGCGTACCAATGTTTCAAAATGTGATAATATGGGCTTGTGCTTCAAAAAATTCAAAAGCTGTAAGCAAATTGTTTGATTCATCCTTAGTGTCTTGCAGTAGCATGAATTCTTGAACCAGTCTTAGCAAAGTCAAACGAAATGTGGACAGTGAATTCATTAATCTCCATGTGAGCAAAGAAACATTATCAATAGAACTTCAATTCATCTGAATTTAATTGTCTTTTCAAAGCAAAACAAAGTTTTCACAGGCAGTAGATTTTTTTAATCTGTCCAATGATTTCATATTTTGCTAACCTAAAGTACAAATGAAACTGACTTTATATCAATAACGAACATATTTGCATTAAAAGTGCTATGTACCAATCATGCCAACTAATCTTAATTCTACCAGGTTCATACAAGGCTTCTACCATTGCCTTTTCTTTTTCAATATTTTTACTAGCTGCTCACTTTTGCATCCCATCTGCATTCTTTCAGCACCCATACATTTATGACCCTGTCTCATATTTTACTACATGCTTCTTAAGTATGCCATTTCCATTACTCTCAACCTATTTGTGGCACCACTTGTCCTTGTTAGCCTTTCAAAGGATGTGTAGGGTGTGTTTAGGTTTCTTCCTTGAAGCAATGTCATCTGACAGTATCCAGAAAATGTACATTTTCCATTGCAGTCCTTGTTCTCTGGAATGATCTTCCTCTAACTGTCCTGCAAAAACATTTGACCCTGACTCTAATAGCCTTCAGAAAGGCACTGAAACCCTGGTTCTTTCCATAGGCAGTGGGACCAGAGTGATTGGATTTGTTGCCTGGAGGGATTTAAGGTAAATTTGGATACACTCCTATCCCTATCCCTAGTATAAACATACAGTTTGGATTTCCTGCATGAAGTTAACATTCTTTTCCATGTGTATTTGTTGCTTTGTTATCATATTGTTCCAGAGTAATTTATACAATTGCTACATACAGATCCATAGAAATATATAGAAAGAGCAACATGCTTCCTAAAATCTATCCAGATGTGCTAACCTGGGATATAATAATCTATAATAATCTACTTGGTGGTGTGCAGACTTACTTTGCAAATCTTGGGCAAGCCTTGTGGCAAAATATTTATGGGACTATTTTGGTGTGTAAAAATATCTAACACTTTTGATACAAATAGCATAGTTACAGGGCAAAGATAATTATGATGCTATTATAAACTCAGTTTGATTAATGGAACCTTTAGGAGCCTCTATAAAGAATTGTGATGTGGGAAACTCCAAATATGAACTTCACAGAAGATTCAATTTATGACATTTATGAAATTTATTTATCATGGAAGGAAAATAAAAGAGAAAGGTTTTTTTTCTCCCACTGAACCTGCATATAACTTAAAGAGTAAAAGCATGATGATTTTTGGAGTTATCAGGCAATCTCCTTTCTCAGAAAGGTTATTGTTTAGGCAAGAAGTTTAAGAGTGATGAGCTGAAGATTTGTAGATTAGCAATTTCAGGACCATGGACAGTGTTGCAAGTGCTGGTCTAAAGATTTTCTGCTCAAATTCAGGATCCTAGCATTGGTTGTGTTATAGATTAAGATGCAGATTCCTCAACAGTGACTAGTAACAACGGATTGGGTTAAGGGACCTAGTGGGAGCTCCACTTCCACAAGAAGTGTCCCAAATTATATTAAAATGCTAACTGTCTATGGAGCTTCTTAGATGAGAAGTGAAATGTCTTCAAAGAAAAGCAAGAAACTCCGGTTTCTTCTTGAAAAAGTACCTTGGGTTAAAATGCTAACCTTCTTTCCATTTTTTTTTTTACTTTGTCTGGAAAGATATCTACATACTTATATTTAACTGGAAACAGACTAGGCTGTTTTGCTTGCTTGAAAAATTCATAATACAAAATTTAGAACCGAAATTCAGAAACATTCCCCAAATATTTAGCAAATGTCAAATAAAGGTCCAAGTTAGTGGCCCTACATAGGAAATAATCAAAGAGTGGCTCCTTTTCCCTTTTTCTTTCTTCTAGATTGTTGATGATGATGCAAAACTCTGTATTTGAAGGTTCTTTGTTTGGAGCCATGATATTCCATTAACATGTTTCTTCTGATGACATTCAAGTCAGCTTTCTAACCCTAGGTTTGCATGTGAATAAAAGAGAGCAACATTCTATTTCCTTTTTAACCAAAAACCTATTAAGAAAGGAGTACTCATAACTAAAATCATTTCAGCTTTCCTCAGATAAAGTTCCCTTACATATTTAAGCATAAGGTTCTGACTTTTCACAAATGGATGTAAGAATGTCAATATTAACAAGATATGCTTCTATAATTACAATGACTGGCAAGACTGAGGGAAAATGCTTTCAAAGTATCACATTTTAAAATTCCAAATATTTTTCCCCTAGGAAGAATGATGACCTCTAAAGGTTTCCATTGATTAATCCCCTCCAGAGTTTATGAATCTTTCATGTTTTCCTAATTTGGCATGAAAATAATGGCAGTTGTTTCAGCTTGAGAATTTTCCTTAAGGTCAAGACTGTTGTGCTTGAAATTTATATTATGTTGCTGTTGTTGTTATAATTAATCCATCTCATATTACTATTTTATTTCTCTAATTAAGGATTGGACACACATACCAACCAATAAGTCAAATTTTACACATATTTGAATTGCACATATCCTATAAAATTTTTTAGTTGCATTCTAATTGTGTAGTTGTCTTCAACTGCATGTTTTTTAATTGAATTAGCTGCTGCAAGTTTGTAATCCCCATTGTTTTGTTTATTTGAATGGTATCAACAATAAAACAATATACAAGAGATCCTTGAAGAAATAAACCCATTGATAGTAATCATTAGAAGATTAAATAAATTTGGGTTCACATGTGCTCTCAGTCTTTCACCTTTCCTAAAATATTTACCAAGCTTTTAAAAATAACATTAAATACAATAATTGCAATTGAAAAAAACTAATGCAAAAAATGAAAGAACAGAATAGAAATAGTAAAGGAAAAAGTGCAAAAGAAAAAAAGAGGAAAATTAAGAATATAATGAAGAAAAAGAAATATATAAAGAAGCAACTTCCAAGTTTTGTCATAACAAGTATAAACATTTTAGTAACTTTTTATCACTTCTTAATTTACAACCAATGATCTAACCATTCTATGTCTAACTCTTATCTATAAACAAATCCATAAATATTGTCATTTCAGTTCTGATGTGAACAATGATCTATTAAGAATTGCCAGAAAATAACAACTTACCTTTATCAAATAAGCTAACTTTATATTCCTTCTTTGGACTTCTATCTTATTTTTAGTCCATGTAATGTCATAAAGCTAATTTTTTCTTTATTTCTTTTTATTCATTTTCACAAGATTCATACAAGCTTTAACAAATCTCTTTTGTAAATCCAATATAAAAGAATTATCCAGGTCATTCTGTTGGTTTATTAATTGTAATTCCCTTTTGAGTTTTCTAAAACATCAACCAAATTATTTTGTATGTCCAATTAAACATCTTTTTCCATGTCATTCTGGTAGCCCATTATTTCTAGATCCACTTTTGATGGCATCTCTGTCTTGCCAAATAAAGTCATTCCTCTTCTGCCACTTTTTCTAAAATGTTGTTTGGACACAATCTACCCACAATCACTATTGACATTGTTGATATTAACTTCTGATTCCACTTTTCAAAAGTATCCTGCAGTATTTCCAATTGTTATAATATAACATTTCCAAAATGTTATAATACTTTGTCATTCTTAATTAGGTTTATGTATTCTCCTCCTTTGATTAAAAACTTTAGTTCCCTCTAGTGTCCTATTATTGAAATTGTTAGGTCTTAAATGTTTAGAACCAATCTTCTCAGAGGAAGGATTCTTCATAATTAATTTTTTATAACTTACCCATTTAAACTTTTCAAAATCAAAATCTTAATTATCTTTGTGCTGTTTAATTCATTTTAGTAATTAAAGTTTTCTTTCATTAAGGATTGAAGGTAGACTAATCCAGTCCAGTGGTTTTAGATTTGTTGATTCAAGGATCCCTAATAGCTGAAAAGTAGTTAATAGGCAATTTCCTAATATAATTAGTAGAGGAAGTGTGCACACATAGAATTATTTTAAAGGTGCTAACCACAAGATGAGCTATTCCCCTGCAAGATGAACAAGATGGCTATTCCCTTGTCTCCCATTGCTCAAAACCTGCTAAAGATTGTTGTCTTGAAGTCTGCTCAATAGAAGCAATTGTCTGGACCACTTTTGTAAAATCTTCATCCTCTCTATGTCCAGAGATGCTTGAAGAGCAGGTCTTCAGTCCGACTTTCCTTCCTCCTGGGTTTTATTCAGTGTTTTATCCAGAATATTTATTAAACACGCAATCTATTAAATTTTATTAGTGCTTTGATTATTTTTTCTTTTACATTTAATATATAAAATATTATATTTAAATTTTAGTTTTTTTCTGCAATATATTTTGGCTTGTAACATTTTATTTTCTGACAATGGCTTAATTGCTTCTTCTGGGATCATCCACCAGATTTGGGAGATTGAGGGGCAGTAATAATTAATTGTATATATACTATCTTTAATTTCCCAAACAAAATGATGTCATGTTCATGAAAAACCTAAGTCATTTTTATCTTCAAGCCATCAAGAATAGGTAGCACTCACTGAACAGGTTTTCTACTACTTCTGTAGTATTTACTCAGAAGTAGAGCATAGTCCCTTCTACCGTGGTACTAATAACAAGTTTGATAATCCATTTTGTTGCTAGTGCTGTGTTATTTTGGAGCAGGTTTTTATTCTGAATTATTTTAATTATTTTGCTTTAAGATGTTGAACTAATATTAAAACAAGGCTTTGGTTAGTTTACTTTCTCCTAAAGCAAGGCCACTTATATTTTCTTTGGATGAGCAACCCTGTTTATGGCATAAGGAGTTTTGAATAACTTTTTATTTATTTTTATCCAGTGATACTCATAATACTATAGTCTGAGAACCTACCAATTTTTTTAAAAATAATCTACTTTAATGATGATTAAAGATTAAGATTGTCAAAGGGGTATCCATTGTGCTTAGATATCCATTGTTCATATCTATCTGTACTGGAGACTGTTCAGAATAGATATTCAACTTTCTTATAGAGAAAATAAACAGGATAGGATATTGAACGTGGGTCTTCAATGCTTGAAGCTGCAATGGGACTTGCAAAAGATTCGTTTTTTTGATGCAGCATCTTGATTAGTATATTTAGTGCTAAAAAATGTAAGACCATCACAAGTTGTAAAATTAAGACCTGAGTATGAACAGTAATAACAGTTAAGATGGTGTTACCACATTAGTGACTCAATAATCTAAATGTTCTTCGGAGTGTCTCTTTTGGCCTGTTCAAATAGGTGTATGCATATCTAAAGAGATAGATTTGGCTTCAGTGATTCCTATAGGCCAGGGCTGTTAAACTCCCAGTCCATGGGCCAGATGTGTCACGCGCTCGACATGCCCACGCCTGGTTTAGCTAAGGGAAAAAAAGTCCCAATATAGTACGTCACATGATGCTGCTATGTTGATGTGAGTTTGACATCCCTGCTATAGGCTAAACTACTCCAACATTTTCTTTATGAAACGGTCCCTGAAACTGCATCTGGTCCAGAGTGCTTAAACACAAGTCCCTGATTATCGCTCTACTGCAAATGCTTCTCTGCTTGTTGATTGCTGTCTAAGACAAACAAGAATGGTGCCAAATAAAGTTGATCTAGTTTTCCAGCTATTTAGAGAACATGAACTCCCGCTTACATTCTTGGATCATCAGTCAACTATTTTTTGTAGGTACTTTCCACAGATACATTTGACATCAACAATCCATTCCTTTTTATCAACTGTGAAGCATATTATGGAACAAATTGCTATAAGAATCAAAGCAAGCACTATTGCCCCATCTCTCTTTTTGCCATAGTTTAGAACAGGGTCCCCAATGCCTGGTCCGTGGATGGGTATTGGTCCACGGCATGTCAGAAACCGGGTCACACAAACAAGTGAAGCCCCATCTGCAGGATGCAGGCAGCAGCGCACGGAACCGGTCCCTGGTGCCCAAAAGGTTGGGGACCGCTGGTTTAGAAGGGGTTCATAAGTTAATTCTTTCCCTAAAACTTAATAACAAGAAAGGGCATATCACTTTAGATTTGACTATCTTTGTGGAGTCAATATCTCAGGGACCAAAATCTATATTTCCTGCCAAATGTTAGAATTGCCCAGAATTGGATACTAACAATGTGTTTAACAGGATTATGTATGATATCAGGCCCTTTCACTTCTCAACAGTTGATAAATGTGAATTTTACCCTTCAGCTGCTTTAAATTTCCTTTTTTTTTCATTGCTTTTGCTAATTTAGATGCTTCACAACAAACACGTAATGGTTCGTGTAGGAGGAGGATGGGAGACATTTGCAGGATACTTGCTGAAGCATGACCCCTGCCGAATGCTGCAAATATCTCGGGTGGATGGCAAAACCTCTCCCATCCAGAACAAGTCCCCAACCATCAAGGACCTGACTCCAGACAGCTATCTGGTGGTTTCTGCTCATTACAAAACCAAAAAAGAGATTAAGTGAAATTGCCTTCTCATTTCTTTGGGGGACTTGGTATATTTAGACCCACTCTATTCTTCATGTGTAGTCAAATTAGTTGATGCTTTGAAAAGACTTCTGGACTTAACATGCAGACTGGAAATGGCAACCCATTTCATGGATTGTTGAACGGTAGAACTATTTATTTCTAGTACTGTACCTTTTCATAGCAAGTTACTCTTGGTAGGTTAATTACGAAAATCAGATTTTTTTTTAAGACAGACATATTTTTAGCCTAATTATTACTCTATGAATGTACTCGTAGGATGATTAAAAGAATATGGATCATGTTAAAAAAAATGAAATGGGACAAGTTTGATTGAAAAAGCAGTAGGTATGATTCCCAATAATTTGCCACAATGAAGAGTTATATTCAGCTTAGTGGGAAAAAAAACATAGGTGGAGAAATATAATGTAATGGGAAAAACATCTGCCTTAGGCTCTGCAAGCTAACATCATAAAAGACAACGCCAGACAAATATATATTTTGTTCAAAGAAAAACACTCATTTGTCAATTATATCCCATACAACTCCAACCATTGTGGTTTGTAAATCATTATTCATGGGTTAACATTTAACTATGTGAACAGCCAATTTAATTTCCTCAACGAATCAAGGCTGATCACTATGGATTAGCTGTATGTATGAAATTGGTGAGTTTATTCCATGTTTCCAGGCTGATTCCTATAGGGAAAGAAGCTAATCTATACACATATTCATATTAAAAGAATGGGACATTGGGAAAATATAGACTTGCATCAGGCAGACCCATATTCATAAATAATTGCTGGGTCAATATGGTAGCCCATCTAAAACACGAAATTAAAAAGAAATAATAGAAATCCTCTGTAAATGGGTGTCCAATGCTTGTTTTGTTTATTCATATTAGAAAGTACTTTATGCTGATATATACTGTGAGTTTGTCAATTACATCTGTCTCTGGCATGTCTCAAACAATATCAATATTGTTTGAGGCTCTAAAGCAGAATGACAAGCTTCACACCTGCCCATTTGGTCAGTTACCATCCAGGGAGCTGGTTCACTGAAACAACAACTTTCCCTTCATTCAAAATCCAACACTAATCATCATCATCTTCTTTTAATGACCCCATAATCCCATACGGGGTGGAGTCTGGGCAACTGAATGGAGCAACAGGGTATTTACTGGCTGGATGCCCTTCCTGTTGCCAATGTGGAGTTTTGTTCAGCAAATATATTCTCATTGTGCCCAATGAGGAAAAACAACACTAATGACACGGTAAAAACACAACAAAGATTCCCAGAAAGTCAGGATTTGTGCAGTAGGTAGGTCACAAGTTAACACCAGTTAATTTTGGCTACAGGGACAGTTGCAAGAAATAGATAAGAGCACCTTAGTAATATTGATCTTTTAGAACCAAGTAGATATTTTGAAACTATGTACATCTGTGAAAAATTATTGGGAATGCTTTTAAGTGTCCAGTTTCATTCAGGATTGTTTTTCATATTAAACTTCACACACACACACACACACACACAGTATTCAGCTTTGTTCGGGTATTTTCCCACATCATTGTAGTTGTACTTTTAAAGTTGTAGCAACGTTTCGGCAGAATCTCATCTGCCATCATCAGGCTTCTGTATAGTGTTCGTGAGTCAGACGTTCACAGCCGTTTCTGTTTTAAATTTGGTGCTAGCCTATGCTATGCCAGAATGGTTTTTTCTTCATCCTGATTGGTTGGGAGTCTTGGTCTGTGTTTATTGGTCTTGGAGTTTGCTGTGTTTGCTTGATTGGTGTTTCTAATATTAGAAGATAATAGAAACACCAATCAAGCAGAACACAGCAAACTCCAAGACCAATAAACACAGACCAACCAATCAGGATGAAGAAAAAACCATTCTAACACAGCAGTAGGCTAGCACCAAATTTAAAACAGAAACTGCTGTGAAGTCTGACTCACAGATGAACACAATACACAAGCCTGATGATGGCAGATGAGATTCTGACGAAACGTTGCTACAACTTTAAAAGCACAACTATAATGACGTGGGAAAATACCCAAACAAAGCTGACTACCATACATATAGATACTTGCAAAAACTTAAGAAAACACACACACACACACACACACACACACACACATAGACTGTTGACCCTGTTGACCCTCTCTGCTTCTGAATTCCATTATATTTGGACATACTGAAAAGAAATGAAAATAATATGTGCATTCTTTGTAGATAAATAACATGAAGGGGATCACCATACACATCTCTGTGATATATGCAAATGCTGGGATTTGGGTTATACGTTTTGCTAATTTTCCTTGACTATACTTGATAACTTTGTGCCTTGCTAGGGAAAAAAAAGACATCATTGTTCAATAATTATTTGAATGGTGACTGTATAAATGATGTGATTAGCTGAAATCACTGAGTGTATTAGAAATAAAGATACTTTAAAAACACTTCTAAGAAGTCATTTCCCCTCCTAATTTGCATAATAAACCTACTTGAATTTTGCAATCATTTAAAAACTAAGTCTCCAAAATTGGGATTGCTCTATCCATAAGAATAGCCCTGATACAACACAACATTTTAATCACAATTGCTCCCATTCTGAAAAGACCTTGAGTAATGGATAATTCAGCACTGGTGGGAATTCCATTTAATTTTTCATTAGGCTTATTTGAAAAGTTGGTTTTGTTTGTCCAAGATGTTGGGATGGATTTCCCAACACAAAAAGGATATAAAAATATTGATTATGGAAACTGGTCTCCCTTACAATCAAAATAACACTGCACAGCCCAGCAACAAAACAGAAGAGGATGGCCCCACAGCTGCCATGGCAGACCATACCAATCAGATTTCTAACCGCAACTAGGTTTATCTTAAGGTGCTTCCTCTATGCATGATTCCATGTCCATATGTTGGCGTATCACAGAGAACACCACTTTTACATTAGAACAGAGGGAAATTCAACCTGGAAATAAAGTAGAATTTCCTGATGGTAAGAACAATTAACAATGCAACAACTTGCCTTCTGAGTTGTGGGTGCTCCATTGCTGGAGGTTTTCAAGAGAAGATGGGACAACATCATGAAAATGTGCCTGCAATAAATGGTTACATGGGATATCTGTCCTGGGGCCACAAGGCTACTCAGAAGGAATCAATAATAGGCAATGCCCAGGGAACAAAAACCAAAGAATGTACTGTATTTGAATGTACTGCACTTGTAAAGCCAGATGCCTTATCATATTTTAGAGCAGAAGTAGAGAATTATTTATAGGACAGAGGCTGCAATTCAACTTTCCCAACTGGAGAAAGGACCAAGGTGGACCTGACAATATGATGACCTCATCATTGATCTTAAGGTTGGAAATTGACTTTGATCTCACATACACCTTACACCACTTCTGTTTTTTTTTTAACGAAGAACATATGCAACCAAAATTAGTCTTTTCATAAACATTCCATCAGGATGCATCAAGATTGTAAATTAAAAGCTGGAAAGTGTTTGCAGCATATGGCCTTCAAATTGCTCACCCTTATTTTAGAGTAACTGCATAAATCAATTTACTTGCAATCAATAACTAAGTTACACATTTGGTCAAGCACTATTTAAAGATCCTAAAGACCAATGTTCTTTTAATATACTAGGAATGTCTACCAAGGAGTGCTATCTATTAAGCATTCATGTTTTCAGGGCAACGTTAGAACCAATTTAGAGTCACTAGTTTGGTGATATATATGTCTTTAATATGCTGAGAATCTACTAGGGAACAAATGGCAGGGGATACCGTAGATAGCACGCTACTCCTATAATACCTTTTGCTTAAATGCTGTGTCTGCAAATTCCCCTTTGGAGGGTGGGTTTTTTAAAAAAAATCAGACCATATATTATGAATTTTATTTTATTTAAATAAATCTTTAAAATGCTATTTGAGCATTAGTTGGTCTTTAAGTCTTCCCACCCACACCAGACCTTAACCCAATTCAAGGCAGTCCCATCACAATGTGGTCATCGTGTGTGGAAAGGTTGCAAATGAGAATTCCCCTTCTTGTTCCAATTTCTAGATGTAAATGACAGAAGGAGATATAGACAAGGGAAAATGGCCATTGTACACAGAATTCCAAGTAAAATCAATTAGCAGCTCATTTAAACTGCTTCTGCTTGTTTGCCTGAGATCTTGGTTTCATGGTCCTAGGTTACGGCAAAGAGTGCTTGGAGGGGGATCATCTACACATTCTCCTAGGCAGCTTATAGAGAGGCCTTTATTGTTTCTCTTTTCACTCCATCCCCTTTCTGGTTTAAGTCAGTTTTATATGTAATTGAAAAATAGTTGTTTTGCATTGACCACTGTGCTATTCAGTGAAGGACAATGAGCCATTGATAATGTCCATCCTCTAGCCAGCAAATGAGAAATTATCTAGAACTGTGTTTCTCAACCTTAACAATCTTCATAAATCTAGTTATCAAAAGTTCTCAAATACAATAAAAATATGGATCCACAAACAACTCTAGTCTCAAAATGGCACTTTAATCATGGTGTGCACCATCTTCCAGAGGGATTTTCTGCATAATAAAAACAATCTAGATGATTCAAAAAGAATTGTTATTGGTAGATTAGCATTACATTAACAAAAGCAGGAAAAGAGTATGGTACAAATGCCCGTTTATCATCAGATTTTAATAGATATTTTATTAATGCAACAACGCTATAATGCACAAAGATCAAAGTAGGCACCAAATGGTTTATTAGCTCAACTAAAGGAAAGCAGTACAGTTAATCAATGAACAAGGTTGTCATAATCCAGTAACTGGAAACAAAGTGAAAAATTTAAAGTAGCACTATTATTTTATAGGAAACTAAAAAAACCTCAGAAATAAACTGGAAAAGGTGCATTAGAGCATAAGAGTTTTAACATACCATCTGCTGACAAATCTTTAAACCTGACACATCAATACTTAGCTCTCCTCTGCAGCTGCCTCATGATGCAGAGAAATGGTGTGGCTGCTTTAAAATGATGCAAACAGCTAATGACACTCAAAGAGCCTTTTGGAATTTTAATGCAAAAGCTTAAGGTATTTTATTGCAATGAAAGTATGAATTCCTGAATTCCCATTAAATTTTTTTTTAAACACTTAATGCTGGATTTACGTGCACAAATGAGAAAGATAAGAGTGTAAGCTGTGAAATATGCAGATTTCAGGGTTTTATTTTAAAAAAGAACTGACTATAATAGATTAGGAAACAACATATTTTATTGAGGTTAATAGAAAATGATTAAGCGATCTATTTAAGCCACATTGATTTACATCACATTTTAAAGGGGAAACGTAATTTATTATTAGCCAAATTCTTACCAAATAGTCATTGTTTTTTCATACTTGTCTAGGATGGAAAGGGAAAGAATCACAAAAAAAATAATTAATTTGCACATTTTATTCTCTCAGACATATCTCTACATATACAACACTTGTCATTACTTTTAAATATATTTCTAAAGCATTTTTTCAAAAAAACTCAATATTTGTAATACTGGGAATAAGAAGCAATTATCTTTATTTCTGATACAAAGCAAGATAAACTGCACCTTCATTTCTCTCATAAAAGTTGACACTACTCCTTGCTTAAAATTCAAGATGTGTGAACATTTCCTATATTAGTTTAGAAGTTCAACAAATGTACTGTTTCTTTTTACGTCACTTCCAGATAAGCTGCAAAGGTCACATAATATATTTATATTTACTCCAGTATTGTTAATATCTCGAACCAGTTTTTAAGAATTAAGTAATTTTTATAAGAAATTTCATCACAAAGAAGTAGGATCATACAGCTGTCTTTTCATGAGTTTTTCTTCCAAACTGCATACTCAAGTGGTAAAGCAGAACACCTGTAGGTATTCTTTCACTTGTCATTTAAAAAAAATAGAGTCCAGTATTTCGGCCTGTATTTTTGTAAACCCTACACATAGGCATAACGTGTAAACTTAAGACACAAGGATAGGGATTTTTCACCTCATGGCAATGCAGCAGTTAAATGTGTAACCAGCAGAAGGCACTAAAGCTTTGATTCTAAATTTCTTACTCTTAAAACAAGCCTGTTTGTTTCAGTCATTTAATCCATTGTGAGGGATTCAAGGATTGTGGACTAGATTGAACTGAATCACACAAGTATAACATGGGGTGAGATGGAAACAAGTTTAACAAAGGGCACTTTAGAAAACCGAATTGTTCCCCATGATCACAAAGGAATGAAAATGGCATCTGTTTACATAAGTAACTCCCATAATTCACCCCTCCAGTACATTTAGACATGCAACGTTATACACTATGGCAACACAAACAGGAAGTGATTGGTTTGGGGCACCTTTGCTGGGTATTGTGAAGTGTTGTTTCATCCTTAGTGCACGTATGTCAGCTACCCAGCTACAATGGCAAAATACTGCTGCATCTTCAATTAAACGTCAAACAATTAACAAGTTTAATTCATCTGCAGCAACTGGCAAGTTATTGGCAGGACAAAGCTTCACCCTTCTTCATTCTGAAGCAGTTCAGTATTTTATCCAACCTGCCACTAAAAGCAAAAACACAGAAATTAATATTAGCTACTTTTTACACGTAAGGCCATTATTCAATTTCTCACCTGCGAGCATAACCTTGTTTTATTCCAATCCCCATCCCACCTTTCCAAACCACTTTCAGATTATGAAAAATCTTCCTTAAATATAGCATTTTGAAGAAGAACAAATATATGTAATAATATATGTAAAGAAAGCAAGTGCATTTTCAGATACAAGGAGAAGTTGTTGTACAAAAGAAGGGAAGATTTATACAGCAATTACAATGATCACATTTAAAATAAAGTCTGCATGAATCCATCACACTTATATCCTGATGTTAGTCTAGCTATTTCAATTTTAAATGGAATTTCTATCCAAAGAAGATGGGAACGCTTCAGAACTGCCCTTCCATCGCCCTGACAGGCTCGCACTCAATGCTGGTGAAAATTCTCAGTCATGCAGGTAGAGTTGTCTGTAAGTTGAGCCATGGCAAATGGACTTTTCTTTTTTGGCTTGAAATGTCTGTTAGTCTGAAGAGGTGACTTGGGTAAGGAGCAAAACGTTTCAAACAAATAAATAAAAAAAGGAATTGCCATAACTCAACTTACAGACATCTCTACCTCGAGGCTCTATCTCAAATCTATACACAAGGAAAAAAAGCAATGATCTTGACAAAAAAATTGATTAAGCCATCATATACTGTGAACATGGGAGCAAATGTGTGAACAGAGCTTAAGGGATCTATCTGTCCAAGCGATTTGTCTGGCTCAAATGCTAAAATTTATCCTAAAGTTTCAATACACAAAGAGACACTCAAAAGATCCATAAGAGTGACTGATATCAACCCAGGTACATTGACACATTTTATGAGATACTGAGAAAAAAAAGTCAGAAGAAAGAGCCTTCCATTAGACTAGCGATATAAGAAATAGGCTGGAAAAGCCTAGCCTTTGATCTTATCCATCCAAATTTGATTCTTCAATTCTTACCCTTAGATTGCCTCTTTCTGGTTCGTGGCTTCCAGATTCAAGACGTTTCTCCATTTCTTCTTGTTTTCGTTTTTTTTGTTCCACAGAAGAGAGATTCTTAATACCACGAGACGCAGCCTTTGGAAAAGAAACAACAGGGGACATTATTACATTACATCCCACTTTTCTACAATCATAATTAAAATAAATTTAGTTCTCTATTCTGTATTCCATATAGAATTCCAACATATCTGTATTAAATTTACATACTTATTTAGAAGAGTGATAACATATAAGTGTAAAAGCATGGATTTCAACAAAAAAAAAATCCTATAAGAAAAAAGGCTTTTGGAAGCGTTTCCCTCACACAAACCCCAGAAACGAGGAGGGCCAGGAAGCATATTTTGAAGCCTCCTTGAGAAGCAATTCTCAATAGGGTTTTTCTTCCCCAACAAATGGCTATTTTATTATTTTTATTTATTCATTAAATGGATGTGCCATCCATTTCACTGATCAGGTGATTCTTATAAAATATGGATGAGAAAATATGCTATAGATATTCTTCCTTTGATAAATGGGATTATTGCTACTTATCGGCAGTCCATCAATCAGTTACAACTGTCTTACGCATGCTATTCCTGTTCACATTCTCTAATGCAGATGTTAAAAAGCAACTGACTGGAATTTGACACCTGCTAAAAAGCAAAGGCAAAACTTGTCATTCCATTGAAGAATTGGAAAAAAAACAACACCCACTGCACTTCCATATTAAAAAAGAAAAACTGAAATTGCCTGTTAGCTGTTGCTTCTGCTTGCAGTTATTTCTTTTCTACAGAATTGAACCTATCTATTCAAGTCTAGCATAGAACAGAAGAGAATGAAGCAGGAACAAACATGTTCTTATTTTAAAAGAAGGGGTCTAGGACTTGTAATCATGGAGAGGATATCCACATTTTCTTTGCCCTATCTAAATCTACAATGTCTGCAAAAGACTAGCTAGTTTTCCCTTTTACTTTGGGGGATAATCCCCATTTGCCACTCATTTTTTAAGCTAACTACAAACTCAGCTGTGATAGTTTTTGTGGAAAAAAATACCCTAAAATACTTTAAATTCACAGAAGAGGCATGAAATACCAGGCAGAAATTAAGATTATTTTTCCGGAATATGTCAGAAATACTCGAAAAAGCTGTCTTAACTTGCATTTATTCCCCCTCCCCATCTTATGCCAAAACTAAATGTGTGATTTTAAAAAAATTCATGATTTTGCTATTATTTTACAGGCTCTCTCCTTTGCTACAAAGATAATTTTTGTAATAATGGTGACGGCAGGGAGGGATTTGCACCAGAAAAATGTATATAGCAGTGTTGAGAGCATCAATTGGAAGACGTCCCACCATAAAGAAATGGATTGGTTCAAGCAAAGAGTCATTTTAAGTATTACCTTTTTGGGCAACATTCAAATACTAACTAGGGCAAAGTTTTTGGGCAGTGTCTTCACTGACGCCTGCACATTTAATCTTGAGATTCTCAACCCCATTCCTTTCCATATGTACTGGGATAATAAATTTGAGCTACTTCTGTTACCTCTTCTTGTGTTTCTTCAAGGACACCATTGATATTTGGATTGTTTTAGACATAAGAGCTTGTTAATCTGCAGGTCTTGCTCTATAAATTACAGCTCCCCTAACACCATTGCAAACATTATCTCACTTCTTACTACAAATATCCATGATCTTACTACTCCTCATTAATAAGCACTGGGTACTTATTTTTTTGAAAGTTAGTTGCAGTGCTGAATTTCAGTATAACCTAAGACAAACTCCACTGTGAATAGAATAATAATGACCAGCTTGCACATTCTTAAGAGATGCTGTTTCCAGGAAAGATCTTTCTAATGTTCACATTCATTATACGAGAAGGTTTTCTTTTAATCTATTGCTCTTCCAAATATCCAATTACCTCCATTTGTCTTTTTTCTGCTGCTTCTGCAAGTTGCTGCCTTCTAATTTCCTGAAGAAAAGATATAAAAATAATTACAAAGGTATTTCACATCACCTATGCAGAGGTAAAAGGCGTAATTTTCTAAGTGTTTGCCAAATATGTTAGAACCTTTCAAAATCCAAGAAATGGGCATTCATTTTTCTAAAATGCCAGTTCTGCTCATTTTATTTAATGTTAACAAAGAGAATTGCCAGAGAGAAATCATGAGTCACCATAAGGAGCCATGTACTTCCACCGCTGGTGGTTCTCTTATCCACATAAAACCAAGCAGAAACATTTCACAGGTCATTAAACTACACATATGAAAGACTAAACGGTGCTTCCAGCTGAATAAGTGAAAAACCCTTTTTGTTAGCGACTTTTAATATTGAGTTTGTTTCTTCTGTTTTGGACCAATCAAAATTCCAGCCAAGTCAGAAATCAAATAAACCAGCTTATCTCATCTTCAATTTTAAGTATGTACCATTGGGAATTAAATTTGCATATAAAAAGGCAGATTTTCTGATAGTATTTATTTTATTAATTTATTAAATTTACATGATGCTCATCTCACTGTTACAATGATTTGGGTGGCTTTCAATATGGATCTTGCAAGAATATTTATCATCTACATTACAATCTTAATGTGGTTGTTCTTGGTAATAGGATATAGGGTTGAATTTTGGTGACTTTCCTTGATAACTTTTGTGTATTGTACATTTAAGAAGAATAATGTGGAAGATTATAAGCATGTTTGGTTGACGAAACTTTCACTCTATCATGGGAAAAAATGTTTTTGGATCCCTTTGAGATATTCCCAGAATGCCTCTGGCCCCCAAATAGCTCCCATAAAATATCTTAGAAGATTCAAATGATGGCTGCAACTCCATATTGTGCAGCTGTGCCTGCCTGCCACAAGAAAGAGGGTTAATGCACAGCATTTTGTGGCAAGGACAGATAAAAGAAGATCACAAATAGCTTTCTAGCAAATTACTGCTTATTTCAGTGAATATATTTATTTATTTATAATTTCAACTTCCACAGCTGGTCTCTTATATACAACTCTGGATGGCTTTCAATGATTAAAAACAATAACATAAAAAATATAGAGGTGGCTACAACAGAGTGGGTAGGGTAGAAGCCAAACAATTATCAACAACATGCAATGTATGCATGTGCCCTGTACATACAGCCCGCCCCCAATGTGGAAAAAGCTGAGACTTTAGGAGTCTGCTGAAGTCAGACAGGGCCAGAATTTTGCAAACTTTGGGATAAATACTATTCTAGAGGGCAGAGGCAGTCAATAAAGATGCAACCTGAAGCTTTCCAATTTAGCTGTAATTTTTCAGATGGGTAGAATAACTTGAGGCAGAAAAATCTTGCAAATATTCAGGCTCCATGCTATGAAGGGCTTTTAATTGGTTGGATCCCATGACAATTCTTTTCTGAATAGGCTGAATAGCTCTTCATACCATTTTGTGAGACAGCCCACAGCATGTTCTCGAACACATGTTGACTCCAAACCTCTAAACTTTTGGATCTTGTGAATTAAAGAAAAACTAGTTAGTCGACTCTTCTGAAATAAGGAAGTTATTGTGTGAGGATCTTTCAGTAAGCTGGAGGTGCATTAACTCTCCTTGAATTCAGATGCCTATCTGGCATCTCCTCAGTTTTTTCAATCAAACCTCCAATGCTATGCACACCAACTATGGAATAAAATCCAATCACAGAAAATGAAGGACTTGCTTTTGTTTGTAGCTTAGGTTTTATTAACTCTCCATCAAAGCCAGCTGCACACACCAGAGTATTCTCATGCCACTCCAAACACTTCATAAAGAATGACATTCCTACCCAGATCATTTCCTTTATAAAGAAATCTGAAAGCTATAACCAAGCAATTATTTGACATTCCCGGGGAATAAATCAAATGTTTTGAAAACAACAGGCTTTTTCCAGCAGGGCTTATGCATCCTACCTTTTATTCTTCCTTTGGTGCTTTTGAAAGATGGCACTGTCATTGTTATATATATTTTTTGTGTTTATGTAGCATAGATCACTGGCACTGCAATTTTGAGACCTTTGGGTACACACTGATCTGGCTCGTCCAGTGTGCAAAGAAAAGATAAGTAAATAATAAAACAGACATGCCTTAACTTGAAAAGAAACAACTGATCCTGAACTGAACCGTTTACTTTGGACCACAAAGCACATAGTGGTTTTTTAATATTACAAGGCGGAACCTGGGAGTAAGTACACTCAACAGGGCTTGGTTTTTGGAGAGACCCTGGAAAAGACCGGACTCTGCTCGTACTTCAAAGCTGTTTTTTTTTTTTTTAAAAAAAACGTAATCTAAGAATTAATAAACAAAGGGGGGCGGGAGAAGCTCGGCGAAGATTTAAAGGCAATTTAGGGATGCTGCCTGAAGGAGGGTTAAAAAAAATCAATCTGAAATTTTTCGGAAGCCGGACGCCGAACGACATCTTGGGATTGCCCAGAGAAGCCAAAAGGGAGAAGGAGAAACCCCCAGCCGTCACGGAACGAGTTTCGGCAGCCCGATCTCGCCCCACTTACTGGGTCCGGCGTCTCCACTACTTGGTCGGCAGCTCCCCCCAGGCAGGGAAGACACAACCCCATCCCGACCCGCCTGGAACACTCTGGGCCAAGCGGCGACTCCAAATGCGAGCCCCGCCCCGCCTTCCTTTGACCAGCGGGCCTCCTCGCAAGCTACCCGCCGCCAGGCTGTTTTCCTGTGCAAACCGCGGACGGCGCCACCTGCCGCTCCGGAGCCAGTGGGAAGGAGGCGGGGAAAACATTGGCACGATCCTGGGAGAGAGCAGAGTCCCGTCTGCATTGGATTCGGCAAGCAGGAGAGGAGGATGGAGCGCAAAACTATCAAAACTTCTGCCGCCGCGGCGTTAGCAGTTGGGCCTGCTGTTGCCTGGGCGTCTCCGTTAGTTGTTTCTCAGGCCACAGCAAATGCATCTCTTTAGCAAAGGCGGCAGGCCGATCCTGCGAGGCTCTCCGGGCTCTGAGTGCAAGGAGGATTGCAATCGTTACCCATAAGTAAAGCTAACTGAAGCCAATATGACTTCTTCCTTCTGATTGGGTTGAATCGTTAAGCTGGTGTGGACCCTCTGGACCCTATGCTGGCTTGCTGGGCGCTGCCCTCATTGCCTGGCACCACTTCAGGTTATTCGTGGAGTCCCCGATACTACTTCCCAGTAAGAAAGACAGTCACCAGTTCCTCTTCCGAAGGGAAGGTGGCAAATTTTGGCAGATGCTGAGATGCTAGTCTTTTTATCTATGTATTCCCAAGGGTATCTTGGCTACTTTATCAAGGAAAGCTCTTTTGAATCAGAGTCTGATTTGCAAGGTGGTAGTGATAAAATAAGATCAGATAACTTTATTGTTGGCCCACATTAAAAATGAAATGCTGTTGCCTGCTCTCAACACCTAACATCAGGGTGATCCTTCCTGACCTTGTGGCTCCTGCTGGAAGAGCAGGCGGCAGCCATGATCAGAGGAATCTTTGCACTAATTCATCTTGTGTTTCAATGGTACCCTTTCCTGGCAGCCATGCTCACGGTTACTCATGCTTTAGTCACCTGGATTGGATGACTTCAGTGTGCTCTAGATGAATACCACCTAGACCATCTGGGAGGTGCAACTTCCAGAATATAAAAAAATATACAAGTTTGGGTGACTCACAGTTTGTCCACATTACACTGTGGTTTTCATGGGTGATGCTGTCATCCCCCATTTGCTTCTGGGTACAATCAAGGTGCTTGTTATCAGCTGTAATACCCTACATGGCACAAGACTAGGCTCTTTGTGGAACCACCTCTTCCTGAGGATATCTTCCTATTCGACTGGGTGAACACACTCCAGATCTCTTCCCTTACACTTTGTAATGTGGTGAGATCTCAAAAATGTGCTTTCTCCATAGTTAATCCAGCTCACTGGAATAGCCTCCCGCCTAAAATTTGAGGGCGGGGAAGAGGAGTTTATACTTTCAGCCTTCCAGAAGTGGGTAAAGATTTGATTCTTCTCCCACCATTGGAGTAAAATGGAGTTGAGTCAGGGGGTCAACATTTGGTGATTTGGTGCCTGGTGGGAAGAATATAATCTGGGTATAGTCTGCTTTGATTAGTTATTATGAGTCAGAGGTGGTATTCAGCAGGTTCTAACCAGTTCTAGAGAACTGGTAGCAGAAGTTTTGAGTAGTTCGGAGAACCGGCAAATGCCACCTCTGACTGGCCCTGTCCCCATCTATTCTCTGCCTCCCGAGTCCCAGCTGATGAGCTGGGTCTTCTTTTGTTGTCCTATACAGGAGAACGTAGCTGGAAAGCAGGTTGGGGTGGGAAGGAAATTGGGATTTTGCAGTAACCTTCCCCTGCCACACCTACCAAGCCACACCATGCCCCCAAGCCCCGCCCACAGAACCAGTAGTAAAAAAATTTGAATCCCACCACTGCTATGAGTTCCTTGATCACTCTATGAGATTATTATATAAGTTCTATTAGAGCTGTGGTTAGAATGCAATATTGCAGGCTACTTCTGCTGACTGCTGATTGCCAGCAGTTTGGCAGATCGAATCTAACCAGGCTCAAGGTTGACTCAGCTTTCTATCCTTCCAAGGTCAGTAAAATGAGGACCCAGATTGTTGGGGGCAATATGCTGACTCTGTAAATTGTTTAGGGAGAGCTGTAAAACACTGTGAAGCGATATATAAGTCTAAGTGCTATTGCTATGAATAAATAAACAAATTTTCCCTTCATTTATTTATTTTATTAAAAGTGTAGCTGGCTTTTCTGTGTACAGAAACACCCAAGACAGCTTAGAATTTTTTAAAAAAGAGATTGTCATAAAAGCTGTTACAATTTAAGTCAGAATAATAGTTTAAACTTCGACACAAGAAATGTGGGTTTTGCCAAAACAAACAAATAAACAACCAGGGGAGCACAGGAGCCATAGACCAGCATAGAACATTGCTTGCCACTTATTGAAAGACAGAATGTGGAAGCTTTTAAGCTATTCTTATAATTTAAGCAAATTACATCATCTCAGTAAAAGAGACCACAAATACTTCTTGCTCATTTAAAATCGATGTCATATGAATGGACAAGAGTGTAATAAGGTCTTTCAGTTGCAAGTAGAAAGTAGTAGTAATACCAGTTGGTTTTTAAGATTTCTTTCATCCTTAAATTATTAGTTGTATTGATTCAGAAATAATAGTGTGATAATGTGATGTGCAGATAAATGAAAAACTCAAAAAGTGATCTATAGGTAAAAAAGTGATCTGAAAGGAATTAATATGTCCTCTTGAGTTAATAGCACAGAAATGCCACCTGTCTCCAAGAATTCGGCTTGATAAACAATATATCTTCCTGTTGAGTTTTTTATTTAAGATAGTAACAGTTACTTGAACAGAAAAATGGCTGAGTGCCTCAATGCTTATTCAATTACCTTCATGAGGAGTATAAAAAGATTGCTTTCCCCTTGACGTGCTTTTAAATTTTAATTTGAGTGGTTTTAGAGCAAACTGGAAGTGAGAGAATGCCTCCGTAGAAATAGTAGGCAACCAGTGCTGACAGGTTAAGAACTGATATATGCCTTTAATATCCACTTCAGGGTGAGAATATTTCAATTTAGTTTCAAAGTGATCTTTAATAAATCATGTAGTGCTTTGTCAAGTCAAACCTATTTTGAAAGCTAAAGTTTAGGGAACTAAAAAATATTGCAGCAGATGTGACACAAAATCTGAAGTGTTAATAGAACGATAATAATGAAGCAAACAGAATGTTCAAATTATTATCCATTTCATCATAATAACTCCCAATACCCATGCCTGGATTCCATATGCAAATATTGCATTTGCAATTAACTATATAATATAGCAACTGTATATATTTTTCTCATATAATACAGGTAGTCCTTGACTTATGACCACAGTTAAACCCAACATTTCTATTGGTAAGCAAAACAGTTCAGAGAGTTTGATTTGATGAACTTTCTTGGGTTAAGAAAGTTGTGTTAAATGAATCACTGCAATTGTTAAGTTAGTAAAATGGTTAAGTGAATCTGCCCCCCCCCCATTGAATTTACTTGTTAGAGGGTCACAAAAAATAATCACATGGCTCCAGGACACTGCAATCATCATAAATATAAGCCAATGGCCAAGTGTCTTAATTTTCATCACATGACCATGGAGATGCTGCAAGAGTTGTAAATGTGAAAAATGGTCATAAATCACATTTTTTCAGTGCTGTTGTAACATTAAAAGGTCACTAAAGAAACTTGTAACTCAAGGACTACCTGTAGTAAGGCAGTGGTACCAAGCAACATGATCATGCTTTAGTTTCACAAATGATTGGACTGTTCAATCCACTCAGTTCACAAACTGTTTCGTAAAAGAAAACCAAAGTCATGTTCTATTTCAGGGTGTCAAACTCAATGCTTGTGGGCCAAATCCAGCCTGTGCGATGCTTAGATATGGCCCACAGGGATGCCCTGGAAACAGTGAAGGACTGGCCCGCAGTGCCTTTGCCAGCAAAAATGGAGCTGGGGAGGCCACACCTGGTCTGGCCCCTGTTTTTGGCCTCAATGGCATCCTGCAGCCCTCTGCCAATGAAAATGGAGCCCAGGCAGGCCGCTTACAGTCTCCCTGAGTTCCATTTTTGCTGGCAGAAGGCTGTAGGAGGCCATTGTGGCCAAAAACGGAGCCTCGATGAGTAATATTGAATTGGCCACTCCCCTCAACCCCCGAGATCAAACACAAATACAGCCCTCAATGAAATCATGTTTGACACCCCTGTTCTAGTTTGACCATTTCAGTTATGCACTAGATGTGTTTCATATGATCAGATAATTCCCAAGGCTCTGTGAACTGTACATAAGCCTTATTAAATGTATATATATTTTAAATCAGTAAGGTATCTAGTTTTGTTTTCTTTCACTGCACAGGGAAATCAAAATTTAAAGCCAAGTGTGTTTGACTAAATTCACTAAGTTGTTTACTAATTCCTCAGTTTAAATAAACCACCCCTGAGTATTTATTCACCTTAACTATAGTTAAGATACAAAAATATTGTAAAGCAAGTATGCTGATTCATGGACCTGTAAACTTTTGTAGTTTGTTTTTGAGTTTGAATGGAAAGATTGGGAAACATCTTCCTTTTAAAACTTAATTTAAATACATGCAGATTTTATTATTATTATTAAGGCCCATTCTCATTACATAGCTGTGCTATTTCAGAATGGTTGTGGTTTTCTGATTCCTTTCTGAACCAAATAAAATGAGACTCTAATGTGATTTCCATATATCGGTTTAGCACACCCACTGTGATTATTTAATGATGGGTTATGGATTAATGTGTTGTATAATTATAGCTTCTTGGCATTTCTCATGATTTTCTTTTTGCTATTCTTTATTCTTTTCCTTTTTTCCTTCTACTCTGAACAATTGTTCATCTTCAGCTGCCTCCCCCGTTGAATTACTGTCTTCCCAAATTTGTGCATACTGATTAATTTACTCACAATCTCCTTTCTTCTTTCTCTTGGCTTTTCAACTTCAACTTATCTAGCAATCCTAAATCTAAGCAAGATAGGCAGCATATGAAATAAATAAAATAAATAAATAAATAAATAAATAAAATAAATAAATAAATAAAATAAATAAAATAAATAAAATAAATAAAATATACGAATATAGTTAGTATTTGTACATGGGAAAGGTAATTGCCCATACACATTGCTCAATCTCCAAGAAACATGCATTTGAAGCATCATTTATGTTTTTTAAAAGAAAAAAACCCTGTACAGTTTCCCATGTGCACTGTGATTAGCAACTCCAGGAATTGCTGGTCCCAATGTTCTTTTTTAATCTTGGATCATCGCTTTTCAGAATCTTAGATCCAATCAGCCCACTTTAAAATATTAAAAACACAACAGGAAATCATTGTAAGTATTATATATAAAATACAATTAAATGTAAATATAATCAATAACATAAATGCAGTAACATTTTTTTTAAAAAAACCCTCTTTTCCAGGAACCACTAAAACAATGCAGAAAACTTAAAACAGGCATTGCCTTTAAAAAAAAAAAAGAAAAGTCAATCCCAAGGCAAATGCAGCAGCTGAGAGGGAAACTAAGAGCAGCAGCTCATGCTAATTGAAAGCCTGGGCATGCTGCCAAAAGCCATTAACCCTTCCAACTCTGTTATTCTGTGTTCTAAATTGGGTGCTTCACAGCAGCAGCAATACAGCTGGCTGGACCACACATGCATTAAATTCAGGGCCTGTATAATCAAGCTGCATCATTGTCCCCTCCTGTGTCTTTTTCTCTGGGAAGAAACAAGAAGTAGCCAACACTACAGCAGCTATAAAAGGTCTTGGGAACTCCAGGGAGTATCAGCTGATCATAGAAGTATTACTTAATACTCTTTATAATGAAAATGTTTGTAATCTTGTCCTTCTTCCTGGAGGAAAGAGATTAATCCCATCCCTAGCTGGATGATTGATGGGTTTCCCTCCCCTAATCCTGTCAGTTTCTATTGTTTATTGACTTGATTCAGCCTGTATTGGCTGCATTCCAGCTGCAACTGTTAAGTGGTTCTTGGCTCTCTGCTGGGAGCTATTAGTTTTCTGAACTGTATAAGCAATTAACTAATAGTTCGGGTGAACTGGTGAGAACTGGCTGAATCCCACCTGTGGATCTTGTGCTTTATTGCCATGAAAAGGTACTCAGGATAAAAAACAGTGGCTTTATTTCTCTTTTATCTTAACTTTATGTTAAGTGGGTAAGTTTTAATTTACATTTCTGGATAATTTTACAGAAAGGAATTTCAAGGAATATGTAAGCTTTGCATGGTCTGCTTTTTTTGTATCTGTTCATTTTTTGTTCTAAAAGCCAGCATTTGAATTCAATTACAGGTTGATTAGTTGAGAGGAGCAATAACATGTCCTGCATAGGAAAATGCAGCCACATTTTCCTAAAGAGTTGAAAAAAAGAAAAGGTGCTAGTGAAGTATTATCAAATATGTAAGGAACAAGGTAGAGTAGGAAAAAAAATGGGAATCCATAGACATATTTGAAACCAAAAAAAGTCCAGAAAATCTCTGTTCCTTTTAAGATATAAGTAGTTCTATTAATGCCATTGTTGGGCAAGAAAAACCTCGTAAAGTATGGTAGCTATCTAATGGTTGGCTTTGGACTTATAAAAGCATTTTTCTGCTTCTTCAGTTCAATAAATCAGTTTTAGAAATCCCAGAATAATGGTTAAGAAATAGCCAAGTTGGACTGATTGAAGGAGATTTTATTGATGGAAAAATTACCCTTTGCCCTAAGAATCACAATAACCTATTATCTTCCATTTCTGCCTGATGGCCCTAAAATAAGTACAGTATAAGACAGATTTTCCTTCCATTCTCTCTGTCTCCCCCTCCCTCCCTTCCTCTCTCTTGTATCTCTGAATAAAAATGTCATTTAATCATTGTATTCAGTGCTTTCCATGGTTCTTGCTCACCATTCATCCCATAGCTCTCTTTTGTAGTGGGGAACCTTGATATATAACACTAAAACAAAATGAGTCTGCATTTTTGCTTTATAAACAAGAAGATTCCTTCTGCTTTTTCCTCTTGTATTACTTTCTTTATTCATTAAAAAGCAAGCATTACATCTTTTCCAAAACATCTTTGAGATAGGTCTGCATATTACAAAGAGGTGTCTGATCCGAAAGGTGAACATTCAGCAGAAAGGCTGATCGAGTTATGCTTTTATTAAAATCTTTCAAATACTTCAGATCTGGTTATATATATATAAATTTGTGTCTCCACAGAGCATGTTCCTGAATCAAATCCCAGGGCTATAAGAGCTATCATTCTTAGCCTCAATTTATTTATTTTTTATTTTTTTATTTATTTGATTTGTCAGTCGCTTACAAGATAATAGGTATAAGTATAAACATAGTTACGAATACATGAAATGGATACATATAAGAAAGATAAAAATAAATAATAGGACAGGGACGGTAGGCCCGTTGGTGCGCTTATGCACGCCCCCTTTTATAAATTATAAAGCAGTGCAAAGTAGCTGCAAACATACCGTGCCTTTAGAGCAGCAGCCCCCAGCCTTTTGGGTACCAGGGATTGGCTCTGTGGAAAAAGGCTTCTCCACAGACCAGAGGGGTATGGTTTCATGTGCTGCCTGCATCTCATGGATGGGGCTTTGCTTATTTGTGTGGACTGGTTACTGACATGCCATGGTCCATTTCCTGTCCATGGACCAGGAGTTTAGAGAGTTTAGCTAATTTAGAGAGTTTAGCCAATTCTGTCTTTCCATATCTCCACATACGAGGAATAAATTCCAATTTAATGGGTAAATTCACATTTAATCTCTTACGGTTAAGTAGTCTTGGCTTCTCAGCTAAATGATAAAATGAGAAACAATCAGATTCCTACAAATAGTAATGTATATATATGATGGTAAATGGTCAATATCATTCATCACATTTAGTCATTCTGTGTGATGAGACTGATAAAAAGTAAGTTGAGTAATCAAGAAGTTATTCCAAACCATTAAAAGATTTGATAAAAGTCAGGGAAGGTTACATCAATGAAATATATTGGTATCTAATAGCCAAGCACATTATAAAACATATAATGCAAAGTATAAAATGTGATATGCAAAATAACATTTGATACACAGTCAAAACAAAACTGGTGTTTAACACCAGTTATATTTATATTACAGTAAATTTATATTACAGTAAATTAAGCGGTATAAGTTCAAAGCTAAGTAATAAGGGTCCAGTGGCAAAACAATGTCTTCAAACATTTTAAAGGAGTTATCAAAATGGGACCAATTTTATCTCCATAGGAATGATGTTCTTTGGCAGGGAGCCACCACAGAGAGGACCCTTCTTCTGGGTCCCACTAGATGGATCTCCTTAATAGCTATAACATATCTTGCATCCCTGCACTGGTGGATCAGGGTAGATGTAACTGGGAAAAGATAGCTCTTCAGATAACCTGCCCCCCAAGCTATGTAGGACTTTAAAGGTGACTTTATTTGGACCCAGAAACAAATTGGCAACTAATGCAGCTTCTGCAAGAGGCGTGACTTGTGTGAGGTGGATTGGACTGAGATAGCATGACTGGCTCAAAGTCACCCAGCCATTTTTCATGTCTAAGTTAGAACTAGAACTCACAGTCTCCCACAGTCTCTTAAAAACTTTCCATAGTTTGACAGGTTTTGAATCTATAGAGAGCTCTTAGCCAATCCTTTGCCAATTTCATTGCTATCGCCCAACAAATATCAGGATAGATTTTGAAAGGTCTAAGATTATTTTAGGCAAAATCTCCTTTGTTTGGATGTCTAAAATAAGACTGTTCATTTTTATAAGCTTTAAATATTCCTACAATGTCTTTTTATATTTTTAAAGGGAAGCAAATAATAATGTTAGTTTATTCATTTTTTTTAAAAAAATCAGGATTTAAATAACCCTTTTTCTAAAATCTCTGCATCTATTTCTTTGAAGTAGATCTGGCATCGTCATTCTTAAATGATTTATTAACTGTCTTGTCCTATCTTGTGAAAAGTGATTTTTTAAAAAATTATAACCTAAGCTTCCCACACTAATAAGAAAGAAAGATATAATTCAATTTTCAGAGTCTTACTTTGACTTCAGTTACCGCATTGAATCAATTAATCTCTGAGCCATTGTGTTCTCTGAGTCACTGAAGTCCATAGCCAAATCTGCTGATCATGGTAAGCATATATGCTATACCCAGGAATTTACTGAGGAAGACCAATGTGTATTGTGTCTGATGATTAGATCATCAAACATATTGCCTCTTTTAAGAAAGAATATTTTCCATGGGATGATAAATTTAATCTCTCTGTGACATGGAGTTTTTTCAATTATTTAGGTGCTAGTTTCTGATAATAGCTTACCATGTACTGTTTGATGTTGATGTCAGATAAGGTTAATTCCAACTTATTAACTGAAATAGGTACTTGTGTTAGCTAATCTTCTGAAAGTGACTTGCTTTTCTCATGAAAGATGAAAAACAGCACTCCTTAAATTCCTTATAAAACACAAGCTGTTCTTACAAATTGTGGAGCTGAAAGCAAATTTGGATTTTTTTTTTCCTGTAACATTGTAAATTATATCACATCACTGGTATGGAGATTCTAGCCACATTTTAAGATAGATTATAAACTGTTATCTTCATGAAGTCCTTGGTGCATTGTTTTCCATTGAACATCATACAGTATTTTGTTTTCATAGAAGCCTATTTGTGTTTAAACATTAGCTTTTTCCTCCCTTCTGGACCCACTAGAGGGCGGTGTTTAACAAGGTTTTGGGTTTATTAAAGTGAAACATATTTCCGTTTATATCAGATGCTGTTAATACTTGTTGGACTTTTAAAGCTCTGCAGTTTAAAACAAGTAAATTACAAATACAAAATGTATTTTCATAAAAAATTAAAAAGAGTGCTTATTGGAATATGGTTTCCCTTTATGAAGATACCAGCACCTAACAAATTTATAGGTTCAATATCTATGCTTTTTAACCTTAGGATGCATTAACTATATGGACTCCCAGCTGGCTGTGGCAGTCTCAGAATTGAAGTCTGCATGTCTTAAAGTTGCTAAAGTTGAGAAATACCCATCCATCCATTCACCCATCCATCCAAATATACATATCTCCATCTAATGGAATCTGCTCTAGAAAGCATAGGAGTTCCATACACTGTCAGGCAAAGGACTTTGTGATCAGCTGCTGTCCAGACTTTAAGCTGTATGGATATTTTGAAATCATGCCTGCTAGTGGCTGTTAACCATATTGCTCATTGCACCAGTGAACAAAACCCCACCACTCCCTGTCTTTATACGGCTTCATCCTGCAAAATGCAGAACTTGGCACGTGGCTTATATGTGTTTTGGAGTAACTCTGATGCATAAGTTAAGACCTACACAGAACTATGATGTGTTCCAACAAGTCTGCTTTCAAAATTCATCACCAAAGTTAAGTAAACAGAGATGAAAGTGAAATTCAGCATAGAATGCATCTTCTTTTTAAAATGTTGGTATAGATTTGTGGTATATTTTCCATATTTGATTTGGTCACCAAATTTGAAAAATTATATAATTTTGGCACCGTGGCATGGATCCAGATTATCTGTCTCACATCAATGGGATTGGCCTACTCATTCTGGCAGAAGGGACATCTTACAGATCCCATCAGTCAAGAACTCCAGCTGGTAGAATTCACGAGAAGAGGCTTTTCTTCCATGGCTCCCACCTTCTGAAATATCACGCTGCTTGAGATGAGATCTGCCCCCATCCTTTCGACCTTCTATAGGAGCCTCAAAATTAGCCTCTGCTGACTAGCTTGGGTCCTGATGGGGATGTTCCATCCTTGAGATGGTTATTGGATTAAGAAGAAGATCCCACCTCCAAAGTATTCTGTTTTTTTTTTTTTTACTTACTTAACATCTATTTAATATTTTAATGTTACAAACCTTTGTTTTTATGATGTTTTTAGGATGTGGGTCTGTCTATCTGTTTGTCTATCTCTGTGTGTATGTGTGCATGTGTGTGTGTGTTATGTGAAATACTTTGCTTTCAATCAACTATGTTTCTGTCATATACATATATATGCGTTACATAAACATATACATACATACATACATACATACATACATACATACATACATTTCATGTACCTTCTGGGAGAAGGCTATGCACATAGACTACATTAGGCTAAATGAGAGTGGCTGGCCAATGTAATCCATTGAGCTCTATAAGAGAGAGTAAGACCTTAAACTGGGCTTAAATGACTGTAGCACAATGGACTATGGACATTGTTTTCAGGAACTTAGACTGAGAAAGAGTGGCATGTGTGATTACTCAGTTGAACCTGAGTGGTTTGGTATTGATTTGGATGTGATTTTTTTGTTCTTTGATAAAAAAAATCCCTTAAGAAAATGTGACTGGACCCTAAACTGGGCATCTCGCCTTCTGTCAGAACCATATGGGCAGGGGAAAATACAATGGCATAAAGATGAAGAGTCTATAGATTGTGGTATTGCAAAAGCTATATTGCAGCAAAGATATAATATCAACTTTGGCAGAAGCTGCAATGGTGCAGGCAGCTTTTTTGTTGACAAATGGGAGCATAAAAACTTTCCCTTGCCTGCCCTGAATTGACAAAATGCAAGTCAGTGTCATTATAATTTTTCTTGACTATTTTAGTATTCTAAACTATCATATGAAAAAAATTATATCCAAGTATAGTTTAACATAGTGTTACATTATGGTCCTGGCCACCCCCTCTTTTTTCCCCTTCTCTCTTGGTTTACGTTAGATCAGGGGCTGTCAAACTCAAGGCCCAAGGGACAGATTTGGCCCACCAGGTGCTTAGATCTGGCCTGCGCAGCTGCCCTGGAAACAGCGAAGGACCGGCCTGCAGTGCCTCTGCCACCCTCCAGAGCTCTGTTTTCACTGGCACAGTACTTGGGCCACTCCCAACATGAGTGACATTGAGGTGGCCACACCCACCCTGGCCACCACCCAAGCCCTCCAAGGTCAAACACAACCCAGAAGCGGCCCTCAATGAAACCCCTGCATTAGACACCCCTGCATTAGGTTATATTCTTTGTCTGTCTGTCTGTCTGCCTCTCTCTCACACACAGAAACAGATAGAGAGAAAGAGAGTGGGGGGAGAGAGAGGGACAGGCAGGCAGGCAGGCAGACAGAAAGCTTGAAGTAGTCCCATAATTTCCCCTGCCTCCAGCCATTGTTGAAAGTCAGGACTCTGGTGCTTCTGTCAGAGAGACATTCTTCTGTGGACTAACAAAAACGCTTTCCATCTACAGATGGGCAGAGAGCCAACTTTCATCCCCTTGGACTTTTCTCTTCCAATAGTGAAGCTTTGTAGTGCTTCGCAGTTAGATAAACCGCTGACAGGCTTAATTTAGATGGGCAAATGTCTTATAAAATGCCAGCAATCCAAAAACAAAACAAAACACCCTTTCGCTTTCTTTATTTCTAGGATCACTCCTTTTTGCTATAATAGTAGTCAGAACAGGTGGCACACCCTAGTTTATTTGAGCAATCTCTAGGTCTAATGTTACTTTTTCCCAAGTTTTCAAGTTATAGTCAAGTAGGGTTAAAAGTCTCAGGCTTGCACTGTTTTGTATGCTGCAGTTATCAGTCAAAAGATGTATCAGTGTGACAGTGTTCTACAATTGTCATTTCAGCTTCAACAAAAAAATCCTGGGCTGTCATAAATGAGTGTTCTGGGCTTTGAGATGTTGTAGCTTTCATTTTTAAAGAAATTCAAGCTAGTTTTTCTGAAAATATATAACACACACACACACACACACACACACACACACACACACACATATATATATATATATATACATACATACATACATACATATATATACATACTTACACACACACACACACACACACACACACACACACACACACATATATATATATATATATATATATATATATATATATGGATCTTTAGTTGTTCGGGTTTTCTCCCGCGTAAGAATCTTACGCGGGAGAAACCCAACAACCAAAGATCCACATACAAATACCGAGAACCTCAGAAAACAAATATAAATATATATATATATATATATATATATATATATATATATATGCATATACATACATACATACATACATACATACATACATACATACATACATGGGTGGGATTCAACCAGTGTTACTGCTGGTTCGGTGACTAGGCTGCGCGCACATGTAAAAAAACCTTAAGCTGTGCTGCCTGGACAGCTGAAAAGTGCTGCCCGCAGGTGCTCAGTGTTTGAAAAATCTCTTTTTTCCTGCTTTTTCAACCTCAGCTGTGCTGCGCAAAGCAGCTGAGGTTGAAAAAGCAGGAAATAAAGGATAGGTAAGAGCCCGGACAGGCAGGTGGACCAACAGCAGCAAACACAGAATCGGTTCAGTGTCTGCTGCTCTTCAGAGCTACCGGTTCTGTAGAACCAGGCAGAACCAGGAGCATCCCTCCCCTTCATACATACATACAGACGTGTGTGTGTGTGTGTGTGAATGATATGCTTCTCAAATATGTGAAAAAGATGAGCATATGCATGTGCATGCATACACACATATCCCCGTTTAATATCATTTTCAATGTTGTATCAGCAACACACTTTATTAAGTTGCTTTTATCTCTGAATTTCACTACGAGATACCCTATAAAATATATGAAGGCATCTTCCGTTCAACATTTAAAATGTGCTATAATTGTTTTAAGGTTTGTCTTTTCTCTCAATTTTTTTTTGTACTTTGACAACATAAGCTACCTCCACCAATTTGGAAATGAAGCAAAACCCCACATGAATGTTGTCGACAGATGGATGCTAAAATTGGAGGAGGAAGAAGAAGAAGAAGAAAGTGGACCTATTGATAATACAAACCACATTTTACATGACCCATACCTTCACTTAATAGCAATACAGGTAGTCCTTGACTTACAACAGTTCATTTAGTGACTGTTCAAAATTATATTGGCACTTAAAAAGTGACTTATGACCATTTTTCATACTTATGACCATGGTAATGTGATTTATATTCAGACATTTGAAAACTGACTCACATTTATGACAGTTACAGTGTGCCTGGGTCATTTGATCACCTTTTGCAACTTTCTGACAGGCAAAGTCAATGTGGAAAGCAGATTCACTTAACAACCATGTTAGTAATTTAACAACTCAGTAATCCAGTTAACAAATGTCAAGAAAAGTCATAAAATGGGGCAAAATTCACTTAATGGGTTTTTCACTTAGCAACATAATTTCTGGGCCCTGTTTTGGTCATAGGTCAAGGACTGCCTGTCCTTGTCCTAAAATTACACAAATTCCTCCCAACTACTACAGCTTTTCTTGTCCTAAAATGACTAAATTTAAATTTATTTTACTGAAATTTATTTTACGACTGAGCAGAAAGAACTATATAAATTTTTTAAGAAGAAGGCATTTAGGTTGCAAGTTTTTGGCTTTGTGTCTTAATTAAGCTGTGAACATTCAACCTTAATAGCAGAGAAAATAGCAAATGCTTAGGTAGCCAATAATTCTATACTTTTGTTTTCTTTTAACAATGCTGTAATCGTTTGCATTGAGGTGGAGTCGGGGCAACTAAATGGAGCTGAGCATTTGCTGGCCAAATGCCCTTCCTGATGCCTATGTGAAGTTTGCAGCAGATATCTTCCCTTTGTGCCCAGAGAGAGAAATATTTACCATTACCTAAGATTGAACTCACAGCTTCCTGATTGTCATAAGGAAGAGCTTCACCTCTAGGCCATCATGCTGGTCAGCCAAAAACTCTACACTTCTTGATTACTTATACTCAGCTTTATTCTTTACTACTACGTGTTCAATGCTGTTGTAACTTTGAACAGTCAGTAAACAAACTCTTGTAAGTCTAGGGCTACCTGCAGTTTTTTAAAAAATTCCAGTAGGAAAAGGGGCTAAGGAGAGAAGCAAAGGCAACCATTTCACAGCAATAAATTTGCCAAGTTATTGCATATTGGAAGCAAAAGTAGAAGTGCACTTTCCATGCTATTGCTGAAGATTGAAGCAGATTGCACAGACTAACCTTGTGTCAGTAATTTCTTGGATGTCAAGTTAACATTATGATTTTTGGGAGGGTGAAGGAATCAGACAGGGAGCTGAACAGATAGTTGGTGAAACCAGGAATTTGAGCAAGGGTTTATATTCTGACCTTCATCTACAAGTGGTGATCCCTGAATGGAGGATATGGCTATGTATTTTCATGGCAACATTTATTTGGCATATATATTGCTGATCTGACCTTTTCAAAATTCTGTATTTCGAGAGCAATATTCCAATACTCTCTTCTTGTTTGTAGATCCTTTTTTTGCATGGCTGCTCCTTAAGATTGCTTCAAATCTGCAAATAGTTCCCTCTCCCAGATAAAGCTGAAACGCTCCAGCATGGGAGAATGTGTTTTTTTCCCTCTTGAACCTTGAAATTTTTGTAACTTTTATTCTCACAGGGACTTAAAATTGCCGTTTAAGTTTTAGTATCCTTGGCAAGGCCCTTGGATTAATTGCTGTATCATATTTATTTGGAGCAAATAAATCAGCTACATTCCTCCTTATTGGTACTATGGAAGTGAAATCTATCACAGACCTATTGAAAGAGAGAGAATATATCATTTCTAACAGAATGGTTGCCACCTTCATACTTGATGCTGAGCATTTTTTTTATAAAAAGTCATAATTGTTAAAAAAAGAACTTTAATGATCTGCTCATGCATAATGTTATAATACAGTGTGGATTTGCATGTCTTATTATACAAAAACCAAGCCACATTATTATTTAGTCCAGTGGTTCTCAACCTGTGGTCCACCAACCTTGGGAAGGGAGTGTCTTCGATGTCATCACAGAGGCTTGAAGAAATGTTATGATTTAAAACTTGAGTTAAGTCTTGGGTGAGGGGCAGTGGTGGGATTCAATTTTTTTTACTACCAGTTCTGTGGGCGTGGCTTGGTGGACATGGCAGGGGAAGGATACTGCAAAATCTCCAGTCAAAGGTGATATTTACCGGTTCTCCGAACTACTCAAAATTTCTGCTACTGGTTCTCCAGAACTGGTCGGAACCTGCTCAATACCACCTCTGGTGAGGGGATGTTCATGGCCAGGGTCCATGGTGAAAAGGTTGAGAACCTGATTTTGCCAATAACAGCTGAAAACCTGAAAGTGCTATCTCAGGATCTTGATAGAAGACAAAAGCAGCAAGCTAATAAATGATAGGAAGGAAAAGCTTTTGCTTCTAGTATAATGCAAGGGCTGGGCTGGATGGAATGACTCAGGAAATGGTTGTATCTTATCTTCTCTAACACTTGGAAAATTATTTCCTAGAAAAAAATATCTTCCTCATTTTTATTTCCTCTTCAGTTAAGAAACAAATAGCACAGCGTTTCTGAAGTATTCGTGTTCTCTGACAAACTCAAGCCAGCTGAGAAAACTAAATGTTTTATGGGATCTCAGAATGCCACACAGCAGCTGCTATGTGTTACTTCTGCGTTCAGAGTTCCTTCATTTACAGCAAGCATGGCTTAAAAGGCTTAAGCCCCACTGAATTACTGAATGTCTTAGGAGCGAGACGTGTGGAAACAAAGCATTCTGGCTTTTTAACTGCCACACACTCTTCTCCTCTGATATATCTTTAGCTACACAGGAGCTGTGCCACCACTCCTCACTGAACGTCACAAAGCTGTTTTAATTGCTGTGCCTTTACAAGGGAGGTTGTGGCACTAGATGAACAAGTGAATATATAGGCTGGAGAGTAAATAAGGGAGAGCTTTTGTAATCTTTGCTCTGTCGTTCCCAGCAAGGAGACCTTCCCTGTGGTGAACCCAGGGGACTGTTTCAATGATGAAAGCAGATTTCCCCAAGTCAGAAAGGAAGGGGGTACTGCTGCTCTAACCTGTCTCTTTATTTACATGCTCTGTATTGGCAATTCTGTTCAAGAAAGGAGACCGGAGAGAAAAACATCAAGACACCACCTTCTGGAATGTATATTTTGGAAAGAACATACAACCAAGGGCAAAATTGTGAGTTGGTAATCTTGGTTTGGCTACTTTAAAGATTGGTGGACAGATGAAGCAAATGGAAGGCAATTCCTTTCCAAAGTTTGTAATAACAGTATAACAGAATGGAATAACAGAGTTGGAAGGGACCTTGGAGTCCTCATCCGAGCCTTCCTCAGCCACCAGGAATGGCCCAGGTTCTTCCACAACCTCCATACTACTGTCTGACTCTGCTGTCAGCTCCACCAACTGTCGGCAGGCCACAACAGCAGGAGACTTGGTCTATACCCTTTCAGACAAATGCTTTGTCCACTCTCTTATTAAAAACTTCCAGTGTTGGAACACCCACAACTTCTGAAGGAAAGGTGTTCTACCAATTAATTCCTAAAAAGACCAAAGAGCTGTTTCTGCCTGGCTTCGAACCAGGGACCTTTCGTGTGTTAGGCAAATGTGATAACCACTACACTACAGAAACTCCTATTAAGAGCTGCGGTGGTGCAGTGGTTAGAATGCAGTAGTGCAGGCTAATTCTGCTGGCTATGTGCAATTTGGCAGTTCGAATCTCACCAGGCTCAAGATTGATTCCTTCTGAGGTGGGTAAAATGAAGATCCAGATTGTTGGGGCCAATATGCTGACTGTGTAAGCCACTTAGAGACGGCTGTAAAGCACTGTGAAGTGGTATATAAGTCTAAGTGCAAATTTTATTATTATGGAGAAATACATTTCATATATACAGATAGGTATTTATGACCACAATCAGGCCCAAAATCTGACATTGCAACCATCCTGGGTCAGTTGCCAAGTGCCTGGATTTTGTTCCTGTGATCACGTGTGGCAACCATTATAAGCATGAAAAACAGTCATTAATCATTTTCCTCTAGGTGCCTTTGCCACTTTGAATGGTCACTAAAACCCTGTTGTAAGTCAAGGACTACCTGTAGTGTGATTGCACATTGAGGAGAAAAAAAATCTAAATTCTGGGATGCTTCCCTGGAAGATAAACTCAGATACAGATAATCAGAGTTGGAAGGGACCTTGTAGATCATCTAGTCCAACCCCCTGCCCAAGCAGGAGACCCTATACCATTTCTGACAAATGGCAGTCCAATCTCTTCTGGAAAGTCTCAACTGATGGCGCTCCCACAACTTCTGAGGGCAAGCTGTTCCATTGGTTGATTATTCTCACTGTCAGAAAGTTTCTCCTTATTTCCAGGTTAAATCTCTCCTTGTGCAGTTTCCATCCATTATTCCTTGTGTGGCCTACAGGAGCTTTAGAAAATAGCTTGATCCCTTCCTCCCTGTGGCAGCCCCTCAAATATTGGAAGACCTCTATCATGTCGCCCCTGGTCCTTCTCTTTACTAGACTAGCCAAGCCCAATTCCTGCAACCCTTCTTGTATGTTTTAGCCTTCAGTCCCCTAATCATCCTGGTTGCCCTTCTCTGTACTTTTTCTAAAGACTCAACATCTTTTTTATAATGTGATCAAAACTGGATACAGTACTCTAGGTGTGATCTTACTAAGGCTTTATAGAGTGGTATTAGTACTTCCCTTGATCTTGACTGTGTCCCTCTATTAATGCAATTTAGGACTGCATTAGCTTTTTTTGGCTGCTGTTGCACACTGCTGGCTCGTATTTAGCTGGTTGTCCACTAAGACTCCAAGATCCCTCTCACAGTTACTGCTATTGAGCCTGGTTTCACCCAGTCTATCTGTGTACTTTTGGTTTTTCTTGCCTAAGTGTAGGACTTTACTTTTCTCTATATTGAATTTCATTTTATTAGATATGGCCCAGTGTTCTAGTCTGTCAAGATCCATCTGGATCTTGAGCCTATCTTCTTGCGTGTTAGCTATTCCTGCCAGCTTAGTATCATCTGCAAATTTGGTAAGTTCCCCTTCTATTCCCTTATCCAAGTCATTAATGAAGATATGGAAGAGTACTGGGCCTAAGACGGAACCTTATGGCACCCCACTGCTTACTTCCCTCCATGTAGACTTAGAGCCATTAAGGACTACTCGTTGAGTATGGTTTGCCAGCCAGTTACGAGTCCATCTAGTGGTGGTGCTATCTATTCCACTTCTTTCTAGCTTACTAAGAAGTAGGTTGTGGTCTACTTTGTCGAATGCTTTGCTGAAATCTAAATATATTATGTCCACAGTATTTTGCTGGTCTACTAATTTAGTCACTGTTGAAGAATGAAATAAGATTGGTTTGGCATGATCTGTTCTTAACAAACCTGTGCTGTCTGCTAGTTATTAGTTTATTTGTTTCTAGATGTTGGCAGATCTGTTTTTTTTTTATTATCATTTCCAGTATCTTCCCGGGTATTGATGTTAGGCTGATTGGCCTATAGTTTCCTGGGTCTGTTGTTTTTTTTTCCTTCCTTATTTGAAGATGGGAACCACATCAGGTCTTTTCCAGTCCTCTGGTAGTTCCCTGGTACTCCAGGATTTTTGAAAGATATGGTGCAGTGGTTCTGAGATGACCTCTGCCAGCTCCTTTAAAACTCTGAGATGTAATCCATCAGGCCCCAGTGATTTGTTTTCATCAAGATCAGACAGGAGTTCTCTTAGTATTTTTTTTGCTTATTTTAACTTTTATTTCTGGTCTGTCTTTTACAGTTACGTTTTTGGTGGGTTGAGCTATAGTTTCTTTTTGCATGAAGACAGAGGCAAAGAATGAGTTAAGCAGTCTGCTTTCTCTCTGTTGCCTGTTACTTCCTTGCCATCTTCTCTCTTTAGTGGACCGACTGTTTCCTTGATTTTTTTTCTTGTTATTTAGATGTTGGAAGAAACTTTTTTTATTATCTTTGACTTTTATTGCAAGTCTTTGTTCGTTCTGAGCCTTTGCTATCCTGACTTTGTCTTTGCAGATTCTGGCTATCTGTGATATTCTGCCTTAGTTGTATGTCCTTCTTTCCATTTTTTTGTACTTGTCCTTTTTTTCTTTCAATTTGCCAGAGAGATCTTTATGTAGCCATGCTGGTTTCTTCTTGGATTTCTTGTTTTTCTTTCTCAGTGGTATGGTTCTGGTCTGGGCTTCTATGATCATACTTTTTAGTTTCCCAAGATTCTTGAGTTGTTTTCCCCTTTAGGATTTTCATCCATGGAATCTTTCCCAAGTTCTCTCTGAGTTTATTGAAATCAGCTCTTTTAAAATCCAAGACTCTGATGTCATTATGTTCTGTTGCTTGTGTTTGTGTTATGTTGAATTCTAGTATGACATGGTCACTCTCACCCAAGGTTCCTGCAGTTTCAACTCCTTCTATCACTTCTTTGTTTGTAAGAATTAAGTCCAGTATGGCTGTCGCTCTAGTTTCACCCTCTATCTTTTGGACAACAAAGTTGTCAGCTAGGTTGATTAGTAACTTATTTGATTTCTCACGTGGTGCAGAATTAGTTTTCCAATTGATATCAGGATAATTGAAGTCTCCCATTACTATTGTGTGTTTCCTGCATATGTTTGTTAGTTGGCTGGCAAAAAGGACATCTATTTTTTCTGCTTGATTGGGTGACTCCACTGCTTTTCTGTATTGCCTCTCAAACTTATGAAGATGGAGATGAAATCTGCAGTTACAAGTATAGATTTTCAGTGTAATTAGAAGCCTGTTCACATTCTTTTAAAACTATGCTAAAATTCATAGCGTTTAACGTGAGAGACATAAAAGATAATCATATTGGAGGCATTTAATTTCTTTAAACATAATTAAATTTGAGTAATTTCAAAGGTATTAAATGCAAATTAAGTACAAATTAAATATGTTTAGCGGTAAATTAACTCAGTTGGAATGTTCTTCTTATCTTGGTCTTACTTCCTTGGGACCAGGGCCATGGCTTTTAACTTGACTTGGAGGGGTTGCCTTGAAAAACCAAGATATTTTGTCAGGGTAACTACAATGTTTTGTCTGAGTGCATGAACATATGATTTCAATTCTGATGGTCTAATTTAGAGGTCTCCAAACTTGGCAACTTTAAGACTTGGGGACTTCAACTCTTTGCTGGCTGAGGAATTCAGGGAGTTGAACTCCACAAGTCTTAAAGTTGCCAAGGTTGAAGAGCCCTGTTCTGATTGATTGCAACCCAAAGGTGCTTTTTCAAGAGGCAACTGGACTTGCAGCCAGATGGTCATTTGCATTCTTTTTATAGTTTATCTGTGTCATCAGGGTCACCTGAGTGGTGCAAATTGGTGTGGAGCCTTCTTGGAACTGCTGAAAGAACTGAGTTGTAGACTGGAGATAGATGAGGTTGTATTCCCCCCCCCCCCCCTCTGTTGAAAGAGGTCTGTTCAATTTTGACATAGATGGCCTCCTTGACCCCTCTTTCAAACTACTGGTCCTCTCTGTCCAAAATGTGGACTTTTCTGTCTTCAAAAGAGTGGCTTTTGTTTTTTTAATGCAGATGAGCTGCTGAATCTTATCCAGATGAGTTTGTTGTGCCATGTGTTCATGAAGTGGTTGTTTTGTTTCTCCAATGTACAGATCTGCACATGGCTCACTGCATTGCAGTGCATATACCGCATTGCTCAGTTTGTGTCTGGGTTAAAGAGGCTATCTATGTTAAAACTGAACAGCCCTCTCTCAACAGAGGGAAAGGGATATGACATCATCTATCTCCAGTCTACAACACAGTCCTTTTTTAGCAGTTCCAAGAAGGCTCTATACCCATTTGCACTACTGTCTGCAAGGAATAAAAATCCTTCCATTCCCTATAATCCAGTCAAAGCTGAAGAAGATTCTTGGATGAGAAGTGAAACCTCTTCAAAGACCTTTGGGACAACCATGACCTGGGTGACTGAGAATCTCCATGGGCATCCAATTTTCTTTCTTTTTCCTTTTCAAAGTCATGAGGTTGCTGCCTAGGGAATTTTTATTGGATCTCAGTGACTTATTTTGTATTCTCTGGTATGCTTGGCTTGTGCTCCCTTGTCCAGAGCAAAGCTAAATAGTCATGGAGAATGACATTCAAAATGTATCAGAGCACTTAACTGTAGTGGTAATAAATACTCAGTCTAGATATTGGGGCTATACAGATAATCTTTGACTTACAACCATTTGTTTAGTGATCGTTTGAAGTTACAATGGCACTGAAAAAAAGCGACTACAACTGGTCCTCACACTTATGACTGTTGTAGCATTTCCATGATCACATGATCAAAATTTGGGTGCTTGGCAACCAGCATCTATTTACAATACTTGCAGTACCCCAAGGTCATGAGATCACCATTGTGACCTTCCCAGCCAGTTTCCAACAAGCAAAATCAATGGGGGAAACTGGATTCATTTAACAACCACATGATTCACTTAAGAACTGAAGTGATTTGCTAAAGAACCATGGCAAAAAGTCATAAAATCAGTCAGAACTCACAACTTAGCAATGGAAATTCTGGTTCCAATGTGATTGTAAGTCAAGGATACCTGTATATAGAAAATAAATTTGTCAAGCTGATCCCTGCTTGGTCTATTTCATGGGAGTCCAAGAAAGCTGGTTGCTGATAGGTTTCTTGTCTAGGAAGAATTCTGACTGATTTATTTTCAAGAGAAACAATTAGTCCATCCTTGAGTCAGGCTCTATCGAAAGCTTCTACCCAAAGCTGGCAAAAATCCACTTTCATAATTCAGTGGTATCCTACATTTCTGAAACCACAGTATACAGAATAATATTGATTAAAAGAACCTGAAAGACATTGCCATCTAGGAAAACTGATCATCAGCAATAGTGGAATATGTGTAGCTTTATACGGGACTTAATAGCCAATATGAAGACAACTGGCAACTATATCAAATGACCATGTGTGGCTACATAGAGAGGCTATCAAGAGCCATAAACATTCTAATAACTTCAACTGCCTTAAGAAAGTTCAAAACATTCTCAAAGATCCATCTCATCCCGAGAACCCTTCTTCTGAACTATTACCATCTGGCAGATGGTACAGAATAATAAAAACAAGGACAAATAGGCTGAAAAACAGCTTCTATCCCAGGGCAGTAGCTCTTTTGAATTCTGCTGTATAGTGCAGTGTTGGTGCGGTGTCAGGGGTTTCCGGTTCAATGTGTGAAAGGTGAAGGATGTGTGTTTGTGTTTATTTTCATGGTCAATGAAATATAGAATATAATTCTATATGGAATATAGAATATGGTCAACAATATAGAATCTGCAGCAGTCTCATCAGAAACAACACCTAGCAGTAATCTGGTTTAGAGGCAGGCCAGTCAGGAACCAGACCAAAAGTCTATCTATACAGTGAGCCAATCAGGAGCTTGACTTAAAAAAAATGAATCCAGTTCCTTTTCGTCTTCCTGCATTATTCTGTGATACACACCAAAAAATAGTGAACACATTAAAACATTTTTAGATAAGCATTTTAAAATCAACACTGGAGATGTTTTTAATTCTTTGCAAATAAATGCTGGTAGAGATTTATCTTGGAAACTGACATTTTAGAATCTTAGATTTCCTTATTTTGTTCTATATAAAGATTCACCAGAGCAGTCTAAATAAGCGAATAGTGCAATTTACCAAATATGCCTGCTGTGTAACTTCCATTCAGTCCAACAGAGATTGCATAAAATATTTCATTATGATCTCGAATGAGTCTGAAATATGTCAGGAAATTGTTCTTTGGGGTATATGCTACAAAATATCCAAGAAAAATGTTATTATCAATTCTATGGACACATCCAAATATGAGGTTTTCCATGTAACTGGCAACATATTGTATGTCTCTTTAAAATAAGCTCTACTTGCAACTTGAACACTCTCCTTTGACCATTAGAGTTCCAAATTCTGCAAAAACTCAAACGAGCTGGATCCATTTTCAAAATTGTTCTGATTGTGGTCATGTACTCTGCTGAAAAAAGATAAATGCATTTTCTGCGGTAAGTGTAATTCAAGGTACCTATACAAGCCGTATGTGTATTAGTAGATTTAGAAAATTGAAACCTGAGAACAGAAAAGTCAAGCTGTAAACTGTCAATGCTAGGATTTCTTTTCAGGAGCTGACTAAAATATTGATCAGTCACTGATGCATACACATAGACAAAGGTGCACACATATGTTCCTATAATGAAATAATACCATGTTTCCCCCAAAATAAAACCCAGTGTTAACGTCCATGGAAAGCTTCCAGAAATGCAGAAACAGCATTTTCAAGGGAAAAAAGGAGATTACAAAATACTGTACTTTAAATACGTTTATTCAAAATTAGTCTTTGGGATTCAAGATATTGATTAGAAATCTGACATGTCTATTCAGGGATGGTTACTGTGTATCAGGATCCAACAATAGACTTTAGTGTTTCATATAAGGAACAGAAAATGTAAAAAAATATTTCTCTTTTAATATTGAGACACTATTTTTGAGAGAGCACAACAAAATTTGGCTAGTAACATTTATATAAATATAAACTTGATTCCCATGTCACTTTCTGTGTGCATCTTTTTTCTTAAAGCAAGACTTTGCCATCATTGTGATTTTAAGGTTATGGAGCAATTTTCAAATCTCTTAAGCAGAAATTATTTCCCCCCTTGACTGCAGGTTAAATCACATTCCATCTAATCCCCTATTAAGTTCTTTATTCTTAATGTTTTTATTCCTTTCTTGCCACATTAAGTTATGTAAATGTAGCATAATGCAGAAAAAAGTTAACCCCAATGCCAGATGGTTTGTAGAAGATGAAATTATTCTGCTATACATTTTTTTTTATTGTCCCCCAAAATTATTGCTATATTGTGTATGTAAGTGCAAGGATAATGGTTGAAATGGTAACCATGGTAACCCCTGTTACTTTTTATTTGTTTAAAGAACATAGGATCCTCTGAAGTACCATGCAGTTAGTCAAACATAAATGTTAGAAAATCTTGTTTCTCTGAATTGTTTTTACTTGCTTTATATTATATCTTCAAAAGAGTTCATCAAAAAATTGCTTCCCCTCGTTGAGTAACAGATCATAAACTACACTAATGTCATAGACACATGAGAAGCTGTGTTATGAAATTCATATTTTTTAAAATAATTTTTTATTGTGTTTTCTGCCAATACAATTCAAATCACATTCACATTTTCAACAGCATTTTGACATATATAAATATTATCTTATAAATCTTATTACATTTAATATACATTTACCAATAGTTATTATCTTTAGCTATAGTTAGTTCTGTCTTATAAACCTATCTGTTTTATATATCTACATATCATTTTCTTAAGGTCTCTTACAATTCCTCTTCTTATTTCTTTTATCTATCCTCTACTCATTCATACTATTTGTGCCAGATTGAATAGTACTCGCAGTGCTCCTTCTCTTTCATTTTTAATGTAAGTTTATCCATTTCTGCACAATCCATTATTTTTTGTATCACTAAATCCTCTGTGGGAGTGTTGGGTCCTTTCCACATTTGTGCAAAAGCTATCCTGGCTGCTGTTGGAATATGTAAGATAATGTATATTTTATTTCTTTTGGATATTGATCTTTAATTATTCCTAATAGGAAGAATTCTGATTTAGGTTCAGTTTGATGTCCTATAATTTCCTGTATCCAATTTTTAATTTTAGTACAATAAATCCTGGTCTCAGGGCATAATCACCACATATGATAAAAGGTACCATCGAGCTTGTTGGCATTTCCAAAATTTTGGGCTTGTATTAGAATAAATCTTAGCCAATCTCATTGGGGCCAGATGCCACAGGTAAAACATTTTATATGAATTTTCTTTATATGCCGAAGATGTCATTCATTTGTAATTTGTACTCCATAATTTCTCCCATTCTTCTAAATCCATATTCCATATCCAAAAATTCCACGCCCATGCTATCATTCACAATTTCTATTTCCATTTTGAAGTCTAATAAGTATTTGTATGCTTTAGATATAAATTTTTGTTATGGTCCAATTAAGATTTTATCTAATTGATTTTGCCCTTTGTTGAATCTGAATTCTTCTAAATCTTTTTTATACTTGTTTTGAATTTGTAAATATGGCTACCAATTAATTATAATTCCCTTTTCTTTGAGTTCTTGATTTGACTTTAATTTCCCTGGGTTATCTAATAATTTGTTGTAACTTATCATTTTTCTTATAATCTAATCTTTTCAGATGGATCATGGCCTCCATGGTTGACAGCGAGAATGGTATCTTCATATAATGCTTGTTTTTAATTCTTCTCCATGTTTGAATAAGTGATTCTCTTATTAGACGTTGATTGAAATAGGCATGTGATTCTTACGCATAAAGTGTGCATGTATGTTATGTTAGTTGAAAATCCTCTTGAGCTTTTCAGATATTCCTGCAGGGTATGAAACGACAACATGGCTTCGTTTGTTGTTCTTTTTCTGCATCTATTATAGAAGAGCTCCTGCAAGGTCTTTTGGGGGATTTGATGTAGGCCCAGTTTGGAGACATTCCTTAATGTGGTTTACTGCTTTTTCTTTTCCCACTTTGCTGGTAGACAAACCTTGAGCTCAGTGGTGTAGGGTTCCGATCACTCCCATTTTGTGGGTCATGAGAATCAAAATATAAATAAGGATATTTGTGTGGGAGTGATCAGAAATCTGCACCACTGGCCTCTGAAAGTTCAGAATGCTAACAACAAGGGTTGGGATGCTGGGGGTTTTCAGGGGTTTGGGAGAGCCCCTAGCTAAGATTTTATGCAATTTAGAGAACCCCAAATCCCACTCCTGGCTGGCCCCACCCACCCTGCCCCTCCCATGAGTCCCACGCAGCCTGCTTTGGATGCAGGTAACTGCAAGGTGCTTGCAGAGGTTCAGGGAGAGCGAAAAATGGGCCTCCTAGAAGTTCATGGAGGCCAGAAATGGACTTGTTTCCTGCTTCCAGGAAGCCTCTGGAGCCCGGGGAGGCCGTTTTCACCCTCTCAGAGGCTTGAGGAAAGCCTCCGGAGTCCAGTGAGGGTAAAAATGCCCCCACCGCCATGGTGCAGGAGGCCGATTAGCCATGCCCACCATGGCCATGCCTACCCAGCAGCCAGGCAGAGAACCCTTTGCTAAAAATTTTGAAGCCGAGCCATGCTAACAACCAACCTTCAGATTGCTAACAACTAGATGACTGCAAAGAATATAAATCCTTCCATTCCCCACCATTCAGTCGGAACTGAAGAAGCTCCTTGGATGAGAAAAGAAATGTCTTCAAGGAAAAACAAAGAAAGTCCAGTTGCCCTTTTTTCGAGCAGGGGTGGTGGTGGTGGTGGTGGGGAAGCATCTTTGGAACATTCTGGACCAATGGCTGTCCAATCTCTTCTTAAAAACCTCCAGTGAAACTGGCTGATAAACTTTTTAGAGAGTGAGGCCAACCTCTTGTTTATTAGTTGTTTCGCTGACAATAGTTTTCAAAGACTTTTGATGGGGCTTTTGTGTGTGTGTGTGTGTGCACGCGCACGCGCACATGTGCGTGTGTGAGATGATGATGACTATCTTTGAGGCTACATGCCTAGCCTTTAAAAGCCTCTAGTTTAAAATTGGGTTAAGAAATAAACTAATCCTTCTCTTTTCTTTTTTCTTTTTATAAAATAAATCAGTTCACCTCTGGGTCAGTCAGAGGGGAGTTCCTCCATGTATAATATAAATGAAATGTACTACCTCCAGCCTAGTTTTCTTTTTTTAAAATTTGGAATAACCACACTGTTTTTTTCTTTTGAAAAATCATTTAAGTGCAATAAAATTTCTATAATTCCATTATTATTTCCAGAACCCAGTGGGTGATCCATAATATCCTTAAGGAAAGAAGTTTGATTCATAGCTAAACAGTTTTATTTTTGAGCCCACTGTGTATCCCATAAACGGAAGAAGCATATGTCCTTGCAATTGTCTTGTACTTTCCCTGCTAATACATCTGCAAATGGATATTTGTATTAAAGTGCAACAGCACACTGAGAACCTGATTGATTTTTTTTTTCTTTTGTTCCCCTTCTATTTGGATTTTTTTTTTTAAAAGAGTATGGCCCAGAAAGCCTGGTTTGCTTTGTTTGAAATATATATGTTTCACTGGAAATCAACTGGAATGCCATTAGAACTAGAACTGGAAACCAGAAACATTTGACATTCACAATAATGTCAAAATGAAAAGGTCCTGTGAATTGAATCAATCTTGTAGCTCGTAATAGCCATTGCTAAAGTATACCCTGCAAAAATGAGTTGTAGATATTAGAGCTATAACTTATTTGCATTCATCTTTCTCTGTTTCTTTGGGGATGACAGATCCTAACAACTGGAAGTGCGATAGAGGCTTGGTAACTGCAGAATTATTATCTGAATACAATAGGAAGGAAATCAGAATATAGTTTTATAGAGATAAGCAAATTTAGTGAACTCTAAGTATGAAACAGAAAAAAACTAGAATGCTACTTATACCATCACCATTTGATAATTACATGTTTCCTTTAGAAAAGCTCAGCACAGTACACATTAGATCATCTTATTTTATCCTCACAACAACAGGCATATGATGTCAGTGAATCTAAGAAAAATGGGACTCATTCAAAGTCACCCATAGTTCAATAACACTTCAACAACCATCTCTCCAATCTCTGACCAACATAATTTTTTTAAAAAAGCTCCTTTTTCCCCCAAGTGCATGTAATTTTTTTTTTCATATACCAATACTTCCTTATTTTTCTCCCTTAAGGCTTTTATTCGAAGTTTCATATTATATGAATAATATAATGAAGCAATATTCCTTTATTGCTTGCCCCAGGTCACTGTTACCTGCATGTGTGAGCGACTGTGTTATGTTTGTGTGTGTATGTGGGTCCTTTGTCAGAGTGGCTTTGATATTGTTTTCCCATGCTCCTTTATCTAGTTCTTTGTAATTGTAATTTCAATTATTTTAATCAGCAGATTTTTTAAAAAAAATTGCAGATAACAAGCAGTGATCAATCATAGTTTGTAGCTGGGAGAGGTGTTTTGAACTACAACAATCACTATCAATTATTTCTGACTGGAGTGTATGGGAATTGAAATATCCAGAAACCACGATTTTGCTTGTTCTGCTATTGATAGTGTGAGACTTCAGAAACACCTTAATGTGGAGGGAAACTTGAGAAAGTAACATGATTTGATGTTTCCAGTCAAGATTTGCATAACAAAGGAATGTCTTGGCATGAATCTACTTACTAATAACAAACCCAGGCATTTCAAAGAAATGTAGCTTATCATTCAGGCACTCAGAATATTTAAATCAGGCAGGCTGATGCTGGAGATTTCGCCATGAAAAAAGGGCTAAAATATGAAGAACTCCTGTTCCATATACAGTAATAGACCTATGTATTAAAAACGGATTTTCATCATTTGAACTGAAGAGCACTGCAAAAAAAAATAGGTAAACTGAACGGCTGGTCCTACTCCTTTCCTGCCCAATTTCATTGTTATACTTCATTGGAGCATAACAGATTTTTGCTTTTGTATTGTATCACAGAGAATATCATTGGGTGCCCAAATCTGATCTTTATAGGTATAGGCATATCTCACCATTTAAATATCTTTTCAAAGGTCTTCTGCCAAGTGCTAGTATCTGGTACATTTCTTGACAGATGATTCCTTCACTGTTGATAGTTGAAGAGAAGTATCTTCATTGTCAGTTCTAAAGCAGGTTACTGTCCTTGTAGTCATTAGTTTGGTCTTCTTTATATTTAATCTTAGTTCTGTTTTTTTATTCTGCTCCCTGACTTTCATTATTAGAGCTTGCAGATCATTTGCATGTGCAACTTCGACTCTCAGTGTGGTGTTATCACTGTAGCTTGGGTTATTAAAGTTTTTTCCTCTAATTTTAAACCATGTTAATCATTTTCTAATTACCTTCCCTCAAAATGTATATAGATTGAATAAATAAAGGGCAAATATATAGCGTTGTCATCCTTTTGTCAACTTTGAGTTAGTCTATTTCACCATTTGTCCACATTGTGACTTCCTGAACTATATACACTACAAATACTTTTCACAATGACAATGACATTCTTTGAGATTCCCATTTTTCTAAAGTCATTCCACAGATTGCCCTGATACAAGCAAAAGCCCTTACAAACTGGCTTTGTCAATTATCCAGTGTGGATCATCAATTATGTCTCACATTCCTCAGTCTTTTCTAAACCATTTTGAATATCTGACATCTCTCCCTTCTCTCTCTCCCTCTCCCTCTCCCTTCCTTCCTTCCCCATCTCCCCCCCTCTTCTCTTTCTGCTTTCCTCCCTCCCTCTTCTCGTGTATGATTGTAATCTGTATTGGATGGTCCTATGTAGTATTTTGCTAGAATGTGAAATTAAATTATTGTATGATGTTTTGCACACTCTGTTTTGTCTTATTACTTTGGTATTAGTATATAGATTGGCCTTTTCCAATTTGTTAGTCTAACCCAGATTTGCTGGGACAGCTTAGTTAGAACTTTTACAGATTCTTCTTCTTTGGCATGGCTTCCTATTATTTGTAGATATTCCATCAATTCATATTCTCAATTGTTAATGATTGAAGAGTTGATTTAACTTCATCACTTGTACTAGAGGTTCTTCTAAGTAGGGAATATCTTTTCCTTTATCTTGGTTATTGACATCATTACTATACATAGCAATTCGAGGTTAACATTTCCTTTTGAGTCTTTTGGAACATTTTTCTTTTTTCCCCATATTTGTTTCACTCTTTGATGCCTTATAATATCAATTCTTGTCTCTCATAACAGCTTTTTGAAATTCTTTTTAAAGTTAATTCCTGAGATCTTTGTCTTTCTTGATTTGCATTCTCTTTTCTTTTTAACAATTTCCATGATACGTTTTCAGATTCAGTTTGGTTCCTTCTTGTCTTGATTTTTGGCAATATCTTTTAATTATTGTCCTTAACAATGTCTTTAAATTGATCCCACAGTTCTTCTGCTTCCCATTAATGAGCTTCAAGTGCTTCTAACTGGGAATTAGGTCACTGAAATCTAGCAGTATGGCCTTTAGCGTGTTGGCTGGGGAATCTGGCAGTTACAGCCCCAATACTTCTGGAGAATGCCAGATAAAGAAGAATATAATGGATCCAACTGTTTATGTCATACTCAGCTGTAGATCCTTTTATGCTTCCCTACATCATAACAGCAGTAACTAGGATTAAATCAAGTCCCTATAGTTTATTTCTGATTAACTCCTATCGGTATAGTTACTGATGGCTAAGAACCCAGCAACTCAATATATCAAGATTTGTTTATTGATTAGGAAACAAGGAGCTAATCCAGAAAAGGATACAATCTGTATTTTATGCACTCTAGACAGACAAGCATTGCAATTCTCTCCAAACAATTAAACTCACTCACTCTCTCTCTCACTCTCTCCTGATGTCATATCTTGTCTACATTTTAACTAATGAAAGCAATGTAATGCCTTTATTTTTAAATGTTTTACCAGAACAGTTCTTCATTTTCATATTCAAAAGTCACACTGAATTTAATAGGATTACTCCCAGCTATGGAACCACATGTTAATTATCATTATTCTTGGAAACTGATTTACTCTTCTAGGCTAATTTATCTGACTTAACCAGAATTAAAAATTCACTCCATAAACTGTAGTTCTTATCAATCCAAAAGTCACCCATTGCTTGAGAAACCTGCTTGTTTTTGTATTTTATTTCATAAATTTATTTATGTGCGTGTGTGTGTGTACACACACACACATACTCACACACACACACACACACACACACATGACCTTTATTATTTTTACGAATAAGTCAAGGCAGTGAACATATCCAATATACCTTCCTCCTCCTATTTTTCCCACATAATATTTCTGTGAGGATTGACATATGTATCAGAAGCCTGAAAGTTTCTTGAAGTAAAATCACAGTTAATGAATCTTAAAAGTGAATCTTCTTAATTAATTTATAATGTAGACTTTTCATGTTGCAATGGATCACTTAAGAAAAGCAAAATTCTCACTCCTGGTAGAAATTTACTTCTTACATCATTGTATTTCCAGTCCACTTTTTAAAAAGTGGTTGATTTTGCAGGATTATTTTGAAACTTCTCAATACTTCCTGAGATTTCCAGCAGAAGATGCTTGATCAAAAATTTTATCAGTAAAAGAAAGAAAAGGTTTATGCAGATACAACAGAACACTCAATATCCAATAGATATCTGGATGACTTGTCTTATCTCTTCAAATCATATTCCAGTAGTCTATAATCTGGCAATAATTTAGATTCAATACTTAATTCATCTCTCCCAGTCTTAAGTGGTTTAATGTTATGTCACGGTTAACATAATGGAACATTTTTACACCTAGATTTTTTTTTAAAATTCTTTACTAGTATTTTTGAATCTGCTAATTAATTTAGATTTCTTTACAGTATATTGATTTTCCTGATATTATAACAAGTTTAAAGTTATTTTTAAAATATATTTAGCTAAATGCCCCAAATTTAAGTGCAAGGACCATATTTTTGCCTTCTATATTTAATTTTTGGAAATGACTATATATAATGCTATACTTTAAAGTTCTGTTACTAAAAAAGTAATTTAAAACTGCAAAAATAAAGCTCAAGAAGAAAAGCAAGGAATTCTAAAGATTCATAATTAATGGTACTTATTTGTGTTTAGGATGAATTATATAACCAATTCATCATTTTCCAAAAAATATAGCGAAAGTTAAATACTTGCAGAGTTTTGTACAGAAATAGTCCTTTCCCTATATTTGCTTCTAATATATTCAGAAAGTATCTAGATAGGAAAATTTAAAATTCTTTTACGAAAATAGATTACATTTAATTATTTTTCTGACCAAGAAAAACTATGTTTATTTTTGGAATTAATTCCAAACTCATCCAGATATCTATTTTACCTATGATATATTTGAATTATCCAGTCTTTAATCTCCCTTCAATTCACAATAAAAAGAAGTCTCAGTTTCAAGTATGTTCAGCAATGCATTCTTTTTTGTCTATCCATAGGCTTTTGCTAAAGGCCAGTTAGCCTGATGTGAAACCATGTACAAAGACATTGCAATTGCAGAAAACTGTAATTAAAGAAGAAATACAATTATGCAATTTATGTTAATGTATTCAATCATGAAACTGATTTTTTTACAGATTTTTTTAACACATGAAAGCCAGAGGTCATAGCATCAATTTCAATGGCACAAAAACCCTAGTCACTATAGAAAACCCCAGCCACAGAATTATCAGAGAAGCCATAGAAATTGAAAAGAGACCTGAAAGCATGAATAGAAGAGATGATTCCACACTGTCAATCATTTGGAAGGCTGCACTCACAAACAAACAAAATCTCCACACCACAAGCCAGGTAAACCCCTGAGCACAAACAGATCCCCCCTGATACCTCCAGCTCAAACACACCCCAACCAGGCACCCAGATGAAACCTAGCTTCTGAATAAATGATAGCCGTCCATTTACTCAGAGCCAAGCTGCACTAAAGGCCTCCAATACAGGAACACAATGTTGCCAGCCAATCAAGACACAAAAAGAGCCATAAAATAGACAGAAGATATTAGAAACACCAATCAAGCAGAACACAGCAAAATCCAAGAACAATAAACACAGACCAAGACTCCCAACCAATCAGGATGAAGAAAAAACCATTCTGGCACAGCAGTAGTCTAGCCCCAAATTTAAAACTGAAACCACTGTAAAAGTCTGACTCATAGACAAACACAATACAGAAGCCTGATGATGGCAGATGAGATTCTGCCGAAACGTTGCTACAACTTTAAAAGCACAACTACAATGACGTGGGAAAATACCCGAACAAAGCTGAATGCCACACACACACACACACACACACATACACACATACACACATACACACACACACACACACACACACACACACATGCCCAAAACACATTTTGGAGTTTTTAATCTTTTGGCGCATTTTCTGACAATATAATTACAACTTTGGAGAAATGCAAAGAGTAAAGTTTCATGTTAATTAAAAATGTACTACTGCACACATAAAGAATTGCAAAGGTAATGGGAAAATATTTCAAAATATAGCAAGGAATTTTCAACTGTAACTTCGTATACTTGATCAATTCATTTTCGGTCAGCTTGATATAAATGTGTATCAATGCACTGGATATTCCACCTAGTTTGTGAGATGTAGGTAACCTTATACTGACTTGCAAAACAGTTTCTAGATTAGAGACATTTATGACTAAATCTAAATCTTGGCTTTTCCTCCAAGGTCTAGGGAAAGACTAGATAACCACACTTTAGAAATTTGATATGACACCAGGTTTTTGTTGTTTTAAATATTTTAGTCTATTTGGTTTTATAGTTTTAATGGGATTGTATGTATCTTAAGTCTTTGATTGGGAGCTGCCTAGTGATGGTTGAAAAATGGGAGCCTCTCCGCCTCCCCACCCCCAAATCAAATTTTGTGCTGCTCATCTCACAGTTGCATATATGCATAGATACATGCTGAAACTAACTGGTATATCCTTATTGTTGGCAAAGAATGCTGCATGTGCAATGATTGAGGTTATCTTTTCTAGCTTAAAAAGAAAAGCATTGAATCAAACTCTTAAATAAGCCAAACAATATTGGATTATTGGCTGAAGTCAGTATTGATAGGCCTACTTGGTGCTTGCTACTTCTTATTCCTTTTCTGCAGTCAGATATTAATGGTTAAGCTTGAGCATTTCTTCTGGCCAAACATCAAGCAAATGGAATGAAGCAGTATTGAGGGTCACTAATTATGTATTTCTTTGAGCTTCAACCCTGTGGCTGTCCACTTGATTGGAAAATTGTACACCAACCATCAGGATGGATCCCAATCTAATGTTCTTCTTTCTTTTGTCATAATACTTTGTTGAACTGCAGAGTAAAACTCAGAATTCTTACTCTGGATGCTATTGATAGCTTGATGTTCTTGTTGTTTAATAAACATGTTATATTTCAACTACTTATCATTTTAAATGTCAATATCACATATTTCCAGAAATTATGTATGCCATAGTTCTAATGATTGGAAAATGTGGGTCATGAAAGTCAAGGCAATTTCCCATCTAGTCATTCATGTACAAAATTCATTTAACATGAATCACCCATTGTAGAAATTTAATCCATCATTTGACCTGAACAACATTCCCAACCACATTCAATATCATAAAACCTTGTAAAAAATTCAACATCATATTAGAGGAGAAGTTAATACAAGTCCTTTCAGAACAGACAAGTAGGCCAGATGGGACATTAAAGAAAAGGCTATTGTAGGAGATTGCTTAATAAAGGTTGCATTTACAACCCGAAAATTAATTGTGTCTTCAAAAGAGATTCGAAACTGAATGTTGTTCAGATTAAAGAAGAGAGAGATGTTACAAAAATAATAATAATAAGATCACGATGTAAAATAGCTTTCTTAAAAGTTTTCATTAAAGATAGTCATCCATGTCAATTTTCTAATTAACTTCAGTTTAATTTTCTCATCCTAAATTTTAAAAAAGGATGCTTAATTGCTTCAGAAAAGGGTGATCATTTTATGCAGTTGCTGATGAATCTAAATAATCTATCTGAACTAGAATAAGTACATTTATTTCCAAAGTATGGGTATCATGTGGTCAATGCAACAAAAACAATACAGATATTATACTAAGAGTGACTGAAGCAGTGAGTAGCAGTTATTTTAGACTTAACATATAGATTGATAGTAGATTTGCTCAAGATATAACTTCAATGTCTGGAATTTTATCTAGCCATCTGATGATTGATATTCTGCAAAGATAAGTCATGTGGAATTGGTTGAGCAATCTAGCATGCTTTGATAGATAGTCCACATTTTAAAGCATATGGAAAGGTAGTGAGTACCATGGCTTTGTAAACTGTCAATTTATTGCTGGAGTAATTCCTTGACATTCCCACACAGTGGAGTGCAATATGCCAAAAATAGTTTGCCTTTGCCATTCTGAAGTTAACGTCTATATCAATAGTCACTACTTGGGAGAGAGTGCTACCAAAGTAACTGAATGGTCCGCCTCCTGGAGTTTTTACCCTTTGATTGTGTTTTGGAATTCTAAGCATGGTGCATGAGAAGACAGCTGGCGTATGACTTCAGTCTTTTGAATATGGATGGTGAGTCCAAAGCTGTCACAAACCATAAAGAATTTGTGACAGCTTTGGACAAATTCAGGGCATAGTCATTAGCAAAGGAAAAGTCTCTAGAACCGTTGTCTTCACTTTAGTAATAGTTTCTCCTCAATTTGAAGAACTTCCCATCCACTCTGTACTTAAGGGTGATTCCTGCATCACTTTCCTTGAAGGCATCATTCAGCACGACAGTAAACATCTATATATACTGCATAATAATTAAAATAAATTGGATGAGCCAGATGTACTCAATTAAATGTTAGAAATGTCAGTATCTTTCATGGTGAGAATGCCTACTGGCGAAAACACACACAACTAGATTAATAAAATTATTTTAGAAATATTGGTCTATGAACTGTCATATTCATTGTTCTTAATTATACAGATACCTTTCTTATCCAACAGGAGAATAACACTGAGGCAGCAGGATAATGCTATACTATTATGAAAAGCAAATTTATTCCAAGGATAAACAACCAGAGGATAAATATTTGATTTTGATTTTGTGATAAAGTTTACACTTCGTTTCAGAACAACAAATAAGAAATAAATAAGGATAAATAGGCAGTATGTAAAGGGTTGTGATCAATATTATAAAACACTAGATACATTTTACTGATTTCTAAAATTAGAATTAATGAAATATAAACAAACATTTGATTGTGTTTTAATTATTTATAGATATTTAACAAGGAAAAAATAGTGTATTATTTATGATTTGAATATGTATAACAGAGATATATGTAGATATAGATTTAAATGGGTATGTATCATTTGTCTAGTAATGACTTATTGTAGTTTGTTTAATAACTCAGGAAGGTTATAAATCTCCCCTGAAGAGCACGAAGAAGAAACAAAACAACTTTGAAGGGAGAAGAATGGAGAAGTAAGGCAAAATAACAGCAATTAAACCCAGTTCCCTACATTCTGCTGGGGTACTTCATTGGGAGCAGAGGTATTAGATGAATGAAGAATGCCAGGACTATATGCCAAGAGCCTCTGCTATTGAAGAATGCCAGGACTATATGCCAAGGACTATATGCTATTTTGGGGGTGGGGGTGGGATGACCCTCCCATCTTGAATGACTTTTTAAGATGGGAGGGTCATCCCAACCACTCCCCAAAATAACCAGGCATTTAAGTTGAGCAGTAGTAACATAGGAAGATATGAGAGGCAGATAATCACTTCAGTGACAAAGGGAAAGGTATAATTTCCTTATTTTTTTCTTATATGTACCCATTTCATGTATTCATAAGTATGTTTATACTTATACTTATCTTATAATCGCTTGACAAAATAAAATAAATAAAAAATAAATAAATAAAAAGGCAATAGTAAACCCAGAAAACCACACAGACAAAAGTAATAAAAGATTGGAGATACAGTGCCAGATGAAGGAGCATTCAAATCAGATGACACTTAACATGTTACTGAGGACAGCTTAAGACTATTCACAATAGCAATAGCAATAGCACTTAGACTTATATATTGCTTCATGGTGATTTATAGCACTCTAAGTGGCATACAAAGTCAGCATATGGAAAGCTGAGTCAACCATGAACCAGTCAGGATCGAATGTTTGGCAGTCAGCAGAATTAACCTGCAATACTGCATTCTAACCACTGTGCCACCACAGCACCACAGCACTAGTGGTATTGATGACACAATTACATTAAAGTCTCCAGAACGTTTAGTTGCTGAAGTTGACATACAGCAAAGCAAACAAACAAACATTAAAAAAAATCCTCAAAGCGAATGGGGAAAGTTCAATAGAGTGAAAGCTGAAATTAATTCATTATATACTGATTTTTTAGGCATTAACAAATTGATATGGACTGGAATATAAAAAACATAAAGGAAGTGACACTGCTTTCACAGTTAGGTTATAGCAAGAACAGCTACAATGCAATCAGTAATTGCATAATATCAATTAGCCTTCAGGGACAATACTTTAATACGAACATCCAAGTTTATGCTTCAGCCACTGATGCAAAAGAAGAGAAGCTTGGTGAGTTTTGTGATCAAGTTTCATTTGATATACACAAACATGCAAGCAAAGAAACAATGATAGCATGGGCAAAAAACTTTGGATAAGCTATAGAATTAGATAAATGGTACCGTTTCTCACAAAATAAGGCCGGGCCTTTTTTTTTTTTTTTGACCCCTGAAAAAAATGGCTAGGCCGTCTTTTTTTGGGTGACTTAATTCCCCCCCTTGCATCCTCGGGGGGGGGCGAGTGGCGATGGCTTGGATGTTGACCTCGGCGTTGGTGGGGCACTTTGTATCGGGAGACCTTCCGCCGCCGTTGCTTTCCCTTCTCCCTGTGCTGCCACAGCATTTAGAGCAACGCCGCAGCGTTTGGCGCAGCCATGCATGGCCAGCCAGGGCTCCTCCCTGCAACTGGAGCCCAGCAGAGACACTCGGCTTCAGGCACTCCTGTCACCACCTTCCCTTCACCTTCGAAGGCAAAGCCAATTCTTTTAAAAATGACACCCTACTACTGGTATGACAAAGCCTCCCTTGCCCGAGAGGGCAGCCCAACCCCACGTGGAGGAGGCGAATCTCCTGGGGCCACAGTGCAGGATCGGCTCACCCCAGGAGAAGTGCCCAGCCGCCATCCCTGCCTGGCACTGGGCAGAGTGCGAAGAGCTTCGCATGGGGTGCCCAGCGCAGCTGACAGGTGGACCCTCCTGCCCGGCGGCGGAGCTCTCACCAAGGCAGCTAGTGCCTCCCCACCAGGCCCTCTGCTCATCCTGCCAGGACTGTGACAGAGCTGTGTGGGCTGGGCACAGCCGGGAAAGCGAGCCACGGGTGCACGCCCGCCTGCACTGCAAAAGAGCCGGGCCGCCCTGAGCTTGGCTTCCTTCCCAAGTCCCTCCAGCCAGAACTCGAAGGGGCCACCAGGAGAGGCCACCTGAGGTAGTGATAGTGCCCACCCATCCATGGACAGGGAGGCAATCCTCCTCCGAGCTTAGCCCCGCCAAGTGAGCACCTCTGCCCGATGCCTGTGCCACTGCAGCATTTGGAGCTGCCGGTGCATTTGGAGATGTGTGGGGATGGGGACGGCCTGGGTGAGGGGTGGAAAGGACGGGCAGCTTCGAGCCCTGTCCGCCGGATCTGCCAGCCAGGGAAGCAGCACTGCCGTCACCTCACCTCCCTGTCCGCAGATGGGTGGGTGCTATCACTGACTTGGGCAGCCTCTCCTGGTGGCCCCTTCGGGTTCGAGCTGGAGGGACTTGGGAAGGAAGCCAAGCTCGGGTCGGCCCGGCTCTTTCGCTTGGCAGATGGGCGCACACCCACGGCTTGCTTTCCTGGCTCTGCCCAACCTGCACGGCTCTGGCATGGCCCTGGTAGGATGAGCAGAGGGCCCAGCAGGGAGGCACTCGCTGCCTTGGTGAGAGCTCTGTCGCAGGGCAAGAGGGGCCATCTGTTATCTGCGCTGGGCACCCCAGGCGAAGCTCTTCGCGCTCTGCCTGGCACCAGGCAGGGATGATGGCTGGGAGCTTCTCCCGGGGTGGGCCAATCCTGCACTGCAGCTCTGGGAGATTTGCCTCCCCACATGGGATTGGGCTGCCCTCTTGGGTAGGGGAAGCTTTGTTGTACCGGTAGTAGGGTGTCATTTTTAAAAGAATTGGCTTTGCCTTCGAAGGTGAAGGGAAGGCGGCGACAGAAGCACCTGAAGCCGAGTGTGTCCGCCGGGCTCTGGTTGCAGGGAGGAGCCCTGGCTGGCCATGCATGGCTGCGCCAAATGCCCCGACGTTGCTCTAAATGCTGCGGCATCATGGGGAGAAGGGAAAGCAATGGTGATGGAAGGTCTCCTGATACAAAGTGCCCCACCAACGCCGAAGTCAACGCAGGCAGCAACATATCCGGTATGCAACAAAAGTACTTCCTAACGGAAAGGCCCCACCCACCATTCCCCCCATTTTGCATGTTTAATATAGGCCTTAATTTGGGGGGAGGGGCTTAATTTGATTTTATGCCTATAAAACATGCTGGGACTTCCTATTGGGGGAGCCCGTATTGTTGGAGAAACATGGTAGATGCTATGGGATAGGAATTATAAATTAACAATATTGACAGCATATAAAGAAAACTTATAGATGATGTTTTATAGGTGGCACTTTGCACCAGCAAAATTAACTGAGATGTTCAAAGATAAATCAGCCAAATGCTGGAAGTGCCACCAGACACCTGGAACATACTAACATATGTGGTGGTCATGCGTAGAAGTTAAAAGATATTGGACAAAAATACACACATGGTTGGAAAAAACGATAAAGCAACACATAGATTTGAAACCTGAACTATTTTTATTAGGAATGGTACCTGAAGGTTACAGTAAAGAAAAAACTTATTTAATTATACATGTATTAACAGCAGCTAGAATTGTATTTGCTCAGAATTAAAAAAGTGATAAGATACCAAAGAGGAAAAAATAATTGAGAAAATATTGGAATGTGAATGTATGATGGGTGATTCATGTTAAATGAATTTTGTACATAAATGATTAGATGGGAAATTTCTAAATGTGCTGTATAAATTTCATTGAACAGGGGAAATTATTACTGAAAAGGCTTCCTTGAAAGTCTTATAAAAATCAGGCAAAATGATTTTGGGCTTAACTTAATGACTCTCACTGGAATTGTACAGAATTCCTTTTGCATCTATTTCAATAAGTCATCAAAAGCTGTCTATAATTCAAAGCTGACATGACATTCTAAAATTGTAACACAGAAATAGTATATCCTCCAAGTTGTGCTGGTGGGATTATAAACAAATTAGAACATGTTATCATCTTTAAAATGAGGACCCACCCAATTAACTTGTCCTTTTGATTGATTTTTTTTAAAGAAATTGAAAAAAAAATCATCCAACAGTTGCTTATACTGAATATTGCAGTTAGTTTATTGTCCATATTTTTTTTGCTGAGGCACATACATTGATGTAACATAGGAAATTGATTCAGTTCCTGCTGTGAGCTATTACAAGGAAAGAAAAAAATTAAAATGCATCCTTCATTGAATCGGTGGTAGCTATACATGTAGGAAATTGTTTTGGTTGATATATTAGCAACAAAAAGGTTTAAATCCTACAAGGAAGAATAAAATTAGCCAATCCTAGTTACATGTTCACTAAATTATTTTACTTTTACAACAAATTATATTTTTCTCTAATATAATTTTATATAGAAAAATTGAAAGTTGATGTTTAAATTCTTTTATCCATCTTTCAGATAAATAAATAGCCAAGGTAGCATCAGATAGCAGTTAATACGTTGCTCTGGGACTGGAGAGACTCAAAACAGAAATTTAGAGGAGCATGTTTGAACTAGTTACTCTCTTTCTCCTCACCAACCTCACAGGTAGGTTGCTGCATTCATTTTTTTTTTACTTGTAAATAAAATGTGAACTTTAGAAACATATACCTCCAGAGGCATATCAAATTTTATGAAGATTCGATGAATTTTGCCCCAAATATTGCAGCTTTTTTTTTTTAAAGAACCTGGGATTTAGTGAACTGAAGAGGGAAGAGAAAACATATTTATATACACTTTGCACAATTTAACTTCAAGGTAAAACTACTCTAGCCAGGTATGTTGTTTTGTTGTATTTCTGCAATTTACTAGGCAACTCCATCAACTCCTGCTATGTTGCTTTTCAATGCTTTGAAAGAACTTCTGATTCTGTCGCAATCAACAAAAAACACTTTCCATCAGCCTCAGCTAGTCCTCAACATACACTGTGAAAATTTTCTTGTAATAATGTGTGTTTCTGCAGTCCTGTGGAGTTTGGATGGGTTATTTTCTGTATTAGCTGGAAAGTTTATCTTCTGCTACCTCACATTAGATAAACCACTCTGAAATGTTATAATAGACAATCTCACTGGTGAATTTACCTTTAATTTTTTAATAGTAATTTTATTAAGAATTACAATTGTAAGAATTGCAATTACAATTCTAATTAGGATTAGAATGTAATTAGAATTACACTCTTGAGAAAATGCAAAAAGTGTCCCATTGCTGGAGGCTTTTGAAAAGAGATTGCGCAGCCATTTATCAGAAATAGGATAGTTGTCCTGTGAGAGCAGGATGTTGGACTACAGAAGTGGTATTCAAAAGGTTCTGACCAGTTCTGGAGAACCGGTAGTGGAAATTTTGAGTAGTTCAGAATACCACCTCTCACTGGCCCCGCCCCCATCTATTGTCTGCCTCCCGAGTCCCAGCTGATGGGTCTTCTTTTGTTGCCCTGCACAGGAAAACGGAGCTGGAAATCAGGTTAGTGTGGTGGGGACAGCATGGAGATTTTACAGTATCCTTCCTCTGGAGTGGGGCAGGAATGGAGATTTTGCAGTACCCTTCCCCTGTCATGCCCACCAAGCTATGCCCACACAACTGGTAATAAAAAAAATTGAATTCCACCACTGTTGGACTAAATAACTTCTAAGGTTCCTTCCAACTGTTACTGTTACTGAATGAGCAGAAAGAAAAAAAAATAGAAGTGCACAAAATAAATAGAAACAAAAAGAGAGAGAAAGTGCAGAGAAGAGCAACCAGGATAATTAGGGGGCTGGAGACTAAAACATATGAAGAACGGTTACAGGAACTGGGCTTGGCTAGTCTAGTGAAGAGAAGGACCAGGGGAGACATGATAGCTGTCTTCCAATATTTGAGGGGCTGCCACAGAGAGGAAGGGTCAAGCTATTTTCTAAGGCACCCGAAGGCCAGACAAGGAATAATGGATGGAAGTTGAACAAGGAGAGATTCAACCTAGAAATAAGGAGAAATTTTCTGACAGTGAGAACAATTAACCAATGGAACAGCTTGCCTTCAGAAGTTGTGGGAGCTTCATAACTGGAGGCTTTCACGAGGAGATTGAACTGCCATTTGTCAGAAATAGTGTAGGGCAGAGGTGGTATTCAGCAGGTTCTGACCAGTTCTGGAGAACTGGTAGTGGAAATTTTGAGTAGTTCAGAGAACTGGCAAATACCACCTCTGACTGGAGATTTTACAGCACCCCTCCCCTGCCACGCCCACCAAACCATGCCCACAGAACAGGTAGTTTAAAAATGTGAATCACACCACTGATGTAGGGTCTCCTGCTTGACTGGAGGGGCTTGGACTAGATGACCTACAAGGTCCCTTCCAACTCTTTTAATCTGTTGAGAGAGGGGGGGGAGGGAAAGAGGGGGAGAGGAGAGGGAGAGGGGGGAATACATGCATGCAAGAACTATGGCCCTTTTATGACTTGGGGACTTCAACTCCCAGCATTGCTGACTCAGGAATTGTGGGAGTTGAATCCACAAATCATATAAGGCCATAGTTTCTCACCTTGGCTGTAAATAGAGTTAAGGATTTATTTTGTGTCCCTCTTTCTATGCTTAGCCTAATTTCTATTTGCCTAATTGCTAATTTCAGGTCCTGTTTTCTGTCTTCTTGCCCAGGCATACAGTACATATACAGAGGACCTGCTCTTGGATTTTCCTGCTGATAGGATGAAGTTAATTAGGTTCCAGCCTTTGACTATTTTTTTTCATGTGTCTTCTAAAAATAAATCTCCTTTCTGTTATAAATCCTGCTTCACTAATCATTACTCAAATCTGATTCCTGCTCTCAGAAAGCTCCCAGGGACACTAAGAATGTTTAAACTGCCAACAAATATTTCAAGCTCCCTTTCCATAGAGGAGATATTAGTGAGCTGAATTTTATTGATGTGTAGCTGGAACAGTGGCAGTATATAACATTTTCAAATGATGAAAAAAATGGCAGTTTTACTAAGGTCCTAGAGGTCAGATTCTGAAGAAGAAAATTCCAAACTTTAAAAAGAGCTAGCTGGTGTCTTTATCCAAAAACTTTACTTTTTATTTTCATCTGAGACCTTTTTTTTTAGTAATTTTTTTTTAAAAAAACCTATACTTGGAAAGATAATGCAAATTTTAAAAAAGGACAAAATAAAAAATAAAGTAAAAATAAGAATATAGCAAAAAAAGAGAGAAAAATATATAAATAAATTATTTCCCCTTTCATCACAAGTTATAATAACCGCAACAAGATTATATCAATGAAATTAGAAAGATGTGACATTACCTACAATGGAGGAATAGATCCTGAAAATGATGGAACTGTTTGCAAACCGCTTGCAAATTCAGATAATGCACTGGGGTTTGCAAAAATATTTTTTGTCTGCATCTCTCTCTGTTTTTTAATTCAGCAATTTGGCCTGCACAGGGACAAAATTGAATATATTTAAAAACATTGGGTTTTTTGTTTAATATTGGATTGTCAGGAACCACAATCACATGGCCTTTTCTAGGTAGCCAAAGTTTCAGCCCCCAGAAATGTAATCATTTCCTCTAAATAAGCAACTGCATAGTAATTTAGGCTTAATCAACAGGAATAATGGATTCTGGGGATTATAAAAGAAAACGTTTTCTGTTTTCTCTCTTCAGTAGTTTGCAGAATATATGGCCACAGCCTTTTCTTGTTCGTACACATTAAAAAGTTAATTACTTTTCAAACTACAGGTAGTCCTTGACTTACAACAGTTCATTTAGTGACCGTTCAAAATTACAATGGCACTGAAAAAAGTGACTTATGACCGTTTTTCACAGTTACAACCTTTGTAGCATACTCATGGTCATGTGATCAAAATTCAGATGCTTGGCAACTGATTCATCCTTATGACCATTGCTGTGTCCCGGGGCCACGTGATCACATTTTGTGACTTTCTGGCAAGCTGGGGAAGCCAGATTCATTTAACAATCAGGTTACTAACTTATCAATGGCAGTGATTCACTTAGCAACTGGGGCAAGAAATGTTGTAAAATGGGGCAAAATTTAATTAACCAATTCTCACTTAACAACATAAATTTTGGCCTCAATTGTGGTCATAAGTTGAGAATTACCTGTAGTAATATTCATTCTCTCTGTCTCTGTCTCTCTCACTCTCTCTCTCTCTTTCTCTCCCCCACAAGAAACATTTAGAGGTGTCATTAAATTAATTTACCTACAATATTTATTCCTACTCAAGGGACATACCCACCAAATGTGCTAACTTTAAAAAAGTAAAATATGGTCATGAACTATACAGAAACCCTGACTAGTTACACTCAGCTTTGCCCTATTGTTCTTTCTCTTGATGTTCTCCAATACTGTTGCTGCTTACTTTTCATGTCTAACTTCCAACTGCCTCAGTGGTGGGATTCAAAATTTTTACTACCGGTTTTGTGGGCCTGGCAGGGGAAGGATACTGTAAAATCTCCAGTCAGAGGAGGTATCTGCCAGCTCTCTGAGCTACTCAAAATTTCCACTACCAGTTCTCCAGAACTGGTCAGAACCTGATGAATACTGCCTCCCTTATTTCCACATGCCTAGACTTTTACATTGTCACTCATTTGTATTTCCACACAGTGGCTCCTCATCCTCCTGTCCCTAATTTGGCATTTATGCTCCTCACCTATGAAACTGTGAGAGGGATTTTGGAGTCTTAGTGGACAACCAGCTAAATATGAGCCAGCAGTGTGCAGCAGCAGCCAAAAAGGCTAATGCAATCCTAAATTGCATTAGAGATACAATCAAGATCAAGTGAGGTACTAAGAGCATTCTATAAAGCCTTCGTAAGACCACACCTAGAGTACTGCATCCAGTTTTGGTAACCACATTATAAAAAAGATGTTGAGACTCTAGAAAAAATACAGAGAAGAGCAACCAGGATGATTCAGGGACTGAAGGCTAAAACATACAAAGAATGGTTGCAGGAACTGGGTTTGGCTAGTCTAGTAAAGAGAAGGACCAGGGAAGACATGATAGAGGTCTTCCAATATTTGAGGGGCTGCCACAGGGAGGAAGGGGTCAAACTATTTTCTAAAGCTCCTGTAGGCCACACAAGGAATAATGGATGGAAACTGAACAAGGAGAGATTTAACCTGGAAATAAAGAGAAACTTTCTGACAGTGGGAACAATCAACCAATGGAACAGCTTGCCTTCAGAAGTTGTGGGAGCACCATCACTTGAGACTTTCAAGAAGAGATTGGACTGCCATTTGTCAGAAATGGTGTAGGGTCTACTGCTTGGGCAAGGGGTTGGACTAGATGACCTACAAGTTTCCTTGATTATCTGTTAACTGAAATACATTGCCTAAAACAGTTCTGAGATGGCTATGGGAATAAATACTAATATTCCTCAGGGAAGATAATATTATTGCAATATTTAGCTGCTTGGTATAATGATCTCTCCAGGAAAAGTATAAATCAGATTTCCCTTGGAACCTTTCCTATATAGAGTAATCATGTTAAGTTAGTTCTCTGGGAGTGCAGATAACTAACAATCTGAACTGGTCTCTCCACACATCATCTTTAGTGAGCTGTGCAAACCAGTGCCTGCATTTCTTGTATGAACAGAACACATCTTTCTCCTTTTGTCCTGGCCACTTTTTATAGAGCACGATTGACAGCTTTTTAACAAAATGCATCACTGTTGGTTTGGTGGTAGCAGTGTCTCAGATAGAAAGTCCATATAGAGAGTGGTAAGGACAGCTCAGAAGATTATAGGAAGCTTGCTTCCTGTCATTCAGGATACTGCTTATGAGTGCTATATGCTTAGAGCTCAAAGCATTGTTAGAGATCCCACATACCCACTTCATGGTCTGTTTCTGTTGCTTCCCTCTGGGAGGACGTTTCGAAGTATTTCGAGCAGGACTACCAGATTCTGCAACAGTTTTGTTCCCTATGCCACCCGTCTGGTAAATTCACAAGATTCGTTTTTTTCACCATGTACATTCGAACTAGATTATATTGTTTCTCTGTGTCATATAATATATTTGGGCATATGCATAATTCTGTATAATTTAGAGCTGCGGTGGTGCAGTGGTTAGAATACAGTACTGCAAGCTACTTCTGCTGCCTGCCAGCTGCCTGCAATTTGGCAGTTCAAATCTCACCAGGCTCAAGACATCCATCTTTCCAAGGTCGGTTAAAATGAGAACCCAGATTGTTGGGGAAAATATGCTGCCTCTGTAAACCGCTTAGAGAGGGCTGTAAAGCACTGTGAAGTGGTATATAAGTCTAAATGCTGTTGCTATTTATTTGTTTGTTTGTTTATTTATTTTGTCATGTTTATGTAGTGTCTATTGGAGGTGTGACCCTTTGAAAGCTGTATGCGACAAATGTCATTTTAATGTAGGCTGATTAGTGTCCATTCAAAGTGACAATAAAGTTATTCTATTTCTATGTTGCAAGGGACCATAGTTGATGTTTGTAATCTGGATTAACTCCTTGGTCAGGATGCATAGAGAGTCTCTGACAGATGACTATCCATTTTGGTTGGAAGACCTTGATATGGGAGAACTCATTACTCTATATGGATAGCTTGAGAGGCAGGAAGTTTATGCCATTCATTGCTTAGATACTTTTAGGTTGGTTTTATTTTGTCTCTGCAGGAGTGAAATATGGTACAGAACATAGTGTGATATCAAATAGTTGCACGGGAAGGTGGGAGGGAGATGATAAAAGTCCATTCATTGTGCATCAAACTGGAGAAAGTTAAAAACTGAAGTACAGTTATTCCACAGCCACCCTGATGCATACAAAAGGAGTGCCATTTGTCACAAGGTACATGCATCAGTAAACTTCTAGTCCTCATTTTCACCTTTATTTACTTACTTTATTTTTCTGCCTTCACATTCCCTACAGATTTCTGGCTATTTATAGCATAAAAATGCACACAAAGACCCACTGTAGTATTAAACAGCAGATAACTTTAAATGCACTCTTGAATGCATCTGGTTTTATATTAAACCTGGTTCTATATTAATCTGCAGAGTTCTGTTTTAAAATCTATATAAATATCAGGAGGGGGAATGTCATACAAAAGTCTAGGAGAAGTTATTCAGAATGTGGAGGCCATCAGTAAAATTGGGGAGAAGGTTCATTTACATTTGGCTCAAACTGTTTGCATAGGGTATTTCTCAGCATCACCATAAGGGCATATTATATTTGAGGCAGAGAATGTAGAAGACACTTAAACATTAAACCAGGGGTGTCAAACTCAATTTCATTGAGGACTGTATTAGGGTTGTGTTTGACCTCGGCAGGGGAAAGTGGACATGGCCATCTCAACATCACTTTTGTCAGTACTAGTGCAAGCCCTTTGCCAGAGAAAACAGAGATCAGGACAGCTGCAAGTGGCCCATTTTCACTGGCAGAGGCATTGTGGGTCGGTCCTTTGCTGTTTCCAGGGTGACCCTGCGGGCAAGATCTAAGCATCCTATGGGCCAGATCCAGCCTGTGGGCCTTGAGTTTGACACCTCTGCATTAAACTATATAAGGCTTTATAAATCAACCCCAGTACTTTAAATTTTCCCAGAAACCTGTTATTAAACAAAGCAGAGCCTATATGTGAAAAGTAACTTTCACCTACCAGCAAACTGTCTGCTGCATTTTGTACCAATGGCAGCTACTTCAAAAGAATCCTCATGTAAAATACCTTGCAATAATGTACAGTATCTGGGAAGTGACAAGGGCATAAGTCATTGTCACTTTTGTCCAGGAAAGATTGCATCTGGTACACCAGCTACATTTGAGTAATAGAAGTGGTCCTCGACTTACAACCACAACTGAGCCCAAAATTTATGCTGCTAAGTGACACAGGTGGTGAGTTTTGTCCCACTTTATGACCTGCATTGCCACAGTTGTGAAGTTTATCACTGCAGTTGTTAAATGAATAACATAGTTGCTCTGTGAATCTGGCTTCCCCATTTTACTTTGCTTGTCAGAAGGTTGCAAAAGATGATCATATCAGGTCCACTGCAATCATCATGAATATGAGCCAGTTGCCAAATGTTCAAATTTCGATCATGTGACCCTGAGGATGCTACAATGGTCATATGAAAAACAATCATGTCACTTTTTTCAGTACTGTGGTAACTAAAAGCAGTCACTAAATGAATGGTTTTAAGCAGTGGTGGGATTCAACTTTTTTTACCACTGTTTCTGTGGGCGTGGCTTGGTGGGCATGCTTTGTACACACACGTGCCAAACATGCACACACAGAGGATTTGATACTGATCTTCTCCTGCAATCCTGCACTTCCACTGTGTATTCAACAGCTGATGAGTGGCAATCTGCTGTGCTGAGCGAAGCAGTTGAGCTTCAAAACCAGGAAATAAAGGTCAGCATAGAGCCGTGGCAGGTGGAGGGCCAAGTAGCTGATCGTTGGAATGAACCGGTTCACTCACAAATGAGCTACCGGTTTGCTCGAACCGGGCCGAACCAGTAGAATACCACCCCTGGTTCTAAGTTGAGGTCTACCTACACCCTCTCTAGCCATGGCCTCTACTTGCATGTCTACCACTAATCACAACTAATGAAGGATCCTTAAAGCTGCTGACTTAGCTTACCCATAAGGGGTTCTGAAATTTACTACTGGAACACACAGATGGCTTCTGATAAAGCAACAGTTCAGTGTTAATGGGATTGAACTTGAGCTTCTTTCTTTCCATAGAAAGAAACCCTAATGGCTTTACATCCCTGGGTCAGGACTTCCATTTCATTTCTGGCCCAGCCTGGGATAAAGATGTTTGCCTAGATAGCATCAACACACTGGTGATACCTCATCATTAATTTGTAGAGTACCTCTCCCTTCAACTTCATGTAAATGCTAAATGCTATGGAAGAGAAAAAAAATCTGGTATATCTCTTCCCTTATCTTCACTGTCTGAAACCACCCACTCAACAAGGAACAGAACCATGGCAGTGTGTACCAATTTGTAACCTTTGTTGCAGGTTCAGAAAGATGCCATGGTCACCTGATTTGAAAGTACAGAATGTTCTAAGAATGCCAAAAGGATCAAGAAGGCCTCTCCCTGCCCATTGCTTCTCCACCAGGTGTTCAGTCATCAGTCAGCATGACCAATGCAGCTTTATGTTATACCTATTCAGTTTCAATATGTTGGCTTCTCTCCTTTCTTTCCAGCCAATCTGCATTGAATGATTTGAAACAATACCTAGATGTCGATGTCTATTTAACCCTAAATAAATGAATTAATAAAATATTTAAGTGACACTCTCTTTTCTATGAATTGCTTCACTGGAAATAAAATTAGGAATGCAAAATAGCTAAGCAGAATGAGAGAAATTGATATTGCATTCATTGCTGCAGTTATAGCAGACAAAATGCAGGATGGGAGGGACAGCTCTGTACATTTTTTTTGTACAACAAACAACATAACTGTATGAGTTATTGATTTATTTATTTAGCATATGGCACATGTTAGCCAGGGATCACTGAGGTGGCTGGCTGCCTCTGTGAAAGGATTTTTTGGGGGGGCGGTGTTATCTTTACCTGCAGGACGCCTAAATGCTGATAGATAGTTGGAGGAGGCTTCTTTCTTGTCCTGCTTGGTTTATTTGCTCAAGGGAATCGAACTGCCAAGATGCCAACGGTGCTCAGGCCTAGTATCTTACCATGTGAGCCACTGTGGCCCCCTAGTGTATGAGTAAGTATTGGACACATAGACTTATATTCTTCCCTTCTGATATATTTTCAAGAACAAAATCCACAAATCCCACTCTCACTTTTAGATAAAATATAGTTTGGCATGTTGCCCCAGCCCTTACATGTGTGTTCTACTTATGTTTGAAACAGTTCTGGATTAATCATTAGATTGTTGATTAAACATTCCCTTGTTTGAGCTGGCATTCCAGTTTGGCTCTAAAGAAGCAGAAAGAAGCACTCTTAATCTTATCATAATAAGGTAGAAGAATCATGACATCAGCGGTGGGATTCAACCGGTGTAACCACTGGTTCGGTGAGTGTGCAGCATTTCCAATTCACCTTCTGCTACACGCCCTGTGTGTAAAACAGCTGATGCATGGCAATCCGCTGTGCTACGCGAAGCAGCTGAGCTGTAAAACTCAGAAATAAAGCACAGACTAGAGCTGGGGTGGGCAGGTGGGCCCAACAGCTGAACATCAGAGTGAACCAGTTTGTTCCCAGCTGATCTTCGGAACTACCAGTTTGCCTGAACTGGGCCGAACCAGTACAATCCAACCCCTGCATGACATCCCAACTCAGTCATGGTATTTCCTTTAGTCTTACAAGTCATGCTAGATATTATTTATCCTGATATTTCAAAGAAAAAGGAAAAAGGCAATATAGAAAGACAAAAAGACATAAACCAAACATAAAATAGTGGCTTTTCTTCTTTTGATTACTTTGTTTTACTGCACTTTTCTTGTTCAAACAGTATATTCAACTGACCAGAGCTGGTTGAGCAATAGTGTCTTTTGTTTACTTCAAATAAAGGTCCTGCCTGATTGAAGTGAATTTGTAGGAAAGCAATTTCAAGGCCTTGCTGAAAAAAACTATATTTCACCAGGATAGGTTTGTAAAACTTTGTCTCTTTGTATTTTAAAATGCTTGTTTTAAAACACCAGGAGAGAAATAATAATTATATTCACTCCTTCCCATTCAGTTCAACTTCATTAATCTATCACCAGAGGCCAATTTGATAGGAGGTAAGGAGGTCTAGAGATGTTACCTTTCTACACTGTCATATTTTTATGTGGTTGGTTGCACTTTTTAATATGACATCCCTTGATTTATTTTAGTTATTTTGGCTTTACTTCAAAAGCAATGTGATTCATTCCAGTGCTATTTTTGTGAGGCATATCTCAAAATGGACACCTAAATTCTGATCATTCGATACTCAAGGTGCCAGAATGAGTGCCTCAACCTACTTTTATTACCTGAAAGAATCTGCTAAAGTTTTTCAAACTTTAATGAAAAGTCTTATACATTTGTACAGCTTTTTAAAAGCAAGTATCTCAAAGTAAAAGATCTGAAGCAAGGGGCTGATAATAATTTGAAACTGTCACAGCTAGGTGCAGAAGCAATCTGCCAGTGAATACTAGTAACAAGACAGCAATGGGAATTTACAATTGCCTTCACATTTTCACCGTAGGCATCCCAAATTCATTCGTTCAGCCACTGTAGGATACATAAGACCAAGCAAGGTAGACCTTTAATCAGGTCCAGGAGAACTCATGATATCTTTATAACTTTCTTTAAAAAAACGTAAAAGGTAAAGGTAAAAGTTCCCCTTGCACATATGTGCTAGTCATTCCCAACTATAGGGGGCAGCGCTCATCTCCGTTACAAAGCTGAAGAGCCAGCGCTGTCTGAAGACATCTCCATGGTCATGTAGCCGGCATGATAAACTCTGAAGGCACACAGAACACTGTTACCTTCCCATCAATGTGGTCCCTATTTTTCTGCTTGCATTTTTACATGCTTTTGAACTGCTAGGTTGGCACAAGGCTGGGGCAAATAATAGGAGCTCACTCCATTATGCAGTGCTAGGGATTTGAACTGCCAAACTGCCAATCTGAAAGATCTATAAGCTCAGTGTCTTAGCACTGAGCCACTGTCTCCCCACATTAAAAAATGTTATTTTCATGTAAATCTGGAAAAGGAACCCTTAAACTCTGTTTCATTCACAAGGACTGACATGTACAAACGTGCATCATCAAAGAAAAGGTACTGCTTTCCTTCCTTATACACCTGAAAAGTAAACTATATCAACCATCACTTACTGCTTAGTGTATTCCATGCCTAATGTTTAACACAGTATTTCTCAGCCTTGGTAACTTGAAGATGTGTGGATTAGCTGCTGGGGAATTCTGGGAGTTGAAGTCCACACCTCTTCACAATGTGAAGGCTGAGAAATACTGGGTTAATGTAATGCTTGGCATCAGCCTCCTATCTTCTCCCACAAAGGGTTTTCATTTGGGGTTTCCCAAAAATAATCTTATCCAAGACAAGGTCTCATAATAAATTACCTCTCCATGAGATAGAAAAAAACTCCACCTATTAGCCTGCATGAGTGGCAATTGTGGGTCACTTCTTTTTTTCTTCCCCTAATGCTACTTGTGAGTTGGCAGTGATTTGATTATTATTGCAACTCAACTGGTTTCCGACAAAGTCAATGGAGGAAAACAGATTCACTGAACAACCACTTAACAACTGCAGTGATTTGCTTAATAACTTTTGCAAGGAAAAACAGGTCATAAAACTTTGCAACTCACTTAATAACTGCTTTGCTTAGCAGTGAAAATTCTGGTTCCAATTGCAGTCACAAGTCAAGGACTATTTGAGGAAGATCCATTTATTTCTGGAAAGGTCTGAAATTCAACCCTCTTTCACTGAAGGAATGAAAAAGGTGGTTCCTCCCATCATCCTTTCCTTTGAAGATTTTATGCTATATTTCATATATATTACTCCAGAACTCCATTCATTTATTATTAAACCCAAATAACAGTAATTTCAATAATTTCTAATGTATTTTTCACACATAAGAAAACAGATATATATCTTGTGGTTTACAGACACAGATAAAGAAATACTGTTTCAGTTGACAGCATTGCCTTATTTTCAGAATTCCAAGAAGGTAATCAAAAAACATACTCCATGAATCTGTTCTGATCTAGCTAGTTATAGTCTCCCTGAAAAGATCATAATGAGAGAAAGATGCCTTATAGCAATAGCATTTAGATCTATATACTGCTTTATAGTGCTTTACAGCCGTCTTTAAGCAGTTTACAGAGTCAGGATATTGCCCCCCCAACAGTCTGGGTCTTCATTTTACCAACCTTGGAAGGATAGAAGCTTGAGTCAACTTTGAGCCAGTGAGAGTCTAATTGCCGAACTGCTGGCAACCAGCAGTCAGCAAAAGTACTGCATTCTAACCACTGTGCCACCACAGCTTATAAATTGTGACTGGTTATAATTGTACTTTCTAAATAATGGCTGGGAGCAAATCACCAGTCTAGATTTCAATTAAAATTTAGCAAGCACAACCATAGTAAGCTAGATTTTCTGTTACAGTGCTTATTGTTTTTTTCTATAATTGCAGGTCTCATTCAAGACAATTACAGTTGGAATTGTTCTGAAATAATACCAAGATGCTGAAAGATAAATGCTCTGTAATAAATATCTGCTATGGTAACATAATCATTAAATACAAGTTATTTGTTTCTTGTTCTATGCAGAAACTGTTTGAAAACAGATTGGCAATTTCAACCTGCTCAATGTGCAGTAGGTAGTCTATTGACTGAAGCCAATTAATAAAAGCATATAATTCCATGGAATAAATACTCATTTCTGGGCACAATTCAAAGACTTTCTTACAAAAGTCTACTGGTGGCGAAATTATATTGGAAAGTTGCCTTCTACCATATTATTTTTCTTGATATTAAAGTCTTCAGATAAATCTTTTTAAAAGTCCCACCATCATCTGAAGTACAGTTGGTGGAAACAAGAGCTTGCTTGATATTTGCTTCCAGAGTTTGGGACAAAGATTATCTGTGGCAAAGAAGCTTAGTTTCCCAGCCCCTCCATTTAACATAACATAATGTAACATAACATACGCTTTCAGGGATGTTCAGGGACCTATTTACATACAAAACAACTAGTCCATTACATCAAGGGGTTACCAGATTGAGAACTAGCTTGGACTGTAATTTGTAGCTGTCTAAAATGCATGTGGACAAACTCTTATTGATTGTTTAGTTGTCCATTTTGCTTCCCTCCATAAAATAGATCTTGACTCAAGGATGGTGTTGAGGCTCCTGAGGCTTTAAATCGTAAGTGATGGACCCAGTGTTTGGCTTCCATTGTGAATATTTCTTCATGAAGGTGGGGGTCATGCTCTGTTCCATATGCTTTATGGACCTGGAGGTGTTTCACAGAGTAGTCCCAACTGCATCTGGAATGTAGTTCCATCTTATGCCTGGTTGGTCTGTGGACTATAGTTAGCCAGAACCATTATTACTGTAATGGTACTTCGGCTCAGTCTACAGTCCCAAAAAATTCCTGCTAGGGGACCAATTTAGCAAATGACAGTAATTAATTTTATTTTTATTTTACCTTATTGTTATAACACAAGTTATGAATGTGGTGAAATAATAAACAATAAATAGATAACAAACGAAAGGAAGTTATAGCAAGTACAGGATGAAAGTCTGTGCCCAATGAAATGGCTGTCTACTTCCTGTGCCCAATGAAGTAGATGTCTATATCCTAATGCATTCTTTTCTACCTGGCATCATACAGGATCAGACTAGAGTAACAGCCGCTTATACTGTAATATGATGAATACAATGTAAATATACAGATGGTACAAGTCTGTGGGAGTAACCAAGCTACTATATAACCTATAATAACAATTCTCAGATCTGGAAGAAAAATCATTTATTCAACTTGCATAGGATGCGTTCATGCATGCTGACATAATTTGGAGGTGAGTAATGTCTGTATATGGTTTGGACAAATCCCTTCAGTTTTCTCAGCAATGTTTTCAGAAATGATTTGTTGCATCTTTCTTTCTTTCTTGGAGAGAGTTTGGAGTCAATGACTGGCCCAATGTAATGCAACTACATTACATGATTAAGACAGATCTAGAACTTCCAGTCTCCTAGTTTTAGCCTGGTACCTTGATTACTACACCAAAACTGGCTGTCATGATGTATGTATCTATACATATACTCATACGCATAAATTTATATACAAATACAGTCTGTGTGTATGTGTGTGTGCATATGTATATTATTATTTTTTTAAAAAAGTGTAAATTCTACAAAATCTGGCTATATCACTCTGCAAAGGTATAGACCACAGCTATAATAGTCCAGGGAAAAGTATCCATCATATTTACATAGAAATTGCCTCCTGGCTAGTTTCATTGTAAAGATACCAACTTTGTCATGTTACATGAATTTAAGAGCTAGTAAGAAATTCCTCATAACTAGCACTGCACTTTCTTGGGCAGTTTCATTTATTCGTTCATTTGCAACATTTGTGTACAGTTTCCTTTTTTTTTTTTTTTTTACAAAAATATGCTTTGTGCCTTCATTTTTTCCCATCTATATTTAAAAGTCCAATTTCATTGATGCACTTAGGCAAAATGGTATTCTATTTATTTTGCCTAAGCAAAGCTAATTTGATACATTTTGCTGTTATGCATAGAAGGAAATAGGTCTATTAAACACAAATGTTGTTTTGCAAACACATATCCTGACTCCTAGGGATTTTAGTAATAAAATATTTCGGAAAGCAGCAATAGATCTTTCTGTTTTCCAGAATTCTTAGTAAGGGAAATAAAGCTAGGTAGGGATGATAGCTTTTCAGAGACTTGGAGTTGATAGTGTGAAACCATAACTCCCTACAGAATATATATTCATTTTCTATGTTTCACCATGGGCCAATCAAAGCAGTATGCAAGCACAGATAGATGTCCAAACCATATTTTGCAAGCAACTCATCACATGGTTTTCTCTATGTGATTTTTTTTTTTAGAATTCTATACAAGGAAAAGAACAGGATGTTTTTACAGACAGCTTAGCAAAAGCAGCAGTCATACCAACATAGATTTATAACATTGGAAAGAACAATTGTCCAGCTCATTGTAGGAGTCCAAACTAAAGTATGCTCAGCAATTAGTTATCTAGGTTCTCCTGTTCTGAAGGGAAGCATACTATTTCTTGGGACAATTACTTCCAGTGTTAAATTGCTCTGTAAATGTGTGTACTTTCCCTAAAATTCTACAAGAATTTGTTTTCCCATAACTGCCTGTGTTGCTATATGACATCCAGGAAGAAAATGGAGAACAGATCTTGAACTTCTGTTTAATTTCCTTTCAGCTGTTCAAATAATATTACCATTCCTCAATCTGCTCTTCTCAGGTTAACAGCCTTCCCTCAAAACTACTATTCCTGACCTTGGTTTCCAGTCCTTAGATCATCCTTATCTCCCTTCCCATTTTCTAGTCAGTCTTAAGATGTAGCACCCAGCACTGGATTCAATATCTGAATTGACCCACACAGAATAACGTGGAGCTGTTATTTCCGTGATTTAGAAAATACATTTTCATTGATTCTGCCTAAAATTGCAGTTACTGGCATTTGATTTTTCAGTGACATCATACTGTAGATTCAAATTCTATCTTCTATCACTATGTATCCAGCATATGCATTGAAGAGGTTTATAGCACATTGAAATCACAGATCTAATACTTGAAATACCTGTCTGAAACTATTGTCCAGCATGATTAGTTTACAAGGAAAGAAGTGAAGATATGTAAATCTTTCCACAGTCTAGTGGCATCCAACAGATTATCAAATGACACTCCAATGTATAGAGTAGGGGAGTGGAAATACATAATTTTCTATTCACCTAAAGTAATACATTTAAAAGTTCTGTAATACATGCATAACTTTTTGGTTGGACCCATATTGTACTATCCTTATGGGGTTTTCCAGATCACTACCCAGAATAACAAACCTTATCAATTCTTATTTGTCTTCTATCATCTTCTCTTCCTCTCACTTGTAGGATATCAACATTAGAACCGGATTCCTTGCTTAATTTGGTCTCCGTTGTTTACTTCAGTGTAGCAGTTCTCCAAATCCCATGTCTTAAACTTAAGTACCCAAACAGTGTTATCCAGGTATCTTCTGTGCTTGGTTCACAAAGCACATTGTATGAGGAGATGACATCTACAATGGTATAATGTAGATGTTTCCAACATTATACCATTCAAATGTGCCCAACGTTAAAATATTTTGCTACATGTCATAAATCTCAAACACAATAGTTACTGACACGAGTTGTAGTCCAATACTAGAGAAAACTCATGTTGGAAAAGGGGAATATATTCATTTATTGATATGAACATTACATTTCTGGAATTCTAACATTTCTCAATTTGTAAAATAATAGTAGGCTTTTTCATCAGAGGTAGTATTCAGCAGGTTCTGACCAGTTCTGGAGAACTGGTTGAGTAGTTCGGAGAACCAGCAAATACCACCTTTGACTGGCCCAATCACCATCTATTCTCTGCCTCGCAAGTCCCAGCTGATTGGCTGAGTCTTCTTTTGTTGCCCTGCACAGGAAAATGGAGCTGGAAAGCAGGTGAGTGGGGTGGGGAGGGAATTGGGATTTTGCAGTAACCTTTTCCCAGGAGTCGGGAGGGAATGGAGATTTTACAATACCCTTTCCTTGGAGTGGGATGGGAATGGAGATTTTGCAGTATCCTTTCCCTGCCATGCCCACCAAGCCATGCCGACAGAACCGGTAGTAAAAAAAATTGAATCCACCACTGTTTTTCATGTAAGGTGTATATTTGTTTATGTGACCATCTACCATTGAATCAATTTCTGACAACTGATAACTACCTGAACAAGTCCCTGCAGTTTTCTTGGCAAGATGTTTCAGAAATGGTTTGCCATTGCTCACTTCATAGAGCTGGGAGTGTATGACTGGCCCAAGGTTATCCAACTGATTTTGTACAAAAGGCATGACTAGAACTCACAGCCTCACAGTTTCTAACCTGATGCCCTAATCAGACACCGCAAAGAAAATTTCCCTATGTTTTTCTTGTTTACATTCAGTGGTTTAGGTCCCCTTATTTTTTTAATGTTTGACTTTCTTAAGTAGACTTTTGCAATTCACTGTTTATTTCGCATCTCTCTATAACAATTTGGATGCAAGATATAATTGTAAGCCCAGATCTGCAAAAGGAATTATTCTGAGTAATTTCAATTTATTGACTTTTATTTTCTTTATTTCATTTCCTTGCAGCAATAGCACTTTAGAAATCCAGCTCCAGCGGTGGTGGAAAGCAGCACCATAATTTTGTGGAAACAGGGCACTTGTTTCTTGTTAGTATTATGATTGCTACAAATAAAAGCTATTGTGCAGCTATTGTGCTATTTGTTTAAATCAATGCAGCGGGGAATATTAGACAAGACCTTGGAGTTCAGTAATGAATTTTAATGATGAATGATGTACTAAAGTCTTAGAAAAGTGTGAAAAATCCAGGCGGATGAGAGTACCAAATCTCTCTCTCTTTCTCCCTCCCCTCCCTCTCCCCCTCTCCCTCCCTCTTTCCATCTCCCCCCCTCTCTCCCTCTTTTCCTCCCAGTCTCCCTTGTTCACTCTTCCTTTCAAGCTATGCAGTTAGATAGCTATCTATCAAAATTCATACTTTGATATTATCTTCACCATGTCCATTCATGCAAATTTGCTATAATCAACTTAAATTGATCATAATATGTAAGTAGTCCTTGACTTAGAACTTTTCATTTAGAAACCATTCAAAGTTTCAAGGGCAGCGAAAAAAAGTGATTCAAGGTCAGTCCTCACATGGCCGTCCTATTACTCCCACTGTCACATGAACAAAATTTGGGTGCATGTGTTTGCAGTGTCTTTTGTGCCTTTCCCAACTGGCTTCTGACAAGAAAGTCAATGGGGGAAGTCATAGTCATTTAACAGCTACAGTGATTCACTTAATAACCATTGCAAAAAAAGGTCACAAATCCAGTTGCAACTCAATAACTGCCTGGTCCCAATTGTCATTGTATGTCAAGGACTATCTGAAGAAGCGCCACTTATTTCTGGAAAGGTCTGAAAGCCAGCCATCTTTCACTGAAGTGGTTTTTTTCCCCATCACCCTTCCCTTTGGTTTTATACTATATCTTCTACAACTCCAGAAGTTCCTGCATGCAAATTTCCTGCACGGAAATGTTCAAAGTACAAAAATAACAATAGTACTTAGACTTATATATCACTTCATAGTGTTTTACATTCTGTGTTTTACACTCTCTAAGTGGTCTGCAGTATATTGCCCCCAACAATCTGGCTCCTCGTTTTGAGGAAGGATGGAAGGCTGAGTCAATCTTGAGCCAGTCAAGATCAAAGTCCTAGCAGTGAGCAGTGAGTTAGCCTGCATTCTAACCACTGCGCCACCAAGGCTCAAATGCTGTTGAAGGTGAAAATCTAAAGGCACTGATTCTTCTGCACATTGTGATTACTGGTGAGAAGGTGACAGTAGGATGTAGAAGGATTTACTTTGTGTCTCTCTTCATACACTTTGCCTCTCTTGTTTTGAGAAACTGCTAATTTAAAGATATGCCTTCTGTCTTTCTTCCCAGGCATGTATACAGTCCAAGAGCACTTCTTCTTAGACATTTCTGCTGATAGGATGACAATTAGATTACAGTCTTTGACTATTCATTTCATGTGTCTTCTATAAATAAACCCCCTTTCTGTTATAAATCCTGCTTCACTAATCATTACTCAGGTCTGATTCCTGCTCTCCTGGATATTAAGAATGTTTAAACCTCCAACAAATATTTCAAACCCCCTTTCCATAAAGGAACATCAGTGAGCTGAACTTTACTGGTGTGCAGCTGGAAGAACAGCAATATATACCATTTTAAAATGATGAAAAAACTAGTACGATTTTACCAAGTACCTAGAAGTCAAACTCTGAAGGATAAAATTCCAAACTTTAAAACAAACCAGACATTTAAGTGACATCTCTATCCCAAAATTTTATCCATAATCTTTGTCTGAGACTTTTTTTTTCATTTTTATAGAAATGTATTATAAATACAGATACAAAAGTAAAATCTGATACAAAGTAAAGAAAAAGAAAAAGAAAGAAATTTCAGAAAAGAAAAAAGTATAAAGAGAAATAGAAGAGAAAAGAAAAATAAGAATATAGCAAAGAAAGGAAAATATATCAATGACTTCCCCTTTCATCACAACAATTACAAACAATTTTAGTAACATATCACATTCTTTTCAAATACTTCCCATCTTTTGTCTTATTTATAAACATATCCTTTAAAGCCTTGTCATTTCAGTCCTGATCAGCAAAAGTACATAAAGGGTTACCATAGATAACAACATATCTATTTTAAGTTTGAACAAATAAACCAACTTTATATTTTTCCCTTTTACTTGTAACAATTTTGATTGTTAATCCTTTCAAATAATTCTTAAAACTTAATTCCTTTTCATTTTTTTCTTTGTTTCTTTCACAAACACTTTAAAGCTTTAACAAGACTTCTTGTTAAAATTTAATACAGGTATATTATCCAGATCACTCTCTTAGTTTGGATATCTGTATATCTCTTTTAATTATTAAGACATCAGCCATTTCTTTTGTAATGCCAACTATAATATGTTTTTCCATATCATTTTTGTAGCCTGCCATGCTTAAATCCATTTTCAGATCATTTTTCTTGTCAAATAAAACATGTTTATCTTTCATAAGATCTTTTAAATAGAGTAGGCACTGTTAAAATTAACTTCTGAATCTATTGTTCAAAAGTATCCTTCAGTATGTCCAATGTTAAAATATTTTCCTTCATTCTGTATAAGTAAGTCAATTTGACCATCTCTGCTTCTTCTTTCTGTGGGAAATAATACATGCTTCTGTTTACTCATTAATCTTTATCATAATTTATATTAAGAAAAATCCCTATATTATTTCAATTTTTTAACACTTAAGGGAGAGAACAATTTTTCTAATTTTGATATTTTATAAATTTAAAAAAAATCACTTTGTTTTAAACCCAGAATCCAAAACACAAAACTACATTAGAGCTTTCATTCAATTATATATATTACAGCAATAAAAGTCAAATAAACTCTAATTAGCTCATTGGATTCAAATTTCTCCCTCAAATTTATCCATGAGGATAAATGTTTTTCTTCTCTTGTTTTCAAATTTGATCAATAGTATTTTATAAACTTGGGGAATTATTCAATGTTGTATAAAAAGACAGAAAATATACTTACAAACTCATGGATTAAAGTTGTGGTCTTAACTTACTATTTTTAAAATATTCTGTAGCTCTGTATTGTTTTGTTGTGAGTGGTTGAAATTTTCAGATTTTCACGAACTCTGATTGTCTAAAAACAAGGAAAACATAAACTAACTGAAAAAACAAACAAAGAAACAGCATTCTTTGTCCACTAGAAGGAGCAATGAAGATGTTTAACTCTGAGCTGGAGTCTGTGGTTGAGGAAATCTTTGAAAGATTCATACAGATTAAACCATTTATACTATAAATCAGTTAGAGACTAAAGATACAAGCATGTTTGTAAAAATCTAAAATCTCAATTTGTCAAAATCAAAATTCTAATCACCCTTTTCTTGCATATTGCAAAAATATAGAACAAAAATAAATAAATAAATAAAATTAAGTCTTTAAATGAGAGCGTTGTCTGAACTTGGTTTCTTTCTTGCAGCTGTTTCATTACCCAAATTAGGTAACATCATTAGTACTAGCAACAAACAAGCTCAGAAAGTAATCAAGACCCATCATTTCAACCCTGAGATACAAATATTCTCCTTTATTGGTAAGTCCTTAAACTTGTATTTGAAACTGTTTTTCTCTACAGATTGAAGGAAACTCACCTGGTGTTTTCAAACCGCTGACAATGCAAATGTTACTGGATTGATCCAACTAAAACGAACTAAAAGGCAGTTATTAGCAATTTATGAAAGTGATAAGAGAGGGAAATATGTGAATCAAGTGTCCTTAAAGATACCAATTGTAGTTTGAATAATAGCTATTGCCCTTATCTCCCAGAGTTCTAAACCCAGAGGATGTTCAAAGAGCAGTTCTAATCACTGGTTATTCACTCCATCATGATAGTTAGCTCTGCTTTTATCAGAGCCATCTGCAGCTTTCTTCCCCAGATGTCCATCTGAAACATTTTGCTAGAAGAAATGTAGTTGGCTGCTTCCTGCTTTCTTGCTCTTCTAGAGCTCCTCATGGAACTTTGCAATGTCAGCAATAGGGAAAGCACAGTCATGCAATTCTTTTTCTTCCCGCCTCCTCCTTAATTGTAGAGGGCTTGACATCTGAACTTTCTCACCATTAAGATATCCCAATTGAGAATTTTTTTTGAGTCCACAGAATTTATGATATGTCTTTGAATCTTAAACTATCTATAGAAATAGCTGGGTAGCTGAAGCCATTCAGCTCCAATCAACACTAGGCAGTTCCCAGCATAAAAACAAAACATCACATATACAATAAAAATAGAGCAGATAACAGTAAGCAAGATGAGGTGTCTGTTGACCATCCAACAGACACCTCATACATCCACCAAAGGGGATCTAATCACTCTAACCAAAAGAATAGGGAAGTAACAAGTTCTTTAAGATATTCCAGAACATCATTGAGGTGGGAGTTACCCAGATGTCAGAGGATACCTCATTCTAGAGGTCGATATGGCAACAGAAGACATGTTTCCAGGACATTAATAGATTGCTTAATTAAAGGAACAAAAGAATGAGGATAGAGATCCTGAAGAGAAGAAAGAATAAATATTAGCCACTTTGAAGAAAGAAACAATCAGTACAGATGCCTCTTGACTTTAGATATTAACAAATATTTTGTATGTGTACATCTGATTTAACACTTCAAATCTTTACCTTCTCATCATCAAATCCTGCTTAAGATTTTGTCATCTGCAGAGTATAAGAATACTCATTTGGCCTTATTAATAACTCTTATTAATAACTCTTACAAGAATAATTTCAGATTAGAAGTTCCTATCGTCATCATCATTTTAGCCATTGTCTATCCACTGCAGGATGAAAGCTTCTTCTTCATGTTTCCAACATATATGGTCCTGAGTTTTCTTTTGCCAATTGAGCCTGCAGTAGTTACTGATGTTGTTGATCCATCTTGTTTTAGATGTCTTTTGTAGATGCTTTTTATCCATTCTGTGACTGCTTTGGTCCACCTGACATCAGTTCTTCTTGCTATGTGATCAGCCCATCTCCATCTCAATTATTTTACTCTCTTGATGATATCATATACTTTTGCTTATTTTCTTATCCATGTGCACACCTTTCTATCTTGTCTTGTAATGCCAAGCATGTGTCTCTTTTTCAGATTTATATTTAAGCCAAATGGTTCTCCTGCTTCATGCAGCTCTTGTATGTGTCTTAGTAGCTCTTCTGGGTCTTGTGATAAGAGGAAAACACCACCTGTAAATCTTAAGTGATTGAAATGGGCACCATTGATTTTTATGCCATCTTTTGCCCAGTCTAGTTTGTGAAATACTTCTTCAGTACAGGCTGAGAAAAGGATAGGTGATATTGTATTGCCTAGTTGTACACCTTGTTCTATGTTGATTTCCATTTCAAGATAATTAAGGCAAATGTTCACCATTGTTTTTTCACCAATGCGTTCATTGAGCAATGCATTAATTATTGTTTGCTGGAATACTTAGGCAAATGCATTTTTGCAGTCAATGAAAGCCATGCACAGAGGCATGGTGTACTCACTGTGCCTTTCAATGACTTGCTGAACAACCTGAATGTGCTCCTGTGATGACCCGTAGCGTCTCAAAAATAACACAAAAACTAAAACATGAATCAAGGTCTTGTAATACCTTCAAATTAGCTTCGCTGTTTTATTAGTCACAGTTTAAATTCAAAAAGTAGATAATGAAGCAAAAGGAAACCCAAAACAAACTGCATTGACGAGAGTTCCGAGACAAACCAAGATAATTAATCACACATTCCAGGAAGATAACCAGGGAGAGTCCATGGGAAGAATGCCAACAAAGATAAACCTCATCCAAGGAAAGCACTACTTTGACTTCAGTGTCTGTGAACACGCAGTTCCAAACTCTTATACATAGCTCACAGCTGCAACCCATGAGGAAGATCATGGCTCTCTCCTCCCAAGTAGACCACACTTTTCCCTGATCCTCTCCTCCCTGTGTGCCCTAGGATGGATAGGGGATGGGCTTGGGTCCTCTTCTGACTGCCCAGCTGGTCTCTGCCCTTCCCCAGCCTCCTCCACCACCTCTGGAGCCACACTTCCACTCCCTCTTCCTCAGAGTCAGTCTCCACCAGGGGCATGACAGATCCATTGTGCTATAGCCAGTTCTTAACTCTGCCTGCTCCTTTGGCTGTGCATCATTTAATGTTCTCAATATTATTTTTGCTATTATCTTGTTGAAAACTTTGTAGATGACTGAAATAAGGGTTATTGGGTGATAGTTTTAACTGATCTTGGGCCCCTTTGTTGTGTATAAGAATCACTTCAGCATTTTCCATGCTTTAGATTTTTTTCTTCTCTAAGGCACCTCAAGTATAGTTTTGCTAGTATCTTATGTAAACTGTGACCACCAGCTTTCAGCATTCTGACATAGCATAGTCATTTTCTTAAGCATTACCATTTTCATTGATTGTATGGCACTTGATACTTCCTCCACTAGGATATCTGGCATTTCCTCTTTCATGTGTGTTGTTATGTTTGAGTGATCTTGATGTTTGTATAGCTCTGAATAGAATTTTACAATTATTTCTAACATTTATTTATTTATTGAATTTATATTGCCGCATATTTGCCCATGGTGACTCAAGGTGGCTTACGGAATATAAAACCACATTTAAAACAATAAAAACTAACAAAAAGAATCAAATAAATTAATAAAGTACAATATAACAAAATCATCCCCCAACTCCCTCCCACAGCCCTGATGACAGCAGATCACACAAGGTATTTAATTTAATTTCCTGTCTTGTTCTACACACAGAATCATCTTCACATTTTAATGAAAAACCTTCTTTCTTGTATTGATAAGCTTGCATTTTGTTCTATTAATCCCTTTGTTTCCTTCAATTGCCTTTTTATGAGCTTCACATTAAACTGAATAAATTGAATATATTGCATCTGAATTTGTAATTCTGCCATAATGTTTCTTTCTTTGTGGGATAGCGCGTGGTTTACATTTTGTTCTATAATATATTTTCCCTTTTCAGGCAACAGGATGCTTAGTTTCTTCTCTGCAAACTGTAAAATGGACGCCAACATTAAAAGGTAAACTTTAATATTCATCATTTTTCCTTTATTTCCCTCTCTGATGCTTCTCAAAATCAGAGGATGACTGAGAATAAGGCACTGGGGATATGAAAAATGTTCAGCGCTTCCTATTTTCCTCAGTAGTCTCCCAAATCTAAAATGGAAATAGTTGGTCTAAATATATTCCTTCTCATTTCATATATACTGAGAAGTTTGAGTTCTGTAGCATCATTCATCTCTTTTCTAAAATCAATGTAGAATTGTATTGCGCTTTTTTATTTTCCTTTGCATTTCACATTCAGTCATTCCAGGCTCAAACTATCTAGTTCCTGTTACATGCTTGCAGAAACATTCAGCATTGTGGATATCATAAAAAGTGAATTAAAGCAGTGGGTTGTTGGCCCAGTTTTGCCAAATTAACAATGCTAAATTAAAGATGTTCAAACTTAGACAGGTTTGAGTTAACTTGGCCATATGCACTGCTGCTCATGCAGTTGACAGTTGGTTAACTATAACTACAAGTGCAATCCTCCCCGGAAAAAGGCACACTTATCTGTGTAAACAGAAACCAGTACTGATGAGACTGTGACTTTTGCTGACAGGTACAATGAATGGCAAAATTATGGAGCGATGACTTCCTGACAAAATATAAACAAAGGCAGTTGTGAACCCTATTTTTCAATTCATTTCATTGAGAGTACCACTGTGCTAACAGTTTCCAGCAAAGCAGCTGGTTTCAGCAAAAGCATTAAGCATCTCATGGCAGATCAAGATTAACACATTCATAATGGCATAAGCTTTTGTTCCCTTTGGCTACTCTGATGCCACTGGATCACTGACCAGGTTTCAAGGGCCCCTCACCTTTGTCTGTGAATCTCTCTGTATGTCTCTTTCCATCAGTGCAGGAGAACTGAAGCTATAGTTCTATCTGCAGTGACCAGAATATAAACTCTCCAGTTTATTCCTGGACAGACATATATATAATTGCACTGTCAGAGACCATTTCAAAGGAAGATAGGAATCAAAGAGGGAAAGTGCTAACTGTGGCAAGAAGGTGAAAAAAAAAACAAATCCTCAGGAGGCTCTGAGTTTATTGGACCCAATGCATTTTGGAAATGCAATTCCTTTCTTTTCTTTAGGGAAAAATCTGCTTTCTACTTCATGGGTTTGCTTATATCACAGTTTTCTTTTTCTATATAGATTCTGGGGTGCTCACAAAAGAGGAAACTGCATTTCTGAAAGTTATTATATTCTACTAAATCCTGGATGGAGGGACGGACGGACAGACAGACAGCAGCAGAACTTTGGGAAAGTAGAGCAAAGCCAGAGTGGGAATTGAAAATTTTAAGTCTGGTGGCATAAGGTATTCTGCTATGAGTAGAGGAGTGGAGAACTCTTCTTGTGAAATATTTCTGGACTTTCTCAATTGTATGAATAACAGATACATAATGCAGATTCCAGACTGATGAGGTGTATTCAAGTATTGGTCTAGCAAATGTTTTGTATGCTCTTGTTAGTAGTGTGATATTACCGGAGAAAAAGCTATGCAGGATTAGGTTTACAACTCTTAATGCCTTTTTGGCTATGTAATTACAGTGGGCTCTAGCACTTAGACCATTTGAGATGAGTACTGCAAGGTCCTTGACAAAGTCTGGGTCATCAACAAAGTCTTGACTATTCAGCTTGTATTTTATTTTCTGATTTTTTTGCCAATATGTAAGACAGAGCATTTATTTGTTGAGATTTGAAGTTGCCATTCTGATACATAGTCGAGGTCTTTTTGAAGGGTAGCAGTATTGTAGGTGGTGTTGAATAGCTTTACATCATCAGCGAAAAGAAAGCAGTTGCTCTTAACATGATTACAGAGGTAATTTATGTAGCGTATGAAAAAAGTTGGTCCTAGAACGCTGCCTTGGGGGACACCACTGTTGACAGGGACCGGATTTGATAGCACACTCCCAATTTTGACCATTTGTTGCAGTGGTGGGATTCAATTTTTTTTTTTACTACCGGTTCTCTGGGCACGGCAGCGGAAGGATATTGTAAAATCTTCAGTCAGGGGTGATATTTGCCGGTTCTCTGAACTACTCAAAATTTCTGCTACCAGTTCTCCAGAACTGCTAAGAACCTGCTGAATACCACCTCTGATTTGTTGCCTGTTTGACACGAATGCTTCTACCCAGTTATGAAGGTATCCAGAGATACCGTAACATTGAGTTGTGGGTTGTGTGACTTACTTTTGATACAATCAGGACAGTAGTCAATGTATAGCTCCTTCTCTCCATTGTCTAGACATTTTTTGAGTTCTGTGTGGAGTTCACAGGAGCGGATTCTTTGAAGTATGGATAAGTCTGGTCATGAGCGAAGTTTGTTATGGGTGGTATTGTTTTTAGCAATGGTGTTTATTGTATGAATGAATATCTGTTTGCTGGATTCATTTTTGCAAACAACTCTACAAAATCTTGGGGCCACCGAGCCATCATTGTATTTGAACTCAGGGCCATCTCTGGTTATTTCAATGATATTTTCAGGGGAGATGTTTGTTGTATTGTAGTTGCTTATGATGTTGCAAACTTTGATGATATAATCTGATTCGTTGTTGTCTTCAAGACCAAATAAAATGGCATATGGACGTTTATGATCACGTTCTATGATGTCTCTGATGAGTAAGGGGATATCATTTGTGGTATTATTTGATGGGATAGTGATTATTTGTGGCTGTTTGGTGGTTATTTTTGGTTGTGATTGTAGTTGAGGTAGTAATTGTGGTTGTGGTTGTTGAGTTGGGATTTGATTTTGAGCTGATAGGTATTCACTTATCTGTGCTGTATTTTTTTTCAAGAGAGATTAGGTTTGCTTGTATAGTTGTTTCAAAACATGTTAGTAAACGTTCTTCTGTTGAGTGCATGAATGATTCTATGCTTTCAACTCTGTCAGGTAGGGTACTCAGTTTGTTTAACTTTGGAGAACATGATGGACATAGATAAAAGAATGTATCTGAATTTTTAACCATATCAGCTAGGCTTTTGTTTGCGTTTAAGCAGGCAAGGTGGGCTTGATTGTCACATAAGTGGCATTTAATGTTGTTTTCGCTTTCATTGATGGTTTCAAGACATTTGAAGCAATGACCTCTGGGAGGTCATTGGTAGAGATATTATTCTTTTGTTGATGTTTGGTGAAGGGTTTGGAGTTTTTGGCTGGCATGGTCAATGACAATAGTACACTAAACGATTACAATAGTTAAATTAATATGACAGGTAGACAGTTACTAAATGAATGTTGGTAATTAATATAAGTTAATTGATGAGTTAGAGAACAAATCAATAGTAAGGTTACTTATTACTAAGAAAATCAATCAATCAATCAACTAGATAATCAATTATACAGTATTAAATCACTATCAATCAATAAATCAGTAATTAGTGGTGATTTAACAATGAATTATTATACTATTAAATGATAAATCAATTATTTTAGACAAAGCATTATCTATCAATAATAGGTCTTGAGGTAATGAAATAATGGAGGTAGTAAAATAATGAAATAATGAAGGTTGGTAGTGAAAAGTTCCTTGGTTTTTCCTTAAAGCCACGTTGTTTGGGTTGTTTTTTTTTTTTTAAAGAGGAAGCATTGCTTGAAGGAGCTTTGTTAGTGGAAGACGCTTTAATTGGTTACATTTCATTAGATCATGGTGATGTTCCAATCCGCTCCTTGAATTGTCAATATGCGAGTTCTCATTCCTCTAAACAGGATTTAGAATTCACATTCCTCTAAACCAGAGTTGGGGAACTATGGCCCCTTTATGATTTGTGGACTTCAACTCCCAGAATTCCTGAGCCAGTCATGGTGGCTGAGGAATTCTGGGAGTTGAAGTCCACAGTTCATAAAAGGGACATAGTTCCCCACTTCCGCTCTAAATCATCATAGTGTTTGTTTCTTGGGTTTTTCATTTTTAGATTCACATTTATCTGATCAGGAACTGTTTTTTTTTTTTTTAATATAATGCAATTTCATTTAAAAATGGGTGATTAAGTGATGGCAGAGTGGTGCATCTGAGTCCGAGATGCATATATTCACTGGAAAGATGCTTGAAGACGGCAATACTAAACCTCATGTTTGCATATTATCATAATAGTAACCTCAGTTGTACAATTTGGTAGAAATTAAACAATAAATAAGTTTTAAAAAGTGTTGACATTGTAATTTCTGTAAACTGAAACCCAGTAGGAGTTGCTTATTATTCATTTACAGTATTGCCTACAAAGCAAATACCTGTAAAGAAAAAGCACAATGATGGTGAAACTCTTTTCTGAGTTTAGAGAAATTTTGGAAAGCTTCCTTATTGTTTATTTCCACCTTTGATGTCTTCATACATGTCATTGTAATGCTATTTCTTGTCTCTTCTAATGTCTTTTTGAAGTTCTTTGTTCAGTTCTTTCCTAAGACCCTAAGAAGAGTCTTGGTTATTCTTCTCTGGTTGGCAATTTCTACTGTTTGTTCAGACATCTGGTTTGCTTCCTCCTGTTTCTTGGTCTTTGGAACCCTGTTTTCACATCCATCCTTAACAATTTCTTTTATTTCATTTCACAGTCCCTCTGGCTCCCTGCTAATGAGATTCAGGACTTTAAAGGACTTCCTGGTGTTCTCTTTGAAAGATCATGTTCTGTCAATAAAACCCATCAATCTCCTCTTTTTCTCTATCAGTAGATGAATGTCTAAATGTTAAATTGGGATAACCATCATATTGAAGACTTGCTGAAATGTCTAATTAATAGTATTCAGTCACTGAATGCATTATACACAAGTAGCATCTTTGCCAAATCTATGCTGGCTAAAAAGCAATACTATTCTTTGTTTTTCATGTGCTAGATAATATACAATATGATTTTCTGATTCAAAATGCCCAATTCTAATGCATTTCAATTTGCTGATGTTTCAGATGTCAATACATGATTCCTTTCATCTTTTACCCTGTTGAATTTTCTTATATTCCAGATCCCCACTGTTGTTGTAACTTCAATTTTTCTTTTTTGGCATGGCAACATCAGCAACTGGACATCTCAGAGGCACTAAACTAGCCATGTCAAAAACACAATGCTCCCCAAAATCCTCCGCTTTTCATCAGTAGTATATTGCCAAGAAAGTAGCTCATCATCCAGCATCATATCATAAATTATATTGTCTCTCTATCCATGCAGCTTTCTTGGTAAGCATTGCTTTCTCATGTATGGTATGAAATGATGCCTTTGTCACTGTCATGCTTCCAACTGCTGCCCAATATAGATGTCTAATTGCTTTAGGTGTATAGCTGGAATGACTTTTACACCTTCAATGCCCATACTGAGAGAATATATTTTCAACATATGCATCCCTCCCAAATCCTTCCACTCCCAGATTTGTTGAGGTAGCACAGCAGGACGTGAAGGATTTGTAATTGCTATTATCAAATACAACATTTGACAGTTGGGCACCTTCAAAAATAAAATCTGAGATCTACCAAACTTTATTTTTGTTATAAATAAATATTATTCAAAGTTCAAGAACATTTCACACTTCTCTTTCAGTAAATATATTCACATTGTCTAAATTATAGCAAGTAGCGCTCAGGATCTCATGTCATCAAGCAGCACAAATCAGAATTTCAGTTCCACATATTGTTTTATTGACTCCCATGAAGTGTTCTGCTTTTGAAGAAGAATGTCTTGTGTGACAGTCTAGCAGATGGAACATCATTTCTGGATCTGTCAGGATTTTATTGAAAGCCTCTATTGCCTTTATTATGACAATAAGTGAAAATCCAATTTGAAACTGCCTTACACTTTAAAACAGTAAAAAGAAAATGTTTTCCAGTAAGTGACATCCCTATTGAAACAGTAACATGGGTTCATGAAAATGAAACAGACACAATAGTTGTCTCAAAACAAAATTCTTAAATGCTTATTTAACATGGGTAAATGACATACAGTAGCAATAGCCTCTCACACAATATGCAGTAGAATAGAATAGAATAGAATAGAATAGAATAGAATAGAATAGAATAGAATAGAATAGAATAGAATTCTTTATTGGCCAAGTGTGGTTGGACACACGAGGAATTTGTCTTGGTGCAAATACTCTCAGTATACATAAAAGAATAGATACAGTATTCCATATCATTACACTTTCCAGTCCTACCCTAATCTTTTAATTCATTTCATTATAATATATCTCTTGTCTCATTTAGCCTGTTAGTTGTCAAGTGGAAATCTTTTTTTATTCATTCTCCAAAATCTCTAGTGATTATGAAATATTGTATAATTGTATCTTTAAAAAATGTTGATGGCTTCACAGGGACACGGAACCAAAAGAGCAAACGAAGTAATCTTACCTGGGTACAAAAAAATTGCAATATTACTTTTCCAGTAACATTTTTTTTCCTGTGATTCCCTTCCATTGTTGTGGAGAGAAATATTTCAATAAATAAGGAATCCTGGATGGCAATCATTCACTGTGGGAAGGTGACATGAGGTGGTATGATAAATTAATGAACAATAGAGATGCAAAATCAAAACAAAATGTTGCACAATCCATAGCTATGGAATCACAAAAACAACTTCTTTTAAAAGGATCTACCACTGCATTGGCTTATCTAAATTTAACATTTAAAGCTAAAGTAAGTTTTGCTTTTCAGTTTAATGTGAACTTGCTCAACCTAAATTCCTAGAACTATAAACTGTCTAGAATATAGTTACAAAGATCTATGTCACCTTTTTTTCCAGCCTCTGTCCTGGTGAAGTGCAAAACTTCCTTTCAAATGTTTAATTTCTGGTTTTTGTCTATCTCTGAAGAACCAGAAGTTCTTTGCTCAGGTGAATATGAATGACAGCAGGCATTTCTTTTTTTAATTGATGGAATTGCCCATCTCCCATTATAGGCCCTGCCTACATAAAAGCCTTAAATTCAACTGGGTAACCAAGAAGTTCTCACTGGATTTGCCAGTCTATGAATAACAACAACAACAACAACAACAACTACTACTACTACTACTACTACTACTACTACTACTTGTTGTTGTTGTTGTTAAGTCTTAATTTTGATGATTCTATGGATCAGGTTTCTCCATATCTTCTGATCTTGCACTATTTCTTTCAGTTTTTCTATGCTCTGGCTGGGGTCAGCTTTGATAGTGGAATAACAAATACCAACTCCATATTTATCTGGCATTATGGGAACACTTTCAGATTTTCCCTGATAAAAAACATTTATCAAGAATTTTAACAGTTGACCATCTCTTACAGCATCTCCCCCTCATGGAAGGATTCTATAAAATACTAGAGAAGTGTATCCAAATGCTGAGGCAACTGCATTCTTGGTGGAAGTGCAGGGACATAGAAACATATTTTATTTTATTTTTTAAATGAAGGGCAAAGGAGTGGGTTAATTAATTCAAAATGCTTCCACTGAATAACAAAAACCATGGGAACTCTTGTAAGTTTGACTACAAATAATGGAGTTGAGAATGCCCATTGACACAACCATATTTTTTCCTACAATTCTCATAATATTTTTAGGAGAAAGTTAATTAATTTTGGTACTTTGTGTAAAGTAAATCAAGTATGGCATTTTTGTATCATTTCATTTATGCCTCTATCGTATTTCACATGGGTCAAGGCAGTGCCTTCAGGAACTGCTCTGGCAGCTTCTCTATGATTAATATGACTATCAAGTTAAAGGGTCAGAGAGGTAATTTCATAGCCAGTCTTAGAGCAGCTCCTTAAATAGATGCAAACACTCTCAAAGAAGTTTTACAGCTTCTTTTCAATGACACCAAGGAGTGGAGTAGGCAGGAGAGTGCAGCAGATTGCGTTTCTTCTCTGCTAGATATACCAAGGAAAACTGCAATCTCAGTTAACATGAAGATAGAGTAAAGCCTCTCACACCGACAAGAATTCTCTCCGTCTTTCTCTCTGTCTTACTTTAAAAATATTCATATAGTCAACCAGAGTGTAATAACCCTGGTATTAGGTGGGAATATGCGTGTCTATATGATGTATGGAGCATTTATGGCATGAAAGTAGCATGAAGCATAATAGAAATGTAAATGATATTATGTCCATGGGGTATGAGGTATGAATGTATGCGTGGCCCTGACCTATTGTGTGACACAATATGCAACCTTTGAGCCAATGTTACAGGATCTAGGATCTTCTATAGCAGGACTATCAAACTGGTGGCCCATGGGCCAGATGTATCACATTCAGGACATTCACACCCTCTCTCCATGAATGGGAAAAATGTTGCAAAATGTCACGTGGTGGCAACATGATGCAGCGAGCTTGACACTCGTGTTCTGTAGGATCATGGAACCATGAACTGCTGGGAACAGCAGTTGTCAAAACAGATCCTTGCTTAAGTTCTCAGTTAAAACAAGAAAAAATTACCCCTAGATAACTAAACAAAGCAATCTGGTATAAAACCTAGTGTAGGCATCTCACTTTCCCTCTGAGGGATAGAGCTGTCTGCTGCCTTCAGAATGCAGCTCAGTATTTCAGACAAGATTTCATTTTGATGGCTGCTGCATGCTCAGCATGGTGGAATGGACACACAAATAAGCCGCTTCTGGAATTTAAAGTAAGGCTGAATTCTGTAAATGATATATTGTTTTCTCTCCATTTTTTGACCCACACAAAAGACTAAAAGAAACAGCACATTGTATGTAGCATTCTTCCTTCTTATATCAACCCCATTGTGCCCCTTGTAGGGAAAAAAAGATGACAAAAAGTGAACCACAGACCATCAAAAGAGGATCAGGATAGTCAGGCAGATCCTTTTCCCCATGGAATTCATCTTCTAAAGACAAAGCCCAGAAAAGCATCATTATCCTTCCACCCTTGGAAGGTAGGAGTTAAAATGAGGCAATCCTGCACATAACTTGCAGTGCAATAGAACATCGCATCCTGAGATTGATTGGTTGCTTTCCCCTCTTTTGGCAGAGATTATGGAATGAAATCTAGAGGATAGAGTTTAAAGGATGGTGTGATATTTCACACCATTGGAACAAGCTGTTTGGAAGGAGAACACTGTGATTTTAAAAAAATAAAAGGAAGCTGCCATAGATAAAAGCCGAACTCAGAGCAACTGTACATTGCTGTCATAGTGTTGATTAAGCCTCCTGGGGCTGTGCATTTAATATATTCCATAACTGCTGGGGTAACAAAGAAGAAAGATCTAAAGAGGCATATTTCACTAACTACTGTAATAGGTCACCTGCTGAAAGGCTATATTGGACTTTAAAAAGTAACAGGTTCTGCAGGGTGAGAATATTCTGAATGTCACACAAAAAAGAAGCTTCCCATTGCAGTAACTAATGAAATGACTCAACCATCATTATCCCATATTATCCCACAGTAACCCTTGACTTCATTTACTCGACGTGTTTCCTTTGGTGTACAAATTCATTGTTCTTAAACTTGTTCACCTTGAGTTTAAAAGTTGTCATAGTAATTTTATCATTGGCTCCTCATTTTACCGATTTTGATATTTATGCCCATACTCAACATCACATTAAGGATCCACTCTAAATTGCTTTGTAAATGAGGACACAAAGGAAGATAAAAATGGCAAATTCTTAAAAGGCAGGCAGAAAGACACAGGAAAAGCTGACTGCCTGCAAAAAGATTTCATGTACATTTCACAATAGAAAATATTTAAGCATTTCTGTTTTCTGGTCTTTAGTCATATTAGCAGTGAGTCAGACGTTGCTAACTCCTAAATGATAAAAGCAAAAGCTTTGTTGCTTGGACATTTGTTCAGGTGATACTGTCATATGGATAAAGAACTTATCTGAACAAAAACCTATGTGTGTCCTTGATGTGCCTTCTAAAGATTTTCAAAGGCCTGCCCTGAAGCCTTACTCTGACAGATGGAAACTCCAGCTGAAAGTATTGTTTAGTCAATGTGAATTCAGTCCTCCTATTATATGCGCCAAACAAAACAGGCAAATCAGTTAGGTAATCCAAAACAAAGCAAGTGGAATAATAGATTCCCCAAAGCTGTGAAACAAAAGCTGCACAAAAGAACAAGCAGGCAAACCCCACCCCCCTAAATTTCTTTTATCTCTTTTTCTTTGTTATATCCTTTTATCTTTTATCTTCTATTCAAAAGTCAGCTTGTCCTCCCATCTTGTAGCAATGAGACTTCACATTATAATAAAACAGGAATAGTTCTTACAGGCTGTTGGAATTAATACTCCAGTACAATTCCAGAAATTTTAAGTGCCACAGAATTGTCCTTTTCAATTTCCTAAGGCTTGATGAAAGCATTACAACTGTGCAAAGCATGAAAGGTGTGGTCTGATTTAATGAAGCTTCAATCAAATCACTGAAGCAGATTCATTAATCAAAGCAGGGACCTACTCAAAGCATTTTGTAATCTTTCAGGTATTTTACCAGATTTGATGATATTTCAGTTCTGAGGTTGTTATGAACAATACTCTGTAGAAGGGGCCAAATCATATCCTTATATGGGAAATGGTGAGGTAAGTCTGAATGGCATGATATGTCACAAAAAGGAGTCATTGGCTTATGAATTCCATCATGTTAAATTTGATTTCTGTCTCTTTAGATGCAAATTCAATATTGTCAATATTTTATCAGGTTTCAGCTTCTTCAATAGGGCCACAATCTTAATATAAAGGAATTTAGATCTGGCCTTGAGATGGCCAATTAAACAAACAAACAAACAAATCTCAGTTAAGAAAGAAAACTAAGAAAAATAATTTCTTAGTCCTGGAAAGAAGACCAGGAGAAAGAAATTAATTTGAGATATTTCCTCCTTAAGAACAGGCAGTCAAGGTTTTGGACAGCTTTTCTAAATTTTGCTAATATAACCTTACCATAATAAAGTAGCATGTCTAGAATCCTGCTGTATCCATTTCTTGACCTGGCCTACTTCAAAGGGCTGACACTTAGTTTTGCAACAAACATGACTCACTCTTGCGCTGATCCTGCCAATGTTCCTGGGGATCCACTTCAGCACTCTGGATATGGGCTCAAAGCTGAGTAGTTCAATTCATAACCAAACTTTACTTTGAACTCCTGAGGAGATTTAATGACTTCATAGAGTCCAGGCTGACCATGGTTGAAATATTTAGATGTTGCCCCAAACTTTCACCTTTTTAAAAAATGGTAGATGGGCAAGGCTACAAATGCCACTTTTTCTGTGCCAATCTTTTTTGTATATGTCCTGTTTATTTCTGCAGTATTGTGTTTCACTGTGTTATTTTAATAACTTGGTGTTTTTATGGAAATAAATAACAGACTATTATTATTAGGTTTATAATTCAATTCTTATTTCAAAATTCAGTACATAGAATTCCTTCCTCCATTTTTTTCCCCCAACCCCAACTAGATAAAATAAACTTAGGTCAGAGACAGTGGTCAATCTAAAGTTTTCTAGCGAGTTCCATGGATAAAGCTGGACTCCAAACTAGTATTCCTCAATCCTACACTTGCTGTTCAGTATTACCAGCACAACACAATTATGACAAAACTAAGTACAGCATATGTAGGACCAAGCTTATTGATTACTATGAAAATTGTCATAGCATGGCTGAAAACACATCAATCAGAAGCAAGGAAGGATATCAGCTTATTAATAATTATTCAATGTTTTGCCAGTCCTGACATTCCAAAGTAAGAGCTTTCTTTTTAAATGGTTTGTAGACTATACTGAATTTAATTTGCATATAATTGTGCTGTATTTGCATAGCACAATTTTAGCACAATTGAAGACTGTTGCCTATCTTTTTCTCATGAATATTTTCCTTGCAATAAAGGAGATGCTGAGAGATTATTTCAAGATTTTATTTCAATGAACCCCTTGAAAACATGTAGCTCAACATGGCAGTTATTTTCCTCTAAGATTTGATATTTTTACCATTTTATCCCATTCTAACAAAAATCCCCAAAGAGCTACAAGTGTTTTGATGTTTCTTTTAGATAACCTATAATAAACTTTGAAAATAATTCAAATCCAGCATGGCCTTGAATTTAATCATGCTCTTTGGATCTTGAATATTCAGCTTGAATTAAATCATGGTTTATCTTTATACGTCTAATAAGTGTTGACATCACATAGGAGCACATTTAGTGCTCCTTATACAAAGCCTGGTTCTGTCTTAAAGATTATCAACTATCACAAGAAGAATTTGCTGAATAGGAACATGGGAACTTCTATTATAGACCTGTCACCTGGCTGTGTCACAAGGAAAGGTGTTTGAAGATAGAAATCTATTTCTAGAGAAGACACATCAAAGGCTCCACTAAAAAGAGTTTAAAATAATGGACATTAATCAAGTCAGCTCAATAATATTTAATAAACACCTTGTGCCTATTTCTTTTTCTCATTAATTATTTAAAATAAGCAATAAATGGGGACATATTTCATTCAATATTCATTGATCTGCCATGAGCAATCAGAACAAATGATTGTAACTTTTGGTTGACCCTGTTTATGTAATTTTTATGCTGTAGACATTTCTCATTCATGTTTCAGGTCAAACCTCCATTATGTTAATTATATTGTACTTCTAAAAATGACACATAACTGTATTCATTTCAGTATTGTTAATCAGAATGCTTTATGCTTGTTATGCTTTACCAGAAGTTATATGCCAGCTTGATGCTTTGAATTACAAAAAAATGTTCCATATCAATTGTGGCTTTTTCCATCTTAAAATCAGAGTTTTACAAGTAATCCACATAGACTAGTCTCCAACTGTATTCCTCATTTGCAATAAGTATCATATCCATTTATTATAACACCTATCTTGGTACATCAAGATATAGATTTTTTGCTATGCTCAGGGTCACAACAACATTTAAGAGTATGCTATGAATGGCACTCCATAAGTAAATAAATAAATTGATGAATAGAATTCCTTTTTTAACTTTAAGGAAGAACAAATTAGACATTTGTAAAAGGTGGAAGAAGGGGCAAGAAAAGACTGAAGAGGCTTGAAAAATGATGCAGAATGAAGAGAAATGATGATGATGAAGTTAAGAAAGGAGAGCTGAAGAACAAAGCTGGTGAGAAAAAGAGAAAACTGAGAATAATAAGGGAAGGAAAAGCAGAGCACAAGAGCTAACAAGAGGTGACAGAGCAGACAGGAGAGAGGTGTTTTGACACTGATAAGCAAAATTTGATTACTGCTATTCCTCATTCAGGCTTCAGCAGCAGGTTGCAGACTGACTAAAATGCATTCCATTTCCATTCAACAAACTATATGACCTCTGCTTCCTTCTCCAGCAACAAATATATTCTGCTTAATAAAGTAGAGCAGAAAAGGGCAGAAAAAGAAAACATACATGTTAGTAAGTCTAGCAAATAAATAGCAGAAAAATGCAAAGGACAACTGACTAAAACATGTCCAAGATAGTGATCTCTGGTGGGTTTAGAGAACTGGAAGATGAGGGAATAGCCATCTTACATGCTAGAATAAGTAACTGGAATTGCATACTTCCTGTTTTAATCATGTTCAGAAAATGCTTGTCAGCTAATTTTAAGCCATAATTGAACGTTTGGATTGACAGTTATGAAAATACCAGATGATTTTTCTTCACATCTTAATGAAATAAGTTTTAAATACAAGTTTAATTGTAGTTTAATGCAAGTTTATTATTAAAGTTTAACAATTCTTCTGTTGTTGTTAGAATAAGCAGCAAAAAAGTAATTAGTACTTTATTTTGGAAAACTAAAAAATGAGCAAAGGGTCCAGATGGATATGAAATAAGATTTTAGATTCTATTATAAGAATACTTCCCATTAAAAAATGCTGTTTTTTTTAAAATTCTTTTAAATCATCATGGCAAAAGGAAGGAAATAGAAGAAATTAAAGGTAACAATAAAAGAAGAACATTTAACTTTGATTTAAGAATATAAAATGAAGCAAAATATTTTAATTACCCATATTGAGAGATACTTTTGAGCAAAAATCAAGACATTTATTTCACGAGGGTGTACCTATAGAGGTAGGCTGTGTTTAAAAGATGACATGGAAGAGGCACAAGTTTTACCAGACAAGACACAGAGTGATCTGAAGGTGGATTTAAAATTCTACACACTGAGTATCACTACAAGAATGATATGAAAAAAGATGGTACACTGAATATTCAAAAGAAACCAGCTGATTTCTTAATAAACAAATAACAAAGAGAATGATAATTTTCCTACATTGGATTTACAAAAGAAGCTTGTTAAAGCTTTGAAGAATTTTGTGAGAAGGGACAAAGAAAAAATGAAAAGAAATAAAAATCTAGAACATTATTTGAAGGGATGAAAGATAAAGATCGTTTAAGAAAGGATTATAAAGTTGGATTATTTGATAAAGGTTTAAATAGGTTTGTTGTTATCTCTGGAAATTAATGGATTTTTGCTAATGAAGACTGAAATGAGGTTTTGGATTTGTTCACAGATAAGAGATTGAATGTGGGAAGAAGAGATCATTTCTTGCATTTCAAGAGAAAGAGATATGTTACTAAAACTAACTATACTTGAGACATCTTTTTCATATCTTTTTTCTTTTTCTTTATTATATTCTTATTTTTCTTTCTTTACTTTTTTTCTATTTTATCTTCTGCCACCTTCTTTTTTATTTTTTATTTTATTCTGTTAAATAAAAAATGTTAGAGGTGGGATATGTAGGAGAAAAGACAGTTTTGAAATTGTTATAGTTTCAGATTAGAAATAATTACAATGTTAGTCGTAGCTCTTTGGAAAGAGACATTGAGGCTTCTTCATAGAAGTTGTCTTTGTAAGAACTGTGGAGTGTGTTTTTCTGTTTTCTTGTTTTCCTTCTAATAGTCAAACTCTTGCTAATGGACAACATTTTATTTATTTATTTTATAAGTTTATACATAGTTAGGAATATATGAAATGGGTACATATAAGAAAAATAAAAGAAACAATAGGACAGGGACGGTAGGCATGTTGGTATGCTTATGCACACCCCCTACAGACCTCTTAGGAAAGGGGTGAAGTCAATAATAGAAAGTCTAAGATTAAAGTTTTTGGGGTTTGGGGAAGAAACCACAGAGTCAGGTAGAGTATTCCAGACATTGACTACTCTGTTGCTGAAGTCGTATTTCCTGCAATCAAGTTTGGTGCAGTTAACCTTGAGTTTGTATCTATTATGTGCTCTTGTGTTGTTACGGTTGAAGCTGAAGTATCCATTGACAGGTAAGTCATTGCAATGTATGATTTTATATGCCATACTTAGATCAGACCGAAGACGGCGTAATTCAAGGTTTTCTAGGTCTAGAATTTCAAGTCTGGTGGCATAAGGGATTCTACGAGTAGAGGAGTGGAGAACTCTTCTTGTGAAATATTTCTGGACTTTCTCAACTATGTTAATATCAGATATGTAATGTGGGTTCCAGACTGATGAGCTGTATTCGAGTATTGGTCTAGCAAATGTTTTGTATGCTCTAGTTAATAGTGTGATATTACCAGAGAAAAAGCTACGTAGGATTAGGTTAACAACTCTTAATGTCTTTTTGTCTATGTAGTTACAGTGGACTCTAGCCCTTAGATCATTAGAGATGAGTATTCCAAGGTCCTTTACAGAGCTTGGTTCATCAACACAGTCTTGACTATTTAGCTTGTATTTTATTGTCTGATTTTTTTTTGCCAATATGTAAGACAGAGCATTTATTTGTTGAGATTTGAAGTTGCCATTTGTTTGACCATTCTGATAAATAGTCAAGATCTTTTTGAAGGGTAGCAGTATTGTCTGTGGTATTGAACAGCTTTACATTATCAGTGAAGAGAACGCAGTTGCTCTTGATATGATCACAGAGGTCATTTATCTAGAGTATGAAGAGAGTTGGTCCTAGAACACTGCCTTGGGGGACACCACTATTGACAGGTACAGAATTTGATAGGATGTTTCCAATTTTGACCATTTGTTGTCTGTTTGACAGGAATGCTTCTATTCAGTTATGCAGTTGTCCAGACATACCATAAGATTTTAGTTTTAGGAATAGTTTGTCATGTACCACTGAATCAAAGGCTTTACAGAAGTCTATTTAGATTGCGTCTATTGTTTTGCCCTGATTGAGTTGTGTAGTCCATATGTTTTTGCAGTGTTAGAGTTGCAGATTACAGGATAGTTTTTTTTTTCTGAACACTGTTAATCAAAATTAAATATCTTTGTCATTTTTGTATACATGGTTATTATTAACAAGTTATTAATTAAGTCATTTCCCTTCACTCCAGCCCTAGATGAATTTACATTTAAGAAATCCCATATTCAGGATTTCTGGAAATTATAACAGATTGAAGACAGACATTATGCAGACTACATGATTTTTCTGACATACATTTGTGACTATTAATTTGAGAACTGAGAGGCGAAAAAACAAATACATTTTTTTAGTGTGTGTGCATGTGTGTGTGTGTGTGTGTGTGGATGGAGATGAGAGACAGTAAATTAAAAGGGGCCCAGGAGTTGATAGGAAGTAGTTGATATTGAAGGAAGAAGGAGAAAATTGCTAATAAGCAAAGATGAACATAGACAGTCTCAGAATGCTAAAAAGTATAAGTTCTGAATATTTCAAAGAATCAAAGAGTGAGACAAAATGATGATTGATCTAGTCTCCACAGATTTCCAGAGGAAGAACAAGTTCCGAAGAGACAAGAAACTCATGGTAGCGGTGGCTGAGAATGGTTACAAACGAAATTAATTTAAGGGGAATTTAGCAATAGCTAAAAAAAATAGCAACAGCTTATTTTTAAACAGGTGCAGAAGCATTATCATTGATGGCAATGAAATAAGCCAGAATGGTGAAAAAATATAAAAAAAATGTAAATTTCCCAGTGTTAAGAATACCATATTTCAGCTTCAAGGCTCTGATGACCAGTAACAAGAGTTGGTATTTTATATTTTCTTATCCCTCTAGTGGTGTTGGCTTGCAATTCAGATATTGTACTGTGGACAGCATAACACTGATATTTGAATAGATTCACGAAACGATACTAAAGTTTTATCTTGAAACCAATGCAATGACCACTAGAAACATAGTTTGGACTTGTAATGGACATGTGTCAGACTAATGTTTCCTGAGATAGGTGCATGGAAATTTTGTTAAATATGCTTATGTGGATATTGGAAAACAATATTCTCATATAGTTGTATAACTAATTTTAAAAAACACTTAAAGACATTCAGTGTGTAAGGCTTATTATGGAAATAATCTGTGCATAAGATAGCAGGTGCTACAATTCTTCTGCCTCAATGTGGGAAACACAGCCAGATTTCTTCAAGAAAAATGTTCTGAGCCAGAAAAACAGAATCTATAATGAGGTGAATGAATGTAGAGGCCATATATACAGTATATACATGTGTATGTTGCACACTAAAACACACACAAATGTTTGTAAAGAGTACAAAATGAATACCAAATTTAATTGGAAAGTTGCAGCCAAAAACCTATGTGGATTTTCATGTCTGTGATTGTGAATTTAGAACATTGAGCATGTTCATGAACTAGCAACTGAATGCATGTTATATACAGATAGTTCTTGACTTACAACAATTCACTTGGTGACTGTTCAAAGTTACATCACTGAAAAAGTGACTTATAACCATTTCTCACACTTATGACCGTTGCAGCAGCTCCATGGTCTTGTGATCAAAATTCAGATGCTTGGAAATGGATTCATATTTATGACAATTGTAGAGTCCCAGAATCATATGATCTTCTTTTGCGACCTTCTCACAAGCAAAGTCAATGCAGAAGTCAGATTTATTTAGCAAACGTGCTACTAACTTAACAATCGCGGTGATTCATTTAACAATTGTGGCAAGACATGTCATAAAATGGGGCAAAATTCACTTAATACATGTCTTACTTAGCAACAGAAATTTTGGGTTCTAGTATGGTTGTAAACTGAGGACTAACTGTACGTATCACCCAGTTACAGACTGGTTAATGCATCTGAATTTAAGTTCAAATAATGGTTTTGGAAGTACAAATGAGGTTACCCATGAACTAAAAAACAAAAGTCTCTTCTACTTGTACTTTCCAATAGAGTCCTTAAAATAACGTGGTGGGGTTTTATTTTTTTTGGGGGGGGGAGGTGTTTTTGTTGTTTTGGATTCATTTCTCACTTGAATCTTTTGCAATCATACTACCCGGAGCAACTTAGCAGTTGTGAGATATAAAATTGAATTTATAGCCCTTTCTTGTATCTTTCTGTTATGCTGAACACCTCCTTAGCTGAACGTTATCAGTGTGAAAACAAAGCTAGCACAAGCTTGTCAGTAAATAGTTCCAATATGAAGAACTTGGTATTTTTGCCATGCACACACTATTCTTCTTGAGTCTATAATTGGAGTTTGTGTCAGTTGAAGATATTGTTTGCTGAAGAGAAAGAGTTTTAGCTGTTGCTGCACTAACTTTTCTTATGAAGAAACCATAAACATTTATTTGGATAAGACCAAATGAAATACATCGCTAAAGGACATGAAATTGCTTTATTTATTTTCAAACACAATTAAGTAAAGAATTAAGGATTGTTTTCTTGAGCCTCAAATGGTGTTCCTCTGGAAATATTTGAGAGATTTTTCCACGCCCAAAGATACAGCTCCACAAAGGTGGACTAAATCTGAGGATAGTGTTTGTTATAATTAATTCACTGTACCAGTGGTGGGAGTCAAAATTTTTTACTACTGGTTCTCTGGGCATGGCTTGGTGGGTGTGACAGGGGAAGGTTACTGCAAAATCCCATTCTTTCCCCACCCCACTAACCTGCTTTCCAGCTCTGTTCTCTTGTGCAGGGCAACAAAAGAAGACCCAGCCAATCAGCTGGGACTTGGGAGGCAGAGAATAGATGGGGACAGGGACAGTGAGAGGTGGTATTTGCCAGTTCTCCAAACTATTCAAAATTTCTGCTACCGGTTCTCCAGACCTGGTCAGAACCTGCTGAATACCACCTCTGCTCTATACTAATTAAATGAGATGAACAAGCTATACAATATAATTTATTTTTATTTTTACACATCACACAAATTAGGATCTGGACTATAAAAATCTTATTGATAAAGCAAAACCTTAGAATTTTCTGTTTCTGTTTGCAGCCATTTAGCCATCATTCCTTGGCCTGGATACCATAAGTCTAATTAATAAAACTGCATGATACAACCAAGGCTAAGCCATATGTTGGAAATGCTCAAAAGAATGGATGACTGAGTACCATACATTTTTGCTAATCTGGCCGGTGGTAGATGCCACCTATAAAATATAAAATATGTGGTGGGCCTACAAAAAAATACAGGTGTTCTGGAATAAAATTTGATTATGGTTAGAGGAAATGTTGGGACTAAAAATTAGCTATATACCAGAGACATTTTTATTAGAAATAATAAAAAAGAACCTTAGTAAAGCAGACACTTAATTATACATGTAATTACAGCAGCAAGAATACTCTTTGCTCAAACTTGAAAAACAAAAGAAATTCCAAATGATGACACTATAATAGAAAAGATTTTTCAATGCACTAAACTAGATAGTTTAATACTAGAATTGAAAGATCAAGATAAATTAGAATATTATAAAGTATGGAACAAATTCTACAAATGGAGGGACATGAAAGGAAGTTCATAAAATTGAAATTACAATTTAAAGTGATATAGAAATGAAATATAAGAATAAAATCTATAATGGTCTAAATGTATAGATGTATATATATGTATATAAATGTTTGTATTCTCTTATGATCTTTTATAAGGTAAAATGTAAGGACTGAAATGTATGTTAAACAAAGTCCACCACATTCAATATTTTTAATGTTTATTTTCAACCATTTTTTTTTAAAAAATGGGATGGCTAGGGCTATATTTTTAATTTATTTTCGTGAATGTAGTTTATATCTCTGTGTTTGTTTATGTCTCTGTGTTTGTTTTCTAAAATCCATGAACAGAATATTAGTATGCTCATATTATTCAGACTCATGAAAATGCTTAAAAAGCATAGCCTATAAATTTATATAATGTCATTACTATGCAGGTCTGAATATAAAACTGAAAGTTTGAACCTCTTGGGAGTGATTTGTATTCCCAAAGGTAACTCAGGAATACTTCCAGCAATAAAGTAAAACCAATCATTAAAAAAAAAAGAAAATTAATAACAAAATCCCCCTCTTGCAAAGCTATCAAGTATGTTGTGTATATGACAAAAGTTCATTAATTGAAAGTTTATAAACATAATATATATAATAAGTTTATGACAAAAGTTCATTAATTGAAAGGGAATTGTGTTTCAGAAAAGCTTGGGAGAGTCGATAAGAAGATGATGAAACTAGCTTTAGGATTAAATATTAAACTTTTGTTTTTCTCAAAAAGTAATAATCTTAGGTAAATCCAAAACCAGGACAGTTTCAAATTTCTTTCCCTTAGTATTTTTTCTTTTAATTAAAATTTAGGACACCGGTGGAAAGCCTTTGGCAGTGTGCCAAATTTAGATTCAAGCTCAAATACCTTGAATATATCCAAAACAACATTGAATTTTATAAATAACAGTGCACTACATCTGCAGCTGAATGAATTTATCCCAGAGCGGATTAGGAGAAATCAAGACATATTTTCTGCCATTGAGATACAGTGATTAAATCTAAACCACCTATTCTGATACATGTCCTTCATGAAGCTTTGGGTCTCTACTAAGGAAAATGAAGGTACAGTAGCTTCACAAAAAATGAGGCAAGGTGTTCTGTCCTCCTCCACATTAATCTGTGCAGCTCAACATGCAGCTAAACCCACAGATCCTCCAATAAAACAAACTGTTTATGTAGATCTGAATGCCTTATTGAAAGAACAGAATATGGTAAAACTGGGGGACATATGGATACATACAATGAGAACCAACTACAAGAAAAGTGATATTGGGTTACTGCTGAACATAACAATTAATAAATACAAGCAATTTAAATCTCATCAGTTATGCTCTGTGTGTGGGATATGGGTTTGTCCTTGGATGACCATGTGCCATAGATTAAGATGGATTCTTCTTGTGGTTCTGTATTATCTAAATGCTAAAGTAAATGGAATCTGGTTTCCCAGTTTGAGATTGTGGGCTGATGGGAAAGAGGTTGGGTACAATATAATTGGTATTTTTCCCTCCAGCCACTAGATGAGGCTAGAGAGCAATAACAGTATATAAAAGTTATATGCTGGGGCATGAGAAGTTATTGAAGTGCTATGGTAGGAGAGAAATGAGATATACAATCCAGTGGTTAAGAAATTTGTATTCAAATTAAAGTGATTCTTATATTTCATATCACCATTGGTTCCTCAAATTATAGCATGAGGGCAGGACATGAGATAATCTTGAAAAACAAGAATCCTTTGTCATTACATCAAAGTAAAAGTAAAATACCTGTATATGTTTTTGTTGCTGTGAATCTTACTGTAAAATACAGGAAATGAACAGAATGACAGTGGTTGATTATAAAGCTAAATGTTGGTAGGAGTTACCTAAATGAATCTCCATCATCAGCTTTTTCTTCTTTTTCCAGCATAGCAGCAAAGAAAATAGTTTTTTTTCTTCCATTTACAGTTAACCTCATTATCTCCCAAACATAATTAATCTTAACTACAAAGCAGATTTAATTTAAAAAACCATTGGTCTTAAACATGGTCAGTTTCAAGAAATGAATAAGGAATATTAAACTGTGATTAAACATTATGCAAGCGTTATGATAGCTTAGCGGTAGTGAAGGTAGGTTAATTATAAAAATACATCATAATTCATTTTCATGTTCAACCAAAGCTCATTTTGCATATGGATATGGAAATCCTGAACATTTATGTAATTTGTTATTGTTACTAGACATGCTAAACTTTCCCACAATGTCCAAAGGCAGCATAATCTCTCACCAGTCTGTCTTTCTATATAAGCATCTGTTTGGCATGTCATTGATAAATAAATAAATATTCATACTTCTGATAAGTCATAGTTTATTTAATATGGATTTTGGATAAAACTCAATGTCACAAAATGCAGTTTTATTTAATGACTCCTAATGGCTTTACACTTTGCATTCAATCAAAGTCAAAAAGTGTGGTTCAAATGCATGTTCATTTGACACATGGTGCTAAATACAGTTGGTTCCTAGATATTCTCAACCATGTTTGTGTCACAGAAATTGGTTGGAAATTTCAGGGGGGGCGGAGCTGGCGTCACGACGATACGGCATGTAATCTTAAAGATCTGAGATCGCTGCTGATATCTTTGCTCCTGGGCGGTCCAAATGGATCTAAACCGTCCGGAAGAGATGGTGAATGTAAAGAGTGCATCCTGTTGATCTCAGGGATACTGCAAAGTCCCTGTTAGATCCAGGAGAAGCTCTTTTTTCTAGCGGCAAAGAGACAGCAATTAAAGTTTCTGAAGTTGGGACAGCTCTGAAACGAAAGAGAACAGAAAGAGAAAGCGTAACAGTTTGGTGAGAATTTTCTTTTTACTTTAAGATTTAAAAGGACACCCTAAGGAAAAGAAAGAATCTGTAAAATCTTAGACAGAAATGATTAAGCAGTGATTTTAAATGGGAAGTCAAATTATTATTTTTCTTTTTTTGCTGGAATCTTCATATATGATTTTTTTATTTTGAATTGGACTGGTCTTTTTTTTCTACCTTATTTTTTCTTTTTTGTCTCTTCTCCTTTTTGTTTTTATAATATTTTAGGCTAGAGATTCCCTTTTAGCTTTTTTTTTTCTAAACCCTTTTCCCTTTTTAATTAATTTTTATAATAATTTGTTTGGAAAAGGAGGGGGAAAGTAAAAACAGAGGAAATTTTGTAACACTGCCAACTAGAGCCTTAGAAATATTCTTTCTCTTTTTTTCTCTTTTGACCAGACAAAGCTGAGAAAGAATTCAGACTTCTTTTCAAGGACTTTGAGCCTGTCTGATAAGATAGAGGGAAGAGCATGGGAGAGTATTATTGCAGGTGCTCTTCTGGGTTTCTATCAGTAGTTGGAGTCTAGTGTTGAAGTATACAGAAGAAAGATGATAAGACTCTAGAGAAGAGAGATATGAAACTCAACAAAAGCCTTGGATAACTGAATAGGTGCAGTGTGTTCTTTTTCTCTTTTTTAAGCTGGGCTATTCCTTACTTTAACAAACCCACTCCTTATTAGTTTATTATTTGTAATAGCTATTTGGATCTTTGGCTTGTTTTTGTCTTTCTTTTTGTTTTTGAAGCCTAATTTTTCCTTTTGCATTTTATTTTAAAGGAAAAGTCTTAGTATTAATGTTTTCCTTCTTTTTTTTTAAGGGAGTAGTCTTTTTTCTTTTTTCTCTCTCCCTCCCCTGTATTTTTAAATTTACTTTCCATATTGGTTTTTTTTTGTGGCTTTCTTTTTTTTATATACCTTTTCATACCTGAGACTTTTTAATTGGATTAAGGTGTTGAAGAACCTGAAGAACTTCTTTTTTTTTCTTCTTTAGTTTTTTACTTTCTATTTTTCTGCCTCCTGCGAGATTTAACAATTTTTTCCCTTTTCTGTTTATGGTTTTTTCTTCCTTTTTTGAGTTTTTATTGCTATTTAACTAATCAATTGGGTTAAGGTATACAAGAATCTGAAGAATTTTTATTTATTTATTTGCTTCTTTTCCCCCCACTATTTTTACTTGGAATTACAATTGGTTATTTCACAAGTGGATTAAGGTCTAGAAGAACCTGAAGATTTTGAATTGTCTGAAATGAGCAGGAAACTAATAGCGGCTGGTTCTTCAACTTCTACTTCTTCCTCTTCACCATCTGGAGGACAACGCTCAATACAGACAATGTTACAACAAGAACAAGAACAGGAAAAGGTGATGCTGCAAATGATTATGCAAGGAATTCAAAATATACAAACAAGAACAGAGAATATTGAAAAGAGAACAGAGAACATTGAACAAAGAACAGGAAAAACTGATGAAAAGGTGGAGAACATCCAACAAATGAAGATGAAGTATGACCAGAGATTCCAAAAAAATGAAGAAGATGAACAAAGAGATAAGAAGATTGGAGATACTGATAGCAGATTAACTGTGGTTGAACAAGATAAAAGGGGGTTGCTGAGATGGGAGATGGACAGATCAGAATTTTATCTCAGATTCCAAAACATAGAGGAATAAAAGGGACAAAATCTAGCTGAGATGATAGAAATCTTGGCTGAAGCTCTGGAAATAACCAAAGAGAAGATGATGGATGGAATATATGAGGTTTTTAGAGTCTTCACAAGATGTGCAATGAGAAATAGTTTACCAGGAGAAATTCACATCAGATTTACAAAGAAAGCCATTAAAATGCAAATATTGCAGGTGGCAAGAGAGAAAACATTGAAATATAAAGATAAGGAGATTGTGGTCCTGAAACAAGTACCCAGAAGAGTGAGAGAGATGAGAAGAGAATACTGATTTCTGACTAAAATTCTACTTAAAAAACAGGTGAATTATAGATGGCTGATTCCAGAAGGTTTAATGTTCACATGGCAAGAACAGAGACACAGAATTGACTCAATTGAGAAAGCTGAATTATTTTATACAGAATACTTTGCAGGGAAAGAGGAGGAGACAGAAAAAGAAATGTCACTAATTGAATTCCAAGAGGACTGCCAAATAGCGACTGAAAAAGAAGAAGGTGCAGTTGGCAGAAAGGTGGAAGTTAAAGAACAACGTGAACCAAGATCTACGAGAGCTGCCAAACATACCTATAAAGTATAATCATGGAAGAGAAAAAACTGATTACAATTAACATAAATGGACTTAACTCAGCTGTTAAAAGAAGGAAAACTTTCCATAAATTAGAGAAATTAAAATTTGATATAACCTGCCTACAAGAAGTACATATTAAAAAGCAACATGAACAACTGTTGATACAGCCAAGGTTAGGGAAAATATTTACTTCTTTGACACAATGCAAGAAAAGAGGAGTGGTTTTATACATTAAAGATATTATCCCAGCGAAATTGATCCATACAGATGATGATGGAAGATTATTAATGGTGGAAATAATGGACAATAATATGAAAACACTCCTGATTGCAATCTATGCACTGAATGACAATCAGAAATTGGTTGGAAATTTCTCCACATTTCACAAGAGCAACCATGAAAATTTCTCCCAAACATCTACTATACATTACATTTGCTTTTATCAAACTGAATGATAATGCTTTCAAAAGGTACAGGTGGATTTCTATGTCCTTCACTTTGTTAAAAACCTCTACATAGTTAACACTATCATAACAATTTACTCATTAATTCTGTTCCCAGCAGATTTTAAAATTGGCTGTTCTGCATGGATAACTATAACTTCTAGTGATAGCTAAAACTGGAATTTGAAACATCTGGTTATTTGTTGCCAGATTTTCAGAGATTGCCTAGACAACTCACTGAATTATTTTTCTGGGCAAAGTTTTTCAGAATGTCTTTAGCCCTTCCTAGGGCTAAAAGAAAATGACTGACCCAAAGTAACCATCTGGCTTTGTGCCAAGGCAGGACTAGAAAGCATAGTCTAGCCTGATTCCTGAACCGCTACACCAAACTGCTCTTGACATTTCAAACTAATAAGAATTTATTTCTAATTTGAAATGATGACCACTCCAAATTCACATGGCATAATTAACTATAAAGAGGCCACCATCTATTTGAAGAACCAATCTGATTGAGGAGAAAATGGGAGGCATTTGTATCCACACTAATGAACCGGAGTTATATGGTTATGTGAATATGCCAATATTATACAATTAGGATTCAAGTGATCAAAATATGACCTGACCCAATTAATAATGTGTTCTTTCTATGTAACATATTTTTGCCCCTTGACAAAAATATTTGTAGCCCAAATTAAGGCAAAATAGCTATTGCATCTCTTCAGGTACTACAGAAACTTTACAATTGTTTGCCAATCTTTGAAATTCGTAAGTATGACATGAATTCTGCATGACAGGAAATTGGCAGGAAATCTATAAGTGGCTGAACTGTTGACAGCTGCTCAGCAAGGTTTAGTCTAGTGGTTGATGAACTCTGGATGGCACATGAAGACTTACATTCCACACAAGATGGCAGTTTTTGGAATTATATTGAACAGTTTTGTGAACAGCTTTCTGAATTCCACTGGTTGCTATGGTAAGTTCATATATTACACAAACAATTCTTATCAGAAGGAAATCATTTCTGCTGATTTATGAAAGTACTTTACAGCTGTGTCTGTGGTTTTATAATACTGGAGTGAAAAATTCATTAATCAATCTCACTTGATAGGTATATATGTGTGGAGTGGAGTCGTTTCTAATTAGGCTATGTCTATGGCTAGTTTTATTGTTGACCTTTTTACTTTATTTATCATATGGCAATGTTACATTAGCCAGAAAACTACAATGCTAATACAGAGTAGTTGTTTCTTTGCTATCTCTGTGTCATGCCTCTGGTGGAGAGTGACTCTGAGGGAGAGGAGGAACAGCTGACCGGGAGTGGAAGTGTGGATCTGGAGATTGTAGAGGAGGCTGGGGAAGGGCAGAGGCCGGCTGAGCAGTCAGAGGAGGACCCAGGCCCATTCCCTATCCATCCTAGGGCACGCAGGGAGGAGAGGATAAGGGAGAGAAGTGGTCTCCTCTGGAGGAGGGGGTCTTGATCCTCTTCATGGGCTGCAGCTGTGACAACTGAATAAGAGTATGGACCTGCGTACTAGCGAACGCTGGAAACAAAGCGTGTAAATATCTCTAGTTTATAGTTCCTCTCTGAGTTTGGCATCCATCCATCCATCCATCCATCCATCCATCCATCCATCCATCCATCCATCCATGTATCCAAAAGGTCTGCCTGCCTGCCTGCCTGCCTGCCTACTTACCTACCTGCCTGCCTGCCTGTTTGTCTTTCTGTCTACATACATACCTACCTATCTATCTACCAATATAGATCTATCTATCTATCTATCTATCTATCTATCTATCTATCTATCTATCTATCATCTACCTACCTACCTACCTACTTACCTACCTGTCTCTCTCTGTCTCTCTATCCATCCATCCATCTGTTTGAAGCGTCGGCCCTACAGGCACATTGGGAAAGTAGAGCAAAGCCAGTCTGGGAGGGAGGGAGGGAGGGAGGGAGGGATAGATAGATAGATAGATAGATAGATAGATAGATAGATAGATAGATAGATAGATACCTGATGCATCAGTTTGAAATGAGGCCTAGTTTAGACTGAGGCCCTCTTCCACATTGAAACATCTTTGCCAGCACATTGAAATATCTTTGGCTTTTATTAAAGGTTTTGTGAACGAAACATGGTCAAGACTATCAGGAAGCTCTCACATTTTGTTGAGGCTTTAAACGGGATCCATTGGACCAGATCTCCACCCTAAAAAGTTACTTTTCCCCAGTGTATTACAGTGCCAATTCTGAAGAAGGCAAAACCAAAATGTACTGGTAAATTACAAGGAGAAAACACACACACACACACACACACACACACTCCCTTCCTTCTAAACCTGCTGAAGCAGGTGACTGGACTAGAATAGATATCTCATTATCATCTCATTATGGTGCTATTATAAAATAGAAGCAGTGGGGTGGAAAAGAAATCTCAAAAGCCTAGTGGTTATATCAGTGAGCTGTCATGTAGAACATCACTCGTTTGAAACCAGGTAGAATAAAAAAAAAGAACAATATCTTTTTTTTCTCTTTGGGCTACCCACATTTTCACTAAGTATTTGTTTTTTAGTCCACAGTGCACCAATTCTCTGTTCTTTTTTTTTTTTTAATCATTTCAGGTAGAAGGATTTTCCAGTGTCACTAGGAAACAGCCTTATATGCCTCACAACCTTTTTTAAAATTGCTTTCTTTATACATATCCCAGATTGCTATTTCTGATCCATAGCTACAGGCAACATTGAACATTATGAAAAGGATTGGTCATCACTTGTGCACAGCATGTCTACTGCCATCAATCCATTCTTTGCGGAGAAGAAAACTTAGATTGTCACAGGGACAAATTATTTGCGGTAACAGGATTGTTATTCCAACTGTGACATGAGAAGAAGTACTGAATTTTTTTTTTTTATGAAGGCAATCTAGAAAATATATACTGTGGCCATGGTTGAGTCAAATATTTGTATCAGGCTGTGAACTTTGTCAGAAAAATAAAACTTCTTTTTTTTTTCTTCAAAAAAAGAGAATTACATTGATAAAATGCAACACAGATTATGGAAGAGTATTAAAGCTGATATTTGTAAAGTTGAATATTATAAATAGTTCATGTTACAGACAATTCTTTCAGATATCTAGAGACTGCAAAGATCTACTGCCATTAATTTCTTATAAATATAATGGATATCCTGATTAATTGGTAATATCACAGATAAAGATACCTCTTTCTCTAGGTATTGCAGCACATTACTTGTAGAGAAATAGAATATGGGTTCTTTCATATTACAATCAGCCACCATTATACCCATCAATAATATATAAAATATATTCGTATTAAATCAGAATACAGCGTATGACTTTGCCTTTTCCCCTAATCAATTTTGCTCTATTGACTCTTTGATGTTACTGTATAATCTGCATGCTTTCAAGGAAAACTGCTTTGAAGTTATCAATTATAATATATATATAAGGTACAGTTCTTGAAACTACTGGAATAGATCACAAAATATTAGAAATGACACTTGGAATTTACTGACATGATTCACCAAAATAGGATTAATTAACTGAATGTAATTTTAATATTGAAGATTCTCACAGTTAAGAAACAGAAAGACAAGTGGAATGCAGTAGTCCACATTTAGCACTTGCATTATATAGCAACTGATTACAATCGAAATCATGATAAAAAATAACTTTGTGATCAATCCTCATATTTATGACATTCACAATTTTGTGATCAATCCTCATATTTATGACATTCACAGATTTGTAAACCAAAGGAAACCAGCCACAATTTCAGTTAATAACTGTGTCTCATAATTGGGGTCACTAAATATAGCTCTGTATATTAGAAGCTGATCAATTCCAAATTATTGTAACTTTGTTAACTGGATGAATGGGATATTTGTTTAATAACAAATATTTATATATTTCACATACCAAATAAAACTACTAGATATTAAAAAAATCTGTGATACAAAAAATGATGGAGCAATTCAAATTACAAAATAAATTCTAACACAGGAAGATACAATCATAGTGACAGAATAACTCTTATCTAGGTTATTAAGTGTGGCCCAGCTTGAAGATTATGGAATCGATAGCAATGAATTTCCTTTCCAAATTTGAAAGCAAGTCTATGTATCAGAGACTCAACACCAACCTTCAAATAGCAATTTGATCATTATCATAGAGACCATCCTTTGCCAGAATTGTATTCAGGATATAAAGCTGAAATCAAATTGGATGCTTTGGAACTGTATTCAACAAGTTGATCCTAGAGAGTTAAAACAGATGGGACACAATCAGGACCAGCAGAAAGCTCTGAGGGTTAATTCCAGTAAAGCAGCAAAACCGAATTTCGTCACTTGAAGAAGGGAAAATGTTGTGAGTTATGATTCTGATAATTGAACAGGAGGCAGAGAAAGACCCTGGAAGGAAAAGAAACAGGAGTTAATTGTGAAGTGAGGCTTCTACTGGGAAAGCAAACTAACACTTATAAATAGTTTATCAATAATTCAGAATTATTTTTAACTGAAAATCTCAGTCCCTATTATAAAGAACCAACAGATGCTATTCACAGCTTCTGGTAACTGATTAAGGATCCAGATCATGAAAACTGTGCAGTTTAATTAAAATGACAGTGTTAAAGGATGGTGCTTTGCTAAGAAATTAGGCATTATGATGATTGTCAACAAAAGCAGACTGCTTTACAAAAATAAAGTGTGATTTTGTCTTAGTTGGAAACCACTAAGTTACTACTAAGTTAAAATCTCTCTCTCTCTCTCTCTCCCCCTCCCTCCTCCCCTTCTCCTCTTTTGAACCATGTGGTAAGCCTCCAACCTCTTTCAGTACAAGATGCTGGTAGGAGGTTGCTTGCCAGCTGGAGATGAAGAAGGAAGGATGTGATAAGTGAATAGGAAGAAATAGGCTGAGAAAGCAATGCATTTCTCTAAAAATGAGCCAATTAACAAACAAATAAAACTTAGTCTTATTTTAGAATTTCATGTCACATTGTACTTTGCATATTTGTCAGGATCTCAAGGATCATTAATATCCACTGCCATAGCCAAACCTCATAGCCGACTGCAACAACGACACTATTAAAGCCAAGCTCTTTAACACATTCTTTGGCTCAGTATTTGTAAACAGCAATGGATCATGCCCAGTATTTCCTAGTCGAACCACAGACAACTACAATAATCTAGTACATATTGATTTTACAGAAGACATTGTTGAAAAAGCACTGCACAATCTAAAACCATCTCTATCTATTGGACTGGATGGAATATGTGCCTACTTCTTTAAAAAGCTATTTACTGCCATAGCCGAACCTCTAAGCATAATCTTTGAAAAATCTTTCAGGACCAGCTCCTTGCCAAAACTATGGTCTCAAGCCATGGTCATCCCCATCTTCAAAAAGGGAGACTCCAGCCTAGTTGAAAATTGCAGACCAATCTCTTTATGCTGCATCACCTGTAAAGTCATGGAATCAATTATAAACCAATCCATTATCCTCCACTTAGAGACAAACAATCTACTCTCTAATAAACAATTTGGTTTCAGAAAAAAACTATCCTGTAATTGCAACTCTTACACTGCAAAAAAATCTGGACTACACAACTCGGTTAGGGCAAAATAATAGACACAATCTATATAGACTTCTGTAAAGCCTTTGATTCAATGGTACATGACAAACTACTATTAAAACTAAAATCTTATGGTATCTCTTGAAACTGCATAACTGGATAGAAGCATTCCTGTCAAACAGACAACAAATGGTCAAAACTGGAAAAGTCCTATCAAATTCTGTACCTGTCAACAATGGTGTCCCCCAAGGCAGTGTTCTAGGACCAAGTCTTTTCATACTCTACATAAATGATCTCTTTGATTATATTAAGAGCAATTGCATTCTCTTCGCTGATGATGTAAAGCTACTCAACACCACAGACAATACTGCTACCCTTCAAAAAGACCTCGACTATGTACCAGAATGGTCAAACAAATGGCAACTTCAAATCTTAACAACTAAATGCTCTGTCTTATAGATTGGCAAAAAAAAACCCAGAAAATAAAATACAAGCTGAATAGTCAAGACCTTGTTGATGATCCAAACTCTGTCAAGGACCTTGAAGTTCTCATCTCTAATTATCTAAGTGCTAGAGCCCACTGTAACTACATAGCCAAAAAGGCATTAAGAGTAGTTAACCTAATCCTATGTAGCTTTTTCTCTGGTAATATCACACTAGTAACGAGAGCAAAAAACATTTGCTAGACCAATACTTGAATACAGCTCATCAGTCTGGAACCCGCATTACATATCTGATATTAACACAGTTGAGAAACTCCAGAAATATTTAACAAGAAGAGTTCTCCACTCCTCTACTTGAAGCAGAATACCTTAACAGATAACAGATAATCAGAGTTGGAAGGGACCTTGTAGGTCATCTAGTCCAACCCCCCCGCCCAAGTGAGAGACCCTACACCATTTCTGACAAATGGCAGTCCAATCTCTTCTTGAAAGTCTCAAGTGATGGTACTCCCACAACTTATGAGAGCACGTTGTACCACGTTGTTCAGCTTCAACCATAACAATACAAGAGCACACAATAGATACAAACTCAAGGTAAACCACACCAAACTTGATTGCAGGAAATACGGCTTCAGCAACAGAGTGGTAAATGTCTGGAATACTCTACCTGACTCTGTGATTTCTTCCCCAAACCCAAAAACTTTAACCTTGGACTGTCTACTATTGTCCTCACCCCTTTCCTAAGAGGTCTGTATGGGGCGTTCATAAGCGCACCAACGTGCCTACCGTCCCTGTCCTATTGTTTCTTTTTTATCTTTATTTCTTTTATTTTTTTTGATATGTATCCATTTCAGGTATCCATAACTATGTTTATACTTATACCTGTTATCTTATAATTGTTTGCCAAAATAAATAAATAAAATAAAAATAAATATTATTAAGTTGGTTAAATAAAGGAAGAAACTGCTAGTGTGTAGGGATTTCAGCTAATCAACCATGTTCCTTTAATAATTGTGAATTCCTCATATTTCATATTTCCCTCAAGGATTTCTAGCTAGTGGCCCACTTTAGTTGCCTTTAATAACTAAATGTTTAAGTGATGTGAAACCTGCTGTGAGCTTCCTGTAAGTTTGTGATCAGCATTTTCCATTGTCTGAATCTCTTTTGAAAATGACTCTTTCAAATCACAGGCAATAGCAAAAATAGGAAAACATGATTCTTCTATCTTGTATGGAGTTTTAGTGATAAAATTATCTCCCAACCACTGTCAAGGCAAATTGACATTTTTGAACAGCTTGTTAATTTTCCCCTACAGTTTTACTATACAACTGTCTTACAACCTATTTTTAATTTGAACAAAAAATGTGATTATACTATGAATTACAACTGCAGCATAGAACTGAGCATTCCCCAGCATGTATTTCCCTTTAAAAGAAAATGAAGCCTCCACAAAACAAATCAAAATATTTTCTATTTTGTTTAAAGCATTCATAAAATGCTTCCCACTAGGTAGAAAATGAAGACAAATGGTAGCAGCCTACAGGAAAGTAGGTAGCAGCCTTGTCAACAAAGCATTATGTCATATTGACTTTAAAAAAGAAAAGAAAACGTGCTGAGCACTTGTTGCTGATTCAAGGGTCTGGACTGCATCCTCTGGTTTTTCTTCTTATTCAGATTTCCCTTCTGTTTTCTCCCTGCTATCTCTGAAATACAATGAATAATTCTTGTCCAAAACATGTGTTTTGGTAAGAGGAGATTTTAAACCTGAAATTAATTCCAATCCCATTATGGGTTGCTTTGAGGGAATTAAAAATTCATTCCCACTGGACTTAGGATGATAATATGAATTGTTATAAGATAAATCAATTTAAAAATATGAAATATCTCACATAACATGAATGGATAATAGTATAGTCAAATGATTGATTAACAATGATAATAATGTATTTAGGAATATTTAATTGATAATATGATTATATATACAAGTAATTGTAAGTGAAGACTATGGAGAGGTTGCACAAAACAATTTGTAACCAACCAACACACCGTATGGATGTAAGTGGAAGATGTTTTGATGCTTTTATGTTGTCTTTGTGTATGTTTGTCTAAAAAATAAAATTTTGTTTATAAAAAAATAATAATAATTCCCATGTGGTCAATGGATGCAAAATATGTCAAATAAGAGTGAAATTTTCTCCCTGATGCTGAAGTCTATTTTATTTATTTGTATCCTTTTTTGTAACTCCAAATTTCAGATTTTCAAAAGAATCTTGCACACTTTTTCTCTCAATACTATTTGGAGAAGGCAAGACTGGGAAGAAATTGTTTAAAATGCTAAAGCTCAGTCAAATAGCCGTTATTGTGTAAACATTCTGACCAAATGGTTGGAACAAGGAAAACACTGGGATAATGATGTTCTTTATCAGACTATAGTCACAGAAGGCAATCTAGAAGCTACAGCTGGTACAAAATACACCAGGGATACAGAATAACACCAATATATTGGCAGCTGCATTGGCTGACAGTTAACTTCCAGGTCCAATTCAACATGCCATAAACCCCTTTTGTGGTTTGTTTATTGGTTGCTGGAAGAACTGAATTATATCTGTAAATTCGGATAAACCTTCAACCTGGCTGAATAAGCAACCACCACATTTCTCCTCAAGATGTAAAAGGGGGAAGACTATCCTAAAACGAGCCCTTTTGGTTAGAAATCCTTGGTCTAACTCTAGGCCAATTTCTCTTCTTAGGTTAGGATAGTTCCTTCTTTGTTAATATTCTGGAAATCAGTGAAAAAATACTTTTAAAAATATCTATTCCAATGCTTTTTAAAGTATTGGAATAAATACTTTTGAAAAGTATTGGAATAAAGATATTTCTTCATATGATAAGTTTTGTAGATAAAACAATGTTCCCTGAAATGACTTCATATTAAAAGATAAAATAATGTTCCCTGAAGAAGTTACAATATGAAAGAAAAGAAGTTGCTCAATTTTACTCTATTTAACAATATCAGTATTCAATATATTCATTAGCTGAAAAGGAATATGGGAAAGACCTTGGGAGAAGGATGTAGAGATGCTACCTAGGGAATGTTCAGATTAGAGTGTAAGAGTGTCTGCAATTGGATAATGCAATTGGATGGAGAAAGAGGCTCAGAAAAGGCTTCCCTAAGTTTTCAGGCTATAAAAATAGGATTGCTCTTTCAGACTTGCTCGATTCTGATAATGTAGCTTTGCAATAAAGTAGAATTCATTTATCTGGTTCTGCTTAGTGTTTGGTCTGCTGGTAAGGCTGACACTGGTTTATTGAGCTCTATTATTTGGATGAAAAATCATTAGAAAATAGTAGGATTGTAAACTAAATTTAAAAGTTGGGGTACGGGAATAAACTTTAAACCATTTTGTGTTGTTGCATGTACATTTATGAAATCATGAGGAGTTGATTCATCTTGGAAATTTTGCCATTACCATTATGTTTGACGAATATATAACAAATATTGCAGTTGTAGCACTAATTAAGATGAAGTACCAAGAGATGAAAATGATTAAGTTAATTCACATTAAAAAAAGATTGTGCCATAGACTTTGTAATATGCAAATAGATGGACCACATGTTCCCTATGTTTAAGTCAGTATTATATTTATATTTATTGTATATGCAGAAAATCTGCCTACAGCAGAACCATGGTGTATAACTGCACATACACATGCACACACATACGCAAACACATTCATGATGCCCATAAGATTTATATTCTACGCCTTTTTTCTGTTATCCTTTCAACTTAATAAACTTTAAGCTGTTCTTTTCCTAGCTTTAAATGTTGGAGTCACTTGGACCACGTTTACATAACAGTTCCACCTGGCTGGATAATTGCTGATTCCTACCTACTCAGCATTCTAAACAGCCTTGTAAACATTATAAGTCAGCCACCTCAAATGAATTGGATTCTCAGTCCAATTCAGTAAATCACTATATCTGATCCCTTCAATATAAGGTAGATATAACTGGCACAATTTCTAAGTCCATAAACCAGAAACACAGTTATTCTATGGCAATTAAGAATATCGGCAGTAGCCTACACAAATAAATGAGGTACCTATCTCTGCCAGAGCTTGATAAAACAAATATGCTTGTGCAAATGTTATTCAGAAAGTTGTAACACGGAATTCTGCAGGACAGTGCATCCCTGCCTGAATTCATAATAAAATCTCATTAAACTCAATGGGCCAAATCCATCTGTTGAAATATACTGCCTGCACAACAGCAGAACCAATGAACTTAGTGCCAAGCAGTGGTTAGACATTGTTATGGTGCAATGAAACTGCACTGGAATAGTGTGGAAAAACTGTATATGTCATGGTAAATTGATTTGAGCTTTTCTGAATGACTGTGCCTGCAAGCTAAACATCTTTGAACTATATTAGAGGTGACTAACTAAAAAATGGGTACTGTACCAGCCAGTCTCTCTAATGTCATACTAAGGACAATTTCTCCTGATGGTTTACTGTGTTAAGAGCAAAAGATATATTGCTCACATGCCAAGCTATTCTTTTACTTCTGGGTGCATTTGATTCTGTATGCCAGGAATAAATCAGCTACATGCTTTTCACTTGTTTATTCTGATAATAAGGGAAATTCAGATCTCTTAAATCAGAGTTTCTTTACACAGCACAAACATATCCATGGTGATCTCAGTTGACAAAATATTTTTCTTACAAGAAATACATTTATTACAATGATCTATATTAAATATTATTAAATGATGACTTAATGTCAGTATCCCAATACTAAAGTATCAATACAGGAAATCCATGTAATGCTGTTATAATTTTGATTATATTATAAAAATTGAAATATTTATATGTGAATAGCAAAGCAAACAACAACAAAAACCAATAGGAATCTTCATCGAAACTATTCTCTCTGGAAACCAAAGTGATCAAAGAATCAGCTTTAATTGCTGGTGACTGCTTTAAAATAGAATTTCTGGGAAATGCAGTATAATGCAGAGAAAGATTTGTTCTATTAAAACAATGGGGGAGGGAATAAACTGTAAAATTATACTACAGTAATGCAGTGTAATAAAACATGTTAAAACCTTACATTACATACATCTTTTTATCCCTTTTTTATTCTTATAGGTAAATGAAGCAGTGAACATACATAACAATAATCCTTTCTCCTTGCATTCTTTTCCTACAACAGTGGTTTGGGCTGAGAAAGCAGTTTACCAGATGTGAGAGTACAGCTGCTTCTCATCAGTTGTTAAGAAGAATGCTAGAAGAGGGAGACGTAAAGATTTTCGTTTACTTGGATGGAACTTCCTGAGCTATGTCTTTCAGCTGTCTTCAGAAGATGGGTAAGTTATCTCTAATGCACCTAGGTATGCAAAAGCCTTATCTTCAGAATTTCTTTGCATCCTCTGTTATTGATTTTGGATCCTGTGAGAATGGCATAATTAATTTTCACCCTGTGATGTCCTTAATCCCACTAGGAGCAACTAATGTAAAAACACCTGCATGCTATTTTTAGGAAGAGCCCAGAGATATAAATAATTTATTTTAAAAACTAAGTTATAAATAACATCAAAAGCTGTGATATCCAATCACTTCAATCATTCTGTTAGAATTATGTACCAAAAACCAACCAAAAGCTCTATATGAATTCTTGTAAAATCAACGCCCATGTTTGAAATCCACATTTTGACCTGATGGAATATGGAATAGAGTTTTACCAGATGAGCTAACCTAGAGAAAGTTCTAAGGGAATACACAGAGGTGCATCTTGACAGAGGTAATCAGTTCAGACTCTCATCTTTTAAACAGGGTATGTAGATAGAAGTATGTAATCCCATGGCTTCTCCCCAGTAATTTCTCTTTAGCACATTTTTTCAACCTTATCAGTTTTAAGATGTGTAGATTTCAATTTCTAGAATTCCCCAGCCAAAATACAAGACACACAGCAGAGCCTCTAAATACAGCTAGCTTTCACTTACTCTCATATTATTCAGGATGGTTAGAGCTAGACTGGGAATGTGTTATAATACTGCTTTCATGGAATAACATGATTCATGCTGCTTTTAAATACTAGCATCAAACTGGATTAATATACTATGCTTTTCATCCTAGCTTCAGCTACTATAGTACTGAAAAGAGTCTCTAGAAAGACAACTTAAAAGTTCAAGTTCTGCTGTCTAAGTCTGGGGATAGGGAGTCATCATCAATCTCTTGAAATGAAGAAATTGATGGGCCTTGTTGGGTATATGGATACACCAACCAGGTTTGGGTTGAATAAATATGTAAACCTAGGATTAAGTGTTTTGTAGCTTTAAGCACAAGAAACTGCAATGTCATTGTGGGTGCGGTTGCAGGCAGCAATATAGGTATGAAGGGAAACGTAATAGCCCTGCTTCTGGATGCACCTGGTTACTGTTCCTGGTCTGCTGCCTGCTGTGTTGGAACGTCTGTCTGCTTACTTTTGGAGGCTACTGTGCCAGATACCATTTCAACTGAACACAAGGACTGTTTGCTTGGTGAGCTGAGGATTCAGCGTTGTCCTTGAGAGAAAGGTATCGGGAGGAGAAGATTTACAAGCAGATAAGGACATTGTATTGACTGTTAATGAACTAGGTAACTGGATTGATATACTGGATACTGACATATGGACTGAATGACACTTCTTAATCTCTGTGTGTATTAAATAACTATTTTAAAACCACAAACAGTGTTTTTGTCTCCAGTGTGTGTATACTCTTGGGCCCACTCTCTCTCTCATTTGCCTGCCTGGCTTGACTGCTGCTGCATACTCTGCTAAGGGGTTTATCCCCAAACACTAACATTGGTTATGGGCCCAGCAGAGTGCACAGTCTAACTAACCAGGATATAGTAGTGAGAGCTGGTGTGAGTTGCACATTACTGTAAATACAAACTGTTTGTTAAATAGTTATTTTTCACAAGAGCAATGGCACAAGTAAATTTGCCACATCTGTCCATGATATCCAGACTAGATGGAACAAACTATGTTTCATGGTCAATGAAATGTAGTTTACTTCTACGAAGAGAAGGTTTGTGGAACATAATAACAAACCCACCAGATGTATCTAACTTAGATCCTACTGATGATGAGGATACCAGAAAGATACAGGACTATAAACAAAAGAATGAACAGGCTTTGTGCATCATAGGACTGACTCTCTCAGACCAGCAACTGATACATATTCATGGAGAGGATAGTGCTGCCAAGTGCTGGGATAATCTCAAAAAGATTTATGTTCGAGACAGTGTAGGAGCTCATATCAATCTTACACGGAAGCTGTTTAGAACACATCTTGAGATAAATGGAGACATGTTAACTCATTTAAACTGTATGAAAAGCATTTTTCAAGAATTGCAAGAAAAAGAGCTTATATTTAATGAGTTGCAACAAGTATACATAATATTGTCTTCTTTGGATCGAAGCTATGATGATTTTGTGACTGCATTGGAGGTATTGCCTAAAGACAGTTTATCAGTAACTGAGATAACCGGCAGGCTATTAGAAGAAGCCAGAAGAAGGAGTGAACGTGACCAGCTGAGGGAAGATAAGACTAAGGAAGAGAAATTATCTTCAAAGCCTGAAAGAAACCAGCTGTGTAAAGGAAAGCACCGGAAGAAGAGAATTTATCTTCAACGGCATACACAATTAAAAAGTGTTTTAATTGTGGAGGCAGAGGGCATTTGGCAAGATTCTGCAGAAAAGGAAAAAGCCAGAATGTAAAGAAGCCAAAGAAATCCTTTGAACTGGCCATGTTTGGCAATTGTGATATGAAGAATGATTTATGGGTGGTGGACAGTGGTGCATCCCACTGCATCACGAGAGATAAGACAAAGTTTATAAAAATGTCTACAAGCTCTCAACGTATATCACTCGCCAATGGTTGGCACCTCAAGGCCAAGGGTGAAGGTATTGCTTATTGTCCATGTTTGAACCAGAATATAAAAATGTTATATGTACCACAGTTAAAGATGAACTTACTTTCTGTAAGAGTATTAGATAAACTAGGATATGTAGTTACATTTAAGAATAATAAGTGCATACTGGAAAGAGATAACAAAAAGGTAACTGCAGCTTTAAATGGAGCATTATATGTCTTACATGATAGTAAGAAAGGGGAGGCACAGACTGTATTTAATAATATCAAGCCTCATGATGAATGTATCCATTTATTGCATAGACGTTTGGGGCATGTGAATTTTAAAATGCTAAAACGTACAGTGGAGTTATCTGAAGGAATAAGGTTAAAGCCCTGTGATAAGTATTTGCGTTGTAATGTCTGTTGTGAAGATAAGAGTAAAATAATGCCTGCAAATAGGCTAAATGGTTTCAAAACTAAAGAACCTTTAGAAGTAGTATTTGCAGACATTATTGGTCCAAAGAAACCCAGTATGGGGGGTGCTCGATATATACTGAGCATTATGGACCATTACTCTAGATATGAAAAGCAAAACTGAAACATATCAACATTTCTTCAACTGGTTAAAGTTTGCTGAAAGAAAAACCAAACGGCAAATTATAACTCTGGTGACAGATAATGGCACGGAATTTGTTGATAGCAAATTCCAGAGTAAATTAAAGGCAGCTGGAATAGCTCATAAGAAATCTGCACCATACAGACCACAACACAATGCATTTATTGAAAGGCGAGGCCAAACTCTGCAGGCAATGACCCGTACTATGTTAACTGATTCTGGGTTACCTGATTCTTTGTGGGGGGAGGCCACAATGTGTGCTAATCATTTATTAAATAACGTTGTTAACTCAACCACTGGTGAAATACCATTCACCATGTGGCATGGCAGGAAGCCTGATCTGAGTTACCTGCACACATTTGGTGCACCAGCATGGGTGCATATCCCTACACAACTCAGGCGTAAAGGGCAACATAGAGCTAAACAATTATTCTTCGTTGGTTACCAAGCTAACCATAGGGCATATAGATTTTGGGAGAAAGGCACATCTAAGGTGTTGTGTAGTGCTAATGCCCAATTTCTAGAGCACGTAGGATGGGATAAGTTAGAGCAGGATAACAATAACGAGGTGGTTATTGAATCATACAGAAATCCCATTAAGTATCCCTGTAACTTTAAAAATAATGTAAAGGAAGAAGTACAGGAAGAAGCACAGCCCCTAGAGGAAGAAATAGCTGAAGATGAGGAACAGGTAGTAACTCAACCAAGCCCATTAATACCCAGAAGGACTACACGATTTCTAGTACCGCCTGATAGATACCAGGCTAACACAGTGTGCCAGGAAAATAGAATCCCAAATACTGTGGATGAGATTAAAAGATATCCTTCTAAAGAGAAAGAAAATTGGTATGCAGCTATCAATAAGGAATTGAAATCATTGAAGGATATGCAAGTGTATGAAAACGTGAGATTACCTAGTAATGAAAAAAACCATTGGCTGCAAATGGATTTTTAAAATAAAAACAGATAAGGATGGAAACACAATCCATAAGGCAAGATTAGTAGCCCAAGGTTTTAGACAAAGTGCAAATGACTATGATGAAGTATTTGCACCTAGTCTGAAAGCAGCAACTTTAAGGGCAGCATTAGTGTGGGCAGCAAGCAAGCAATATATAGTTAACCATTTAGATGTGGAAACTGCTTACTTGCATGCTCCACTAAGACATACTGTGTATATGAAAAGGCCTAATGGATTTAAAGGAGACAATAATAATGATTGTTGGTTATTAAAGAAGAGCCTTTATGGTCTTAAACAATCGGGCTATGAATGGAACCAGTATATTGTGAAGGAACTGACCAATATAGGGTTTAAAGCTGGTTTAGCCGACCCATGTCTATTTAAGAGAGAAAAGAATGGGAAAATATCATTATTATTGTTGTTTACTGATGATATTGCTCTGATTACTAAGACTAATGATGAAGCAAATGAAATAATTGCATCATTAGCCAAGAAGATAAAAATCAAGCAATTAGGGGAGATAAAGAGATATCTAGGATTGAATATACTGAGAACACAGAAAGGTTTTAGGATATCTCAGGAAGATAAGATATCCAAATTGCTAATAGATTATAAGATGGAACTTTGTAAGCCTGCAAAGACTCCAATGAGTCAGGATATTTGCAAAATGGATACACAAAGTCCCAAATGTGATAAGGAACTGTATCAATCTTTGATTGATAGCTTATCATATATTAGCAATTGGTCAAGGCCAGATATTGCTTATAGTATTAATCAGCTGGCTAGACACAATAACGATCCGCTTCAATGTCACTGGATAGCATTGAAAAGAATCCTAAGATATCTTAAAGGAACATTGCACCATGCACTGTATTTAGAACCAAAAGGTGATCTCATATTGAGTGCTTATGCAAATGCTAGTTTTGCAGCAGAAAGAGATACTAGAAAGTTGACTTCAGGAACAGCCATAATGCTGGGTAAGACATTAATAGGTTGGAAGTCAATAAGACAACAGCATATAAGTTTTTGTCTACTATGGAGGCAGAATTCTCCTGTTTATCTTTATTGTGTACTGAGTTGATTATGTACAAACAAATGTTGAAGGATATGGGTATAACTGTACATTACCCTATAGTTGTACATGAAGATAATCAGGCAGCAATTCAAATGGCCACTAATATTGCAGTTAAAACGAGAAGTAAACATACAGATTTGAGGTATCTTAATGTAAGACAGTCTGTACAGAGTAAATTGATACAGCTGGAGTACTGCATGTCGGAGGACAATATAGCTGATCATTTTACTAACGCCCAAGGTGCCATTAAGCATCTAGAGAGTTGTGAAAAATATGGGTTTAGAATGTAAAGGCATTACATATTTATATCACCCAAAAGGGGAGAATGTTGGGTATATGGATACACCAACCAGGTTTGGGTTGAATAAATATGTAAACCTAGGATTAAGTGTTTTGTAGCTTTAAGCACAAGAAACTGCAATGTCATTGTGGGTGCGGTTGCAGGCAGCAATATAGGTATGAAGGGAAACGTAATAGCCCTGCTTCTGGATGCACCTGGTTACTGTTCCTGGTCTGCTGCCTGCTGTGTTGGAACGTCTGTCTGCTTACTTTTGGAGGCTACTGTGCCAGATACCATTTCAACTGAACACAAGGACTGTTTGCTTGGTGAGCTGAGGATTCAGCATTGTCCTTGAGAGAAAGGTATCGGGAGGAGAAGATTTACAAGCAGATAAGGACATTGTATTGACTGTTAATGAACTAGGTAACTGGATTGATATACTGGATACTGACATATGGACTGAATGACACTTCTTAATCTCTGTGTGTATTAAATAACTATTTTAAAACCACAAACAGTGTTTTTGTCTCCAGTGTGTGTATACTCTTGGGCCCACTCTCTCTCTCATTTGCCTGCCTGGCTTGACTGCTGCTGCATACTCTGCTAAGGGGTTTATCCCCAAACACTAACATTGGTTATGGGCCCAGCAGAGTGCACAGTCTAACTAACCAGGATATAGTAGTGAGAGCTGGTGTGAGTTGCACATTACTGTAAATACAAACTGTTTGTTAAATAGTTATTTTTCACAAGAGCAATGGCACAAGTAAATTTGCCACATCTGTCCATGATATCCAGACTAGATGGAACAAACTATGTTTCATGGTCAATGAAATGTAGTTTACTTCTACTAAGAGAAGGTTTGTGGAACATAATAACAACCCACCAGATGTATCTAACTTAGATCCTACTGATGATGAGGATACCAGAAAGATACAGGACTATAAACAAAAGAATGAACAGGCTTTGTGCATCATAGGACTGACTTCTCTCAGACCAGCAACTGATACATATTCATGGAGAGGATAGTGCTGCCAAGTGCTGGGATAATCTCAAAAGATTTATGTTCGAGACAGTGTAGGAGCTCATATCAATCTTACACGGAAGCTGTTTAGAACACATCTTGAGATAAATGGAGACATGTTAACTCATTTAAACTGTATGAAAAGCATTTTTCAAGAATTGCAAGAAAAAGAGCTTATATTTAATGAGTTGCAACAAGTATACATAATATTGTCTTCTTTGGATCGAAGCTATGATGATTTTGTGACTGCATTGGAGGTATTGCCTAAAGACAGTTTATCAGTAACTGAGATAACCGGCAGGCTATTAGAAGAAGCCAGAAGAAGGAGTGAACGTGACCAGCTGAGGGAAGATAAGACTAAGGAAGAGAAATTATCTTCAAAGCCTGAAAGAAACCAGCTGTGTAAAGGAAAGCACCCGGAAGAAGAGAATTTATCTTCAACGGCATACACAATTAAAAAGTGTTTTAATTGTGGAGGCAGAGGGCATTTGGCAAGATTCTGCAGAAAAGGAAAAAGCCAGAATGTAAAGAAGCCAAAGAAATCCTTTGAACTGGCCATGTTTGGCAATTGTGATATGAAGAATGATTTATGGGTGGTGGACAGTGGTGCATCCCACTGCATCACGAGAGATAAGACAAAGTTTATAAAAATGTCTACAAGCTCTCAACGTATATCACTCGCCAATGGTTGGCACCTCAAGGCCAAGGGTGAAGGTATTGCTTATTGTCCATGTTTGAACCAGAATATAAAAATGTTATATGTACCACAGTTAAAGATGAACTTACTTTCTGTAAGAGTATTAGATAAACTAGGATATGTAGTTACATTTAAGAATAATAAGTGCATACTGGAAAGAGATAACAAAAAGGTAACTGCAGCTTTAAATGGAGCATTATATGTCTTACATGATAGTAAGAAAGGGGAGGCACAGACTGTATTTAATAATATCAAGCCTCATGATGAATGTATCCATTTATTGCATAGACGTTTGGGGCATGTGAATTTTAAAATGCTAAAACGTACAGTGGAGTTATCTGAAGGAATAAGGTTAAAGCCCTGTGATAAGTATTTGCGTTGTAATGTCTGTTGTGAAGATAAGAGTAAAATAATGCCTGCAAATAGGCTAAATGGTTTCAAAACTAAAGAACCTTTAGAAGTAGTATTTGCAGACATTATTGGTCCAAAGAAACCCAGTATGGGGGTGCTCGATATATACTGAGCATTATGGACCATTACTCTAGATATGAAAAGCAAAACTGAAACATATCAACATTTCTTCAACTGGTTAAAGTTTGCTGAAAGAAAAACCAAACGGCAAATTATAACTCTGGTGACAGATAATGGCACGGAATTTGTTGATAGCAAATTCCAGAGTAAATTAAAGGCAGCTGGAATAGCTCATAAGAAATCTGCACCATACAGACCACAACACAATGCATTTATTGAAAGGCGAGGCCAAACTCTGCAGGCAATGACCCGTACTATGTTAACTGATTCTGGGTTACCTGATTCTTTGTGGGGGAGGCCACAATGTGTGCTAATCATTTATTAAATAACGTTGTTAACTCAACCACTGGTGAAATACCATTCACCATGTGGCATGGCAGGAAGCCTGATCTGAGTTACCTGCACACATTTGGTGCACCAGCATGGGTGCATATCCCTACACAACTCAGGCGTAAAGGGCAACATAGAGCTAAACAATTATTCTTCGTTGGTTACCAAGCTAACCATAGGGCATATAGATTTTGGGAGAAAGGCACATCTAAGGTGTTGTGTAGTGCTAATGCCCAATTTCTAGAGCACGTAGGATGGGATAAGTTAGAGCAGGATAACAATAACGAGGTGGTTATTGAATCATACAGAAATCCCATTAAGTATCCCTGTAACTTTAAAAATAATGTAAAGGAAGAAGTACAGGAAGAAGCACAGCCCCTAGAGGAAGAAATAGCTGAAGATGAGGAACAGGTAGTAACTCAACCAAGCCCATTAATACCCAGAAGGACTACACGTATTTCTAGACCGCCTGATAGATACCAGGCTAACACAGTGTGCCAGGAAAATAGAATCCCAAATACTGTGGATGAGATTAAAAGATATCCTTCTAAAGAGAAAGAAAATTGGTATGCAGCTATCAATAAGGAATTGAAATCATTGAAGGATATGCAAGTGTATGAAAACGTGAGATTACCTAGTAATGAAAAAACCATTGGCTGCAAATGGATTTTTAAAATAAAAACAGATAAGGATGGAAACACAATCCATAAGGCAAGATTAGTAGCCCAAGGTTTTAGACAAAGTGCAAATGACTATGATGAAGTATTTGCACCTAGTCTGAAAGCAGCAACTTTAAGGGCAGCATTAGTGTGGGCAGCAAGCAAGCAATATATAGTTAACCATTTAGATGTGGAAACTGCTTACTTGCATGCTCCACTAAGACATACTGTGTATATGAAAAGGCCTAATGGATTTAAAGGAGACAATAATAATGATTGTTGGTTATTAAAGAAGAGCCTTTATGGTCTTAAACAATCGGGCTATGAATGGAACCAGTATATTGTGAAGGAACTGACCAATATAGGGTTTAAAGCTGGTTTAGCCGACCCATGTCTATTTAAGAGAGAAAAGAATGGGAAAATATCATTATTATTGTTGTTTACTGATGATATTGCTCTGATTACTAAGACTAATGATGAAGCAAATGAAATAATTGCATCATTAGCCAAGAAGATAAAAATCAAGCAATTAGGGGAGATAAAGAGATATCTAGGATTGAATATACTGAGAACACAGAAAGGTTTTAGGATATCTCAGGAAGATAAGATATCCAAATTGCTAATAGATTATAAGATGGAACTTTGTAAGCCTGCAAAGACTCCAATGAGTCAGGATATTTGCAAAATGGATACACAAAGTCCCAAATGTGATAAGGAACTGTATCAATCTTTGATTGATAGCTTATCATATATTAGCAATTGGTCAAGGCCAGATATTGCTTATAGTATTAATCAGCTGGCTAGACACAATAACGATCCGCTTCAATGTCACTGGATAGCATTGAAAAGAATCCTAAGATATCTTAAGGGAACATTGCACCATGCACTGTATTTAGAACCAAAAGGTGATCTCATATTGAGTGCTTATGCAAATGCTAGTTTTGCAGCAGAAAGAGATACTAGAAAGTTGACTTCAGGAACAGCCATAATGCTGGGTAAGACATTAATAGGTTGGAAGTCAATAAGACAACAGCATATAAGTTTTTGTCTACTATGGAGGCAGAATTCTCCTGTTTATCTTTATTGTGTACTGAGTTGATTATGTACAAACAAATGTTGAAGGATATGGGTATAACTGTACATTACCCTATAGTTGTACATGAAGATAATCAGGCAGCAATTCAAATGGCCACTAATATTGCAGTTAAAACGAGAAGTAAACATACAGATTTGAGGTATCTTAATGTAAGACAGTCTGTACAGAGTAAATTGATACAGCTGGAGTACTGCATGTCGGAGGACAATATAGCTGATCATTTTACTAACGCCCAAGGTGCCATTAAGCATCTAGAGAGTTGTGAAAATATGGGTTTAGAATGTAAGGCATTACATATTTATATCACCCAAAAGGGGAGAAATGTTGGGTATATGGATACACCAACCAGGTTTGGGTTGAATAAATATGTAAACCTAGGATTAAGTGTTTTGTAGCTTTAAGCACAAGAAACTGCAATGTCATTGTGGGTGCGGTTGCAGGCAGCAATATAGGTATGAAGGGAAACGTAATAGCCCTGCTTCTGGATGCACCTGGTTACTGTTCCTGGTCTGCTGCCTGCTGTGTTGGAACGTCTGTCTGCTTACTTTTGGAGGCTACTGTGCCAGATACCATTTCAACTGAACACAAGGACTGTTTGCTTGGTGAGCTGAGGATTCAGCATTGTCCTTGAGAGAAAGGTATCGGGAGGAGAAGATTTACAAGCAGATAAGGACATTGTATTGACTGTTAATGAACTAGGTAACTGGATTGATATACTGGATACTGACATATGGACTGAATGACACTTCTTAATCTCTGTGTGTATTAAATAACTATTTTAAAACCACAAACAGTGTTTTTGTCTCCAGTGTGTGTATACTCTTGGGCCCACTCTCTCTCTCATTTGCCTGCCTGGCTTGACTGCTGCTGCATACTCTGCTAAGGGGTTTATCCCCAAACACTAACAGGCCTTCACAAAGAAGATCTGCGGCCTGACAAGAAGAGTTTAGCATAGGCTGAACAGCACAGACAGAACAGGTCTATCTCTTTTAAAAATGGAACAGGAGCATCTGGAATTGTGTTGGCATATGAGAGCTATCTGAATCTTATTGTCATCAACACAGTTTACACATTATTTGAATGGAGTTATTGCCAACTTTGCTGAATTATCCATATTACTACACAGTAGTGGGATTCATTTTTTTTTTTTACTACTGGTTCTGTGGGCGTGGTTTGGTGGGCGTGGTAGGGGAAGGATACTGTAAAATTTCCAGTGAGAGGTGGTATTTGCCGGTTCTCCAGACTACTCAAAATCTCTTCTCTGGTTCTCCAGAACTGGTCAGAACCTGCTGAATATCACCTCTGTTATTACATTAAAATACAATCCAGAATTGTTGTGAGTTCAATGATGATAAACTTGAATTGTAAACAAATAAATAAAGTAAGTAATAGATACACACATAATAAATAAAGTAATAAATAAAGTAAGTAATAGATACACACATTAGTCCAAGAGAAAAACTACCCCTAAAACTACCTTGGCATGAATGTACAGATGTGTATTGTATTAATAGAGTAGCAAAATTCGAATCACAATGAAAAAGAAATTATATATATATTTACCACCAATGAAATTACTTAGCTTACAAGGACAGCACCTTCAATAACTACTGTATTGTGTCAATATGCATAATTCTCATGTTTCATAATAAGATACATTGTGTATGGATCCATAATGACCAAGAAAAGGGGAGGAGGCATAACACAATATATATCTCTCCTCCATTTGAAGAAATGTAGATGAAGGAGAACACTTGCTACTAAAATAAGAGCAAATAGAATATGTTGTTAAATTGAGGGCTGGTTGAAAGGGGTTCTATTGATTACACTTAAGAACAGTTTCTTAACTGTTGAAAGAAAGAATGCCAATACATGAAAACAGCTTAGGAATTCTGTTATTCAAGGATGGAAATCAGTCAATAAAAAGAGAAAGGGATAATGCATAAAAAACATTTTCATCATCTGAGTTGTGCAGCTACTTCAGAAGCTATTTATAGTACAACAGTCTCATCCATAATAGGAGCAGATGACTATTGATCAATCTATCAAATAGGTCTACTCAAAGTGTCATAAGCATGCCACAGTTCTAGAACAAGAACCTGATGCACAAACAACAGACAACTTAGGATTTTAGCTCAGCTACATATTAAATTGCCCACATAACATACATATATTAAACATAATGTTAAAGGTTAAAAACACACTCAAAGGGGAAAGCGGGGGGGGGGATTTTTACAGATGAATGACAGAAAGAACGACACTGAACTTTCTATGTGAATTCCTAGTATTGAGCTATAAGAAATGGGCTGCCATCCGCTGGAAGCCACTAGATGCCAGCAAAGGGTTAATTTTTTTCTGAGTCATATTGCTGCCACCTGGCTACTACCTGTGTACAGATTTTGGTGTGCTAATCTGGTAGCTATACACCAAATAACTACAGAATTAAAGCTTTGCTTTAAAAAATATTGTTAAAAATGGCTTATATAGTCAAGGAAATAAACATTTTAATACAGGCAGTGCCAAAACATATTACAACTTTTAAGAGAAGTGAAAGAGTTCAAGAAATTGAAATGAATGCACAATTTTTCTATGAGCAGGAAATGGGAAGCTTAATTCTCCCAAGACAGATCTCTAATCCTTCCAGTTGCATATCTGATAACACATCAGAGAGTACTTAGTTGGAAGCTAAGGATTAGGGTTGTGAGCAAAAAGCAAACTTAGCTAGGAGCCGGCCACATCTGGGATCCTGTAATGAATTAAATAGACAGACAGACAGATGTGTGGCTCTGTTGAACCTGTTCCTAACAAATTATAAAGATGTGATTGTATGTGCTTCAATTTATTCATGACTCAGATGGTTCATGAAACAATAGCTTTAAGTTACAAAAAGACAGATTCCCTTTGCTGCATATTCTACTTGGATACTTGTGTTTTACAATATTGAATAGGATAAAATTCCCAAAGAGAATAAAATAATGCAATATGTGTTCCTTGATCTTCGTTGTAAATGTAGCAAACAGGCACCAGGGTAATGGGACCTGATACTGACATAAGTTTACAGCAACATTGGTTGGCTCAAAAAGGATAAAATAAAAACTGTTAAAGAGAATTTAACAGCCATTTGAATATTTTTGTGACAGCTTTGGATGTGGGAGAAGCATTTGGTTGTGTAGAGAAGGCCTTGGTTAGGAACTGGATGTCAAGGTTCTGACTGACGAACCCAACCAAGCAATCATTTTCATTTTATGATTGACACACTCATGTCTATTGCATACCATCATCTTGATAAGAAGGAATATCTGATGAATGTTGGATCAATTGTGGCATCTGATTTTATGTAGACATTAATCTGTCCCTCCCCTGACAAAGGAGGAGGAGGAGGAGGAGGAGGAGGAGAAGGAGAAGAAACAAGGAAGAAGAATAAGAAGGGGAAGTCCACTACTTGTGTATATGTCATTTGGAATATATTGTTATGTGCATTAGAAGCTGAAATGCCACTGAACTATTATGTGGGTGAACACATACAAAGAATTTGGCAGATTGCTCTTTGAAACTGATTTGGCTGACAGCACATAAAAATAAAATGGAAGAACTGTCTTATTAAATTTACCAATCCAGAGTATCCACCTTTCCTCTTCCACTTAACAGTTCTGGCCCCCAAAGGGTTAGTTTATAGAGTTTTGCTTTTCAGAAACTGTTTCCTTTGTGCTTAATAAAGTGCCAACACAATGTTTGAATACTGAAACAGTCTGATCAAACTGTTTCCTTACACATTTTCCATTGAATAAAAGTCACATGAATAAAGAGGTTAGAAATAAAAACAAAATATACAGGACCTGTTTTTTTTGTTTTGTTCTCATCACATGCTGTGAATATATATCTCATTGATATTCTTTTTATATATTTGCCCCTCTTTTTCCTTATGAACTTTGAATCCTCTGCCCTTATTTTATTGAACTCTAAAAGAAGTAGAGAACTGTGGGATTATCCTTATAATGGAATGAAGTTCTCAAATCTTTTTCAAACTTATTGCAAATATTTTCACAAGGGAAAATGTACTGAAACATAATGAGGCCCTACTGCTTTCCAGCGAAATAATTTCTATATGTCTGCCTAAAATAATTCTTGGTTGTTATTCTTGATATTCAGTGACTGGAGAAAACTTTTCCTGACTAACTATGGAAGCCCGGCTCTAATGGTTGGGCTAATGTACCAACTTAAGAGTCTCTTGGGTAACCCAGTATCATTCTATGACAGTTATAACCACCTACACAATAGAGTGAAAGGAGTTTGTCCATGTCAGCTGGTGCTTAAAGCTCCTAGTTCTGGATGCATGTTATAACTGCATGTTTTGAAGCCTTCAGAAAAGATGCCTGACTTTCTTCATGCTTGAGCATTAAAAACAAAATGCTGATGCTTTAAGAAATCTGCTCATTAAAGTTTAGCCAGTTTTCAAACAATAGCATGCTTTGTTTTTCAAACTCACATATAACTTTTTGATTAATATTAGGCTTTTTTAAGGACTATCCAATGGTGGGTAGGAAGGAAGGAAGGAAGGAAGGAAGGAAGGAAGGAAGGAAGGAAGGAAGGGAGGGAGGGAGGGAGGGAGGGAAGGAGGGAGGGAGAAAGAAAGGAAGAAAGAAAGGAAGAAAGAAAGAAGACTATTTACTCAAAGATAACATAGACTGTGGCAAATTGGAGGATGGGCTATACCAATGTTGCACTCACCATGGATGGGAAAGTTTATGGTTGGAAAGAGTATAGCACTAATGAAGCCATCCCTCAAAACCCATCCCATTACCCAAGAATGTCCTAAATTGGAACTTCCTATCTAGTCCTCCTCTGCTATGATCAATAGAGAGGAAAACAATATTTTAAAATGGAAGAAATATATATCAAAAGGAGAGAGGAGGAGGAGGAGAGGAAGAGAAGGTAATCATCACAACTTCCCAATATTGTTTAATTCATCTTGCAAACTTTTAGAAGTGACTGGTGTTCCACCACAGGCCTAGTTTCCCCCCCCCTCATCTTCCCTGCATGGAAACATGAGAATATTTAGCCATCTGCTGAATGTATGTGGAAGGACAGGCCCCCTCTTTCAGTCGCCCCCACCCCCCCAGATAATCTGAATGCATCTTTATGAGATATAGATTATTTATCATGATTGAGCTGCAGTGTCTAACCAGGCTGCTTCTGGTTAGCTACTTCTGGTTAGCTACTTCTGCTGACTGCAGGCTGCTTCTGCTGACTGCTGGCTGCCAGCAATTTGGCAGTTCAAGTCACACCAGGCTCAAGATTGACTCAGCCTTCCATCCTTCCAAGGTGGGTAAAATGAGGACCCAGATTGTTGGGGCAATATGCTAAGGTGACCAACTTGTTTACAATGAGAAGGAGGACACAAATAAATTGAGGGGGGAAAAAACAAAGCCACTTGCATGTGCACACTCTTGCATGTGGCACCCTCTTGAGCATGGCACACTCTTGAGCATGGTGCACTCTTGCACGCGGCACACTCTCTCAAAACAATTCTCCTGTGTGGAGTGCATGCATCTCATAATCGCATCTCGCCACTCTGTACCAAGACTTGACGAATTGTCATGTCAAATACAAATACGTCACATCACACACAATGGATTGGATCGGCATTGATTAAATACGGAGATTTACAGATTAGTCTTCAAATATCAAAAAGGAGGACATGTAGGAGGACACTTTTTGAGAGAGGACAGAACTTATAAAAGAAGGACTGTCCTCCCTAAAGGAGGACAGTTGGTCACCTTAAATATTCTAAGTAAACTGCTTAGAAAGGGCTGTAAAGCATAAGTCTAAGTGCTATTGCTAAGTGCTATTACTATGATCAGTTTCTATTGCATCATGTTGTATGCAAGTCTGATTCTGAAGATTTGATCCGTAAGATTATAAGTGGCTTGATATATCCCTGGGAGGCTCTAGAATAATGACTAGAGAAGCTTAAGTAGCAGCCAAGAAGAGATTTCCATAAACAGGCAGAGTATGAAATAATTGCAAAACTCAATTATATAAAGATTCCAACTAGGTAACTGCAAAGAAATGCAAAAACCTCTTTATTGTTATCTGATAGTCTTCTGGATATGTTATGCTTCAAACCAAATGCCTAATCTTTTTAAAAACAGTTTTTATTAAAATAAAATGTTACAAAAATTTAAAAAGTATAGAAACATAAAAGAAGAAGCAAAATAAAAGAGTATAAAAGGTAAAAAGTGAAGAATATTAAAAAGTAAGAAAAAGAAAAGTAGCTAAAGAAACAACTTCTCTCTTGGAGCAGTTACAAACATAGCAATTACTATTTCTACCCTCCCACATTGCATATAATTTTTTGCCCACAAACAAACCTTTTTAATCAATAAATCCCCAAGTCACCAGTTACCATTCTCAGAAAAAGTATGTAAAGGCTTCTAGTCTTTCATGAAAAGAATTATAGTTTCCCACCAATAAGTCAATTTAGCTATTTCTTTAAAATGGAGCCATTTTACAAGCCTTCCTTCTACAGTCTTCCATCTTCATGCATTTAAGAACCCCACCATAGTTACCATATATAAATCTAATTGTCCATGAACTTTTTCTAGTTGAGTGTCCTTGAAGTTTTTATAAGAAAAATTCTCGTTTTATCTACTTATTATAAATATTTTTATAAATGTTAAACAACTTGTCTAGTATCATAAAACAATGGTATATCATTTTTAAAAAGTTTTATTTTAAGTTGTAAAACAGTGTTAATTTCAGAACTTTTAACTATTTCTCTTCCATTGATCCATTTGAATATTATAATCCAGTCTTTGTTTTTTTCTCATTAATGCAATGCACCAAGGCACCAAATTATCTCCATTAATACACTCTCCCATGCTAAAATGTTTTTCAAAATTAGGAACAAATCATTGGTGAATGTCCTTAATTTATAGACTTCTTTTTAAAAATTTTATTTCAGCAATTCTTTGATCTTGGTCCCACATCCCTGTTCAAAACTTTAAGAGTCAGAATAATTAACAATGGAGAAAACGGGCATCTCTTCCTTGTTCCTTTCTGCATTTGGTCATTTGGGCTTGGTCATTTCTCTATTCACAATTATTTATGCTTTTTGAGAGATATATCAATTATTTGACCCATGTAATCATATCCACATTCCTAAATATTCTATTCCTAAATAGAATATCTTTCAGAATCTGTACCTTTCAAATTTTCAACAGGGCAGTCCAGATGAAATTGTTAAAAGCTTTCTCTGCATCAAGAAATATTAAGACAATTTGTTTCTTTTTCTGATGCTCCAAGTACTTTAATAAAAACAGTTCTAATATTAGTTCTTAGATTAACCCCACCACCACGACCACATAGATAAAATCTTGTAAATATTTTCTGCTGTTTAGCTAAAATTGTCACAAATATTTTACAGCATTCAGTAATGATATTGGCTTATTATTTAATAATTATTATTATTTAAGATTTAATCTTCAAGTCAATTCACAGTCTGGGACTGGTAAAAATGTAACAGTTCAAGTCCTAACCAAGGACCTAAGAGCTGTTTAAAGTAAAGTCTGAGTTTATAGGCAGTTTCCAAGTAAGGTGGTTTTGTAAAATCAGAATATTCAGGTCTGATAAGTTCAAAATTTCCATGTATCTAAGCAACCATTTGGGTATTGCTCCAAGGGTTCCTATTGGTACAACCTCCAATTGGTACAACCATTGATTTATTCCTCCACAATCACTCAGCTTCGATTTGCAGATTGCAGTATTTCATTATTTTTTCTAGTTGTTTCTCTTCAATTTGTGCACCACCTGGTATCAATGAACCAGAACTTTTTATTTTTTCACAATACTGATGTCAGGCATGTTGTGGGTCAGATGTCTGTCTGTTTGGATTTGAAAGTCCCACAAGATCTAGAACTGTTCATTTTCAAGAACTTTGATAATTTGTTATTCCCACTAATTTTTGCTACATTAGACTCCAAACTTCTGGCAAATCTTCCAATATTACTGACCTGTTGAATTTTTGCTTTCATGGAATTGGTCTGCAGGGCTTGTTCTTGGGCAGCCAAAATGAAGCCTTCATTTTCTTTCTTCTGCACCCCTGAATCTCAACTATCTCCATATTAGCTTTGTGCCTACCTTTCTTTCAGTGTCCTTCAGACATTGACTATGCATAGGTTTCTTTTCCCAGTTAGTAACTCGATGCTCAATTGTTTCCTCTCAATATTCTGCTTTCAATCTTTTTGTTTTCAAGATTATTCACCTCCTTCAGCAGAGGCTCTTTTGATTTTTTTAAAATGTTGTCATTGAAACTGTGTTTTTCCTCTTTCACAGTTTGTTTCACGAATAAGAATTCTCTGCCACCCTGAGATCTAGGCAACTATGATAAAAATATGACTTTTGGGGTGCAGAATATGGTCCATTGTCATTAGTTTTCTTGTCTTTCAATCCAAGTTATAAACTTTTAGCTGAGTCTAATCAATTATTCCAGCTGAGTATAGCATTACAGGAAATACCCATGTGTTAATTGCCTTTATGATAGAATAGAATAGAATAGAATAGAATAGGATAGACTAGACTAGACTAAAGTGGAGTAGAGTAGAGTAGAATAGAATAGAATTCTTTATTGGCCAAGTGTGATTGGACACACAAGGAATTTGTCTTGGTGCAAATAGTCTCAGTATACATAAAAGAAAAGATATATTTATCAAGAATCATAGGGGTACAACACTTAATGATAGTTATAGGGAACAATAAGCAATAAAATCATACTAGGAAACAGTCAATATAGAACGTAAGGATACAAGCGACAAAATTACAGTCATACAGTCACAAATGGGAGTGGGTGGGTGATAAGGAGTGATGAGAAGATTAACAGTAATAGTAGGGCAGACTTTGTAAATAGTTGGAAGTGTTGAGGGAATTATTTGTTTAGCAGAGTGATGGTGTTTTGGAAAAAACTGTTCTTGTGTCTAGTTGTTCTGGTGTGCAGCGCTCTATAGCGTTGTTTTGAGGGAAGGAGTTGAAACAATTTATGTCTGGGATGTGAGGGGTCTGTAAATATTTCCACAGCCCTCTTTTTGACTTGTGCAGTATACAGGTCCTCAATTGAAGGCAGGTTGTTTTGTTTTTTCTGCGGTCCTAATTCTCCGAAGTCTGTGTCTGTCCTGTTGGGTTGCAGAACCAAACCAGACAGTTGTAGACGTGCAGATCATAGACTCAATAATTCCTCTGTAGAACTGCATCAGCAGCTCCTTGGGCAGTTTGAGCTTTCTGAGTTGGTGCCGAAAGAACATTATTTGTTGAGCTTTTTTGATGACATGTTTGATGTTAGGTGTCCATTTTAGGTCATGTGATATAGTAGAACCTAGAAATTTGAAGGTCTCTACTGTTGATACTGTGCTGTCTAGTATTGTAAGAGATGGTAGCATGGGAGGGTTTCTTCTAAAGTCTACCACCATCTCTATGGTTTTGAGTATGTTCAGTTCCAGATTGTTCCGGTTACATCATGAGGCAAGTTGTATAATCTCCTGTCTGTATGCAGATTCGTTGTTATCTCAAATGAGACCAATCATTGTTGTGTCATCAGCAAACTTCAGTATTTTAATAGATGGATCTTTTGAGATGAAGCCATTGGTATATAGGGAGAAGAGAAGTGGTGAAAACACGCAGCCTTGGGGCGGGGGGGGGGCTGTTGTGATTGTACAGGTATTGGATGTGATTCTGCCTAGCTTCACCTGCTGCTTCCTGTCTGTTAGGAAGCTTATGATCCATTTACAAGTGTGTTCAGGTACCACTAGTTGGTTTAATTTACTTAGAAGAGTGTCTGGAATAATGGTATTGAATGCTGAACTGAAGTCTACAAAGAGGACCCTTACGTAGGTATTTGAAGATTCAAGGTGTTGTAGGATGTAATGCCGAGCCAAATTAACAGCATCATCTGTCAATCTATTTGCTTGATATGTAAACTGCATGGGATCTAACAGCAGATCCGTGATGGTTTTCAGGTGGGACAGCACTAGCCTTTCAAAGATTTTCATAACTACAGATGTTAGAGCAATTGGTCTGTAGCCATTCAGTTCCTTGATGGAGCGTTTCTTTGGCACTGGGATGATAGTAGAGCGTTTGAAGCAGGAAAGAACATAGCACATCTCTAGTGATCTGTTGAAGATTCGGGTGAAGATGGGGGCCAATTGGTCAGCACATTTCCTCCCCTTAGCTTTGACCTCAAGATTTACTGGACTTTTTTATGTATTTTGTTGAAGTAGCTTCCTTGATTTGGTTATGAAACAAGTCAGAGGTTTCCAAAACTCCTAAGTACTTGTACCCTTCTTCTGGTGTTATTGCTTTCATCAGCTCTCATTATCAGGTTTGAATCCAACATCTTTTATTATTGATCTTGGCACAGTCAGACAGATGTTCAAACTAAGTTTGGCATTTTTGTCTACCTGTTGAGTCCTTACTAAGGATGATGATGATGATGATGATGATGATGATGATGATGATGATGATGATTTGTCAATTTCCTTTCCTTTAAGTATCAGTATTATATGTACCCCTACCCAAATATCCAGTATCTTTCCATTACCTAAAATGAACTATATGCCTAATCTTGTATGGTATGATTTACATTTTAATAAACCACTTTGTGGACAAAAGAAGAAATAACCTTAAGAGTTTTTGGATCATATGATGCAAACAAAATGGGATTGTTTCATAAAAAGAGGAGCCTGGGAAGTTTTATTGTTTTGTTTTAACTATATTTATTCTATTTTCAGAGTTTATCCCTATGTGATTTTAATCTCAAAATGGTAACAAGATATCTTGACAGTCTTGATTACAGAAGATCTGATGAGTTTGCTGCAGAGGCAATATTTTCTTTCTCCTGCAGCAATAAACCTCGTTAAGGCCAAGGTATTGAGCCTTTGCCTTCTGGCACACTGCATTACTTGTACAAGGACTTAAGAGGTTACAGATTAAGGGCAGTATCAGTTGGATAAGGAAACATATGTCTTCTGTTAGCAGACTTTCTTCTGAGATAATCAGGAAAATTGCTAAATTCTATTCAGGAGCAAATGTTGTTGCATAGTCTTAAATTTGAGGCTGGAATTGATAAATGGGAATTTGTATTGATATGTATTCTGTTATTTTATCTTTTATTAATATTCCTTTGTATTTATTTTTCAATTTTGTAATAACTGTCATCATTGACCATAAATTTATATTAAACTTCACAAAAGAGATGGGGTTATTTTAAACATAGAGAAGTTTGGGAGGTGGCCGTGGTTTTGCTTTTTAAACCAAATACGTTAAAGCCCCTTTTAGGGCATGAGATATTTCCTCTCATAAAAAGGTGGTAAGCTACACTGACAGTGGTTGGCAATCAATATTATAGAGGACATCATAAGCCATGGTGTGCTGATTAGTGGGATACAAGATTGGTAGAAACAAAATAAGATCAAATTAAAGGACACCTCTATCTCATTGACCATGCCTAATTTAGCTGTGCTAAATTTAGTTTATTTTAAATTTTGGCCACAATATGTATCATAAGCCTTTATTGTCTCTTTCTGTGTGTATTGATATACTTTTTTCCAAACCTGAGCTATTGTGGGTTATTATTTTTTTTGAAGGAAGGAAGGAAAGAAGGAAGGAAGGTGACAGATAAATAATTCCAAAGATAGCCTCTAATTTAGTATTTTGAAATGGGGGGGGGAGGGGAGTAAACCATTGTGCTTGCCCAAGTCAAATTAAGATATAAACTTAAAGTTCTCCTTCTTATACTCTCTGAATGTAAAATACCATGAAGATAAACCTCACAGGGATTTGTGATCTAAACGCTGTGGTAAGATTAAAAAATATAGTGTGTCTTTAAAATCAGTATATGTGTATTCATTTATAATCAAACACATGAATAAATGTATTATACATAGGCAGAAATGTAATTACTAAATATTTTTTTAAAAAAAAACAGATTGATGTTTCTGAATAGCACTGACAAATTTATTATATGAGACAAATTGGAAATTGAAATCCTACAACCAGAAATAGTAATAATAATAATATAATAATATTCCTCTGTGAGCTCTTTGTGCTCAGAGAAGATGAGAGCTATGCCAGAGGTTCAACCATACTGGACAAATCTCATCAGAGTCAGACAAAGAGTGTCTCTCCCATAAACAATATGTTGAGATGTATATTACAGAAACCCATATCAGCTTGTTCGTCACCCAGGTCATCAAAGATTTTACTAGGCATTGAAATTTTCCAGGGCATCTGGTGAAAAATGATCTACAGGACTCAGGTCTGTTGGCTGAGCAACCAGCATCAGCAGTTGCAGAACTACTAGAAGAAAAGGTGTTTACTCACACAAATATATAGAGGTAGAAAACAATGAAATAATGATCTGTTATTACAAATCAAGCCAATGAGAGGAAGATACCTGAGAAGAATGCATCAGTTCTGGAAAGAACAACATCCACAATCAGAAAAAAACAAAACAGATGCTAATAGATGAACTCTGATTTGTAATATGGAATGAAGCATTCACAGATTGGAAGACTTGCAAAGAGAAAATAAATCAGAGTCTTGCCCAAAGTAGAGACAAACAGGGGGAATCAGAAGCCATCACAGCTACTGAATCAAAGCTTTCTAAATCAAAACTTTCAGATGGAAGTTCTTATTTCATACCTTGGTTTCCTAAAGACACAAAGTGACAATTCAGCTGGTCCTAACTGCTGGTCCTAACTGCTACTATCATTCTACTGTGTTTACCTTTTTGAAGTATTTTATTATTAAGACATTTTCTAGAACATCTTCATTAATCTTCTTCATTATTTATCAGTTAATGATACTAACTAAACTTTAGCAAACAATCCATTTTTGTATTTGAATTAAGGTTTGCCAAATCCTGCTGAACATAATTGTGATTGTATGAATGGATAGAAGGCATGATGTGAAATAGTGCCTCTAATATATTGCCTATTTTATAATAGCAGTATAGACATTAGCAGTTTATTTTGATAAAACTACATTTCAGCATTCACATTTCCTGGAGATTTTATTAAAACTAGCCTTATCTATTTAATTAAAAGCAAACTTTACCATACTGAGGCAAACAGATTAACATAATATGTTTCAACAATCTCCTGGGAAAATAAATGTATTTATCCATTCTAATTGCTGCAGTTACATTTTTGTCAAAACCAATTGGTCCTTTCAAAAAAAGTACAGATATGACAGACACAAGACAATGGTAAATAGCTCAACATTTAGTTATTCAGATGAGGCAAGTTATTTAAATGAAAATGCATTGTTATTCTAATGAAGAGAAACTGTTCAGAGAGTACGTTAATCAAGTACTGTAAAATTCTTTGTAGGGTTATATTGATTTCACAATCTAATATTATACTTTTAAAAAATCATAATAAAATTGGTGCTACATGTGTTTAAACAAGAAGGATTAGTACCTTGACTACATAATGAGACCATGTGCATAGCAAACATTGTTCAGAGCTGGTAAATAAAAGCTTAACTTAAAAATATGTTAATATATCAGCCTATGGCACTGTAATTGTTAGTCTGTGTACATGTGCAACTGGCTCTCATTACATCAAGTTTGGAAGCCTGGTTGAGCCTGGTTTGGAAATCTGTGCACACAACTGTCTGCATAAATACACCTTTCCATATTTTGCCTCTGCAAACTTGAGTCTTTCATTAGTGCAAGTTGGCTTGGACAGTGTTACTCCTTGAGTGTGCTTTCTCTGAAACTGAGCTAACTGTTCAACAGCAACATAGAACAAACTCAAATATTATTTTCATTTTGAATAATACTTCATCTTTTTAAAAATATAATAATACATTTTAAAAATATAAGAAAAAAATAAGAATATTGAGATATTGTTCATCAAAATGCTTTATTCATGAAGAAGACTGTAACTAGTATTTATCAGAATTATGTTACATATTCCCTCTTAAATGGTTTTCTTTTTAGAATAGAATAGAATAGAATAGAATAGAATAGAATAGAATAGAATAGAATAGAATAGAATTCTTTATTGGCCAAGTGTGATTGGACACACAAGGAATTTGTCTTGGTGCATATGCTCTCAGTGTACATAAAAAGAATAATAAGCAGGGGTGGGATTCAAATTTTTAAATTCAGGGGTGGGATTCAAATTTTTTAATTTAATTCGGTTCTGTAGGTGTGGCTTAGGTGGTGGGCATGGCTTAGGTGGTCATGTGACTGGGTGGACATGGCTTGGTGGTTATGTTATTGGCTGGGTGTGGCCAACTCAATATCACTCACATCAAGGCACGCATCTCCTCGCCTGGCCTCTCATGACTGTGGGGATGCTGCAGTAGTCGTAAGTGTGAAAAATGGTCATAAGTCACTTTTTTCAGTGCAATTGTAAGTCACTCCACACAAGCAAAGTACCAGCAAAAGAGGGGAAAAAACTTCAGAGAAGTTCCTGAGACAGGAAGTGTAGTCCTGCCAAGAATGTAATAAGGGTTAACGGAGAGGCAGTTTCTGTAAACAACACCAGAATGTTTCCTTTCTGCTTTCCTTACAGGATTAGGTCAGTAATTTCTTCTAACAACCGGTCTCTGAACTGTTTAGAATGTTACAACCAGTTCTAGCGAATAGGTGCAAACTGGTAGAATCCCACTGCTGATCATAAGGTACAACACTTAATGATAATCATAGGATACAATAAGCAATCAAATCATACTAGGAAACAGTCAATATAAATTGTAAGGATACAAGCAACAAAGTTACAGTCATACAGTCACAAGTGGGAGAGGATAGGTGATAAGGAGTTATGAGAAGATTGATAGTAATAGTAATGCAGACTTAGCAAATAGTTGGACAATGTTGAGGAAATTATTTGTTTAGCAGAGTGATGGCGTTTGGGGTAAAAATGTCCTTGCGTCTAGTTGTTTTGGTGTGCAGTGTCCTTTAGCGTCATTTTGAAGGTAGGAGTTGAAACAATTTTATGTCTGGGATGTGAGGGGTCTGTAAATATTTTCACAGCCCTCTTCTTGACTCGTGCAGTATACAGGTGCTCAATGGAAGGCAGGTTGTTTTGTTTTTTTCTGTATTCCTAATTACTCTCTGAAGTCTGTGTCTGTCTTGTTGGGTTGCAGAACAAAACAGACAGTTATAGAGGCGCAGATGACATACTCTACATTGAACATATGAACTTTAACTATTAAAATATTAGCTAAAATTCATGAAAAGAGTTTGACCTGGTTAGATTACTGATAACTTTGTCTTGGAAGAAAGTCATATTGTAGTCTCTCATTCCTTTAGTACTTAATTTTGAGAGATCCATGTTAAAAATAAAATTTCAGAACTTTGACCTGGATTACAGAGAAATAGAATTAAAAGTTGGCAGACTCTTTCTGGTATATCTTTCATAGTACCTCATTACCTCCTTTCCATCTTAAGAAGATGAGTACTTCCACAGTCTAGACTTAAGAGTTTGGAGACAAGATGTAATAGCATTCCACTCCAAGATCACTTGCATCCAATGAGCCAGAGCAATCAAGACATGTATCATGTATCGTTATGGTGCTCTTTTGTATCAAATCTGGAGTTCTGAATTATTGTAATAACACCTTTGCTAAGTAGTCTTTAGATTGGCTAGAAATGACAAATGCTTTCTTCTAGTCTTCAGATGATTAGGAGGTTAGAATCATTTTCCAGAAATGTCTAGAAGGATGCATTTACTGTAAGAGGGTTCTGTGTTTAACACTGAAAAGATTTATCAGATGTTTATCTGGATATATTATTCATTTTATTAACCCTAACTTTTTATTTTAGCTTTATATGATAATGTTGTATCACTTTAGTCTTTATCCTTAAATAAACTACTACCAAATGCTTAACACATGCAGACAGACAGACATGCATATATAGTTACATATCAAGTTGTAACTATCCTCCAACTGTGTTTATTTATTGAAACATTGTATGCAAACAAGGTTAATTAGACTGTGTGGTTTAGGTGTAGATATGCTGAAGATGCAGTACAAATGTTTAGTTTGATTAACAAACTTTGTGCCACCATGGAACTAGTATTGAATAATCAAGTTTTCTGTTGTGCAAAACAGCATAAGCCATTTTCATAAAATATTATTGTGCAATCATGGCTGATCAATGTGGAGAAGACAGAGTGAAGGGGCAGATTAGAACCATAATCACCCTTGATTTTTATAATTTTGTAAAGTGAGAAGCATCTAATAAGTCTCCTGCAGATGGAACCATCCATGTGCCTAGCAGTATGCACATATTTTTTGTCTCTGTGTTAATTTGTTTTGAAATCTGTCTTTGAGTATTTATTCTATATTGGTAAAGAAACACTGCCCCATCAGTGAGATTGCTTCCATTTGTTTTAAAATGCATTATATCAGTGTCAGAATAAGCTGCAGTTGACAGTTTATTTACTCAAATGCATTGCAGAGCTTGTCCTCTGCAAGCTCTTTGACCTCTAAAAACTTCCAGCATATGTTTCTCCTCTTTTTGGAAAGAGGGTTAATACATATAGGTGAGAACTGCAGCTCTCAGGAGATGACAAGCTAATCCAGTGACCTCCTAGGCATGTGACTGACACTCAGTGATGATCTTGGCTACACTTCTGGGACAGGCACTAGTTTACACATGTCTGGCCAATCCATGCTGTACTACTGCTGCAAGAAAACTTGTTATTTTCTACCATAAATGCATAAAGTGGAAAAGCAAACTATGCATGCCTACAAAAATTAGAGATAGGAAGATGTACATATTTTGGTTCGATATTTTCATCTTCTTTGTTAATAGCCCTTTCAATAAGGGAGGCAGTTTACAGATTATTGGCTATTCATCCTAAATTCAAACTTACCCTGCAATCTGTCTGTCTGTCCATCCATTAGTTCATCCCTGTCTTTATTATTTTTATAAAAAATTCAAGACAGTGAACATATCCAACACACCTTCCTCCTCCTATTTTCCCCAGAACAATAATTCTGAGAAGGGAGATGGGCTGAGGGACAGTGACTGGTCCAACATCACTCAGATGACTTTCATGTCTAAGGCAGGACTAGAATTCATGGTCTCCTGCTTTCTACCCTGGTGCCTTAATCACTAGATCAAACTGCCTATAAATAATGAGCTCATAACTTTGGAAGTGATGGGAGAATGATGAAGTAAGTGATGGAAAGGAGTGGTTTCAGACTCAACCACCTTTAACTCTAAGGTTCTGCTGCCTGCATACAGCCTAATCAATTTTGATCCCCAAAAGGGGATATGTTTTTCCTACTGCCACTCCTGTTGAATAATCTTTTTTCCTCCCTCCCTCCCCCACCTCTCTCCTGCTTTAATCTCTCTGTTTTAAAACCATTCATATGTTCCCAGCTATTACAGGACCATATATTCCAAATAGGAATAAGACTTTAGGTCAACCAAAATGTGCCATGGAGTAAGCTGGTGATATCAAGATAGATGGAGCCTTTAACTAGTCTCAAAGAAAAGGTAAGCTGTTCAGAACAACCAGTCACTCTCTTGCCCTTCTTGGAAATGTTTATTTTTTAAAAAAGAACTTTATTGGATAGGGAAATGAATCTGCAAGTTAATATTTCTCCAGAAAAGAAGCATATTCAGTCAAATAAAACCCAAAGGGGGAACTAATATTTACAAAACTAAAGATATGTATTTAATTAGATGGCAATTAGATGTTTAGGTAACTCTCATCCTAAAAAAAATTCTTTCAGTTTTTGCTTTCAGATAAGGAATACCCTTTCCCCAGCCAAAGGATGATCTCTGACTTTTGTTCATTTGTCAACACAAGTCTTGTTATAGCTCATTCCATTGAAGAATGCATCTTAGTCTAATATGCACTTTCCTGTTATTAAGATGCATATTGCCCATGGTATGAAAATGATTGATACCAATCATCATGTGTTGAATTCATTTATATTCTTAATCTCCATGAATTTGTTTAATTCTTTTTAACCTGCTTAACTAATGGGCATCACTATATCTCGTGAATGGGTATCACTATATCTCGGAACTAAATTTCATTGTTTAACCATTATTCTAAGGCACCTTTTTGTCTATCTTGGCTATCCCAACTTTCAACTTCTTTAGATGATTCGAGCAGTGCCAGAAAAAGAGGGACATTACTTCAGTCCAATTTGTCCACAAATTCTATATCATCCAGCAGATAAAATGTTGCTAAGCAATCAGAATTCTGTGAAGAGCCTGTCATTTCAATGTTTGTGATCAAAAGATACACATTATCCTTAGTCTTCAGTCACTATATAGAATAGAATAAGGTGCGAAGCCCTCATTTCGATTTTCTCCTTTGATGTATAGGATTATAACATCCGTAATGCTGGTCTTAAGTCATAACTTCACAATATTTGTTTATAGGCAGTGTGAAAAAGTATGCATGCTTACATGAATGACTTTCCAGATATAAAATTACTAATATCAGAAACAATTTCTGACATTATTTCAAAATAACCCTGGTCTACATTATATTGTCTCAATGACTCTCATTTAATAATCATTTCATACATTTCCTAAATTAAATAGTACATTTCCAACATTAAGCTTGAAAGTGGTATATCATTGGTCTAGCAGTTTGGTGTTTCTGACATGGAAGAAAAAAAATAGCCTAGATCTATGAAAAAAAATTGTAAAATTAAAAAAAAGCTTATTTCTGCGATGACCTTTTCTTTCTAGAAAAGGGAAAAAAAATATCCATTATCATGTCTTTTTATATCACTTGGAGTCTTAGAATTATTTGAGCCAAGATAAGAACATTCTGCTACTTCATGAATAAAATTTGAATGATGTAAACTGTATACTATTAATAGTATAAATATACATTTTATTATCTGTTTACTGAGCCGAAATGCAAGATGTAGTAAATAAGATATGTATTGATCATGCAGTATATATATATATATATATATATATATCCTCTCCTAACTATTCCAAAAACTGGAATAATATTTCTTTGGATTTATCCTGGGAGAGGTGACATTTTTCTAACAGTTTCTTTTGTTGGGGCTCACCATTAGCAGTGGCAATGATTGATCATGATGATTACATGCCATCAAGTTGTTATTGACCCTTAGCAACCACATAAGATTTTTTCTGAGATGATCTATCCATTTTGGCCTTTGGTCTATAATATGCCCATATCCTTAAGGACTTCCAATGTTGCATTCATCACCATTCTGAATCTATCTATTTTGCTACTGATCATTTTGCTGATGGTCATCTTCTTGTCTTTCCTTTCATCTTTCCCAGCATTAAAACCTTCTCCAAAAAAGCAGTGGTAATAAAATATTTTTATGTTGAAAATATAAAACTATTTTTTATATTTTTGTTTTCCCTCCACTAGACACAATAACAAAATGTCTATTGGGGGGATCACAAAGAAAAAAACTGCATCAACCACAGAATATGGTACACCTCTTTATCTTGGTTTTAACAACAAACAGATTTTCTTCAAAGTACAGAGTCAACAGCAGAACTGACAGCTCTGTGAAAGTGTTACATCTCACAATGGCAAGAACATTCAATGTAATATTAAGAAAGTGATATCAAATTCTATTCAGAGATCAATTAAAAATTATAATTGCAAAACTCAATGTATACCAAACCTATTAATCAAATGTCTTTTAAAACTAATATGTATGTAAACCTGGTTTGGGGATGCTGAGTTTTTCCTATCAAATTGATATTTTTTAAATCTACCTGACATAGGTACCATATTTTCTCTTTCCCTCTTTCATACACAAACACACACACACACACACACTATAGTCAGTGTGTGAGATATATAGATATATAGATAGAGATAGAGATAGAGATAGAGATAGAGATGATAGAGATAAATAAAAATAATGTATATTGCCGCCTATTCACCCATGGAAACTCAAGGTAGCTTACAGAATATAAAACCTTATTTAAAACAATAAAACTAATAAAAAGAATCAAATAAATTAATATAATAATAAAATCATAATAAAATTACCCCTACCCCCTACCCCAGTGAAAGATCACACGAGCCAGTTAATAGGCTTCATCCTGATTTGGGTTCCCCAGGCCCACTGGCAGAACCAGGTCTTCAGTGACTTCAGGAAGGGTGTTAGAGTGGTGGCCATTTTAATCTCTGGGCAAATGATGATGTTCCAGAGAGAGGGAGCCACCATGGAGAAGTGGTATATTTATATATACACTAATACTCCAATGATCTAAGTGCTAGAGCCTACTGTAACTACATAGCCAAAAAGGCATTAAGAGTTGTTAAACTAATCTTACGTAGCTTTTTCTCTGGCAATATTACACTACTAACTAGAGCATACAAAACATTTGCTAGACCAATACTCGAATACGGCTCATCAGTCTGGAACCCACATTACATGTCTGATATTAACACAGTTGAGAAAGTCCAGAAATATTTCACAAGAAGAGCTCTCCACTCCTCTACTCATTGCAGAGTACCTTATACCACCAGAGTTGAAATTCTAGACCTAGAAAACTAGGCTGCCTTCGGTCCGATCTAAGTATGGTATATAAATTCATACATTGCAATGTCCTACCTGTCAATGAATACTTCAGCTTCAACCATAACAACACAAGAGCAAACAATAGATACAAATTCAAGATTAATCGCACCAAACTTGATTGTAGGAAATACAACTTCAGCAACAGAGTGGTCAATGTCTGGAATACTCTACCTGACTCTGTGGTTTCTTCCCCAAACCCCCAAAACTTTAACCTTAGACTGTCTACTATTGATCTCACCCCTTTCCTTAGAGGTCTGTAGTGGGTGTGCATAAGCGCACCAATGTGCCTATCATTCCTGTCCTCTTGTTTCTTTTATTTTTTATTTTTCTAAAATGTATCCATGTATTCATAACTATGTTTTTACTTATACCTATTATCTTGTAAGCAATTGACAAAAATAAATAAATAAAATAAATAAAAATATATGTACAGTGTAAATATAGTGTCTATATGTATATTGTATATATATACTACATACACACACACATGTATTCATAACCCTAGTCATCCTTTTCGGTGGTATGTGTCTTCCTCTATCTCAGGTTCTCTACCAGAGGCCTGGAAATTTGATGGCTCTGCACAGGATCTTAGCTGCTTCTACACTTCACTCTTATTGATAGAAACCTCTGGTGTTGTTCCTGGGAGTTGTTGGAAACATTTGCCCATTTTAGGAGCCATAGCCCCAAATGCTCCTATCATTACTGGGACTGCTTTGACCTTTACTATATACATTCTGCAGTTCCTTCTTCAGGCCCTTGTACTTCTCAAGCTTCTCCTGATGTTTTTACCACTTAACACTATTAAATCTATCACTACCATTGTCTTCTGGTCCTTTTCTACTACCATGATGCTTAGCTGATTGGTTAGTACCTGCCTGCCTGCCTACCTGGATCTGGAAATCCCTCAGGATTTTAGTCCTGTTATTTTCCATGATCTTCTGTGGCAACTCCCATCTGGACCTCTATGTGTCTCTCTGTGTGTCTGTATGTAGTTATTTAATCATGGAGTTACAATGTACCTGCCGATGAGGTGAGTAGTATTTTATGTTTCTTACTAATTTTCTATTTTCTCCCCATTATTTCCAGCCTTGAGCAGGTTAAAAACATATTCCTAAATTTCTCATTGGAACTACATCAAGAACCTGTAAGAGATAACTTCAAAGTGTTCTGGAAAGACTGCAGGGTGCATTTGAGGGTTGAAGCCATTTTCTCATTGTTTTGAATGATGAAAGAAGAATGTTATGATCTGGCTGAATGCATACTCGCCTTCTTTAGAAAAAGAGGCTTCAAACATTGAACTGAATATTTAAAATGACATGCTATGACTAAATTGCATACTGTCACAAAACCTGACCTTTAGAAAAATATGCTCTGTTCCAGTTAACAGATTTATAAATATGTATTCACAAGGATAATGAAATAGGCTGAACTAATTTCTTTTGGTAGGAGAGAAATACCACTTTGAAAAAGCAACAAATCTGAACATTTCTTTTAAAAAACATGGACACAGGAAGTGATCTTAAATTCAGAGAACACAAACCTTCTAAGCTTCTAAAAGTGGCACCTGTCATGGCTTGATCTACTTGTTTTTTCAAGGTCAACTCCACAGCATGCATTTTTTTTCCCTGTGCTTGTTGTACTGCTATTTCTTAGAACAGTATCAGTAAAATGGGACCACTGACACCTGAGTTTTCTTAAACAAATCACGTCTACCTGTCCATATAATCAAAATGCCTGAAGTGTGAATATTTTGAAAGTATTCACATCTTACTAAAGTGATTATCTGTACAGCTTGCTAGGAAAGGATTTCAGTTTTTCATTCCCAGAAGAACCATGGTGGCATGATTGCTAACAGGAATGAATTCAGGCTTGTGTTTATCTATTTCCCCAAAGAAAATTCAACTTTTCTCCACAAATTTATAAAATAGTTCTTGGGTTTCCTCCCCCTTTCTTCTTACTCTTAATAAAATAAAATAAACATCTGATGTAACTTCATCACAGCTGCTACAAGCAGGTCGAAAAAAATGCATTTACAAATTCTCTTATCTTGCTTATCTACAGTATATAAGCACAACCAAAATAGTAAAAAAATGTGGAGTAAAATAAACTACAATTTGGGGGATAAAGAATTCAGAGAATCTCCCAGGATTAACGTTTATAATAAATGGATAAAGTCATAAAATAATTATTAGTTTACCTACAGACATTAGAAATCCGTCACTTACTGATAATTAACCCACCTAGAAAAATCACCCAAACCCGCAACTTTTTAAACAAAATTTTCTTTACCCAATTAATAAATTTACTTTTTAGTAAATTCACTTTTTAATATTTCAGTTCTATCAAAATCAGCAGGAAAATCTAAATCTGAAAAAAGAATGATATTTATAGAAATTAAAGAGAGGACTGTAATATCCTTATACTAAATGTTTACTTTTGCAGCCAGACAACCCATGATCTATTCAATCATCATTTCAGAGATATTTCTTTACTTAAACAGAAACAGGAAGGAGGAGGAATGGAGGTGACTTCCAATTTCCTGTTGACTTTTCTATTGAGTTTCCTTCTTTGGAAATCTGGAAGGGAGTGTTGGAAATCAATCCTCCCTCCCTCCCTCCTTTCTAACCTATAACTTACTTTGATGCTTTGGACTGTTATGCAATGCACAGTCTGTTTCCATGTTGTCATTTTTGTAAATACACATTTTGGTCCCAAAAAATAGATAACCTAGATGACTTTGGTCAGTTTAGAACAGTATTTTACAAACATGGTAACTTTTAGATACATAGATTTCAGCCAAAACTCCCCAGTAATCCTGTCTACTGTTGACAATTAAACAAAGTGAAAACATTGACTCTGGCTCTAGGGGGCAGTGCTCATCTCTATTTCTTAGTTGATGGAGCCAGTATTGTCTCAAGACATTTCCATGACCATGTGACCAGCATGACTATATATCAAGGTCAATTGAATGCTGTTACTCTCCCACCAAAGTGCTATTTATCTATTCGCATTTGCATGCTTTCAAACTGCTAAGTGGGCAGGAGCTAGGCCAAGAATGGGAGCTCACCCTTTCATGCTGTGCTTAGGTCTCAAACCTGAGCTGTCAGCTTTCCAGCTGACAAGCTTAACATCTCTAACCGCAGAGCCATTGCGGCTCCTACTAAGGTTAAGAAAGGTTAATCGTATTTGAAATTTTAGTACATGGCATTGCAAGGTTTCAGTCTCTCTTTTTTATTGGTTTTATTGTGTTTTTATCTTTGCCAAAATAATGCATCTTTTTCAAACAAGGGCAGGTATTTATTAATAACTTTATTTCTTCTTCTGAAGGGATTTCAGATAAACTATTGTTGTAACAGCTGGTTATTTAATTTAGGTAATATGCTTATTGATAAAGGAAGAAGAGATGGATTATCTAACTCAAGGGTCCCCAGTCTCCTGGCTGTGGTTTGGTAATGAGCTGTGGCCCATTTGGAACTGGGCCACACAAGTGGAGGGCAAGTGCATAAGTAGGCAAACAAGTGTGTGTGAAGGTCCATTTTGCAAGTAGCATGTGTGCGCCCCAACACTTGTGAAAACAGAGCTGCACACACTTGCCTGCCACTTATGTGGAACCATCGTCTCCCCCCTCCCCCCCCAGCCACAAATCTGGAAAGGTTGTGGACCGCTGATTTTCCTGCATATTAGAAAGGATTAGATTAGCTGCTCACTGGAGTATTTTCCAACTCTACAAGCTTATGATTCTAAATACATTGGAGTCCATCTTACTCTATGAGCTTAGTTGTTTGTTTGCAGATGTTTCATTATCCAACTAGGTAACATATATTCCAAATACATTTCTTGTCTGTACTAAAACTTTTATTGAATTGAAAAAAAAAGAAACATTTTCCTTTAAAATTGCTCACTTTGATTTTTTTTGTTTAAAGCTTACCTTTCTGTTTATTTCCCCTATCATCAAAGATACATTGGCAGGCAATATGAAAGGACTTCGTAAAGGGAAATAATTTGTTGATACTAGAATAAAAAGAATAAAAGAGACACAATAGGCAAAGCACTTTAATGGCAGCAGTATTAAGGAACCAACTAAGCAACCTTCTTTAACAGTTTGTTTAGTTTCATACAGTGTATGCAGCTGTGCCTGAATTTTCTTCATCTTCTTCCCCCTAGTTTCCCTTGCTTAAGGATGTTTTTAGATGTTTCTCTTCTTTTTAGGTGATTGCCATAGAATATTCTCTATTCTTTGATGTCTTCCTCACACCAGGGGTGGGATTCAAATTTTTTAACAACCGGTTCTGTGGGCATAGCTTAGTTGGTGGGCATGGCTTGGTGGTCATGTGACTGGCTGGGTGTGGCCAACTCAACCTCACTCACATCGAGGTATGCATCTCCTCTCCTGGCCTCTCATGACTGTGGGGATGCTGCAACAGTCGTAAGTGTGAAAAATCATCATAAGTCACTTTTCTCAGTGCCATTGTAACTTTAAATGGTAACTCCACACAAACAAAGTACCAGCAAATGAGGGGGAAAAATTCCAGAGATGTTCCTGAGACAGGAAGTCTAGTCCTGCCAAGAATGTAATCAGGGTTAACAGAGAGGCAGCTTCTGTAAGGAACACCAGAATGTTTCCTTCCTGCCTTCCTTACAGGGTTAGGCCAGTTAATTTCTTCTAACAACCGGTTCTCCAAACTGCTTAGAATGTTAACAACTGGTTCTAGTGAATAGGTGCAAACCTGTAGAATCCCACCCCTGCCTCACACTGAATACTGTGCTCCTCAAAGAATGTTTTTGGTAGTCTTTGCATGTTAAAATAAGTTTTTGAGCATTGATACAACCAAAAAATACATGAAGGTATTTTCTGGTTCAGGCAAGAAAGGAAAATGATGGATCAGGATAATAATCTCCTGTAACAATTACATCTCAATATATAATCCCATAAAATTTGATTCCAGGTTAGAAGGTTTGGTATACAGGAGGCTATTAATGCACTACATGACTATAGTGATTTAAAGAAGCTGAATTTCCCCCCTGACATAGTGTAACTAGTCTACTGTATCCAATGAAGTCTGCAGTTAAGTAGGGATTTGAATTGAATTTGACTAATTCTAATCCAACTTCTTAACCATCACACCACACTATTTTTTTTGAAATCACTTTCAAATTTCTTTTTATTTTTTATTTAAAGAGAAATGATGAAATGCTTTAAATTAATCAGGAAATGGATGAATATACAGTATAAGCGTTATGATGCATACTAAGAATTTGTATAAACCTACCTATGTTATAAATCTTACTTAATTTTACTTACTTAAAATCTTTAAGAAGGATTTTATTGTAATTAAATATTGTTAAAAGAATAATTGGGATTTCTAAATGTGTGAAATTTATGAACTTGTTATGAAGTTCTTACTGCAAGTACTCTTTGTTAGTATTGTTTATTTTTATTGATCTAGATTTTAAAAAAATAAACTGAAGTTCTGATGAGATACACATGCTTTAAAACCAAATCATATTGCTTTTTATTTGCACTGATACAGTTGAAGCATTTTACAAACAAATTTGAGCTTCTTCAGTAGAATATCCAAGGCACTGGTACAAAAATGACTCTGTGAAGTAGGACACATTCCTTTGCTTTAATTGCATCTGTCTTCCATTTGTTTGGTTGTAAGTATGAAGATTAAAGATGATCTAAGGTGCTAGATCTGAAGGGAAACCTTTTATCCTTGTCCCCTGAAGATAACAAAAATAGATAAACAATTCCCCATGTCTTTGCCAAGGGGCTATAGAAGGTATTTATAGCTGGCTTTCAAATGATGGGATTTTATATCAGTGGAAAGGGAAGTGTGATGTCCCCCACAACAGCAATTGTTCATCATCCAAGATTCGTGTATAATCCTAATTATACTTTTCTATAGAATAACCTTTGATTGATTAAGGCATAGTGTTCTTAAAAGCATTTTTTTCTTTGTCATTTTCTGCTCTTTAATAATATTATTTACAAGATGGAATTCATAAAGAAAAAAAGTAAGTCCAAAGCTGTCAAAAGTAATTGAATGAGATTTATATATTCATCATATCTTGATGACCCTTGGTGGTCCAGTGGTTAGAATCCAGTACTGGAGGCTACTTCTGCTGACTGCTGGCTGCCTGCAATTTGGCAGTTCGAATCTCCCCAGGTTCAAGGTTCAGCCTTCCATCCTTCTGAGGTGGGTAAAATGAGGACCCAGATTGTTGGGGGCAATATGCTGACTCTGTAAACCACTTAGAGAGGTCTGTAAAGCACTGTGAAGCAGTATATAAGTCTAAGTGCTATTGCTATTGCTATATTGCTCTTCCTCTCAACATAGTGACTGTGAGCAGTGAACAACATTTGAAAAACAAAACTAATTAAAATATACAATTCATCACATATAATGACCTGTGTAATTGGGTGTGATTCTCAAATTGAGTCTTTTACATCAGGGGTCTCAACCCCCGGTCTGCAACATGCCAGCGACCGGGCTGTGTAATCAAGTGAAGCCCCATCCATGGGATGCAGGCAACATGCTAAACCATTCCCTCTCTGCTGAAAAACTTTTGTCCAGGGAACCAGTCCCTGAGGCCAGTTAAGTGCTGCTGTTTTACATAACAGAACTGAATGAAAGGAAAAGTAGAAACTTTCTTTTCTTGCTCATATTTTAAAGGAGTCTCATAATATTGATTTCTCACATTTAAAATTAAACTACCTAAATACCCTTAGAAATCAGAATTAAAGCGACAAATACAAAGAGGATCCATATTTTAAGTAGACCTGTCAACACTTTTAGAAGAATATAATTCCTTTATGTGGGGTTAGGAATGCTACGAAGTCTCTGGGAAATGTGAAATAAATATTTATAAAGAAGTGTTTATTTCCCTACAGTACAGTAAAGACATACAGGTGAAACTCAAAAAATTAGAATATCATGCAAAAGTTCATTTATTTCAGTAATGCAACTTAAAAGGTGAACCCAATATATGAGATAGACTCATTACATGCAAAGCAAGGTAGTTCAAGCCGTGATTTGTCATAATTGAGATGATTATGGCTTACAGTGCATGAAAACCCCAAATCCACAATCTCAGAAAATTAGAATATTGTGGAAAGGTTCAATATTCTAGGCTCATAGTGTCCTACTCTAATCAGCTAATTAAGCCATAACACCTGCAAATGATTCCTGAGCCGTTAAATGGTCTCTCAGTCTGGTTCAGTAGGAAGCACAATCATGGAAAAGACTGTTGACCTGACAGTTGTGCAGAAAACCATCATTGACACCCTCCATAAGGAGGGAAAGCCTCAAAAGGTAATTGCAAAAGAAGTTGGATGTTCCCAAAGTGCTGTATCAAAGCACATTAATAGAAAGTTATGTGGAAGGGAAAAGTGTGAAAGAAAAAGGTGCACAAGCAGCAGGGATGACCGCAGCCTGGAGACGATTGTCAGGAAAAGGCCATTCAAAAGTGTTGGGGACTTTCACAAGGAGTGGACTGAGGCTAGAGTCAGTGCATCAAGAGCCACCACACACAGACGGATACTGGACATGGGCTTCAAATGTCGTATTCCTCTCTTCAAGCCTCTCCTGAACAGCAAACAACATCAGAAGCACCTTACCTGGGCTAAATAAAAAAAGAACTGGTCTGTTGCTCAATAGTCCAAAGTCCTCTTTTCTGATGAGAGCAACTTTTGCATCTCATTTGGAAACCAAGGACCCAGAGTCTGGAGGAAGAATGGAGAGGCATACACTGCAAGATCCTTGAAGTCCAGTGTGAGGTTTCCACAGTCTGTGTTGATTTAGGGAGCCATGTCATCTGCTGGTGTTGGTCCACTGTGCTTCATTAAGTCCAGGGGCAAGGCAGCCATCTACCAGGAGATTTTGGAGCACTTCATGCTTCCTTCCACAGATCAGCTTCATGGGGATGCTGACTTCATTTTCCAGCAGGACTTGGCACCTGCTCACACTGCCAAAAGCACCAAAACCTGGTTCAATGACCGTAGGATTACTGTGCTTGATTGGCCAGAAAACTCGCCTCACCTGAACCCCATAGAGAATCTATGGCTGATTGCCAAGAGAAAGATAAGAGATATGAGACTAAACAATGCAGAAGAGCTGAACGCCGCTATTGAAGCATCCTGGTCTTCCATAACACCTCAGCAGTGCCACAGGCTGATAGCTTCCATGCCGTGCCGCATTGCTGCAAAAGGGGCCCAAACCAAATACTAAGTATATATGCATGCTTATACTTGTCAGAGGTCCGATACTGTTCTATGTACAATCCTTGTTTTATTGATTGCATGTAATATTCTAATTTTCTGAGATTGGAGATTTGGGGTTTTCATGAGCTGTAAGCCATAATCATCACAATTATGACAAATTACAGCTTGAACTATCTTGCTTTGCATGTAATGAGTCTATCTCATATATTAGTTTCAAGTTTCATTAGTTTTAAGTTTCATTAATGAAATAAATGAACTTTTGCATGATATTCTAATTTTTTGAATTTCACCTGTAATGATGACAAGTACAGTTATAGGTTCAGAGCTTCAGATTTTAGATAAGTTCATACTACTGATACCAGTAATACATTTATAAATTGAAGTGATTTGGGGGAATTGTACTGTTGTGCAACAATATTTAAGCAACTTTCCACTATTTTATCACCTAAACAAAAGCACTTTTATTTGAAAGAGGCTTAATAGACCATAATTCAACAATAAACATTCAGAGTCATAATCATTTTAGCCATTGCCTATCCACTGGATGAAGGCCGTTTCCTCATATTTCCAACATTCAGCGTAGAATTGCTAATTCAAATTTATAGATTTTACTCCAGGGGATGGCGAGTTGGAGAGATCTATTTCATTATAATAGAACAAGGCACAAATCATGTGCCTTAATTGAACAAGACTCCACATAAAAGTAGATTCTTTTGGCAGTGCCATGGTGATTAACAGGATGAAATATAAAGTATAAAAATATTAAATATAAAATATATAAAATTATTGTCTGCTCCAAATGAAATCTGGATTGGCTATAAATGACTCATCACATGCTATAATCCTATTTGGGGTTGAAGAACTGACGTATCATTGTGATTCTGAAAAGTAAGTTTTTTGATCAAGCAGGATTTGCAGTCTAGTGCCAATCAATGTTTTGGACTTCAATTCTATAATGTTTTATCATTACTTATGCTGACTATAACCTATAGGAGTGACAGTGATTACACATGGGTGTATCATGTTTCTATCCCTTCAAGATAGATACCAAAACCATTCTTAATCGAAGCGTGCTAAGGAAAAGGAAACCATTAAAAAGCGATGTTTTACTCTACCTTGCTGATCTGATCCAGGTCAGAAAAACATCCACATACTGCTCTTGATAAAAAAGCAAAACATAAAGGAATGCATATAGAAATCCATATGTAAAAATTAAGAGAGAGAGAGTTGGGTATCATCTGGGGAAAAATCCTAATCATTGTGTCCAATGTAAGCCAGATACTGGTGTGTAAGATATTCATGAATTATGCCAGTGTAAACAAATGTTTATTATACATCATTACATATAATTGATGTGACCCAAGAGGTATATACAGAATTGGGCAAGTGCTTCTATCATTTTAGTTTCATTCTCTGGACTGAAGTCAGTGTAAAAATACTCATATATTAAAATTCTAACGATAAAGGATGTGCAATGACCACCTTTGTATTTTTCCCCCTATTCAATTTCTGTCAGAAATCCAAGTCTTTATTAGTGATTTTGACAGGTCCAGAATTGTTTTATATTGTGTCCTGAGTAGCAATATTTTTTTTTTTGCTTTGAAAATCATCTCAGCTGCTGCATAGACTGCTGCCTGGTAAGTTGATAGTTGAATATATCCAAATGTCATCTGAATGAACATTGCACATTTTGAAATCAAGGCTTTGTATTGCTCTGCAAAATGAAAAGCTGGTAATGAGCAGTTGCATTATTAAAAACAACAAGGGAACGCCTGGGACTTTAAAACAAACTTCTCTAATTACACAATTTAAATGTGCAGCATTAATACCCAACAAACCTATTATAAATAAAAGCTTAAAAGCTTTTAAGCAGGAAAAGAATTAGACTCTTGAATTCCATTAGTGACATCTGATATTGGAAGACATTAAGAAAGTGAAACAGCATAATGCTTGCTTACTTCGCTAAATCCATTTATGCCAAAGTGTATCAATTCTACCAGCTGCTGTGCTAAAGCAACCAGGGCTTGAGATCTAGCTTTCTGAATGCAGGGATACAAAAAGAAAAAGCAAGACAGCCTCTGACATATGGACGTATTCATCTGTTGGAAGTTAAAACCGACCCTTTCCTAGGAAAGTGAAATATTTTAGGATATACTAAAAAGACAAAATGCTTCCCCTAAAAAGAAAAGTAGAAATTCAGAGGCAGAAACTCAGCCCCCCCCCCCAATCTTTGCTAATGGGTCATTACTCTGGACCAGTCTATTTTACATAACAAAGTTCTACTCCAGGTAGAGCTATAATAGGAATTGCCCAAAGCCCTTTCATTACATCATCATCCAGCAAGGCTCAACCAAGCCTGGGACTCAGGACATCCTACAGATTTGCCCCTGCATGGCCCCATGGGAGTCTGAAAACCAATCAGAATACAAGCTCAAATTCAAATCCCAACAGAGGGCATAAAACCAAGGGACTCTCAGCATCTCTTCCCTTTTCTTTTTCTTCACCCAACATCTTGAAGTATGTGATCATCCTTTTCACTTTGGAGCCTTGTGGTCTTGTCCACCATTAAACCATCTTTCCAAGCAGTCACCATGTTTCCAGTGTCTTTCTTCCCCACTTGGAACTGAACCCAGAAGGCTATTTCTTCCAACACATCTAAAAAAAAAACATATGACATATGGACTCATTCATCTAAAATCTTTGCACTCCTCATTGCAGCAAAAAGAACTATACTAATGAACTGATCTTTCTACAAGTGCCCTTGGAAGCAAGCAAGGGAAGTTACATAGAATTTAATGCGGAAGCTGAAGTAGCCATGAATCACCAGTATTCTATATATATTTTCTTACAAAATTTCAAAGGCATGGAGGATGGAGGACTGACAAATATAGAATAGAGTAACAGAATAACAGAGTTGGAAGGGACTTTTTTTTGGGGGGGGGGGGGGAAATCTTCTAATCCAACTCCCTGCTCAAACAAATAGTTGTCAAATCTCTTCTTAAAAACCTCCAGTGTTGGAGCATCCACAACCTTAGTGGGCAAGTCATTCCAATTATTTATTGTTGTAACTGTCAGGAAACTGCTGTAACTGTCAGGAAATTTCTCCTTAGTTCTAGTTTGGTTCTCTCCTTAATTAGTTTCCATCCATTGCTTTTTGTTCTGCCTACAGGGGATTTGGGGGATAGGTTGATCTTCCTTTTCCTTGGAGCAGTTCCTTAGATATTGGAACACTGCTAGTCCTTCTTTTAATTGAACTAGCCCGTATCCAATACCATTCTTTATATATTTTCCCTACTCGTTGAATGCAAAGGCAATTTGTTTACTGCTTTGCATCATTCTGGTCATCTTACCTAAGTGCTGTTTTGAATTTGGATCATCACATTTGCCCTATTTTGAAAAAGTACAGAATGACTGTATCTTGAGAAAACATAGGGGAATCCACTTTAGACTGTCAGAGGGACTTCTGAATACCAAGGTTAGACTTCCTTCAACAAATAGTTGTCCTGACTGGATGTAAATGTTGATAGATCTGCTGCACAAATGTATGAAATGGCTAAAGTGTTAGACAGAGACTGAAGCTACCTTGAATAATGATACCCATTGCACTGTTGACTTGGGGGCGAGAGATAAGACAAGGTCAAGATGATAGCTACAGCCACACAATTAAAGCCCTAGTTAAAAACAAAGGAGCAAAGTTAGATTATGTGAATTTTTAAAATCTCCCTTTCTCACTCCTGTAAATGCTTCTAGTTCACTGAGTACTTTTAGGCTAGATATTATCAGCTAGAGAGGAGTGGGATAGGAACAAAGACATTCAGATTATGTTCATCCCTTGGCACAACAGACAGCTGGATACTTTGGGCCGGTCCATCCCTCTCAGCTCTAATCTAGGACAAGCCTGCTGATAAACACTCATCTACAGCACATATTGATAGATTCTCTGTAAGAAGGAAAGTGAATGCAGTCCAACGAGAAGCAGATCCTGCATCCATGAAGGACAAACTCTTAAGAAAAACGCTACAGCACTATTTCTTAACCTACCTTGCAGTTAGTATTGATAGAAGAGATTATTTGTAGCCCAGAGTTGAAATGAAGGTCTTTGGTGTTCTCTGAGCTTGGTTATTTTCTTGCAGATGTTGCCCAATGACTTTACCTAGTTTGGATAATGAAACAACTGCAAGAAAACAACCAAGCTCCAAGAACACCGATGGCTCCTTGCTTACAGTTAGTGTAAAATGAAGGTGAGCCTTCCCATTTGTGCTATTTTGTCCTTCCAGAAGAAAAGTAGGACACTGATATAAACAACTAGAGCAACCAATGTCTTTTTCATCTTGTTTGTAAGCAGAGAAGTCAAAGGAAACATTTCATCCAATTTCTCCAAGGGCTAAATCAGTGCCAGAATTTAACTCTCAAACGTATTGTATGAAGAAAAAGGAAAAAAAACTGAAAGAAAGAACCCTCGGATAAGCACAGAATGCACATTCATTTTGTATTCTTTGAGCTAGATAAGTAAAAGGAAACCTGCAGTGGGCAGAACTAGAAAAATCTATATTCCTGGACTTTGGATTTTAACTATTGTCCCAATCTAATTATTTACTAGGCTGATATAGCTATTTATTGATTGTTATACAGAATGATTTTGTACTGTTTGTTTTAATGCATATTTTCATACTCTGTAAGTTAAATTAGCCCCTTAGAGGTCACATTTGTTTCTTTAACACTTATGCTTTTTAAAATTTCTAGCTGATTAATTTTTATTTATATTTTTAGATTCCTTTTTCAGTTGGTTATGGAATAATGAGTGATTCAATAGCAAAACTGCCAGATAAATGCACATCTATACAGGTGTTCCCCATCTATTTCTTTAAGCTTACATTTTGTCTTTCTTTTCGTATCACATTTCAAGTGGTTTATAACAATATCCAACATAAGAGAGAAAAATAATACAATTAAAATCAAGCCAAAATTAAAACCAGTGTAACTAAAATCAGAATTAAAGTCAGTTAAAAATGAAAAGCTTGGTGAAAAGAGAGGGTTTCTTAGTATGACATAACATATATTCCTAGACAATTTATCTTAATACATTATCTGAATACAATTAAACCCTGTTCTGATATTTGAGCAAAAAGTAAGTCTCCTAAGTTATTTACTGAGGGGTAACATGATGAACATATTTAGAAAACAGACCAATCTAAAGGCATAGTATGGAGGTGTTTTGTTTAAAAAGGAGAGAAAGAGAGAGAACTTCAGCAACAAAAATCTAAGAAGCAATTTTTCTCTTTAGATATAATTTGGTGTCTCCCAACCTAGCAGAACTCATGAAGATATTCAGGAGAAACAGCTGTCAAAAGCTGTCCTAGATTACTCTGCCAATGAGAAGTGCAGGCCAGAAGAGCATGGGAAATGCACGAAAGCCAATTTGATTTAGTGGTTAAGGCACCACATTAGAAACCAGAAGACTGTGAATTCTAGTCCTGCCTTAGACATGCAAAGTTGGTGAAGTGATTTTAGGACAGTCACTCTCATAAAACCCTACCTACCTCACAAAAGTGCTGTTTTGATGGTGGGGGAATAGGAAGAGATAGGAATATTAGATATGTTTGTCAGCTTGGATTACTTATATAAATAAATCTGGGAAAAATAAATACAAATTAAAAATGTATCTCTCTGAATATTTGCTCAATTTTCAAAATTACCGGTAAAATAATTTTTCTTACTATCTGGGATCTGCTAAATTAAGGTTATAGGTGGTTTCACTCTCAGGTTTTTAACATTTTCTATTCCAAACCAAATGTCAAAGTAGATGGTCATTTGATGACTGAAGAAAAACATGTATTTGATCCTGCATTGCTTTCGTACACCTGGTGATGGATTTTTCCATTGATGGCAGCAACTTAAATCTCACTGTGGAACATGGACAGTGAGTTTATCCAATTCTTCCTTTTCTCTGGAAACTTCTGTGCCACTTTTAATTTAGGCTGCTATTCTTAGGGACTCACAGTCTTCAAGGAGCAGAATATAATTAAGAATATGGCACTGAAAGCGGAAGGAGCATGCTTTATATTTTGCATTACTTTTACAATATATTACAGTCAGTTGTAAATGTCTGCTTTAAAGAATGACACTCAGAAAGTATTTTACAGTGTTTTTTACCTGCTCTTTCTTCGCATATAATCTATCTCATTCATAGATCATGTGTAAAGTATATATTTATAATTGATCTTTAATTTCATGGATATATGAATAGAATAGACACATACCTTAGATGTTCGGTTAATCACTGCAATTGTTGTTAGTAATATGATTGTCAAGTGAATCTGGCTTTCCCCATTGACTATGGTTGTAGGAAGGTCAGAAAAGGGCCCCCATGACCCTGGGACACTGCAACCGTCATAAATATGAGCCCATTGTCAAGCATCTGAATTTTGTTCATGTGACTCTGGGGATATTGCAACAGTGGTAAGTGTGAAAAATGGTCATGTCACTTTTTTTCAGTGCTGTTATAACTTTGAATGGACGCTAAATGAACTGTTTGTAAGTCGAGGACTACCTGTACAGCTGAAAAATCATTATTCAGTATTTTGCTTTTTTGTTCTTTGCTACCTGTGCTTAAAGCTTTGAATCTTTCAATTAAAATATGTGCACAATAGACAATTTATTTATTTATATATTGCATGCTTGAATTATGATTTGGAAACAGTAGCCTCAATTTCTATGGGCATGACAGAATGATAGATCATTTTGGAAAAAAAAACATTTTGCAGGGTCAGCTAATCTCTATTAACATATTAGGTTTAATTAATTAATTTGATTACATCACCACTGGTCTAAACTTTTCTCTTCTTCCTCTTTCCTCTCATTCTATGGGCTGCCACAGAGAGGAAGGGGTCAATATGTTTTCTAAAGCGCCTGTAGGCCAGACAAGGAATAATGGATGGAAACTGAACAAGGAGAGATTTAACCTGGAAATAAGGAGAAACTTTCTGACAGTGAGAACAATCAACCAGTGGAACAGCTTGCCCTTGGAAGTTGTGGGAACGCCATCACTTGAGACCCTCAAGAAGAGATTGGACTGCCATTTGTCAGAAATGGTGTCAGGTCTCCCACTTGGGTGGGGGGTTGGACTAGATGACCTATAAGGTCCCTTCCAACTCTAATTATCTATTTCATCTTTAGTTTGGAACACATTATGACACGTATCCTCCTAGAAGTCAACGTTCATTATTCTATTTTCTCATTTCCTTCTTTATTTCTTGTTTTCTTTTTCTTCTCTCTCATTTACTTCTTGAAAGCAGAGAAGGTTTTACCAATGAAAACTATATTTGATTCCTGGCAGAAGTCCCCAAAGACAGAAACTAAGTTGCTGTCAGGAAAGGTAATGATTTGCAGTGAAGGAATGACAGGAGAATGGGGTCCTTAACTTCTCACTCTTTTTTCTGCATGATACTAGAATTTGATACAAAGGAGAACAGATCTCACTTTTGAAGGGCTGTCTGAAGACACACTCTCTCTGAAAAGCTTTCATGTCCTAGGTTGGTTTTAAAGATATAGACACAAAAGAAAGAGAAGTAAAGGCTTGACATTTTTTAATATTAGAACCTGAATAACAAACAGAGGAAGGCCATGGATCACTTGGTTGCAATCATCGCCAAGAAAAGTAGGAAATGAGTCGTCATGTGTTGTAGAAAATAAGTATGAATTTGATCGTATACATCGATTAGTAACTCTGTAACAGCAATCTACTCCCCCTAGAAATTTCAGGGATAGCAATATATATAGAACACTTTGCAGTATGTGCAATTACAAGTCTAGATTATCTGTTCAGGAAACATTGTAGCTGGAAACCAGAAATAATTAAAAGAGGCAGTCCTAGGGCTTGTGATATGTTCAGAGTTACCAGATGTCTGGCAAAAAAAGTGTGTGTCCTTCTTTTGGTCCTCATATCCACCATCTGGCAGTATAGATTTAAAATAAAATGTTGTCTGGATATTTGAGTTTCTTAGGGTGGGGGTGGGAGGCTGCTGGTACTGTCAAATTAGATTCCTTCATTAATGGAACCCACAACATTCACTTCCTGCAGGACCTAACCGGATAGGTAGATGCATTTAGGTAAGGCTGTCCCTCAAACAACCTGTGCTGTGTTATAGTTATCTGGATGTCATCTAGATTCCTGAAGATTCCAGCCATTTATCAGCCAGTGTTTAAAAACTAATCCCTTCCTTTCAGTATTGGTTGTAATATATTTTGGTGCAGGGCTGGTACTTTGTCTTCTTGCAGTTTACTTTTTGTTTAATATCTTTTTTGTCTTCTTGGCTCATTTTCTCCAGAATTTTTCTTCACACTGTCAAATAATGACCAAATAATAGTTCACATTCAGAATATTTTATTCTTTGGTAATTCTCTATTTCATTACAAACATTCAGATCAATCATGCTTTTATTCACGCTTTTTTTCACGTAAATGCCCGGAAAGATATATTTGAACTATATATTTGAGACAGACTTTTTCCATCACATTTTTATTCTATTTCCATTGATATGGATGAAATGACTTGATTAAACTATGTATTTTAAACATAGGCCTTTTGCTAAGCAGATAGACTCATCAGTCACCATTCTTATTTATTCTTATATTTCCGAATAGCCCATCACCTTTGCAGTGCTCTGCCATCTATCTAGTCATCCATTATTATCATATAATAAAGTTTATTATCATCCACATGGATCACATTCAATCAAAATGTTGTGCAATTTTCCTTGAACTTGTTCCTGATTCTTCTATGATCAAAAGGAACTGATAAATAGCATACAACTATTCAAGAACTTTCAATTACTAAAATGTATATGATGCTGGAGAACTGTAGATTGCATCTATCCATTCATTATGACATGTATTTAGCTCTCTCATTTATGTGTGTGTTTATGTGTATGTGTGTGTGTGTATCCCACTGCAAGCCTCTGCTTCCACTCCATTCAGATCTATAATATCTCTTCTTTTTCTCCTATGATGTATTTAGACAGCTGTTTAACATATATTCTTCCAAATTTCAGCAAAAAAGATAAAATTAAATGTTTATATAAACTGTGCTGCATCCATGGCTGAGCTTTACTAGATCTTAGCAGCAAAGCTGGTTGTTGTCATTACCATTTTTAATATATATCAATATATGTTGACAATTGGTAAGTTCCCAGTTGTCCTTTCCTCTCCCATCTAGTGCCATCTATTAGCAGGACAAGTAACTATCAATGTCTCTACATGGGATATGTGGACCAACTAGTCCATTTGTATTTGTTCTTTGCTATAAGGCTGTCACTCTCCTTAGAAATTAACAGCATAGTGCTATCTGAAAGAAAGACAGAGAACTACAGAGTGCCATTCACCTGAAATGCCTTGTGTAGAACAGCACAACAAAAGTATAACATTTTTTCATATGACTATTGATCTCCCAGGTTTCCAGGAGATCTCTAGAAAATGAGAGCCAGTGTGGTATAATAGTTAAAAGTATTACATTGGCCCCAGGGGAAATCCAAATTCGAATCCACCTTTAGTTACAGTAATTGGTGTCTTTAGGCCAGTCATTCTCTCTCAGTGAATTCTACTTCATGGGCCTGTTGTAGGAAAATATATGGGGAAACACTACGTACATTGCCTTGAGCATGAATGAAAAGATGACATATATATCAAATAAATGAATATATGGGGAAAATACCTGAATACTTTCATCAGACTCTTTAAGGTGCACATGTCTGCATCCCCAGTAGTTATTGCTGCTAGCAACATCTCCAAAAGGAAGAAAGGAAAAAGGAACCTCCCCACATCCCAAGCAACCTGTCTTTACATTCTGAGCCTCCCCCACTTCTTCACTCCTTTTGCTTTGGTGCCCATCTCAGCCACCACAGATTAACTGGTTTCTCTCCTCACCTATTTGGTTAAAGTACAATATTTGAACAGATTTGGCTGGAGAGCTTTTGCCATCATGCATCACACTTCCCTTACTCAAGGCCCAATCCTCTTCAAATCCCCTCCTTGTGTTAGGTTGTCTTACCCACATCTCTGGAAGAGGGAGGAAGACAAGGAAAGGTAGCAGTGAATGGAGAAGCTGGAATGATTAACCTGGCATTCCCTCCCCTCAAAAAAAAAAAATAAAATCCTGTGGGAATGCTTCAAATGCTTTAATGTTTCCCCAGCTGGATTCAAGACAATTATTTTATGTTCCATCTAATGAAGCATTTTTATCATGCCTCAAATGGGAGAACAGGAAACATGATTAAAAATGGTTTGGGTTTTGTTGTTGTTGTTGTTATTGTCAGTTGAACTGATTTAATTAGCAAAACTAAGCCTGGGCTTTTTTTCTCAGCTTTCTTTCCCATCTACTCCCCCTTCTTTCTGTTGCCCAGAAAATTCTTGTTAGTTGTCTACAGTGGATACTACTTTCTCATTGCCTTCATTTTCTTGTACACATTTTTCATCCATCTAAATTAGACATGTTGCCTTTCTCTGAGATTTTAGTAGCCTATACAACTAACAGAGAAGTTAATTACGTTGCAAGGGAACTGCTGAGCTATATTAGCAGATCACCCAAGGAGCAAAGAGACATTTGGTTGGGTGAGAAAGTGTGAATGGATATGAGAAAAACCTAAAATAATTTCACACCATCCCTACAGAATCCAGTCTGTAGAAAAAAAATGTGAAAAGTTAAGCAACAAGTGGATCCAAAGGGGAAAAATACAGATGCTTTCAACTGAAATGCCTCACCTATAGAAATCTAGGACGACATTAGTGAGCAATAAAATGAAACTCTTTTATCTTTGTAGAAGAATATCTCTTTCAGAAATGAAGTTTTCATGTGTATACTGATTCCTTTTCTGAGTTGCCAATTCTCATTTCTGTTATTTCAACCTGCAAGGGTGAAGGAATCAGCCTATAGAAGGCCAATCTTTCTCAATCTTTGCCAGAACAACATGGCAAAAGGAAGAAGGAAGAGAATGCTTGCAGCATTTATTTACCTGGTTAATAGGCACCAAACAAATCACTAATTCAGACCTTGGCATTCCCAGGTTCATCACTAATCACTTCTTAGAGTGTCTGCATGGCAAGATATGTGCAGGAGGAAAAGGAAAGGTCCACTTCTACAGGGGAACAGCTAAACTAGGTTCTAGGCCACCCTCTGAAACACAGTTAACAAGGAAGTCTCATGCTTTTTTATGTGGGATAGGAGGATATGTTTTTAGTTTTACAAATGCACATTTTTGTCTTATTTTTGTCACTACTCACTTTCTCTTCTATTCTCTTCTTACATTCCGAATTGATTTTTCCACATATCAGAGTTGTCAACAGATGGACACCATGAATATGCACATCAAGGCTGTCATCTAATGCTTTTTAGAGAAAAAAAACCCAAGCAAAATACGCTATTAACCATACTCATTTCTCTGAAATATGCAACATTTCCTGCTAATACAATTGATAGGGACATAATCTTTGTCAGTTTTGGCAGATTTTGCACAGAGTGCCAGAAATTCAACAAAAGGTCAATATCACAGCACACACACATGTATGCTACTCTATGCAAATTAGGATCTGTAATCTCAAGACTATCTTTCAATATTGTTGCTCCCAACCCACCAACTCAAATAACAAGGCTAGTTAAATATTCATATACAGAGACAATCTAATGCAATCAGATCACATTTAGAAATGTTGACTATGAAGTCTTATCAATCTAAATAAAAATAAGCTAAATAAACAAAAATATTTATTCTACCTCCAGTACACTAAACTACAAAAACTGTGTATCTTTTCAATAAAACATTAAAATATATAAAACCAGGATAGCAAGAACAAAATTAATTAATATAAATATATCACTTAATGAACAATTTATATGTAACATAAATTGTAAGGTCTTTTTTGTAATATTATGGAATGTAGAAAGGAATCAATTGGAACCCTTTGAACCCCATTTTCCCATTAGCCCATTATTTAATATGTTACTGATCCAGCTTCTACCATCACACTCACCAGCAAATTTGGCAATAGAGCTTCACTGCACTTCACTGTAATCAGACAATGCATCTAATATGATAGATAGCTATTTTCAGCATGATCAACTCATTGCTGAAACATCACATGACTTTTATACTTTTTTTTAATACACTTTCCCCACCATGTATAATAGATTGATATTAAGAAACAACAACATTTAAGAAACAACTCTGTCCTTGAGGGAATGGTGAGCAAGACATCATGGACCATGTAATATGCTGATTTCAATATTTTGGCAATATTAATTGTACCCATCCAGAGAAATTTTCTGAACAGAAAGTTCAAATATATCTTCTCAGATATGCACATCTCTAGCACCTGAATAAAGTTTTGCACTGTAGGAGCACTAAGCCTCCTACATCACCAGGAAGACATGAGATGCTTCAATATTATAAAGGTTATTGGTCTTTTTAGGTTTTATTTTGATTGCATAGGTATTCAATCTGAATGCTTACAACATACACACATACCTATGCCTATGCACATACACACACATTGTAAAGATGCTTTTGTGTTGCTACTGTGGTTCAATCTTAGTTTTCATATAGATTTCTTTACTTTCTTCATTTATTCTTCATTTTTATGACATTATATGAAAACCAACAGCAATGCAAGTTCAATAGAAAAATAAGTTAGTTAATAAAACAGACTCTATTGTGTTAATTAGTGATACTTCCATGTTATGTCTCCTCTTGGAAATTCAAACGAACAAAACAGAAAGCAGCCGTTTCACAATTAAATCAAACGGAAAGAAGTCTTATTAGATAACGGCTGGCAGAAACCACAGCATAAATCTTACTCTGTCCGGCAAACCAGTCCTGGCAATAAATCCTCAGCCTCAGAGCTCTTTGCTGTAACGTCCTCACTCAAATAGTCATTTTGTTTCTGGCGAAAGGCACCAGCTCAGCTGTGTCCTTTTATACCCATTAAGGCAACGTGCTAATTAACTGGCTTGCCCTTCAGATTAACGTTTCCTGGTTCTGACGTCAATCCATGATCTAACAGTCATCAGAGTCAAAACTCCCAACAGGACCGATCCTTCCAATCACAACACTATCCCCCACCGCAGGGCCCTTCCCCCGAGTCTGATGATTAACTTGACGATGTTTCGTTGACAACCCCACTCTGTCTCCCACAGCCAATGGAGGCGTCACTCATTCCAATTGTCTCAGGTGGTCTACACATTGGAGACTTGGAAAAGAAATACCGTTCTGCGACCAAGCCACCAACGGATTGTGCAAACGCAACCAGGACATTCCGAGCACCAAAGGGAGATGAAGGTTTGAGGTGATATAAAAACTTATCGCCTCCTCATGATCCCCAATGATCATACACACTGGCTGGGTGGCGAAACGAATGGGCCCAGACTTGAGTTCACGCCCATCCACGGTTTCCACCTTAATGGATGGATGTACAGCAACCAATGGGATCCCATAGTGCGTAGCAAAAGCTCGGTCCATAAAGCTGGTTGTAGCCCCTGAGTCCACCAACGCAACAGCGGGAATTCCCTCCTTCTGTGACTGTAGAAAAATTCGAGTGTCCAAAAGTAAATGCCGAGGAGGGCCAGGATTTACTTCAGCAATTTGAGGTGGGGATGTGAAATGTGTCCGACCTAGGGTTTCCTTGAGGTCAGGTCTACCCTGTTTTCCTGACGAGCCAAGAGTGGTTTCAGGTATGGGTCTGCGGGTCCCTCTCCGTTTGCAGGAATTAACAAAATGTCCCAGACCCCCGCAATAAAGGCACAAGCCTTCCTGGAACCTTCTCGAACGTTCTCGCACCGTTAAGCGAGGGCGGAGTGCGCCTAACTCCATCGGCTCCTCAACATTAACCGTGGGTTGGAAAACTCTCGGTGGCATGGGTTGTACACGAGAAAACGAAGATGGTTCCATACCGAGCCGTTTGCGTCCACGTTGCTGTAAACGAGCTTCAATTCGTAAGCACTGAACTATCAATGCATCCAAAGTTAAAGCCCTCTCTGCATGGACCAGCTCATCTTTGATGGCATCAGACAAGCCTTCCTGGAATGCAGCCATATGAGCTGGTTCATTCCAGTTAGAGTCCAAACACAGCAAACGAAATTCTGCAACGTATTCCTGCAGGGAACGTTTCCCCTGATTAATGTCCCATAACCGTCTGTCCACAGTTTGTATCTTAATTGGGTTCTCAAACATCACTCTCATTTGTTGAAGAAAACCCTGGAAATCATTCAACAACGGGCTATCTTGAACTAACAAGGGAGTAGCCCAATTAGCAGCCTGCCCAGATAAAAGGCTAAGAATAAATCCTGCTTTAGACCGGTCAGTTGGGAAGTCTTCAGGCCTCAGAGAGATAAACAATTGGCATTGACCCATAAATGCCGGGAACCTGTCCATTTGCCCAGAAAATTTCTCTGGCATGGATACTGGGCTTTTCCAGGAGGGGCAGGGGGAACAGCAGCAGGGCTTGGTAAGCTGGAAACATAATTCAGCAATTGTGTTACCTGATTCTGAAGCGTCACATTGCTTTGCAGTAGCTGATTAATTTGTTGTTGTTGCTGCTCTACCAAATGCTGCAGTTGATTTGAATCCATCTTGCTTTAAAGATGGTTTGTTTGGGCCAGAAACAATAATGTTATGTCTCCTCTTGGAAATTCAAACGAACAAAACAGAAAGCAGCCATTTCACAATTAAATCAAACGGAAAGAAGTCTTATTAGATAACGGCTGGCAGAAACCACAGCATAAATCTTACTCTGTCCGGCAAACCAGTCCTGGCAATAAATCCTCAGCCTCAGAGCTCTTTGCTGTAACGTCCTCACTCAAATAGTCATTTTGTTTCTGGCGAAAGGCACCAGCTCAGCTGTGTCCTTTTATACCCATTAAGGCAACGTGCTAATTAACTGGCTTGCCCTTCAGATTAACGTTTCCTGGTTCTGACGTCAATCCACGATCTAACAGTCATCAGAGTCAAAACTCCCAACAGGACCGATCCTTCCAATCACAACACTTCCATGTTCTCTACAAATAGATTTCATTTAATTAATGTAATGATACAAGTCATTTTAGCTATTACCATGATGCAAATTTCTATAAAGTTCATAATTTTTTTTCCAACTACAGACTTTTTTTAAAAGTATGGTATGACACTATTGTTTATTTTTATTTTTTTAATTTGTCAATTGCTTACAAGATAATAGGTATAAGTAAAAACATAGTTATGAATACATGGATACATATAAGAAAAATAAAAAATATATAAAAGAAACAATAGGACAGGGACGGTAGGCAAGTCCACAGGTTCAAAAAAGTAGATTTTTTGAATGAATGGTTTTTTTTTTGTAATTGCCAATCAGGAATAGTGTGTCTTAGGCTCATTCTGTCTTTCATTATGCAAAACCACTAGAATTTGACAGTAAGGTGGACAGCATATAAAGTGAATGAATGAATAAATAAATAAATATTGTGAGAGAAAATTATCATAAATAGACTGATTTTTTTCTGAATGGTTCCATTCTTCTTCTGTTTCTAAAACACCAATGCACAATGTACAAAAAAGAATTCACAGTTAAGGTCAGTGGTGGGATTCAATTTTTTTTTTACTACCAGTTCTGTGGGTGTGGCTTGCTGGGAATGGCAGGGGAAGGATACTGTAAAATCTCCTATCAGAGGTGGTATTTCCTGGTTTCCGAATTACTCCAGTACCGGTTCTCCAGAACTGGTCAGAACCTGCTAAATACCACCTCTAGTTAAGGTACTCGTGATGCATGAGGTATGACAGAACCAGCCCAAACTGCTGGTGATATAGTTGCCAAGGCTGAATTACATTGACAACATTTATACAACATGACTTCTTCAAGAAATGAAAAGAATTCTATGTGAAAACACAGAAAGCACTCCTGGGAAATATATTGAGTCAGAAAATAATGCACAATAATTTACTACACAATATAAAAAGTCTGATTGTTTTTTTATTACTGTACTACAGAGGATCATTCATGGTGCACTGTTGTCTTGACTGAAAAAAGAAACAAAAAATATTTTGAAAGCTTTTACACAAGTTTCTCTAGAAACTGTGTTACTCACTGGATAGTTTTCCTAGAGACAGCTGTTGGGAGACTATATTACAGCTTATTCCTGGATTTCTTTTATTGTTCAAGCAGTATTTATCCCAGCACATTCTAGCTCAATAAAGTTCACAGTTTAGCTGTCTTTTAATTGGCAATATCATTAATATGGGCTTTAGAATGCATACATTTCTGTGAACAACATCACACATCACCTATCTTTGAATGAAAAAGCAGGACTTTTGAAAGAAACTTTACTCTTTGTCAAATAGCTGACAAAGAATTTGCAGGAATGTTGAATTTAAGTCAGAAAGGAGTAAAACAGCTGGAAGTAACCTTTTAGCTAATCAAGACACAGATGAGCAATTAGCCAAATTGGACTTGAAGAAGGTTGGCAAATTGCCTACCCCATGAGGGTAAAAGTGCCTCAAAGTGAAATCTCTAACTTTTTGGTGCCTGGGCTGAAGGAAGGTGGAAAGGTGAGGAAAAAAAAACAACCTAAGGACTATTTTTCTTGATATCAGTGATGTGCAATAGCTTTATCAGGATTTTCAACTATACATTTTTAGCATCATCAGTGCTGTATTACTTGTTTTAATAGCCTTTTTTGGGGGTGTTCTTATACTATTAGTGTTCCTATTACAACTCCTTGAAACTGCAATCTCGCTGAATTTACAGCATTTAGTTCACAATTATCTCTGGCTTATCAGTTCATTTCAGCCCCATTACTATTCTGTAAATAGAACTTTGGCCTTCCTTATGGTTTGCCTCTTAGTTAAACACTCAGAAAACTCCAGCTTAGGGCAGGATAAAACCAAAAGAAATGGCAGATTCTTAAAGTCTAGAAATCACCTGGTTTAGGAATTAAACCATCCATCTATATAGTCTATTGTAAACACAAATGAACAGCAATCTTTCATGTTTTCAATGAGGAATTTTCTTGCCCTATCTGAAAATGCCATAAGGATGTTTTGGGGGTTTCCAACATAGAGTGGATTCTATAACATTGACTATGATTCAAAGAGTTGAGTTGCAATGGTAGAAAAAAACATACTTTAATTTGACAATACAGTGAATAGAAGACAAGACCGCATCATATCCCTTCTGAAGACAGAACTGAAGAAAGTTCAGCAAAAATGAAAATACCTGTGGAAACAAATGCTTCATAGGGTATAGATAGTTCTTGTGCAGGCAATTTGTCATGGGAATAAAAGAAAGGGAACAATGCGTCACTGAAACTCTCTTGTTGCTTAAGTAAAAATGTAAAGCATATCTTTACATTTTTAAAATGTGTATCAGTGATTAATCTTGTTTCCATGAATAATACCTGCTTCTCAGTTGAAAAGAATATGAAAAGAAATGATTTGAAGATATTGATTGGTGTTTCTTATCGATCACAATGATTTGATTTAATTGACCAAAGTTAGGCTTTTCATCATTGTAGTGTTGACTGTATAGAAACTAAAAAGCAAAACCACCTAAAAAAAATTAGCATCAGATCTCAGATGAAACTTAAGAATGCAGAGGAATGTGGCCTAAAACCATAGCTGCATATTATGTTCTCTCTTTCTGCTGATAATTTGTAGAAAAACAAAAAGACAGTATGACGTAGTTGTGCTACTTGGTTTACTGTTTTAAGAAGTGGTCACTTGATGCCAGAAGCACACTGTCTTGCCTGCAGGCTACACAGTTTTTTGGATCGACAAAGTTTATTTTAATGCCTACATAAATAATATAACCTTTAAAAGAAACAAAGCTCTTCTATTTATAGTTTAATTTGGATTATGAACAAATGCATGGACAGTACAACTAGGCAATCTGTTTGGAGCAGGTGCATGGTTTGTGATTGCTTCATAAATGAGGCATTGTATAGCAAACAAAGAAGAAAACTTGCTAAGGGACAGTTCCAGCTTTTTGGTGCCCAACAAAATCAATAACAAAATCTGAGAAGTATCTATGGCTGGACAGTTGGCAAGAATGACTCATCAAATTAGGATAGCAATTGATGGTGACTGGTGAACTGGAAAGGGAAGGGAATAAGAATTTTCCAGGTTATAGAATCTGAAACTATCAAAGCAAGGCTGTGGGAGAATAACAGTTTGTTAAAGGGGAACAAGATGAAAGGACACTGAATGAAATCAAAAGCTCTCTGGAAAAGAAATTACAGTTCATATAAAGGTTATGCATGTCATCTAGCAATAAATACACGCATGACACTGAAAAGGGCAAAGCAAATGGATAGAGAAGTGCAGGAACAATCCAAGAAGAGAAGAAATAGCTAGCAGTTGTTATTTGAAGCTCTTGGGCTGCACTACACTTGTTGAGCAAAATACAAACACAGCTAGAGAAGCAAATGACATTAATATTTCATAGATGCATATTCGTGGGGGGACTAGAGCTGAATAATGAGGATTTGATTTAATGACAAAATAAACAGTACTGAAAATCAAAACCAATGCCAGTTTAATGTTTGGGGGAAATACACTTCCATGCTAGAGACAGAATTGTCATATAATTCAACATCCATTTGGAAAACACATTAAATTAGATTGCACGTTTTAAGCAGCAAGACCCAATTTGGCAGTCCTGAAGGCCAGAATGAAGGGTATTGGTAATAAAACAAAGCAAAAGGAAACGAGAATTTATATGAGGGTTGAAAACAAATTTTATAGTAAGATAGCAATTGGTTACTTTCCCATTTGCTCTTGCTAGGGCATCTAGCACAGGATGGCATTTACTTTGTAATTTAAGCGCTTCTCACATTTTCTAAGAGAACCATGTATTTTTTTTTGAAAGAAACACTTCATTAGATATGGAAGTAGACCTGCCTTTTACCAAAGTCTTCACATTAGAAGTCTGTTTGCTGAAGCAAAATGGCTTTCCATGCACATGGATAGGAAGCCATACCAGCCAAGAATAATGAATAACTGCTTCAAAGAAATGAAAAGGGATCTTGGGTGAGGCGGGCAATTTTCATCCTGTTTCATTCTCCCCATTTAGAGGAAATTGTTGAGAAAATGTTGGACTGCAGCTTCAGAAACTGCAAGAGAAATGGATTACTGGATACCTTTTACTTACTTATCAAACTTGGTTATAGGACTGAGATAGCATTGGTAGGACTTTTGATGATCTCAGTTGGGATGATAATGGTGAGATCACGTACATCTTGGCCACCTTGTATGACTTCTCTAATTTCAGTGGGAAGGACAATATTGCAATTTATTTATTTATTTATACTGCTGTCTATTTGCACATGGTGATTCAAGACAGCTTACAGAATATAAAACATTTAAAACAATAAAACTAATAAAAAGTATCAAATTAATATAATATAATATAATCTCCCTACCCCTGCCCCAGTGATAGCACATCACATGAACCATTTGATGAGCTCCATCCCGCTCTGGATTCCCCAGGCCCATTGGCAGAACCAGATCTTCAGTGCCTTCCAGAACTGTATTAGAGTGGGGGGGCATTCTAATCTCTGAGGGAATGATGTTCCAAAGAGAGGGAGCCACCATGGAGAAGTGATCAAATGAAGCCATCAAGATACTTCCCCACTATTTATAGAGGCAGTGGGAACCTGGATGTGGAAGAATAACTTGAGGCACAATCCTGAAAAGACTAAGTAGGTATGAGTTTTGAAAACTCCCAAATCTTGGAGGACTGAAATTTGCATCTTAGTATGAAGTTGCACTCCCCAAATAGAGCTAGTGTACAAGATGGAGGTCCCTTAGTCCTTTGGCACCCCTGGTTGAGGAGCAAGTGATAGTCATGGCTAAGATTTATCTTGCACAGCTCCTTTCTGCATACTAATTTTGTTCATTCTTTGACCTGGATGTCATTGCCCCTCATGTTTTGGTCACCTCGTCTTTGGACTAATGCAACATACCCTTGAACACCACATAGAAGTTGCAACTAGTTGAATGATATGGCTCAAGTAGTGGCAGGAATTCAGGCATATCCATGCTCTATTTATTTATTTTTAATGTTATCTAATGGGACCCAGGAAACCTGATTCTAGGGTACTATATTTGGTGATACATATCCTGTGAAAAGCCTACTTCCCAAAGAGTTACTTTGATTTTCCTGCTCTTTTGTGAAGCATTAAAAATCAGTTCTTCCCCCACAATTAGGCTTGGATATTGCCTAAACCAATTTGGTGTGGTGATAGTTTAGTTTGTTGGGTTTTACTGTTTGCATAAAATAATTGTATTTGTTTCTTTTTAAATCATTACTGTGGTTATTTAATTGATAACCACCCAGAATCAATATTGAACAGGTGTTCATATAAATCCACATTATAAAATTAATTAATTATAACCCATTGCTACTAAACGTTGAGCTGTGATCTTTGGACAAGTTGTCTGGAATTAGTTCAGTACTTGAGTACTTGAACAACGGCAAGTGGAAACTGAATCTTGTTTCTATTGGAAATATCCAATGCATAGTTGTGTAATAGACAAAGTGATAATCATAATCAATTTATTATTTTGTTTTAATTGTCAATGATAAAAGAAGGTTCAACCCCCACAATCCTATATTCAGAAAACCTTACATTTTCAAAGTACTTCAGACTATAAGGCAGGTACTTCTTAGTGACATTCAATACTTCCAAATGGTATGTTAGACACAAATATTAAGCTCTCTTAGGTTTTCAAAATAAATGGAAGAGCCAACCTTAAAGAGAAATACTAAAGCTGATAAAATATACAAATATGTGATTCTTCCTCCTCATCTATCAATTATCATTTTTCTCCAAAACACTGTAGACTATTTGACAAAAATATGATTGCTGGTAGCATAGGAAGATCTGTGAAAGTTAGCTCTTAAAATGGGGTTTACCTTGGACACTATTCCATTATTCTTATGGAATCTAATATAGTTGAGAGAGCTGTTTTAAGGGAAACGAAAAGAGCATAATTCCTTTGAGAATCAAACCATGTTTTAATTTGATTTTTTTTTCAAGGTCCTTTATAGTGCTTCATTAATTCTATCTTTAAGTGGTTTAAAGCACAACATTGTAATCAGCAAGTCAGAAAACATAAACAACACCATGATACACTGTAGCATCTCTTAAATAATGCAATGTTCTATTCCAAAAAAGAACAAATTATAACCAAGACTTCTCAAGTGCTAAGTATTATTTGCATTTTATTTTATTATTTGCAAATTCCCTATTCCTTTTTCAGCATTTTTATCATAGATTAAGCCCTTCTAGATTTAAAAATAAATCACTAAAAGTGATATGAAGAAAATTGCAAGAACTTTAATGCATGGCATGAAGGTTTCCATGTTACTTATTTGTCTGTGTTATAAAATGATTCAGTTTACATAAAGAAAATGAAATGGATAATAAAATTATATTGTATCATTATACATTAAGAACAGAATGTGCCATGTCTATATTAACTTCAGAAAATATGTCTATATTAACTTTAAGAAACTTTGCAAACATCAAATCAGAAGTGCTAGGTACCATTAAAAGGGCTCTTGCTTAAACATCAAACATTCTCCTCAAAAACTAAGTAACAGAAGTGAATAACAAAGTACCCCTTTTTAGTTGCTAGAGTTAAGTGAAGGACAGTTATGTTATGAAGAAGACATTCTATCTTGCATCCTGAATAGTTAATATGCTTCCATATCTTAAAAAATCTTCCAAATATTCCATCTGTGGATAGGAAGTTGCTTGGATAGGAAATAGAACATCTATCCAACATGAAAGAAACATTGGTATGTGTTGCAAATAGTTTAGAAATACAATGGATTACACTGGAATGTATTAAAGGTGGTAATTATGGTAAATGCTTCTTGGGCACTTTAAACTTCAGGCTAATCTTGTTCAAGGGAAGCATTATGTTATAATGTCAAAAAATTAACTGTAATTACAGGATCTATTTTTGGTCTCACACAGGAATTTATTTCATATGTATTTATATTTATAAATTTACTGGGAGCTCTAATTAATTGTGAAAAAAACCCTCTTGCTTGATTTGCTTTTATTTAATCTACTGAAAAGTTAGCTATGTTGGGAAGAAAATATATTTTTATTATTAGAATAACCCTCCAGCATTTTCATTACAAGGTTTTGTTGTAGCTTAGTGTTACTCCAATCATCATCGTGTATCTTAATTGCTTTATAATTGTGTTTCAATTATTGCCAATCAGTGAATTATTGTCTTATTCAACTGATTAATTAGTTGGAACATTAATCACTTTATAAGGTGAGCTATGCTTGTGAACATGGGAAAAGGAGTTGGTGGGATTCAGCCGCATTCAAATGGTAAAGAACAGCAGTATGGAATAGCAGGTTAACACAAACATGACTTGAAAAGTTTTGAAGGCCTGTCAGTATAATGAACAAGTCAGGATTCAGATAAGTAATTGTGACTTTTCATTTCTGCAGCTTAACCGACAACAAAACGTTAATCTATTTCTTCTGCAGGGTGGTCTGTAGTATACACCTCTGAAATGTCATTCTTTTTTCCTTTTATATGTGTGTTCATAGGAAAAAAAAGTTACAATAAAGTTATCTCATCTCATCTCATCTCTCTCATCTGCATTCTAGGAGGCTTTCATCCTTGTTTTTATTCATTTCTGTAGATGTAGTGGTCTTTTAGTTATAATGCAACTCCATCTCTTCCTTTGTTAGATCTGTTTCTTTTGGACAGTTTGTATCCTTCCATCAGTAAGGGAAATCAAATAAACTGCAACAGAGGGTTTGTTCATTTCAAACATGTATATATCGCTGAATAGGACTACAGAGACAACCTTAAATAAGGAATGAAAGTGGGTAAAGAAATGCATCCCCAAGAAAGAGGAAGGAGAGGCAAATTCAAGGCTACCTTGCTTTGAGTCTGTTTGGTATAAGAAGAGGCAAACTTTCAATTTATCAAGATTATTTTATAATGCCCAACCACATTCAAGACCCTGTAATCTTTGGGGCAGCTATTTTGTGACCAATCCTATGGTTGATAACAGCTATATGTCAGCAAGTAGCATTACTATATGAAGTTATCTGACTCAAATGATAAGCACAAGAGTCAAGCTCATCTTGAAGGAGGCTTTACATTTTTTGGAAAAAAAGTATAAACTATAGTTCAATTATATGTCTATGTATTTATATTTCATATTTCTAAACTGCCCATCTTTTAAAAAAGGGTTATGGGTGATGTACAATATAACCAATTAATAAAACAATATAAACATTAAAATTCAAATTTGACTTAAATATATATGCATATGTCTATGTGAAAAAATCATAAGCCTAATTATTATTATTTGTGTTATGTCTGGGCGGTGGGTCCCAAGGAGAGACGAGACTCAAAATAGTGACAACAGCTCTTTATTAGGAAACCAGATACTGAGACAAGACTCCCAGCCGAGGCAGCTCCTTTTATAGAGCTGGCTGCGGCTAGGCAGCCTATGACATGCATTTGAGCTTGCCGCACTTGGTTTTACCCAATCATGGCAGCCGAATAAGAACCAATCAGAACGCTTAGTTTTGTCCATTCACGGCCTGGCTTTACCGGACCAATAGGAATGCAGGCCTACAAGCCTGCTAGTATGGAACAATTTGCATGTTTATGAAGCGTGCTTTCTGTTAGGGATGAATCTTTCACGTTAGGCTATTGTACTACAAATAATAAAATGATTATCATATTAATGAAATGCACCCAAGAGCAACTAGGAGCCAGTGCAGCTCACCCAATAGTGGTGTTATTTTGGTGAACCAAGGAGCGCCAAAAACAGAGATGGTATTCAGCAGGTTCTGACCAGTTCTGGAGAACCAGTAGCAGAAATTTTGAGTAGTTTGGAGAACTGGCAAATACTACCTCTGACTGGAGGTACAGTATCCTTCCCCTTCCACACCTACCAAGCCATGCCCACAGAACCGGTAGTAAAAAAAATTGAATCCCACTGCTGACCCAAAAGTACATGTGTCACAGCATTGTGGTCTAGTTTCAGCTTTTGGATGATCATCAAGGACAACTTCAAGAAGACTTGTAGAAAAATATTATGCTTTTGTTATTGTAGAATGGAGGTAGGGTTTGGTTTTTGTTAACTTATTACTATATTACTGTAATTCCTTTCAGCTATTTCCCCCCTCTCTTTGCCTTTCTTTCTAGATTGTCTAATTTAGTGCTCTTTTAAGGAAATCAAAATCTTACTGAGTAATTTACATTGAAATTAATGTGTCTCATTTTTAATTATTATTTATAACATTCAATAAAAGGTATATTAAAAATGTATTAACTTGTTCAATATTATTCATAATAGTGTTCCCCAGATACCCGCATTAGGATTCTAACATCATTTGGAATAATAATAAAAAAAAATGAACAAACTTTTTCATGATGCATTTTGAAGTGATAGTTACAAGATTGTCAGTTATGTTAATATTGGTTGATCCTTTGTGTATTTTAAATCAAGTCTATGTGTAAGACTTATCCAATAAAATCATCATGTTATTTATAACTTGCAAAAGCTAAATCATTGGCAGTTTGCAATCAAAATTTTTAGTCCATTTCTTTTTTTATATTTGCTTTGGATCCATTTGGCACAACAATAATAGCAACCTAACACTCCAGACTTAACAACTGTCAATAAGAATGACAAAAAGTTCTTAGTAATGGATGTGGCAGTACATGGAGACAGCAGAATAGAAAAGAAAGAACTGAAGAAAAATCACAAAATACAAAGATTTGCAAATATAAGTAGGATGACTTTGGCAAAAAAGGCAAAGATAGTACCAATAGTAATAGGCACCTTTAGTGCAATCCCAAAACAACTGGAGCATCATTTGTTAATACATAAGCATAATACAAAAATCACATAAGTCAATTACAATAGGCAGCTTTACTTGGAACAAATTGGATCCTTTGATTATATCTTTAATAACATAAAACGGCATCTGTCTATCCCAGGTTTTTGAGAAGGACTCTATGGATGGATAAAAATGTCAAATCCTGTGCAACCAACCATAATAATGATAAGGCCCTGAATGCTGTCATTTAACTTTTCTACTCCTTTCTGCAAAGACTTCCTGTTAGAGAAATCATGTGATCATTTTACGAAAACAACTTACTTTTTAAACAAATTTTTGATTTATTCTGCTTCACTTATTTTGATTAATTTGCTAACAACTGTTGGGTAACATAAACATATAAAAAAGATAAAACAAGCGGATTAGTTTTATTGATCCTTTACTTCAGTCATTCATGATGCTTAATCATTGTGTCATTTCATACACTTAATCTGGCCATTTTATTTTCAGCAAAGGCTCTCAATAACAGTTTACTTGCAAGGCCTCCCTGGTTATTGAGGAGTGCTTGCCAGAAATCCCTTGACACTGGAAGTCATTATATTGGACCATGGAAAGATTGTCAGTGAAACTCTGAAGTCAGAAAAAAGCTTTTCTTTCCCATTGTCCTTATCCAATACATGACACACATTTGACAGAATAAAAATTATGTAAAAAAAACTATCTGCCACTTGATATTGATCAGAATATAAGTTCTGTTATAAGATCTACACAGTGGACCAATGCTTTTGGTGGTATGTCTGGGAGTCTTATAATTTCTAGATGCTTCATTAAAGTCCCTATTATGGATTCTGAAATTGGTGATCCCATGATTTATTGGTATGTGTGTCCATGAAACTGAAAGTAGGTAGTTAGGTGCAGGGGTGGGATTCAAAATTTTTAACAACCGGTTCTGTGGGCATGGCTTAGGTTGTGGGAGTGGCTTGGTGGTCATGTGACTAGGTGGACATGGCTAGGTGGTCATGTTATTGGCTGGGTGTTGCCAAGTCAATATCACTCACATCGAGGCATGCCTCTCCTCACCTGGCCTCTCATGACTGTGGAGATGCTGCAACAGTCGTAAATGTGAAAAATGGTCATAAGTCACTTTTTTCAGTGCCATTGTAACTTTGAATGGTAATTCCACACAAGCAAAGTACCAGCAAAGGAGGGAAAAAAAACTCCAGAGATGTTCCTGAGACAGGAAGTCTAGTCCTGCCAAGAATGTAATAAGGGTTAACGGAGAGACAGCTTCTGTAAGGAACACCAGAATGTCTCCTTCCTGCCTTCCTTACAGGATTAGGCCAGTAATTTCTTCTAACAACTGGTTCTCCAAACTGCTTAGAATGTTAACAACGGGTTCTAGCAAATAGGTGTGAACTGGTAGAATCCCACCCCTGGTTAGGTGGAAGCTGATGAGGTCCATGATTCTGAGTATTTCAATCTGTGATATCAAACAAAATCACAATTTTATCTTCTATTTTTAGGTCTCTGATTTTCGGAAGGCACTGTAGTGGGGAATTGATGCAATATTCACTCCTTTTGTGAGATGTCCAAACTTTTGTATAAGATTTTTAAACTCTGTCTAAACTCTGGCAAAGGAGAGTCCATCATCTCCTAAGGTAGTCTGTTCCATTGTTGAACAGTTTTATCACTATGAATGTTTTTTTTTTCTGATGTCCAACTGAAATCTGCTTCCTTTTCATTTAGATCCAATTTCTTTTAGTCTTGTTTTCTGGAAGAGCTCTGAACAATTTTGCTTCATCTTCTATATGACAGCCCTTCAGACACTTGAAGACAGCCATCATATCTCTCCACAGTCTTCTCTTCTCCAGATTAAATATACTTCATATTGCAACCATTTCTCAGAAACTTTTTTTTTCTCTAGATCTCTTATTATTTTGGTTCTTCTCCACAGTGTATTAATCTTCTTCCTAAAACGTGGTACCCTGAACAATGCAGTTCTATTCTACGTACAATCTAGCCAATGCAGAATAAAGAAGAATATTGGCATTTTGCTTATTTTGATCTATTCTACAATTGCATTTTATTTTTTATTTTTGCAGTTGCATCACAATCAATTTGTGACTGAGCACATACTATTAATTGTGACAGTAATTTCCCATATTGCACTCAAGACTCATATGGTCTAGTCTTGTCCAGTTACAGCCTTGATAATTTGTATATAAAGTGTACCATAATAAATATGATTATATCTATCTATCTATCTCTATATATGTCTATCTATATTTACATCTATCTAAAATAATTATTACTATAAATAAATTATACTATTATGATACACACCCACGCACACACACACAAATTCTGCATAGAGCAGTTGGGATATAGCTAATTAAAAAGCATAGAAGATACATCAGTCTAAAAATATAATGAAAATTAGGTAATATATTAAAACAGAATGTACAGCATATATATAAAACAACTAAAAGTCTAAAAGAATCCCCAAAAGGAGCAGGAGGATTTGAAGGGTAATGAGAGATAATAAAAGATTAGTGTAAGACTATGTCTGTTATATTACTGAACACTCCAATATAGCAAACAAGGTGCTCATTAAGTCCAATTTACGACACAGTTCATCACCTAATGAATTTTCAGCACTACTGCACAGAAACTGTCAACATTGTATGTTGTAGCAGAATTGGTATGTGAAAGTAGCAGGAAGGTGTAAAACTGTCCTGGATATTTATGCAGTAATGAGGAGATGAGGCTAGTAGGATTGTCACTATAGTACAGACCCTGGAGAGGCACATGCTCTGTTGTTTTTGTATGCTCAGCCTTGTTAGGGCCATTGCCTGTCCATAAGGAAACTTCCTGTATTGGTCTTCAAGAACAGCTGAGGGGAGGATGTGACATGGTGAATTACATATCTTAATAGAATTTCAGAAGAAAAGGTACAGTTAAGAACCTTAATGCAAACATGGAAAACATGGAATTTGCAATCTCATGAGGAGCTTTGGCTTTATTAAGCTTTAAAAGAAAAGATATTTTTTCATAACTGGAAAGAATGTACTTTCCTGATGTTAAGGAATTGATTCAAGTTATAAGTCTATTCTCTATTTTTGAACTTTTTGAATGCAAAAAAAGGCAGTTTGTTGCAGTATGTTTCTATATAGTCTGATTTTAATGATATTCTTATAGATTGAAATTTTCTATAAGAGATGTTGCTATAAAATCAATGATATCCTTAAATTAATAATTAAATCTATTATTTAATAACATTTCATTAATTAGAGTTTTGGTGAAGTTTAACATAATCATATACCATATTTAGATTTTCTTACATATCCTTTTCTGTTGGAACTGTAGTTTTTTTTTCCCTTTTGTGATTTTCTTATTTATTTAAAAAGGTTATTTCCCATTCTCATAAAAACACAAGCAGTTAGGAAAACAAACAAAAAGAATTTCCGTGTTACTCCATTACTACAATGGTTCATCATAAACATACCAAAAAAAAAAAAAACATGAGTTTTATTGGTATAAGCTTATATTATTTATGATACACTACAGGTAGTCCTCAACTCATGACCACAATTGAGCCCAACATTTTCATTGTTAAGCAAGACAATTATTAAGTGAGTTCCACCCCATTTTACAACCTTTTTTTGGTCACACTTGTTTAGCTAATTAAGTTGTCACACATGAATCGTGTGATTGTTAAGCAAATCTGGCTTCCCTCCTTGACTTTGCTTGCCAGAAGCCAGCTGGGAAGGTTACAAATGGTGATCATGTGACCCTGGGATACTGCAACTGTCATAAATACATGGGTGAAAACCAACCACAATTCATTTTTTTAGTGCTGTGTAACTTTGAACAGTCGCTATACAAATGGATGTAAGTTGGGGACTACCTGTATCTTGATATAAACTTATATATTAAATAATGAAATGACACTTTGTGATTGGTGGCTTCCATTTCATGCAACACTTTCTCCATAAAGGTATGGATGGTCCCTGCTCTCCATATTTTTTTCAAAAATTAGATAAAACAGAATTGGCCAGCTGGTGCTTGGCCCATAGGTTAATTTAAGGATGGCTATAAATTTCATTTATGGGTGAGTTTTCCTGTTTTTTTTCCCTTTGACTTTGTTGTATCCTGTCTGGAATTCATTGATAGACACAGATGCTCAGTAGAATATTGCATCTTTAATCTTTTTTCTAATAAACATCTCTAATCAGAACTAACAGAGGCTTGTTTCTCAGAGTAAATTGTTTCCTTCCTCTATATGAAGGAAATTCAAGTACTTTTGTAGGACTTTACTCTTGTTTCTTCTGAAATTCATCCTGCTGGATTTTCATCCTGCTGAATCTTGATATTGTTCTCTAAGGTGCTCACTATCCCTCTTGTATCCCAATGGTACTTTTTTCTAAGAGGCAACTGGACTTACTTGTTTTTCTTGAAAATGTTTCACTTCTTATCCAAGAAGCTTCTTCAGAGCTGAAGACAAGAAAGTCCATTTGATTCTTGAAAAAATAAAATAAAAGAAAACACCTTTGGAGCAACCATGACCTGGATAACTGAGAATATCTATAGACATATCCCTCTTGTGTATTCTGCAAATGTAACAAGTGTATTTTCTTATCATTATTCAAGTTATTTATAAACGTGTTGAACGATGTATGGTCTAGAATGGAGCCCTGGGATACTTGACCCAATATGTCCTTTCTGGCACTGGCTCATCATATACTTATGATTGCGTTCAATCAACTCCATATCAATCTAATGGTAGCATAGTCCAACTCACAATCTGCTATCTCTTCTACTCCTGGATTATTTGGAGATATTGTTTTCAAATAATGTTCTGGATTCAAAGTGTGCCATATCTACCATATTCCCATGGTCAACTAAACTTATAATTTTGTCAGAAAAGAGAATGCCAAGAGAACGGCTTGGCATTTTTTTTTTTTTTGGATAAACCCATGGTGTCTCTGCCAGGCAATGAATTACTTTCTAAATTAATTGTTTAAAATTTTGCCCCAATATTTGTCCCATCCTTTGCTCAATAGCAACGTTCTGTTTATCTATCTGCAGTCAACCAAGTTCTATCACTCACCACCCCTCAATTATGAAACATAGAAACAACATTTGCTTTTCTTCACTCTTCTGGCATGATGTATCTTGGTCTTTCAAAAATGACAAAATTGTTTTCCAAGATTACATCTGCAAACATTTTATTAGATGTATTTGATTCAGCCTTGGAAGCTTAAATTCATTCATGGTAATAGCACTCACTTCATTTACTTGTTTGCTGTCTCCTTATCATTTTATGCCATCCTCACAATCTCCTTCTAGAAACAAACCACATCTTCCTTTTTCAAAAGATGGAGGAGAAAAAGGGATTCCCCCCCTTTAATTTAGTTTTCCTTACAATTCTAAATTCCTATTATGATTTAGATGTTTGCTGGTAAATATCTAAATCATAATCTACCTGCTGGTAAATCTCCGACTTGATGATTTACTCCCGTTTCCCTTTTTTTCAATCTAATAATATGTGATTGTACATTTATTTTCTAGAAAGTCCCAAGCTTTTTATGCTCCCCATAGATTTATATCCATGGGTTTCTACTTAATATGTATTTTGGCTTATGATCTAGGACAGAGAATTCCTCTGTCACTTCTTCAACCTTCTGGAAAATGAAGCAGTAGGAAAAAAAAGAAAATAAATCCTCTCAATATTACTATATTCTTCTTCCATGAAAGAGATGGTGCAAGAACAGTTATCTTATTCCATTTTGGCAGGAAATAGCATATCTCCAGAATAATATATTTGTTGTTGCCTTCTGACTGATCTGAATGCTCAGGTTTTTGGATATTAGTACATATATGCACTCCTTTACATATAACGTCACCTCACTTCCCCACTCCTGTTACTTTTGAATAAGTTGTACCTTTCAGTCTTGCATTTCACTTATGAGTTTCAACCCTTCTTGTTTCAGTAATGCTTGTTCAATCCTTCTTGCCCTTTCTGCATTACAATGCCTAGTTTTTTCTTGTTTTCCCCACTCTGCTCATACCCATCAACTGTTGCATCAGGCTGCTGAGCAGGGGGAGACAAGACAAAAAGAGGCATTAGATCGCTTCTTGCTGAGAGACCAGATGCCTCATTTCTTTCCAGCCTACATGAATTGTTTCAATGCCATCTGGTAATGATAAGATCTATATCTTTAAAAAATTGTGCAATGAGAGAGAAATTGGAGAAATGTTAACACACTGAGCCTCAAAACACCAACAAGGATGAAGTAAGGAATTTGGGGTGAAGAGATTTTTAAAACTATCTGGATTTTGGTATTGCTGACAGATGAGCTGCAACTTGAACTATATCAGTAGGACAGAAGTTTATAAGTTTTGACTTCATAGTGGGGATGGTTGGAACACCATAGCTATATATTTCTATTTGATGTGATTTTTTAAAAATTTAAATTACATGGAATTGTGACAAGGGTGAAGGGAGACTGCAAACAGGTTTATCTGTAGAATATTTTGCAAAGAAATTCTAAAAGAAAACAAAATGAAGAGGGGCCTTAAGCTTATTTTTATTCCCCTTCCTACCTCCTTTTCATGCTCTGTATCATCTATTTCTAAGTTACTGACACTCGTAAGCTTGTCTGAGAAGCCTCTTTAAATTTATTTTTGAACCTCAGAAGTGTTTATGTAGCTGAAATGATTTTATTAAATCAAATTCAGTCCTGGGATTTATACCATCAAATCTGCTTTCTTTCTCCATTGTCATCAGTAAGCCACTATATACAGATGTATATAGTTTCTAGATCAAAGGGCAATTCCTGCTTGCAGCTAATAATTAAACAGAAATCAGGGTTCTTAAGAGATCCTCCTATTGGATCCTTGTTTTCAGGGCTGCTCCTTGTGACTAATGTGTATTCTTAAAACAGTAGAAAAAAATATGCCAGCCTAATTTGTACTGCCTTGATAGCTGAGCTCTAATCTATCTCAGTAGCAGAATAATAGAACAACAGACTAATAGAGTTGGTAAGGTCCTTGGAGGTCTTCAACCTCCTGCGTAAGTAGGAAACCCTATGTCTGCAAGGCTTACAAATGGACCGAAGCTTTATTGTGGTCAGTGGTTGGAAGATTCCCCTGGTTTCATTTGACCTCCCTTCCAGGGTTTCCAGAAGGCAGAAAAGAACACCAGAAATCTCTTTTCAAAGTGTGCCAGGACAGGCTTGCAGGAATGTGAAGAAGTACTTGGAGTGGTGTGTTTGGCTAGCTTTCATGCTGTCCAGGAGCAATGTCCAATGAGCGACTGGTCACTTGTCACTCATTTTTTTATGAATTTGGATTAGTGGTCTATTACAATTATGTATGGCATTTGACAGGTCAATGGAGGATGCAGTGGAAGTAGAGAGAATTAGCTAGGATACCTTTGAATTGAGACTTATCAGTCTTTCAGAGGTCTGTTAAATCTTCCATAAGCTACACAAGGAAACTGGAAGAAAGTTTAAATTCCATTTCAGTCTCCAAACATCAACAATTGTTCAGAGAAGGGTAGTGCTGGCAATTAATGGCCACAAATGCCAGCACCTTGAAATATCCCACAAACTACATAAAATAGCAGTAGTCCCTTCCAGTGTAATAAAAATAATAGAAAGGATTATTCTGCAAAACCTCTTAGAAGCAGAAGCAACTGAAAACCTTCAAGATACTCATCCATAGCAGAACCAACAATATATCTCTTTCCCAGTTTATTGCAACAGACAGGCCTATTGATCTACTGAAGGACCACTAAATTGGTGTTTGTTAATGGACTAGTGGTTTTCCAGAATAGTGGTTTACCTAGGAACATAAGGAGCTTGTGTTGGTATGGAAATTTGTGACATGTGAGTCAAGCATTAAATAAGTACATATATCTATGAAAGCCAGGTATCTAGTTTCATCTGCAGTTCAAATTAAATAAGAAGTAATAGATGGGAAGGGAATTCCCATAGCAGTTTCAGTTGGCCATATGGAACTCAGAAGATACAATCCCCTGACTGCATATTCAGCAGATTGTAATACATTACAAATCATTCATACAACAAAGCTTGTGCTATTTTAAATATGGAAGTGTTAAGGACAAACTTAGGCTGACTCGACAATGGGCTGAAAATAAGGCAAGTGTGGTGTCCTGAGAACAAGTATTCTCAAAGCCAGTGTGACATATTTGCCTGCAGTTAGCAGAATGGGAGAATAATCCTTGTTTTTGAACAATTGGAAACCTACCATGCTACGTATTCATCAATCCATTGGAGAAGGCTTTGCTTCTAGACCTGGTAAAACTTTGTGGTATTACCAGGTAAGCTCTAGCCATATGAAAGGAATTAACAAAGAGAAAGCAAAAGCTGCAAAATAAAGTTAATAGATCTTTGATCTCTTAGGTCTCCAGTTTCAATTTACTTCAGGAGCCAAAATGTAGCAATGATATAGAAACATACCAAAATGACAGAAAAGTTATGGATACAAAAACAAATTATATCAAGAAACAGTCCTTTTTTCTCTTGCATAAATGATTCAACTTTGGGAAAGTACTTCCTGATGGTTAGGAGAGAGATGATCGAGAATAGGCTTGTTTAGGTAAAATGGCCAAGTCAACTATGACACTGCTTAGATTATTTCCAGGTTTAGATCTGTTGTTCAGCCCATTCCTGACTAATAAAAAAAAAATCCATCACTGGCAATCATGACAATCACAATTGGTTACTTAAAAGGTAATTTTATCTAAGAGGTCAATTTTTCTCTCTGAATTACTTGCTAAAAATGTGTTATTCATTCCCAGATTCAGTACAATGGCCACTTATGCAGAAGGTTCTAGAAGAAATATCTGTTTCAGATGCAACTGCTGATACTTGGAAGTTAATCTCTGAAGACCTGCTGGCTTTGAATTGCTCCAAGATTGTTATCCATTGTGTCAAAAAATAAAAAAAGTATAGTAAATCTATAAAGGACTTTTAAGGGAATCAAATAACTGGCTTTGTTACATGCTGGAAAAGATCACTCTGAATCAGACAAAGGAAAAAGAAGGTCTACAAGAAGAAAAGGAGGAAGAGGAAATGTCTATTTCTATTAATTGATATCGTAACAACTCAATTGTACTTGACCTACTATGCATTTATTTGTAAAATTCTGTGGTTGCTTCCTACTGAGCTTTGTTCCAAATTTGTTTCCTCAAAGGGAATAGTTTGTCACATGAGGAAGGAGGATAGGAAATAAAAAGAGACATTTATTTGGTATTTGTACCAACTTATATGCTCATTTGTGTAACTTCTACAGAGATCTATGAAAATTAAATCACTTTGGATTCACTACCTTTTCTTCTTTATAATTGCAAAGCAGAACTTGCTCTTTTTTCTTAAGATGGTCTAAGCTTAGTTAATTAAAAGTTTGCATTATTGAAACCAAATTGCACTAATAATGATTCCCCCAAAGAAAACTTTATTTTAACAGGCTCCAGTCTTTGTATAATGAAAAGAACCCTGATAAATTGCATTCGATGCCTATCTTTTCCTGAGTTTTCTTCCCACAATGACCAACTAGAAGCTATTGTGGAGTTGAAATTTAGGACATCACCTCTATTAAATCATCTTGCTTGCATTCTCTGGCAATAGGAATTGTGAAATACATTGCTTCTGAGATTGGAAGTAATATATTGCCTTCATGACCACTAGCCTTTGATAGATTTAACCTCCATAATATGTGTCTATTATTTGGTGACTGAAACATGAATGCCATATTTTAATTATGTGATATGCGGAAAAATTATTTCCTTCTATATTTAATGAGTTTATCACTTAGATATCAAAAAAAAACACAATTCTTTCTTTGCAAAATTATGATTTCTAGTGCTGTTTACAGATGAATATATAAATATTGGAGACTCGGAGGGTTGGACCATAGCAAATATTCATCACTGAAGATGAATATTTTTGATTTTAAAGAAATGTATATTTCTCTCAAGTGCCTTCTATTTCTTCTGAGATATACCACAATACAATGTAGTTGTGTTTTCATTAAATAGTACATGTCTTTATTTTAGGCAGAGCCTCTTCAATTCAGAATCAGGGTTGACTCATGGCAATTTCCTGAACAAATCCCTGTAGTTTTCATGGAGTCTTGTATCTTGGGGTCCTAGTGGTTAACCAGCTAAACATGAGCCAGCAACGTGCAGCAGCAGCCAAAAAAGCCAATCCAATCCTAAATTGCATTAACAGAGGTACATGATCAAGATCCAGTGAGGTATTAATACCACTCTACAAAGCTTTAGTAAGGCCACACCTAGAGTACTGCATTCAGTTTTGGTCACCACACTATAAAAAGATGTTGAGGCTCTAGAAAAAGTAGAGAAGAGCAACTCAGAGAAGAGCAACCAGGATGATTAGGGGACTGAACACTAAAACATATGAAGAAGAGCTGCAAGAACTGGGCTTTGCTAGTCTAGTAAAGAGAAGGACCGGGAAGACATGATAGCAGTCTTCAAATATTTGAGGGGCTGCCACAGGGAGGAAGGGGTCAAGCTATTTTCTAAAGCTCCTATAGGCCAGACAAGGAATAATGGATGGAAACTGAACAAGGAGAGATTTAACCTGAAAATAAGGAGAAATTTTCTGACAGTGAGAACAATCAACCAATGGAACAGCTTGCCTACAGAAGTTGTGGGAGCTTCATCACTTGAGACTTTCAAGAAGAGATTGGACTGTAATTTGTCAGAAATGGTGTACGGTGTCCTGCTTGGGAGAGAGTGTTGGACTAGATGACTTATAATATCCCTTCCAACTCTGCTAATCTAATTGTAAGTGGTTTACATTGCCTCCTTCCTAGGCCTAAGAGAGAATGACTGTCTGGAACTCAAAATATCCTGGTTTCTACACTGGTGCCCTAACTGGCTTTCTATTTAGATGAGGGGGCCGCAAAAAATAGTCTTTGGATATCTTCAATCCTATTTGCTGATGACTAAATTTTTGTGGAAAAGATTAGAATCATGCCCTATAAAATAAGCCATATTTTTTTTCTTTTGAAAAATGCCAGGATGCTGGTAGATGCAGCCAGGATTCTGGTAGAAAAATGCCAGAATGCTGGTAGAAACAATATGCTAAAATAAGAGGCCTGGAAGCCAAAAAGTATTAAAATCATAGTTTTTGTCAACTTTATTAAATATCTCTAAGACAAAAACTAGATCTCAATTTCTGTTGAAATTTCTCTTCTCTTTCAGGAGGACATTGTTAAGTATTATTTTGAGTAACAGGTTAAGATGTAGGCTGAAATTTCCAGTTTTTCTGGAGGCTGAAAAAAGTATTATTACATATATTCAGATATACCATACTTTTTCTGATACATTGTAGAATAACTATTTGTGTATTTTAAAGCATTCATAAATATTATGTATTAGAATATGTATATAGATTGTGTTTGAAACAATGGGTTGCAGTAATAGTTACTGAACAAGTAAACTATCTCAGCTTTGGGCATCCCCACAAACTTTCCCCTTTATCAAAGATAAGTGATAAATGATAAACTCATTTACATAATTTACTTAAATAAGAGTAATGGTCAGAATGTTGGTTTCTATACTTTTTCAAAACTAGATGATGGGTTGGTAATAATGTATCATCACCAAACAGAGTTGGTTTGAAATATTCAGCCTTGTAAAATTATTCAATATACTTTCTCAGGAGTGATACATTTTATAAGGGCTCTAAACTTACTGGATGTTTAAGGCTGCCTTTTATTTCATTTCCCACTGAAAATAAGTGAGAAATTGCTCACCTTTATATGATTATCTCTGAATTTCACCAGCGCAGTCTTGGAAAGGGTCAGAGACTTGCTTGCAAAGTTTAGGAAAAATAGTTTTAATTTCCAATAGATATTCTCCAACGAACATCTCAGGGATTATAGAACTACATGAGAAATAAACTGGGATAAATAAACTCCCATGGCTTGCTTTATGATCATAGCCTCATGGAGCCTGAAGACTGGTAATATAAGTTCAGAGAGACAGCAAGAAAAGCCAGAAAGCAATACTATTTGTTCTATGATATTTTAGATAGGTAGGTAGATTAGATGTACTGCTACAGTAGGTATAATGATAGATAGATAGATAGATAGATAGATAGATAGATAGATAGATAGATAGATAGATAGATACCCTGTTTCTCCAACAATATGGCCTCCCCCAATAGGAAGTCCCAGCTTGTTTTATAGGCATGAAATGAAATTAAGTCCCTCCCCCCAAATTAAGGCTTATATTAAAACATGCGAAATGGGGGGAGTGGGGGGGGGGCTTGCCATTAGGAAGTATTTTTGTTGCACACCTGGATATGGTGCTGCCTGCGTTGACCCCGATATGAAGTGCCCCACCAACGCCGAGGTCAACATCCAAACCATCGCTGCCCGTCTGCTCAAAGATGCAAGGGTGGGATTAAATTACCCTGAAAAGACAGCCTAGCCATTTTGGGGGGGCTCAAAAAAAAAAAAGACCCAGCCTTATTATATGAGAAACAGAATAGATAGATAGATATATATAGAGAGAATGATGAATAGAATAGAATGATATACAGAAGCTATAATGATAAATAGACATAGAATAGATAGATTAGATAATACATAGAAATAATATGATAAGATAATATAGATGATATATAGATATGGATGAGTTACAGATAGAGGGAAAGACATAAAGATGTTCTCTTGTTGTCAAATGCCTTTGTCCCTACATTCCATTGAAGAACGCAATATACAGATGCAATCTTGAATTCCATCCATCATTTGAAATGAGACTACTGCTGGAATCAGATAGAGCTTTGTAAATAACACTGTGCTTCAAGAAATATCTGAAAATATAAAATTACAATGCATTTATAATATGATATTTTTGTACAACTTCTTTTTCGGATTTTTTTTTTTTGTGTGAAATAGGCAGTTAACATTTCGAAAATGAGAATATCGTTCTCTCCTTTCCCTGACTCTCTCCCATAAGAATTTTCAGTTTTAATACAGCAGATTTTAGAATAACATTTGACTTTTATAGATGATGCACAAACAAGTAAATGAACTTCGATTGTTTTGATGTCAGCTGCCTAGTTACATTGAAGTCCATGGAGATAAAACTGAAGCTAGTTTAACAAAATTAAAAGATCAGTATCTACAAGAATCAGATATTGAGAGAGACAGAAGCAGAATGCTGATCTAAAAAAGCTACTGGAAAAGGTGAGCGTTTAAAAATGAATGGACAAAAAACTTGAAAAAAATGAAAGAATGTTTCTGCATAAGATGAAATATGAGTAAGATAAAATATAACTAAATGCATGTCCTGCACTATTTTCCTTATTTTCAGGAGCATAATTATAAACTAAGAGGGCATCCAAACTAATTTTTATTTTATTGTAAACTAACATGTGTCAATATTAGCAACCATGAAAATTTATGTCCTTGTCATGCTTCCCTTTTTTTTTAAAAAAAGATGTATACCTCCTTGCCTTAAGAACGCAATCAATAGCATGTATTCCCATGTAAATATGCTGCAGGATATTATCAACAGGGTACATAGATCAGAAAGGAAAGCAGGCCATCTATACCCTTAGAGATATTCCAAATCTCATTTTTAATCCAAACTAAGAATTTTCTATCTCCCTAGTGTTTTCATAAAACTAATGCGCATTAGCAAATTTCCCCTTCACATTCTCCCAAATAGTAAAAAGCAGTTTCTTCTCTTTGAGATTTGTATCATGATTACGGTGGCATTATATCAATAATTTTGTCACCATTGGAAAGATTTCTTGACCTGTTCGTCTCCTCTATACATGTATTAAGGATTGTATTTTAAACAAATGCAATAAACAAATCAATGGATGGTTGTGGGGGTGGATGCAAGTCTGTAATTCTACATTATTTTAGAAGAAGAGAAACAAAGATTGTGTTGATTTGTAACCAGGTACACAGAGATGGGAAGAAAACCAGGACTTGCTGAGATTGTCTAACTTGAGTGCAGTAAAGACTGATTGATGTTCTCTGTAATGCTACAGTCGCAAAATATATGTACTATAGATCTTACTTTAGGTCTGACAACAAATTAAGGAAAATCTGGAGGAGTTTTCTATCAACTCCTTTTATCAAAGAAAAACGATTGGATGATTGTCTAGAACAAGGGTCTTCAAACTTGACAGCTTTAAGACTTGTGCACTTCAACTCCCAGAATTCCTCCTCTAGTCATGTTAGCTCAAGAATTTTGGGAGTTGAACTCCACAAGTCTTAAACTTGCCAAGTTGAAGACCCTTGGTCTAGAACCTTTCACAGTTAATGTTAACAGAAAGAATAGAATGGAATGGAATGGAATGGAATGGAATGGAATGGAATGGAATGGAATAGAGTGGACTGGAGTGGAGTGAAGTGGAGTGCAGTGGAGTGGAGAATGGAGTGGAGAATGGAGTGGAGTGGAAAGAAATGAAATACTATATCGACCTGGAAAGAAATGAAATACTATATTGACCAAGTGTGATTGGACATTCAAGGGATTTGTCTCTAGTGAATAGGGCCTCAGTGTATATACAAGCAACAAAGTAATATAAGTTATCAGTAGGAGAAGGTAGTAGAAAAGATGAGGATAATAATAATATAGTTGTACTACATTGGTAAATATCCTTAGACATAAGACAGCACTGTGAGAATCAGGTGTTCAGCAGAGTGATGGCACAAGGGAAAAAACTGTCTAGTTGTTTTGGCATGGAATGCCCTATAGCAGCGTCCTGAGGGGAGGAGTCAAAACTGTTTATGTCCAGGATATGAAGGGTCAGTAAATATTTTTTCAGCCCTCTTTCTTACCTATGCAGAATATAGGTTCTCAATGGAAGGCAGGCTGATTTTAATTGCTTTTCTTTGCCATTCTAACTACCCATTGATAGGATAGGTAGGAGGGCTTGTATTATCAGGATAGTTAGGAGGGCTGGTATTGCCAGCCAAGAGAAAATAACTCCCCTAGTAGCTATAAATGATTCACTGAGTATGTGAAGAAAGACAGTGAAAATGCATAGAAGGACTAGATTTGAGTTTATATTTGCAATAATTTTAGACTTTGATAGGCAGAGAGGAAAGCTGCCTGGAATTATTGCCTCTAGTACAGAGAAATGAAGCTTGTGTGGGAACACCTACACACAGACAGAATATATATATTGAAATGAAGATGTTTGCATAAGGATTGCTTCACTGCTACAAGTCTAGGCTGATAACAGAGGGAAAACCAATCTCCTTTTCCGAAGATGGCTATCAATTATAATGAAAAGTGCAGCCTTTAGAAAAGAAGATGCTGGTGTACAGGGAGTTATTGGGCCAATTATACCTGCTTTGAGAAGCATTAAAAATTAACTACTGTGCAGGCAGATTTAGAAACAGTGTGAGCTATTTACCATGAAGTGCTGACTTGGACTCAAGCTGAACCCATTTATATAGGCTGCTGATTTTTGTAGGTTAAACAGAACTGTTAAGTCTGCTGTTTTACCCTCAAAGCTGAGGCAGCAGCCATGCCTCAAGTTGAAGTATCAATAGTTAAATTATTTTTAATGCCTTTGTATTGAGAGCAGAGCCTTGTATCAGGAGATGGTAATATACCACGGTAGGTAAGGCTGCATATTGTAAAACTCTTAACATTGAGTGCCATTATGTATCTTTATTGAATACATAAACATTATGTATGCTTTTTCTTAAGTCTTATTTATTGTTGTTTGATCAAATTTATATCCAAAGGGGAGTTGTCTGTTTCATCCCTTGTTACTTAAAAGCTTTATTTACTTAGCAGATTACTTTTCCCTGGGATGATATATTATTTCTATAAAATATAATTTCTATGGAAACTGAAGAGTAGATTCAGATTTTCTTTTTTAATATTTTTATCATAATGTTATTTAACATTACAAGTAAAAAGTAAGAACCATTGAGAATAAATAGAACCAAAGGGAAAAAAAAAAAGAAAAAATAGAAAGTGCCAAAAAGGAAGAAAAAAGGGAAGAAAGGAAGAAAGAAGGAAGAAAATATATATAAATTACTTCCTCCTTCATCACAAATATAATTTTAGTAGTTTATCATCTTATCTCAAAATACAATAAATGATGTTATCTTTCCATATCTGATTTCTTATCTATACACAAATCCTTAAAACCTCTATAAGACATCCAGAAAGTATCCATGATATCAATCACTCCAAGACATTTCTCTCCAATTGATTTATTTAGAAACAGGTCTGACATGTCAAAGGCAATTTCCCAAGTGAAATTATTTTTGCGCATTACACAGAATTCACCTTCTCCCACTTCTACACCTCATAAATCATGAGAAGCAATTAACTGCCACTGAAATTTCTTAATATGACATACAGAATAACCTTGAACTTTTCAACTCCTCCAACTCTCTTAAAAAAAAATGTGGCAGCTGAATTTTAAAGCTGACAGGCTTACCTCCTTGAAAACTCCTCCTCCTAAAAGAAAGGGAAAAAAACCCAGATATAGGGGGTTTAACACATTTTCCTTAACCCACCCCCACGAGGACCCTTCAGTTTGTGGGGAAAATCCTCATGAAATTGGTTAACCAATTGATCAGCATAAACATCCCAACTCTTTACCTAACTAGCATCAAGAGAGGGTATCATTTCCAGAAGACCAAATATTGCAATCGGCCACAGTATAATCTAGAATTGAGAATTTTTTTGAATTTCATAATGTGTTTCTCCCTGTGCCATTAATGGTTTAGGGGGAGCAATTGGCGGTGGTCTTATCATTAATGTAGTAGCTGGTTTTAGTAAACTACAATGGAATACTGGATGAAGTTTCCCCAATATATGAGGAAGACTTAATTGGACAGTGACTGAATTGATTGTCTTTGAAATTGGGAATGGACCCAATAATTTTGGACCCAGCTTCTTACTGGGCAGTTTCAACCTAAGATACTTGGTCGACAAATATACTTTGTCCCCTACTTTTAAAGGCAGTTGAAGGGATCTATGTTTATCCACCTGTTTTTTATAACTTTTTGCAGCTTCGGTCAAAGCTTTTTTTTTTTTTCTCTTCCCATCCTTACTTTAATGAGTTCATCCATTCTGTTAGGGGCATGGATGAGAGAGGTTGTCTAGGTAATTCTGGCATTGGGACAAAATCCATTCCAATGTTGATTTGGAATTGAGTCAATTCCATGCTGCTATGTACTGCATTATTGTAAGTAGCCTATGCAAAAGGTAACAACTCAGCCCAATTTTCTTGTTGATAATTTACATAGCATCTAATGTATTATTCAGTCATGGTGTTAGCCCTCTCCACTGCTCTGTTACAAGCAGGATGGAAAGCTGAGGATAACCCTTGAGAGGAACCAATGGATTTCAGAAATTCCCTCCAAAATTTGGTGGTAAATTGACCCCTCTGTCTGATATTATTCTACAAGGTACTCCATGTAGTCTATAGATATGTTTCACAAACAGCTTTGCAAGTTTTTTCGCAGATGGAAGTCCTTTGCAGGCTATAAAATGGGCCTGTTTAGAGAATGTCAATTATAGTCCAAATGATTGTATTCCCTTCACTCTTAGGTAATTCAACAATAAAGTCCATTGTGATCTCTTCCCAACATTGAGTTGGTTCAGCAACTTGTTACAGGAGGCCAGGGGTTTTTCCAGTTCTGTGTTTCACTGTGGCACAAATTGAGCAACTTTTTACATAGTCCTCGACATCAGGTTTCATTTTTGGCCACCAGAACTGTCTTTTCAACTCCTCCAACTCTCTTAAAAAAATGTGGCAGCTGAATTTTAAAGCTGACAACCTCGTTGTTTCTGTCCTGATCAGCAAAAATTCATTAAGAGTTATCAGAGACAGCTTATAAATTTTAAACTCGATCAAATAAACTAACTTTATAATTCTTACCTTTATTTTATATTCCCCAAGATGTCCAGTTTTAAAATTATTGTGTATTAGTAAGTCAAATTTAAGTTTCTCCTTTAATTCCAATCTTTACTTCTTTCTGGCTCATTCTAGTGTTCAGTCTTCAACGTCTCATCCTGTCACTTTTTGTTAAGAGAAAATTCAAACCAAGAGTATTTTCAGATAGGAAGGATTTCTATAATAAATTCCAAAATCTTATTTCAAAACCATTTGTATCATCCAGAGAACCGGAAAATTGCACCACTGGCTGTAGTAGTGAAACTGGAAACTCCATTGAACTTGATCAGATATCACACTGGTTTGCTATTTCAGTACTTTGAAAGCTGTTAATTCTTCAGAAGGCTGTGAAAAATAAAATCAACAATAAGAATATTGTGTCATATTTTGATGCAATCATGGATAACACCAGAGATGAATAAATTATTATACCTTGTTATTAGAAAGACTTTTCTTTTTGCCTCCTCTATTTTCCAAAAATGAAGAATATCTTTTGAATTACATCTAATTGTCCCATTGTTGTGATGCAGAATAAGTTCTTAATATTGTCGCAGTCCTTACACTTTCCAAATCTGCTTTGGAAAACTAGGGAACAAAATAGGGAAAGAGCCATAAAAGAAAAATCATTCACATAAGAGTAAATACATCTTTGTATGGAGAGTTCAGAAATAAATAGGATAAATAAAGTGAGAAATTCCTGAAATATTAGTCTAATTCAGCTTCCTCAACCTAATCATCCTTCAAATAAATGGATTTTAAACTGCACAGTTCTGCCAGCAGAATTACTGCTGAGGAAATCTCGTAATTGTAGCCTTTTTATCTAAAGGACAGTTAGAACATAATACAGTAATCTGATTTTCTGATCAATTCCATTTGAAAAATATAAACAAGGATTTCTCCTATGAAATAGTTTGTTGAAACATGCTAAGAGCACAATAGATTTTATTTTTAACAGCATTCTAAAGTATTAACAGCTTTCAAAGTACAACATTGCCATGGTGACACAGCCGTTAAAATTCAGTATTGCAGACTAATTGTGCTGACTGCTGGATGCCTGCAGTTTGGCAGTTTAATTCTCACCAGTTCAAGGTTGACTCAGCCTTCCATCCTTCTAAGGTTGGTAAAATGAGGACCCAGATTGTTGGGGGTGGGGGGGGGCAATGTGTTCACTTGTAAACTCTGTGAAGTGCTTTTACTGTTAAGTAGTATGTAAGTCTAACTGCTATTGCTGTCATGAGACATTGTGAGTTCTCAGGGCTGACCAGACCAAATAGACCACACAAAGGTTTTTCCTGTAAATCATTCTGACTTTTCCTCCACTTTATTTTCAGCATAACAAGAATAGTAAGCAATCAGTCACTCTGATTGTTTCCCCCCACCCTTCTGATAATTAGAAAAGCAGAATTCATCTAATGCACAAAACAGAACTACAGTTTTCCTTTGTCTCCTGAATATTCAAATGAGCTTAAAAGGTAGTCAATAATTTATAAAAAGCTTGATCTACAATTTAGACATCTTTCTAAATTTAAAATATAAGCATCTCTCTTCCTGTCCTAAAATGTAGTTGCTGTTAAATTCTCCAAAGTTTTAATCAAGGGGTTCAATTAAATCCACTGGCAATTTCTTCCCATTAGCAGAATTGAATCTTCTTTCTGGTATATACTGTCCCTATTCTTCCCCCACATATATAGGATAGATTAATCTCATGCAGCAGCACCTTTTTTGCATGCCAATTCCAATGATGACTTCTTTTTGGAAGAATTTGCAAACTGTATCTCTTCAGCAGCCCAAGCCCGCCCCATTCTATCCTCGCTCGCTTGTCATTTATTTCTTCGTCCTCTTTCTCTACAGCTTCAGTTCAGTTTCCTATTCATGCCATCTTCTTAACCCATTTCTTGTCTATTTTATTGAAAAAGAAAAAAGAAACCCCTAGCCGTATGGCTATTATTGCTATAATATTATCTAATCAGATGTGGGATTTGTTATTAACTGATGTTACTGCCATACAGCTGTTACGATGGAATTTGGTATAAGTATAAGCCTAGAGTATAAGGTGGTGTAGAAATGTAATGAATAAATAAATAGTCTCTTTTTGGTGGTAATACATTGTTTTCTTTGGCATTTTTTAATTTGGCATCAGTAATTAATCTGTAGTGAAACACTGGTGAACATGGGCACAGCATTTTCTGCATCAAATGACAAGAACACATCTTTCTTACCACTTTCTATAGAGGGATGACCAAGACCATCCTGTCATATTAGATACTGATTGATTTGGAACAGTGGTAGGATTCAAATAATTTAACCACCAGTTCTCTGCCCTAATAACTGTCTGGGTAGATGTGGCTGGGTGATCATGTGACTGAGTGGGTGTGGCCAACTCAACATCACTCATCACACCCATCCCCGCCTCCAGGCCACTCTCCCTTTCCCCAGGCCTTAGGCCTATATTCAACACCTCCAGAAATGAAAGGGTTAACCAACTCTCAGTTTCCTGGTGCAAATGCCCCCCAGTGAAAGGATGGGGAGAGACCAGCAAAGCATACTGCTCCCATCACCAAGGAAAGTAAGACATTAGAAGTTGAACTTATTAAAAAGCAACATATTGTGCCATACCAGCCAACATTTCATACTTGAGGTGGCAGAGGCAATAAAGCCTATTGACTCCTCAGAAGCAATTTACAATTAAAGCCCATTTGCACCCCCAAACTAATAAATAAATAGCAGAAGAAGAAGGACTGACAATACTTCTGTGCAGGCAATTCTGAAAGAGACTAAGCTAAAGCTGGATTAACCCCTTCCTTCCTTCCTTCCTTCCTTCTTTTCTTCCTTCCTTCTCCTCATTCCCATTTCTTTCCTTCCTTCCTTTTTTCAGCCTGTTTTTCAGCCATTTTGTTTTACGAGCAATGCCAATGTGGAAGCCAGATTCACTTAACAACCCTGTTAAACTTAACTGCAGTGATTCACTTAACAACTATGGAAAGAAAGGTAGTAAAATGGGGCAAAACTTGCTTAACAACAGACTTACTTAGCAACAGAAGCTTGATTGTGGCTGTAAGTCAAGGATTACCTGTACTTAAAAGGATCTCTCACTGAAGATGATCAATATTTAGTTTCTATTTTTCCAGGATGTAGAATATAGAACAAGGGTTTTAAGTTTTAAGAAGGTAGATTCTGATTAAATGTTGCAAAAAACCCTTCCTCATGTGAAGAGTAGTTTAATACTAGAAGTAATTACCTAGAGAGGTGATGGGTTAAAGGAGCTCAAATTCAAGTCTAAAACTGGAAAGCAGAAATTGCACAATCAAATGTTATTAAGTACACAAGGAAATGAAAACTGGGAGTTCAGCAGCTGATGCGAATCCAGTACATGGAAATCTTCCTTTTAATTTTGCAACTTTACTTTCTGTGAATAAATTGGGACTAAAAACATCTTGATTTAAGGTAGGTTTCCTCTCAGTAGTTCTCAAAATTCTGAGCCAATACGTCTAAGAAGAACCCAATCTATTTGGGCACTCCCAGGTGCTATACACTAATGTAAATCATTTGACTGTGGATCAATAAACCTTTTTAACTCTTCTAAACCCTCTCATTTAGATCTAGACCTAGTGAATTTCCACAAGTTATTTTTAAGTAAGTGCAATTGAAAGATAGAAATCACATAGTTATGGCTACAATAAGCAAGAAATAATTAAATGCATTGATCAATATAGCAACTTGCATACATAGATCCACATACAGAAGCTCCCATGTTAAACCAGAGGGGAAAATATATTTTCTGCTAAGAGCATTCAAGGTATTTTCAAAAGCAAAATCCGGGCTGTTTATAAAGCAAACCAACATTGCTCTTTTTAAGCAGTCTTTCATAAATTATACAATTCAATAATATATTTCAAGCATCTGTAAGGCTTGACAACCTAGCAAATATCAACTGTATTTTTCAGAGCTCTATAGTTCAGCTCTTCCCTTAGCACCTACAGCCACCAACACCTTCAAGTGTATATTTTCAAGGTCACATGTTCTTTTTTCACCCAGTAAAAAAGTCAAGAGGTTTAGATACTGTTGGAGTCTGGTGCATTAAATTGGAGGTGCTTGTAGGAAGGAGATTCTCAGGATTAGCAGTGAAAAGGAGTTGTACAATTATTCCACCTTTTCTTTCTTCATATCTGTTCCTAGATAAGGTCTTCACCCCCACAATCATGTTGCCGTTTTTCAGCCCATTTTTTGACCATTTTGGCCTTTTTTGGGGCTGTTTTTTTGCTTGGAAAATAGCCCAGAAAACAGCCTGAAGATACTAAAAAAACAACAACCTGAAAAATGGCCCCAAAACAGCCATTTTGGGGGGCATTTTGGGGCCATTTTCCAGCCATTTTCAAGTTATATTTGGGCAGTTTTTTGGACTGTTTTTTGCCTGAAAAGTGGCCAAAAAGAGCCTGGAAAACAGCCTGAAAAATGACCCCAAAAGAGGCCAGGTCCGGGGCCAGGACCAGCCAGTGGTAGGATTAGCCAGTTCACTAAACTGGGCAGAATTTTAACAACAGGTATACCTGAAATGGTACAAACCAGCTGAATACCACCTCTGGTTTGGAAGCATTACTGCTTTGGACAGGAAGGCAGTGCAGAGAGTGGTGAGGACAGTAAAAACAACCTTATTAGAAGTTCACTTCCTTCTCTCCAGGATATGGCATATAAGTGCCATTTGATCAGGGTCCTCGGTATTGTCTGGGATGGTATGCATCTTCTCATGATCAGTTTTCCTTGTTACCTTCTAGGAGGAGGCTTTGTGGTATCTGATGCAGAACATTAGATTCAGTCACAGCTTTGTTCCATATACTTTTGAGACAAAGCAACAGAATTTCATTCTTAATGTGTGCCAGTGTGTTCACAGTAAAAAAAAAAAAAGACTTCTCTTATTATCTGTCATGACCTGACCTACTAATTACCAAAGCATTGTTTGCATGGAAATATCCAATTTCTATACAAGGACTAATTGATCCAGAAATGTTTATTCCATTTATTGAAATAAAGAATTAATATTCCTGGTCTGTGCTTATTGCTGTACTGTAGTCTAATGCGCAAAAAATGTACTTTATAGACATTAGTTTCCAGCTTGCTCAGATAATTACTTTGCTAAAATTTCTTGAGAAAATAACTGCATAAAGTTTTTTTTTCTTTTATATTGTGCTGCCAGCTCAACTTTTTCTAAACTTGTATTCTTCAGATGTGTTAGATTTCAATTACTAACTTGCTTTAAATTCTAGCAGTAAAAGTTAAACACATCTAGAGAACACTCACTTGATCAAACAATCCTCAGATTTCTTGTCTCCATTTAAATAATGGCGATGGCAATAATTATCCTCATTTTTAATTAATCAAACATCTAATCCTATGTGTGTCTGTCACTTGTAGGCAAATGGGTGCAGAACTTCACCTTGAATTGCTTAGCTTCATCTTCAGAGAGAGACGGAGAGGGAGAGATGTGGATATATTGATGTAGAGATAGAGAGATGTCAATTTGTTTATAATATTCCATTCTTCATTCACCTAAATTCACCATCTTGCTCAGTGGGGTTTGAATCAGCTATTGATTTATTTTATCCCACCTTTACTACTTTCTAAATAATTCAAGATGGCAAACATATATTACTCTTTCCTTCTTCTATCCACAATAACAACCCTGTGAGATGAGTTAGGTTAAGGGAGAATGATGGTCCAAAGTCACCCAGGTGATTTTCATCCCTAAAGTAGGTCTAGAAGTCAGTCTCCACTCTCAGTCTTCTATATCTTCTGTGTCTTCTTAATAAATTTTTTATTTGCACTTTCAACAGTTTAAACACAGCTAAATTTTTAATCTGTGATTGAAAGCTATTTTGACTGTCTGGCTTTTTAATAAAGTTTAACTTTATTAAAGAACATTGAATTACTACAAATGAGCCAGATAATAACTGCCTTCTCTAGAGTTATTCTTGATTTTTATAAAGTATAATAATATAATGACTTTAACTATTCTTAAATGGGAGAAAAAGAAACATTACTGTTTGGAAGATTGCTTTATTTTTTTCCCTTATGTTTTTCTCCTTTATTAAAATTGCATGATTTTACATTACATTATCCTATATTACATGTATCCTACATTACAATAAATTCCATGTATCATACTTTGCAATAAATGAGCATATTTTAGAGGTTTAGTCTTCAAGACTTAGATATAACCATAAATATTAGTTATGCCTAAATTGCTTTGTCATCAGATAATTTATGTCTGACCATTGTTTTTAACAAGTGCAAGTGAATTAGCTTTTCTGAACTGAGATTCATTTTAATACATCTTAAATAAATCAAAAATAAAGCTATATAAGTTCTATGGGTATGAAAAGGGTTTTATTCCTTGTCATGGACTCTACTATGTAATATTTTCTCACGATATATTCTATATATTATATAGGAGTACACAATAGGAAGAGTGGTGGGATTCAATTTTTTTTTATTACCAGTTCTGTGGGATTGGCTTGCTGGGCATGGTGTGGCTTGGTGGCTGTGGCTTAGTGGGCATAGAAAGGGAAAAATACTGTAAAATCTTCATTCCCTCCCCACTCCTGGGGAAAGGTTACTGCAAATTCCCATTTCCTCCCACCCCACTAACCTGCTTTCCAGCTCTTTTTTCCTGTGCTGGGCAATAAAAGAAAACCCAGCTGAAAAGCTGGGACTTGGGAGAAAGAGAATAGATGAGGGCAGGGCCAGTCAAAGGTCGTATTTGCCATTTCTCTGAACTACTCAAAATTTCTGCTACCAGTTATCCAGAACTAGTCAGAACCTGCTGAATACCATCTCTGAATAGGAGTGTACTATAGGATATAATAATATCGTAAGTACATGGGTACCAGTGCAGATAAATTCATTTGGGTTTTGAGTGGACATGTATACAGCTGAATACCTAGTGTATCAAATATTTGGAAATAGCCTAAGAACATCTAGAAGTCTTCAAGATTGGGCAGGAAAAAAATTGGCCATCTCTCCCAAACTCACATCTTAGAGTGGCTTTTGTGTAATGTGTTTGGGAATTGAGGGTGATGGACAAGCCCCCTTTCTACATTTTTCCAACTGTCTTAAAAACAATCATTCTTAAACAATTGATTAGATGATCAAGAATTGATGTTTTGCTCCATGGCCTAATTGGGATAATGCATTTAAATGTAATTTTAGATTGAAAACTCAATGTACAATAAAGGTGAAAATTATTTTCACTTTGATCCTTTAATGAGTTTAGCTTCCCAAATTCATATACTTGCTAAACATTATGTCCTCTGGTGCTCTACAAGATTAGGAGTGGAAGGGATTAAAAGCAAAACAAATGACTAATAGCTAAATTATTAAGTACTTTAAACTAATAAGAAAGCTAGAAGCTTAAGAAACCTTTGTCTCTATATTAGCCAAGTGCTGTTTTTATTTAAGACAATATACACATACATGTGTGTTTTGAAATAGTTTTGAAGTTCATTTATTTTATGTATGTAAAATATATTTATTTATTTATTTTATTTGGTTTGTCAATTGCTTACAAGATAATAGGTATAAGTAAAAACAGTTATGAATACATGGATACATATATTATAATATATATATTATAATATATTATATATTATTATATATAGTGTATTATACAATACACTAAAGAGTTTTTCAATTATTTAGAAGACTTTAATTTTAACTCTCTTGACATTGCAATATTTAACAAGAGAAACACATTATATGAAATAAAAAAAAATAATGTAGCAAAACTTTTAAACAGATCATGAAACTTTAACTATACAGTTAAGTATTGATTAATGTTTCGGTTTGGGTGGTTTTGCTCACCCAAAATATTTCAAATGCTTGCTATATAATTAAAAAGTAGGTTTATATCTTAAAATATACTTTTTGATCACCATTACTTAACAAATGTGAATACTAATACATGGTGCATTAATAGATGTTCATATCATATTATGTGCCCCAACAACCATTTTACATTTCCAACATGTGTTAAAAATGTTGGGTGGCAATTTCATTACCTAAGAATTTCAATAAACATGTGTATATGTATGTGTGTAATATTCTTTAAAAATGCATAAGAATGTATTTATTATCACAGGGTATTTCAATTTTTTATTCCAGAGTATTCGCAAATAACATCTGCCTTTAGGATATCCCTTCATATATATATATATGTTTTCTTAAGTTTTCGCAGGTACTTACATGTATGGCATTCAGCTTTGTTTGGGTATTTTCCCACGTCATTGTAGTTGTGCTTTTAAAGTTGTAGCAACGTTTCGGCAGAATCTCATCTGCCATCATCAGGCTTCTGTATAGTGTTCATCTGTGAGTCAAATGAACAACTGTAAAAGTCTGACTCACAGGCGAACACAATACAGAAGCCTGATGATGGCAGATGAGATTCTGCCAAAACATTGCTATAAGTTTAAAAGCACAACTATAATGACGTGGGAAAATACCTGAACAAAGCTGAATACCATACATACATACATTTGTCTTCTTAAGTTTTCGCGGGTATTTATATGTATGGTATTCAAACATTGTTACAACTTTAAAAGCACAACTATAATGACATGGGAAAATACCCAAACAAAGCTGAATACCATATAGATAGATAGATAGATAGATAGATAGATAGATAGATAGATAGATAGATCGATAGATCGATCGATCTTTGGTTATTCGGGTTTTCTCCCGTGTAAAATTGGAAGTATCGATGAAGTCTCATTCATCATCTTCAGGCTTGTGTCTTTGGCTCTGTGCTTCTCAGAGTAATGTGAGTTTGCAGCTGCTTCTTCCTTTTAACTGCTAGTGGGAGTGTGACTTGATTGGGTGGGGGCTTGGCTGTGTTCTGATTGGGTGGGGCTGTGTTCTCATTGGTTGGGGGTTTGGCTGTGTTCTGATTGGCTGGGGGTGTGATCTGTTCAGGTGGAGGCTTGGTTGTGCTCATGTTAGTCTTAGTTGCTGTGGGATTTGAGCTGGTGAGCTGTGATCCTGCTGTTTGGCTTCGCGTTCGTGGTCGTGCTGCATCTTCATGGTAGGCGTCAATTCACTTCATGTATGGGTCGGAGGGGTTTGAAGTGGGTAGTGATGCAGCTGCAGTATGGCTTCTGGTCCGTGGTCGTGTCTCATCTTCTGTGTGGGTGTGAGTCTGTTTTCTACGTGGAAGTGTGGTGGTAGCATCTTGTGTGGCCCTCATGGGTGTGGGTCTGGTGTCATTCTTCATGTTAGGTACTCGTCTGTTCATGAGGGTGGGTTTCCAAATGGCTGGTAGGCAGGAGGTGTCATCTCGTTTATTCATGCTGGGTGGGCATTTTTCTATCTCTATGGCTTCTCTGATTATTCTGTTGTTGAAGTGTTCGGTTTTGGCAATAGTTCTGGTATTTTTAAAGTCAATCTCATATCCTGTGGCTTTGAGGTGTTGGACCAGGGAAGAGGTCAGTTCTTCTTTTTTGACTGAGTTCTTGTGTTCTTCAATGCGTGCACTTATTCTTCTGTTAGTTTGTCCAATGTATGTGGTGGGGCAGGCGGTGCAAGGGATTTCATACACTCCTTGGTCTTCTAACTCGATTTTGTCTTTAGGGTTTCTTAGGATGGTGGATATTTGTACAATAAAAAGAGGCCAATTATAATATCAGAAGAACTATTTTCCAGTTGTGCCTAAAAGTTTTTTTTTTTAAGAAAAACTAAATGCATGTTTAATTGCATTTCATAAAGAAGTAGAAGTCAAAACATATGCCACTTAAAAAGTTGAAGAATCAGGAAAATTAAGATTCCTGTCCTATATTCTAAATGTAATTTAGATAAAGACACCAATTTTTCCCATTAAAAATATTAATATCTTTCATATCAACATAGGAAGAAACTATGTGAAAATCATTTGGGTATATCCCCACCATGCAAATGCTGTCATTTCTCATCGGTTCAACAGACATTTTAACCATCTGTTTATATTGGGGATTTTTTAAAGATAAAAACAGATGATTAGAGTAGACAGATTTGTAATATTTAGTAGGATCATAATTAAAGAAGTTTTTAAAGCAATCATCCATATTTATTCTACAAAATATTGAAATCAAAGGCTACTAGTAAATTTCTCTGTGTTAAACAAAGAATTTCTACTCCTCCTTGACTATTTCCATGCTTGGAAAATAAGACTGAGAGCAGCCATTTTTCTTTTCTTTTTTTGTAAACATCTTTGGTTATTTAAAAAGCTGTAGGTCATTAAAGATAATTTGAGAAAATCTAAATTCTACCTTTTCACTTTATGGGGAAGCTTGTTTCATACTAGAGGACCATATATTTTTCCATGTTGGAAATGGCATTTAATCAAAGGCAATACACACCTCTGCAGTATATAAAGTAAAAAGATTAAAATAGCTATAATAATAATCAACTGACCTGGTTTTTATAATGGCATTTGTATTACTGCTAAGAAAACAAATTATACATATTTTAAAAAATAAGTTTTAAAAAAACCAAAGTGAATTAAAAAGTTCTTTGTTAGTGTAGTGTAAAGATCCAGATTACAGAGCATGCAGAATTATAAGAACTGGATTTTCTAACAGAGAGTAACAGTTAGTGCTGGCATTTGTTCTTTTAATAATGTCAGTCATATAAAGCTGTGAAGGTAAAGGATCCCAATCTGTGTCCAGTTAATTTGGTTTTTAGTATACTACTTCTATAGCTTAAAATGAGCACACACAAGAGAAAATTACAAGGCAGGGCTGAAGAAGGTAATATATTACAAAGCTTCTAAAGTGTTAGAAGATTTTAGTATTGACCCAAAATGTTGTTTTCCCATTTGATAGAAATTTTATGCTTCCAATCAAATGCTATAAATCAAACTCAAATATATAAAAAGAAATGATGTCTAGCTTATCTTCTTTTTAGCAAGGTACTTTTCTATGCAAAAATGAAAGATGGTAAATGAAAAACAGGCCAGGTGAGAGGATTAAAAAATGGTGAGGCAAGATATGCTTTATTTGGATAGCCTGACAACTTTGAAAACACTGAACAAAAGTTCTAGGTTCATATAGATGCAAGCAACTTTGATTAATAAGTAAACAGAACTTTACTGGATCAATTAGTCCAGTATTTTAGTTCTACAATGCCATTAATACAATAGTATTCCACTTGGTAACTGGAAACATGCCACCTCTGTACTGAGAATATATGGAATCAAGATGATAGCAGCCAAATGTAGTGGTAGCATCTTTTATTTTGTCCAAGCAGGTGACAGCACTTATTAAACAGAACTAAATAAAACTTTTATGAGAGGCCATTGGAAAATTCCAAGATTACCAGGTGATAGCTTTCACTTTTTAATCTTTTCTCCCAGTTTTAAAACTATGTATTGGTACAGCGTTTCACTGGATAGGAAAATAGTACCTTACTGTATGCTGGTAAGCTGATACCCGGGCGGTCACAAAGAATTGCAATTCACCAATTTGACATTGGTTTTGATTTTTTGGGGAAAGTAACAAATTAAAATAGCCTGACCTTTTCTTCCCATAGCATTGAGGCTTCAGAATTGGCACCCATAATAATTGGAGAAGGCACCCCTCAATTCTGATGCAAATTATAATACAGTTTGCAGCCAGCAGAAACTAATTTACCCCAGATCACTATAGCCAAATCAAATGTGTTGGTGCCAGCATTGCTCACTCCATTTCAGTGTGATTCTGTATGTTGTAATACACAGTTTGATGAATGAAATTGTAACATGGGGAGTAGAAAAGTCTGTTTATACTTAATACTCTTTTTTTGTTCATCAGTGTTATGAATGCCAGATAACAAGGAAAACAGTCTAGGAATTAATTATTCAAGAGAACAAAGTAATAGCATTTCTTGGATAAACATGTTATTTATCTGTGATATTTATAACTCAATTCTTTTTCCAAACAGTCTGAATAGGTATACATAGATGGATAGTTTGTCTTTTTCTTTTTCTTGGCAACATGCTTTTAAAGTCAGGTCATTTGAATGACTGATCCATAATTACCCAAGAAGATACTTGACTGGAAATTTGTCTAATATTATGTGCACTGCATAACACTGGCAATCAAATTCATCCCACCTTGTTAATCTTATGCAGAACTTCCTGAGTTGAAGCTACCGTATTCCTCCTTAAAGACAAGCTTACCAAGAAGTAAAGAATCTACTATTGTTGCAATGGGAATGGATGGTCCTAAGAAACTGTGATAGCCTGTTTTATTTTAAGACAAATTGATAGCCATAAATTCTATTTTGGGGACATTGTGGGGCAATATTCTGGATGTTCACGGTTTTTAGTTTTTATTGTTCAAAACTTTTAATATGTAAACTTCCCAGAGTAATTCAGAATCAGGCAGCCTCTAAATCTAATTGATTAATTAATCAGTAACTGTCATATTTAAACTAACAGGATTGGCTTATAGTACCATTACATCCCTTCTCTTTGCCTCTCCAGATTAGAATCCCAGGAATGGGAGAATGGGAATAAGTCAATTGATTCTTACTCTCTTTTGTGTCTTAATTACAGCCCCCATTGCTTTCCATATGTTAGAGGATAATATCTGCAGCAGGGAGTCTGTTCCACTTTTTGTCTCAGAGTTCTGGATGACTTAGTGAAGTATGACAAACATAGAACAAATGTTTTACTTCAGAAAACGTTTTACTTCAATCTGAAATACATGAACACTTTTGCAATTGCACTACTGTAGAGCTTCTTCTTGCAACAATGAATCAATGCATTGACTGCTGCTGCTTTGATACTGATAGAAGAAGGATTGATGAGAACAGGGGTGTCAAACTCAAGACCCACGGGCCAAATCCGGCCCATGGGGTGCTTAGATCTGGTCCATGGGCCCATCTTGGAAATAGTGAAGGATTGGCCCACAATGCCTCCGCCAGTGAAAATGGTTGGGGGGTTGGCCCTCCCAGGCTTCGTTTTCATTGCAGAGGGCTGCAGGAAGATCCCCCCAGGTCCACTTGGGCCATCACAGTGACATTGAGCTGGCCACGCCCAACCCAGCCATGGCCACCCAGCTCCCAGAGGTCAAACACAACCCTGATGCAGCCCTCAATGCAATCAAGTTTGATACCCCTGGTTGAGAAGATGTTTCATCACATGGTAGGTCTCATACTTCAAAATGATTAAGTAGTCATTAGTATTATGCCACCAGCTAATCTTCTCTATCTAGCATGTACCATACTGGGTTGTCCAATAGTTCTTGCACAGTAAGCAAACTGCCTCATTCCTTTCTCACCTCATACGGACCAGAGGAGGAAAAACTGATGTCATTAAGGTTGATGATTAACTGGTAAATTGGTTCCTCTTTGGAGAGGATTCCATCACTTCACTGGGTGCCACATTGGACAGAACATATTACAAACTTCACCATTCCTGGGTAGGGTTTAGAAGAACGACAGATTTAATCTTGTGGGGTGGTAAAGTTTTACTTCCTCTGATTACTGGGTTTAAAGTTTTGAATGTTTATTTGTCTCTGTTGAAGAAAAGGATGATAAAAGTATTGATGATAAAAGGATGATTTTTTATTAGCTGCACTCCAGTTAAACTGTTGCATCATTCCTCTTAAAGAATCTACCACCTGAGGCGAAACTAGAATTCCTTCCAGTGGAGAAGCAGACAATAGGGAGGATTTTTATTTTAATAATATTTTATTTTCTGGTAAGCACTGCTGTCAGTTGCTAAATTCACTCAGTTTGGGATAGTTAGAACCAGTAGATCCTTTGAACTGAATGGCTATCTGAAGTGGAAAAAAAAATACTTTAGGAGCAACTTCCTTCTCCCATCTGATGATACATGTGACAGCATGCAATAAGAGATTTTCCATTTCTCTTATAAAAAGTTTTTTTTTTTAAACAAATTTTATTAACTTTACAGAACACACAGACAATCAAGGCATAATAACATAAAAAATCTTTCTGGAAAAACCAGTAGGACATATAAAATATTTCAAAATTGTAATATGTATATTTACGTTATCTGCTCAACTTCATATCTTATCCCAATTTCTCCTTCTCATTCTATTATCCAGATTATATTTCTTACTAATTAAAAATTTTTGCCTTTCAAAAAACAATACACAAACATACAAGACATAAAAAACATCATTTCTGAAAGCTGCTTAATCCCGGGTTAAAACTCTTCGCACAGACGCAAATTCAAAAATCATATTTACTTTATATATCATTCCATATCTTATTACCATTTTCAATTTTCTATATAGCTTCTTCCCTCTTTTATCTTTCTTAGTTTTATTTTATTTATCTTATCTCAATACAATTCATAATACTTATCATTCTTTGCCTGTTCTTTTCCAGTTATCCATTCATCTTTTCTCTTTAAATATACTTCTCCTGTACACTGATTGGAGTAACGCCTTTGACTCTTTCCCCTAACTTAATAATGCTTAATATAACAGTTATATTATATTGGGATTCTGATTAGTACATTCTAAAATTACACAATAAATTTTATAAGAAAAGCAAGTACACTACAATTACAGAATAAAAGCATATAACCCACCATAGATACCATTAAAAAGCTAATCATATATATTAATACACATTTTACTCTAAATACGCATACAAAAACACACTCTTATGTACCTTCCAGAATCCCTTTTTCAATTAAATTTACCCATTGTCTCTAAATAGATTTTGTTTCTTTAAGTCTTGCTTTCCACCATTAAGGCTTTTCATCCCCCTTATTATCTCCATTCCATTGAATATTCAGAAACAAATAAAAAAGTCTTGTATAGACAAGCATTTGAATTGTAGCTTGGTTTTATACTATACTGTATACTCACCTTGATTTCCGCTAGTTGTATGCTTTGGCTTTGTTTTCATTTATTTTGGCCTGTGACATAGTGATATTTCCTGTTTTCTGTTCAAATCTCTCTCTGAGCTATAAAGTGAGTGAATGAATGAATGAATCCGTGAGGTATAAATTGCCCCTGAGGAGGTCTCAGATCTGAGCCTGCTGGAGCACAGATATAAATAGTTTCATATCACTTTCTTCAAACAAGTAATTTTAGAGGCATGTCTCATTTTGTGCTCAGAAATAATTTCTTGTTTAGGCTTAGGACAATTGGTCAACATCTATGGAGCAGCTAAATTAACATTGTCTATTGACATCCCTTTGCCCTATCAGCCAGTGGACTTTCAGTGTAAGACAGGTGCATCTGAGATTTCACCACGATTGACAGCTGTAACACAGATTGTGCCTGGAAATCCCAAGGTCTTTTATTTACTTCTTCAAGCAATTGCCATATATAGGAACATTCCTTTAATAAAAGAGATGGAGAAAAATACTACAATTATAAATTCTATAGAGAGAAGTCATAAAGGAGGACTGCCACATTAGAAATACAAAAATACAGATAAGCACTACTTGAGAGCAGAAAGATATACTCACAAATTATTTACTGCCAATAAACAAGCTTTTGAATTTTTGCCACATGTGTCAGGGGTTGCCTGAGGCAGCAAAATTGTTTGCCCATTTTTTTCATGTAAATTTAGGGCCCAGACCCTTTAAAAAGGGAAACATGAATATTCTAGAACACTTGAGCTTCAAAGCATGGTCCTGTAGTGATGATGGAAGAGAAAAAGGAGGAGAAGGAAAATGAAGGCTGCACAAGGACCGCAAGAGGGTAGTTAGAAATTCAAATAAATTAAGGAGTTGGTAGCATCAGAAGCACAGCACAAATCGGTCTCTCAAGTATTCCTGAAATTGTATTAGGCAGGTGATTCTGGATACTTGCAGAAGTAGTTTTGAAAGGAAACAAGAGATTTAGTAGTTGTGAGCAGTGTATGATGAGGGCTGAAATAAGAAGACAGATGGTTGAGAAAAGGAATAGCTTTTTGCTTGTTTCTTTTCCTTCTGTCCCTCTGAAATGCCAGGGCAACCATTATAATTCCAGGTGTGTTAACAGCAAGTGGTGAGAAAAGCAGAGAACAGCATCAATTCTAAGAGAAAAACATAAGAAAGTGGTTACCTTGATGGCTACTACAAAAATAAAAATCTGTATATTAAATGTACACCCATATATGGATTCTAAATTGATTCTAAAGGACATCAAATCTCAGGTGCAGCAAAAAGGGAACAGTTTCAGCACCTGAACCAGCACAGAAGTAGTTACCTTGCCTGTACAATATATATTATACCTATTATCTTGTAAGCAATTGACAAAAATAAAAAAATAAAAATACATTTTTGTGGAACAGAACCAGGAGGAACTCTCTCTGAAGAATTATGTCCTGCTACTTTTGATTGTGATGAGTTTGCCTTTAGCCATTGCTTCTCAAGTGTCCATGCCAACACTTAAATCAAACAGTTTGTACTCACTTTGCTGATAAAGATCTGAGGGTAGCTGTTCATTTAGATTCTAATGAAATAACTATTACATAAGAGAAGAAAAAGTTGTAAAGGAAGATAAATTAAAATACCTAATAGGAGGGCTATTGGAATGAGGAAACTTTGAAATGGAAGTGCATGGATTTGGACAGCTATTATTTTTTTGCTTGTTTGTTCTGCTCATCTCACTGAATGTGACTTTGCAGTACACAACCAGCAGCAATTAAGATAATATTGCAGCCATTAAAAATAATCAAATTACAGTCACCTAAACAATGATAACCGCCTCATGGTTCCAGATGGGATCACCAAGAATACCAAAACCACATTTTAAGGGCTTTCTGAAAGGCTAGCAGGGATTGGGCTAAACTCATCTGGGGAATAATGTTTGAGATAGTGGGAATCACAGCTGAAAAGGTGTATCTTCTGGGTCCCATCAAATGGAACTCTTTGGCAGATGGGACCCTAGATATATCTCCCCCCCCCCCCAAGCTGGATCTTATGGAATGGATAGATTTAATTGGAAAGAGGCCACCCTCAACCTGATTCCATATCACTTAGAGCCTTAAAGGTCAAACCAGCACATGAACTTCACCCAGTAGACTGGCTGCTAATATAGCTTGTAGAACACCTGTATAATGTGCATCACACTATGGGCACAAATAACTGATTGAGTAGGCACTCACTGCACCAGGTTAATGAAGGTGGACTATTGACTTCAATTGAAAGGCAGGTGGGGTAGTTACCGTAAAATGGATTGGGCATGGCACACTGTTGAAGACTGATTAATGAGTTGTGTAAAGTCTATAAAATGTTTTGAGGCACCGTCAGTAGTAAAAAACCAGACACAACATGAATTTCATGAACCAGCATTACTTATTGTTATAGGCTGGAACAAAATTATTTTGACTGTCTCTCCACTCAATTTTATACCAAACAAAATCAAGGTAGGGTTATTTTGTATTTCTTTGTGATATCTATGTCTAATCATTTCTGAAACTCCTATCTTAAGTATAATTACTTTATCCTTTCCAGTGAAAAGTCTATATTCCCTTATCTGAGGGAGAAATGCTGAAGGGAAAGAGACCTTACCTAGTCATCACAGAGAGCTTTGGGTATAATTGAATATGATTTTTTTTTTAAAAAAAAAAACCCTACTTGTCAAAGCCTCATCGGCTAGGGGGGAAAACAGCTTCCCATTCATCTAATCAAAAGAAAAGGGAAAACTTGCAATAGTGTCTATAAGCCCTCTTAAAACAGTAGAATTAGGGAGAGTCATAGAAAGAGGACATATATGTTAAGGTTGTTTAATAAAAATCACATATATACAACCAACGATGAAAGAAACAACTATTTTTGAAATTGTCTTACCTGAAAGAAAGAACAAAAGTTCAAAAGTTATAAAATATGAAACTGAAGAAGTGAAACTACTTTTTGTTATACCTGCTTTTTAAATAAAATAGAAAAACAACATCCCTGGAGCATTTTTCTTTAAGTCAAAGATTTAGATGTTCTCTGTGACACTGGCACACTACACCTGTAAACTTCAATATCACTTTGGTACATTAGTCTGTGATAACATTGCCATTGTTTTATAGAATCCAAAGAATGAAGAAGTGGAGTAGCTTTTTGGGCAAAACATTTTATGCAAGAACAGACTGTCATGCAGGCCAAGATCAACAATCAGAAATGACCAAGATCAGTTTTGCTCAGGTGGAGGGAGAAGTTTTAATAGCAAAACTTTGATCTGATAGCAGTCAAAAAGCTGTGAGAGTTCCTGCTGTTTGACACTATGTTATATATTTCTGTTCCTGGAAACTTACCTGACTCTGACAATATTTTTGTTCTGCCTGCTGAGCCACAGTCACTGGTAAGAATTATACCTGTCTTGATTCTTTAACTGGCACATAGCTATGTCAACTTTCATTGATTTCCTGAGAGTGACTATTGATTTCTATTAGACCAAAACATTACTGAAGAAATACAAATTGATGCATTTTTTTTTCCAAATAAATATTTTACAGTCAGTGCTTGACCTTTTAATCCAAATATGTCGACAGTAAGCAAGATGACCTTAATGAAAATATGCAGGAACCATGATGTAGGCAATAGGCAGAAAATTTTTTTAAAGTTCAGAATAATAAGATAACAATAAAAAATGACTTAAAGACACCAATTTCACTGCAGTATAAGAAGAGGGAGAAGAGCAGAGCCATACTTGCAAGATTCAATTATTATTATTTCTTGTTAGTTGTGAAGTCATGTCCGACCCATCGAGAGCCCACGGACAATGTTCCTCCAGGCCTTCCTGTTTTCTACCATCCCTCAAAGTCCATTTAAGCTCACACCGACTGCTTCAGTGACTCCATCCAGCCACCTTAATCTCTGCTATCCCTTTCTTCTTTTGCCCTCAATTGTTCCCAGCATCAGGCTCTTCTCCAATGATTTCAATTAACTCAATTTTAGTCTTGCTATAGAATTGATTTCCTGATCTAGTCTAGCTAATCAGCTGATGAATATTTTTCTTTAAAAATGGTATTTCCATTTATGTTTTGTGCTACATAATGAAAGCACAACTCCACTCGCCACCCTTAAAATCTTTTTTTTTTTTTGCTTGTTGTTGCCAGATTGCACTCTTTTGTTACTGCCATCAAATAACCATATAAAGGCTTACAGATACAGTAGATTTAGATGCCTCAAACTAGGGGCTCGTTCATACATTCCCTTTATAACCTACTTTTCCTCCATGTGTTTAAAATGTTGTACATAGTACTGCCTTGACAAAATCAAACCTGTGCAGTGGTTGGGTCGAAAGAGTGATTGTCTCCAAATCAACTGGTGGGCTTCCAAGGCTGAAGTTGAACACGAGTAAACTTGAGTCAACTTGAATCAGAAGGCCACAACCTCCTCAGTACTAGTCTGTTATAGGTGTTATATCTACCTTATTTGCAGCTTTATCATTCCTCTCGAGTGTAGTTGTTTCCTGTTACTCTAGGATTCATCTCTATAGTTCCTGTGATACATTTCCTGTTCCTATTGTATTTTATACTCTCAATGATAGCTTGTATGACATTTTAATTACTCTACAGGAAACACTAACACCATGACCACCGCAACACATATTCTTCCTTAGATGATGGCAACCCTGTGATAAGTGGAGACAACTAGCCCATTTTTATTAGTTTTTTTTTATTTGTCAATTGCTTACAAGATAATAGATATAAGTAAAAACATAGTTTTTACTATGGTTTGGATACATATAAGAAAAATAAAAAAATAAAATAAAAATAAAAAATATAAAAGAAACAATAGGACAGGGATGGTAGTCATGGTGTCATTGGTGTCTTCGAGACCAAATAAGATGGCATTTGGACATTTCTGTTCATGTTCCATGGTGTCTCTGATGAGTAAGGAGATATTATTTGTGGAATTATTTGAAGGGATAGTAATTGTTTGTGGCTGTGGTTTGATGGTTATTTTTGGTTATTATTTCTGCCTTCCCATTGCAGCTTTATCAGACTTTATTGTATTTGGGGCAGACCTCTGAAAGGTACATCTTGTGTCAATCACACAGGGATTTAAATTGTGTGAGAATCTTGTTTGCATCAAGAACCTGCTCCTTTGAATTTTTCATCTGCAATTTTGTCAGTAGTTGCCACTGAAAGAGCAGACAGTTGAGTAGTACCCCTATTGTCCCATCCCACGTGAGTGGGATTGCTAATGGAGTCCTAGGAAATGGCAGGTTCTTTGCAACTGTAGTTTGTAGTAAACTGTGAGAAATACTTGGCATCCAACTACATATTGTTTAGGAAAAAAGAGCACATTTCCTGCAATTCTTAGCTTCAAATCAGCATAAACCAAGGGAAATGTGAAAGTGTGCAAAATAATATTTTTTTAAGATATGGTTTTTTCTTCTGAAAGTCACACAATTCTAATGTGGGATTCTAGAAGTAAATGTGGTGGTAGCATTTTATGATTTAAAAAGAAGCAATTAATTAGCTGCTTTATAAAAATGTCTTTGGAAATTACCTTTTAGATTTGTAATTCTTCTGAACAATGGCTTCAGCCCTACAAATCACTCTGAGAATGTTTTGGATAATTGCTCTTTTTGTAGGTTACTGGTTGTAAATCTACAAAAGATCAAATGAACTCACTGATAATGAGATTACACAGCTTAGATGTAGGTTGTTCTTCATACCCATTTCTAAGAATGAAAGAGAGATTGTTTGAACAAATTAGAACTAGAAGTGTTACAAGTTTTAGTACCCTGTGAAGACCTCAAGTTAATGATAACACCAGACACCAAGGGGAAGGCAGAGCGACCAGGAGTGGGATTCAAATTTTTTAACAACTGGTTCTGTGGGTGTTATTAGGAATATAAGTCACCTAACAGGTATTTGGGTTAGAAATATATAAGCCAGGGTGGACATTTTAGTACTATGTCTTTAAGAGATTGCAAAAACTGCAATTGGGTGTGGTTTTTCAAATGGCCATAAGATGGAGCCAGAAACCTGGGTTGTTTAGTCTTAGTCTCAGAAGAGAGTGTGTCTGAGTGAGTCTCTTTGTTTCCTTCTCTTGGAAAGTATTGCTGTTCCTCCATTTTTCCTAATTGACTGATATTCATGGATTTGATGTAAGTCTGATACTGAACTGTTTTTGACACTGGACTTTGTTACTGGATTATCCCTGGATTGAAAACTGACTGATTTAACCCGTGAATGACTTTTGGACTTCTTATCTTGAACTTTGCTTAAACTTTATTGAAAGTAAAACCCGACATTAACTGTACAGTGTATCTGTATGCTGTATGTGTATTATTGAAACACTACTCTCAAATACGTCTCCCTGTATGTGCTCATTCTCCTAACAGGGAATTACCTCAACAGGTGTGGTTTAGTTGGTGGGCATGGCTTGGTGGTCATGTGACTGGCTGTGTGTGGCCAACTCAACATCACTCACATTGAGGCATGCCTCTCCTCACCTGGCCTCTCGTGACTGTGGGGATTCTGCAACAGTCGTAAGTGTGAAAAATGGTCATAAGTCACTTTTTTCAGTGCCATTGTAACTTTAAATCATCACTCCACACTAGCAAAGTATCAGCAAAGGAGGGGAAAAAAACTCCAGAGATGTTCCTGAGACAGGAAATCTACTCTTGCCAAGAATTTTAAAAGGGTTAACAGAGAGGCAGTTTCTGTAAGCAACACCAGAATGTTTCCTTCCTGCCTTCCTTACAGGATTAGGCCAGTCATTTCTTCTAACATTTGGTTTTCTGAACTGCTTAGAATGTTAACAACTGGTTCTAGAGAATAGGTGCGAACCTGTAGAATCCCACCTCTGAGAATGACACCATAACCTCCCTGAAGGCAACAGAGATCTATAAGAACTGGACATTCATTGAAAATGAACCTGATATTTAAAGGAAAAAGATTTCACACAGTGGATGGAGAAAGAATTGGCTTTTTTCTTTAGAGAAAACAAAAAAGAAGATACATCAATTCAGAATGTATGGGATACAATGAAGGCATATGTTAGAGGCTTGATAATAGACTATACAAGGAAAAGGAATACTATGAAAAGGCTAGCCTCTAAGGCCCTAGAGGATGAGCATGAAAGACTTGAAAAAGAGCAACAGAAAATGCCACAGAAAAAGGACATCAAGCTAAAAATGGATATAATTAAACACAAAATGGGTCAAATAGAAAAAGAAGAATTAGCACAGAAAATTAGAGGTGCTAAACAGAACTACTTTGAAGACGCAAACAAACCAGGTAGATGGTTACCATACAAATTGAGAAAGGAGAAAGAATCAAGGAAAATATTGCAATTAATAGATGACCAAGGCCAGGTTTGCCATGGTAGCAAAAGAAGAAGGAAATCATTCGAGACTTCTATGGGAAATTATATATGCAAGATAATATTGATGAAGAAAGAGTTAAGCAGTACTTACAGAATGCTAATTTATCTCGGATACCTAAAGAGACCGAAAAAATGTTAGAAAGCAATATAACGATGATGGAGTTAACTGAAGCACTCAAGAAGCAAAATAATGAAAAGGCACCAGGTCCAGATGGACTTCCGGCAGAATTTTATAAAACGTTACAAGAATCGTTGAATCTTCTATTGCTAGAAGTTATGAATGAAGTTATGTTAAAGAAGAAGATACCTAAATCATGGTCAGAATTCTATATTATACTCATTCCAAAAGAGGAGGCCGACCCATTACAAAGTAAGAACTATAGACCTATTTCTCTACTAAATGCAGATTATAAAATTTTTGCTTCAATATTGGCAGAAAGACTTAAAAAATATTTAAATAATTTTATCCATACTGATCAAAATGGATTTCTGCCAAAGAAACAAATTAAACAATATGGAAGTAATCTTGGATACTTTGGAATACTATGAGGCACATCCTGAAAAACAAATGGCTCTGATATTTTTAGATGCACAGAAGGCATTTGATAATATGAATTGGCGATTCATGTTATTACTGTTGGAACAGATGGGTTTTGCTAGAAAATTTATTCAAGCAATAGAAGCTATATACTATAAGCAAACGGCAAAGGTAATGATAGAGGGAGAACTGACAGACTCTATTAATATAAGAAAAGGAACAATACAAGGGTGCCCACTATCACCTTTGTTGTTTGTGTTAACTTTAGAAGTCTTAAACAGAAATATTAGAGATTGAAAGAATATAAAAGGTATGAAAATGAAAATGAATGAAAATCAAAAAGGAAGAATTTAAACTGCAAGCATTTGTGGATGATCTGGTTTTCATCTTAGAAGACTCTTTAGAAACAGCATCAAAATTGATAGAAAAGATAGAGACATATGGAAAGGTGGCTGGTTTGAAAATAAAGATAAGACAAAGATTTTGACAAAGAATATGCTATTAAGACAAAAGGAAGAACTGGCAAATCTATTGAAAATTCAGGTCACAAATAAGATCAAGTACTTGGGGATATATTTGACAGCAAGATGAAGTACATTAAAAGAGAATAATTATATTAAACTTAAACAGCAGATAGCGCTAGATTTGGCAAAATGGGAAAACTTACAACTGTCATTAATAGGGAGAATATCAACAGTCAAGATGAATATATTACCCAGAATTTTATATTTGTTTCAAACAATTCCAATTAGGCTTGGAAAAGACTACTTTGAAGATTTAAATAAAATTGTGTTGAAATATATATGGCAAGGTAAGTAAGCGAGAATAAACTTAAAACTTTTGCAAGATGCTAGAATTAGAGGAGGATTTGGTTTGCCTAATTGGGAGTTGTACTACCAAGTTACAAATTTGTTGTGGGTTAAGGAATGGATAACACTAAGAAATACTAGATTGTTGACATTAGAAGGACATGATTTGTTGTTGGGGTGGCATGCCTTTTTATGGTACAAAGGAACTAAAACACAGGGGTATTTTGGAAGACATTATATATGGGAGTCTCTGTGGTTAAACTGGAAGAAGATTAAAAGACAATGTTATTTGAAAATTCCAGTCTGGTTATCAACTATTGAAGCATTTTTGTATCCTATAATATATAAAAAGGAACGAACAGATATGGTGAAATATTGAATGAAAAGGGTGAACTTAAATCTATACAAAAATTAGAGGAACAAGGTATAAAGATGAATTGGTTTTCATTTGCTCAAATACATCCAAGGTATGATAAAGACTCTAAAACAGAAGGTTTCTATGATAAACTGATTTAGATAAGATTTTGACAGGTTCTGATGAAAAGGTGATTAAAAAATTGTATGGATATTTATTAGAAATTAAACTAGAAGAAGAACAAGTTAAAGAAACTATGATTGCTTGGGGGAAGAATTTTGGATATGGGATTGATTTAGAGAAATGGCAAAAATCGTGGTCTCAACATTATAAAATGACAATGTCAACAGCATATAAAGAAAATTTCTATAAGATGTTTTACAGGTGGCATTTTCCCCCGACAAGAATAGCAAGAATGTTCAAGAACAAATCTGAAAAATGTTGGAAATGTCATCAGACAACTGGCTCATGTTACCATATGTGGTGGACTTGTGCGGATGCTAAAAAATACTGGACTAAAATCCACACATGGTTGGAAAAAATGACAAAAAAAAACATAGATTTGAAACCAGAGATATTTTTATTGGGAATTTTACCTGAAATATATAGTAAAGACTTGAAATACCTGATTGTAAATGTATTAACAGCGGCTAGGATTGTATTTGGTAAAAACTGGAAAAATGAGAAAATACCATCACAGGAGGAAATCATTAAGAAAATATTGGAATGTGCTGAAATGAGTAGATTGACATTTGAAATTAGAGAACAAGGGGATAAACAATTTTATAAAATTTGGGATCTTTTCTATCAATGGTTAGACAATAAAGTACAGTAGTGAAATATGTAGACTTTTAGAAAATAATAAATATATAAAGATGTACTTCTTTCTTATTATATCTACAAAATGATTTTAGGATAGATTTGGAATGATAATATGAACTGTTATAAAATAAACTAAGTAAATTATGGTTATCCTGTAAAACATGAATGAATAAAAGTATAGTCAAATGATTGATTAATAATGATACTAAGGTATTTAATTTTTCATTGACAATATGAGATCATATGCAATGTAATTGTAATTGAAGACTACGAAATGGAAGCACAAAACAATTTGTAAACCAACCGGCACACTGTATGTACACTTATGGAAGATAGCTTGATGTTTTTATGTTTTGTTTGTTTATGTTTGTTTTTAAAAACCAATAAAATTAAAAAAAGAAAAGAAAATGAACCTGATATTAACTGCTCAGATGTTAAAAATACATCAGCTAAACCTGAACCCCAACAAGTTGACTGCATATATTTTTAATGTGGAAGCAGAGGGGGAAAAGTTTAACTTTTACTTTTTCTTCCACTTCTAGTTTATGTTGCTGTCCTCCTTAAATAACTTCTCCCATGCAGTACAAAATTTATGGCTATCTTATGACAATTAGAACTAGCATGATAGCAATTTAAAATGAACCTTCCTACTCTCAGTGCCCTCCAGATAGATAGATTGATCTCTGCTTCCAGAACTCCTCCAGTCAACTGGAAATTGACGAGAATATTAAAAGCTGAAATCTATATATTTGGGAAGAAATGAAATTCTCCACCTTAGTTTTCATTCAAATTGAAAACCAGTGAAGTGCATTAAGAGAGGTTAATTAACTGCTGCTGAGTGATAACTCTAAATGGAGGAGGCAACATTGGGATCAGAAAGAAAGCAAGTTAAACTCCATGAATGTCCAACAAATTGCTACTATATACAATATGTATGTTCTCTTGTCAAAAGCCCTGCAAGAACGGACTTCCAATGTCACAAAAGGTCTCATAAATAGATTTTCTGAAAAAATAAATCAAATAATGAGAATATTCTATTTTCTAATGTATTTGACATATTTATTTATTTATTTGTTTGTTTGTTTATTATTTATTTATTTTGTCAATTGCTTACAAGATAATAGGCATAAGTAAAAACATAGTTATGAATACTTGGATACATATAAGAAAAATAAAAAAATAAAAGAAACAATAGAAAAGGGATGGTAGGCACGTTGCTGCGCTGATGCATGCCCCCTACAGACCTTTTAGGAAAGGGGTGAGGTCAATAGTAGAAAGTCTAAGGTTAAAGTTTTTGGGGTTTGGGGAAAAAACAACAGAGTCAGGTAGAGTATTCCAGACATTGACCACTCTGTTGCTGAAGTCGTATTTCCTGCAATCAAGTGTGGTGCGGTTAACCTTGAGTTTGTATCTATTGTTTGCTCTTGTGCTGTTATGGTTGAAGCTGAAGTATTTATTGACTGGTAGAACATTGCAATGCATGATTTTATATACTATACTTAGATCGGACCGAAGGCAGCCTAGTTTTAGGTTTTCTAGGTTTCGAGTCTGGTAGCATGAGGTATTCTGCAACAAATAGAGGAGTGGAAAACTCTTCTTGTGAAATATTTCTGGACTTTCTGAACTATGTTAATATCAGATATGTAATGTGGATTCCAGACTGATGAGCTGTACTGGTCTAGCAAATGTTTTGTATACTCTAGTTATTAGTGTAATATTTCTAGAGAAAAAGCTATGTAAGATAGGTTAACAACTCTTAACACCTTTTTGGCTATGTAGTTACAGTGGGCTCAAGCACTTAGGTCATTTCCGATGAGTACTTCAAGATCCTTGACAGAGTTTGGATCATCAGCAAAGTCCTGACTATTCAGCCTGTATTTTATTTTCTGAATTTTTTTTTACCAATATGTAGGACAGAGCATTTATTTGTTGAGATTTGAAGTTGCCATTTGTTTGACCATTCTGATACATAGTCAAGGTCTTTTTGAAGGGTAACAGTATTGTCTGTGGTGTTGAATAGCTTTACATCATCAGAGAAGAGAACACAGTTGTTCTTGATATGATCACAGAGGTCCTTTATGTAGAGTATGAAAATAATTGTCCTAGAATACTGCCTTGGGGGACACCACTGTTGACAGGTACAGAATTTGATAGGACGCTTCCAATTTTTACCATTTGTTGTCTGTTTGACAGGAATGCTTCTATCCAGTTATGCAGGGGATGACGGTGGCTTGTAACCATAGGCAAGGAGCTGGTCCTGAAAGATTTTTCAAAGATTATGCTTAGAGGTTCGGCTATTGCAGTGGGTAGCTTTTTAAAGAAGTAGGCACATATTCCGTCTGGTCCAATAGATACAGATGGTTTTAGATTGCATAGTGCTTTTGCAACATTGTCTTCTGTAAAATAGATCTGTATTCGATCATTGTAGTTGTCTGTGGTTTGACTAGGAAATACTGGGCATGATCCATTTCTGTTTACAAATACTGAGTCAAAGAATGTGTTAAAGAGGTTGGTTTAATAGTGTCATCGTTGCAGTCTTTACCATTAGGTCCTTTCAGGGGTGGGATGGACCTTGAGTCTTTTATTTTGTTGTTTACAAAATTGTAGAAAACGTGGGTGGAATTGGTGCATAGGTTTTCTTCTTGTTTAATGTGGTAATTGGTGCATTCAGTCTTTATCTGGTGGCATAAATTTTTGTATTGGCTTTTGAACTTGGCCACATGACCAGATTTGTTTTTCCACCAAAGTGATTTCTTTTTCGATTGAAGCTTCCTTACTGTTTTGGGTAATTTATTTTTTCTGGTTTTGGGAGTTGTTAATGGTACATATAGTTTGATGACTCTTTTGACTTCAAGTAAAAATATGTTGTAATGGTTTTCTACAGTACTGCATCCAGATAATAGAAATTGCCAATCAAGGGATGAGAGATCGTTGTTTATAAGATCATAGTTGCCTTTTTTGAAGTTATAATTGGGGATTCTGTTGTGATGATTTCTGTGTGGATGTATGTTGAGACAAAAGTCATTCATGTTGTGGTCACTGTTGGAAACGGGTTCTTTAATTTGTATTCCGTCAACCGAATTCAACTATTGCAGAAGATGAGATCGAGGCAGTTGTTAAGTCTAGTGTTGTTGGTTACTAGTTGTTCTAGTCCCAGATTTGTTACTGCATTGTAGAAGGTTGCATGTGTGGGTTCAGTTTTACATTGGTTAAGAGTCCAGTTAATATGAAGTAGATTGAAGTCACCAAGAAAAATAAAAGCATGTGGGCAGGATCCTGCCTATGTTAGTGCTGTATTTAGCTTGTTTGCATGTCATAATCAGGGGCTCTGTAACATAGTAAGAACTGAAATGTGATATTTAAGGACAGTTCACAGACGATGATCTCAGGAATAGCAAGCTCCTGGGTAATTTGGATGTTTTTTAGAGGTAGGGGCTTTTTATAGAAGATAGCAACACCACCTCCTCTACAGATTTCACGATCTGACCAGTAAACATGATAGTCTCTTACTGTGGTAATGGAGTCAGGGAGAGATGCATTGAGCCATGTTTCACAGACAAATATGATGTTGAATTTAGCCCTATTTATTCAAGTATTCAGGTATTTTATTTACAAGGCTTCTTGCATTGAGTAGCTTGCATTTAAGGTCAGTTGTGGTTGAAATAGAGGTAGTTAGGGGTGTGCGTGCCTAGTTTTGAGTGATGTTGGATTGGATGGGATGGGGTTGGATGCTGAGTTGTGAGTTGTGTGACTTTCTTTTGATGCAATCAGCTCTGTAGTCAATGTATAGGTCTTTTTCTCCATTGTCTAGATGTTTTTTGAATTCTGTGTGGAGTTCACGGAAGCAGATTCTTTGTAGTATGGATAAGTCTGGTCTTGAGTGAAGTTTTTTGTGGTTGGGATTGGTTTTTGCAATGGAGTTTATTGTATGAATGAATATGTGTTTGCTGGACTCATTTTTGCATACAACTCTACAAAATCTTGGGGCCACAGAGCCATCATTGTATTTGTACCCAGGGCCATCTCTGGTTATTTCAATGATATCTTCAGGAGGGATGTTTGTTGTATTTGAGTTGCTTATGATATCGCAAACTTTGGTGATGTCGTCTGATTCGTTGGTGTCTTCGAGACATTTCTGTTCACATTCCATGATGTCTGTGATGAGTAAGGGGATATTATTTGTGGAATTATTTGAAAGGATAGTAATTGTTTGTGGCTATGGTTTGGTGGTTATTTTTGGTTGTAGTTGAGGTAGTGGTTGTGGTTGTTGTGGGATTTGATTTTGAGCTGATAGGTACTCACTTATTTGTGCTATTTTTATTTTTTTTCAGGAGAGATTAGGCTTGCTTGTATAGTTGTTTCAAAATGTGTTCCTAAGCTTTCTTCTATTGAGTGAAAGAGTGATTCTATGCTTTCAACTCTGTCAGGTAAGGTACTCAGTTTGTTTAGCTTAGGAGAACATGATGGAAGTAATTAAAAGAATGTATCTGAATTTTTAACCATATCAGCTAGACTTTTGTTTCCATTTAAGCAGGCATGGTGGACTAGATTGTCGCATAGGCGGCATTTGATGTAAATTTCGCTTTCATTGATGGTTTCAAGACATCTGAAACATATGCAGGAGTTTGGGAGGTCATTGGTAGAGATTATTTTCTTTTGTTTTGGTTTGGAGTTTTTGGCTGGCATGATCAATGGCAATAGTACATTAAACAATTACAGTAGCTAGTTAATGTGATAGGTAGACAGTTACTTAATGAATGTTGGTAATTAATAAATGTTAATTGATCTGTTAGAGAACAAATCAAAAGTAAGGTTACTTATTACTAAAAATCAATCAATCGGTTATTCAAATCACTCTAATCAAATAATTTTGCTAAGCAACAAACAACCTAATTTATTACAGTAATTACTATACATACTGGTCAATTAAATTAACTAAATCACTGATTTTACTAATCAGATATTTAGTAATCACACTATATGCACTAAACACTCAATCATGCTAGAACAATAAATCAATTAATCATTTGATAAAAATTAGTTATTTTAAAGAAATTGATTTGGAGATATCATTATCTAATCTTTGATATACGTCTTTAGGTAGAAATTTATACGTTTTGAGATAATGAAAGTCATGAAGTAGTATTGAGAGTCAGTAAGTAAAGGGTTATTGCATTGTTTAGCTGTTGCTGATATCTGAGAATAGGTTTATAACCTCTAATTACCTGGCAGGGGGCCTCTTCCTGGGCTGGAGAAACAGCAGTTTCTTTGTGTCAAACAAGTTTTAACCAGTACAAGTCCCATTCATAGTGGAATCAAAACTTAAATTCTTTGGCTCTTTCTTATGCCTACCCAGGGTAGGGAAATACATTCTTTGGTAGTGGTATGGATGGCTTTGTTGTATTTTATTTTGGAAATGAACTAAGCTTTTATAAGCATGTTGATTTTGAACTTACACTGCACAATGAGATAGTGAATCAATTGTTTCATATCCAAGGAACAATGATCCAGAAGTCTCTTGACTTTCTAGCTCTCTATACTTGTCAGTAAGGAGGTAGCTCCTATCAAGCTTATTCTTGCACAGGAATAAAGCAGTACAGCATTCTGGTCTAGGCACATTATAACATTTAAATATAAAATGATGCTCCACAAAAGTATTGAAGAAACTGGAGATGGATGTACTTAGAGCAGAAAAGTGGTAAGTAAAAAAGGATATACCCATTCCTTTCCTTCCTGCTTAGTAATTTTTTGGCATTTATTGTGTGGGACTGCATTGTCTATACTGATTTATGGAGCCCACTATCTTCTAAATTAGCCATTTGTAATAATTCTCAGGATTTCAACTATTTAGCAGAGTGCAATTTGAGTGTTAACAAACGGGAAAGCAACTAATGAAGTTGTGCATGCTTCCACAGAGTGATATAAAATATGTAAAGGCATGAACCCCATTTAAAGTATCCATGTGTTTTTTCCTCTATGTGGCTGCACAAGCCCATCCAAAACCACCACTGCTTTTGATGAACTTCACAAGGATCTTGGTTTTGTCTTGGATTTTTTTTCCAGGCTTGCTTAGAAATCTGGAGGAAAAAGAAGACCAGCATTTTGAAAGAGGCATGTCGAGTTGCACACAGACCAACATGCAGTGAGGACAGAACACATATCATTCCACATATTCTAAAGCATCTGGTTTCCATTTTGACAAGTATATTTTCAAAGCAATTTGGAATGTGGAGCATATGTTTAATTGGAAATGCAAACAAATTGTTGAAGTTGAGGAATGAGTTTCTACCTTTCATCAGAAAGTCATGAGTTATTTCCATTCAAGTTATTATGGAATTTTAGAGAGTGATCTTACTTTTTATTTTGATCTTACTATTTATTATTCTTTCAACACTTGGGGGAGTTTCTTGATGGTCTTGGAGCTTGGTTGCTTTCTTGCAGACATTTCATTACCCAACTATGTAACACCATCAGTGCATCATCATCATCATCATCATCAGGGTTTGCTTTCTGTTTATATGCAGTTGGCTTGCTCTGACAATGTTGGTTGGGGTGTTTTTGGTGATGCCTTGATGAGGTTGTTTATTGTTTGATTGTTTGTATGAGTTGGTAGTTCCTTCATTAGGATATCATACAGTATATTGCATTATACAAAATACAAATATTCTCTTCTGTTGGCCTTTCAACAGATTTTTGCAAAATGCTGTCAAATTTGCTATTAGATTACACCATTAAAAAAAGACCACTGAGTTTCAGAAAACAATTTAAATCATTATCAAACAGTTAATTAAGCTGTCCTTTCCAGTTTAGAAGCTTGCCATGTGGCAGAGTGGAATGTTGAACCCACCAAATCTTCATTTTTTTTTTTTAAAAAAATAGAAAATATCCACTAAGAAATATTCCTTAATCCATAAAATGAATCTGTCATGTCTATTAAATGCATCACAATGTTGATATGCATAATTACTGAGGGGGCCAGGGGGACTCTGATTGTCAGTATTTGATATAATTAATTCTCAAGATAGGGAAACTGAACTATAGTCGCTGTTAACTTGGAGAGATAGTTTTATTTAAAACAATTTTGCTGCGCAGCACTATAATCTTCTTCTTTTATTGTGCTTTCCATCATTCTCTTTTGTAGGCTTCTAGGCACCACTATTAAACTCGAGATGAACTTTTATTTCAAAAGAATATCTTGCTCTCAGACAACTTGTCTTTTTTTCATTTGCTTTTACCCTAATCCATTAGTATATCGCCATTTTTCTTCTTGTAGCAGGTAAACAATAACTGGGGTAGCACCTTTTTTCTATAAAATAATCAGTGGTTAATAATATATGTAAATCTCTGTCTCTTTCTTTCTCGCTCTCTCTCTAAAATCACAAGAACTATCTCTTCAAAACCTTCACGCTTGGGCAAAATAAAGTATAATAAGTTTTCAAATTTTCCTGGGAAGAAACAACCCAGGTATTATTCTGTAAAAACATCTAGGTTGCTACTACTAATTCTAAAAAAAGAAATATTTTTCAACTAAAAGAAAAGTAGCATTTTTCTTTTAGAAGTACAAGATAAAATACTATTAATTGCCAATTTGTATATATAAATGTTTGATTTCCTCCCTTTTTTCAGTGTGATACAATTTGAACATTTCAATTTGAAAAAAAAATCACTTAACTTACTCTTCTAGTTTATTGACCACTATTCTTTACAGTGTCTTTATCCAGTTCCAAATAGCATTTAATTCCTCATCATGATGGGACACAAATATCGCCCAACTGCACTGAGTTCTTAGTATTCTCTTTGAAATTGAGATGAGCACATTACTTCAAGTAAACCGGAACTGTTATCAATACTATGATAAAGATTGCGTTTTTAAGATCTCAGTGAGGTAAAAGGAAAAGCTGTGGTACCTTCATTCTTAAGTTCATACCTTTGCAACAAACTTTAACATCAAGAAGGTTTAGCCTAATTTGACCTAACATTGACACAGCATTTAACTTTTTCAAAATGGTTGTACAACATGAAATGCATTCACAATTATGGTACATAGTGTAAAATACAAGAAGCTAGCTAAGAAGCAGCAGCAAAAGCCTGAATATTGTGTAAATATTAAGGCAGGGATGTCAATCTTGCAGCCTATGGGTCAGATGTGTCATGTGCCTTGTTTAGTGAAGGGGACACTGCCATGACTATGCAAGTTCGACACCCCTGTGTTAAGGGAACAGCTCCATGATTTTTTTTTAAAGAATCTCCTTAGAAATCAGTTGTGCATTGTATAATATTGACAAGTATCTAGCTGATTAGACTCTAATCCCTAATAACATGTCTAAGTTTTAAAGTATACCAAAGTCACTGATTTGACAAAGCTCATGCTGGCTGAGGAATTCTGGAATTAAAGTCCTCAAGTCTTAAAGTTGCAAAGGTTGGACTCCCTTGCTCTATAGTTAAGTTTTTTTTAACTTGGCACCTTATGGATCCAGATGGCTTCCCCAATATACTTGGAGAATTTCCAACATTGTTTGATGGTGATACATTCAGTGTCATGGATGATCAGTGGAATATAAATATGGCTCAGGTGGTTGATATATGATTGCTCCTAATTGCCTTCTTCCTTCTTTGGAAGATAAATCATTCTTTGGTTTTACTAGTGACATGAAGTCATTTATTGTGCCCCTTGGTGTTGTTAGCATTATATGATTATTATAATAACCTACTGCAGGGAGAAAAGACCTAGTTGATTGGACTACAGAAGGTAACTGAGTTATTATTTAATGGGTTTTAGAGGAAACTTGGGGTTATTCCCTAAACTCATGCTTTGGCTGATGCCTTAGTTGGTGTTTTTCCATTTTGGTTTCAAAGAAGGACTCTAGCAATGTTTTAGTTATTCTAAATTATGCCTTCTAAACTCTTCCACTTGTCTTTTCAGACAAGTGAGCAGAAGACAGATTTAGTGCTTTTAAAACCATTCTTTGATTCTTTTGCATGAGTTGATAGGCTCAAAGCAGAATATGTAATTCAAGTGCTAAAAGGGCAGCAGCCACTTTGCAATAAGCTTAGGTAGATTCAGCTCATATGTTGCAACCAGAAATATGGATTATTTAGTCTTCCTTTCAAAATCAATTGTTCTGATGTTACAAGGCGTCAGCTGAAGAGATTTGAAAACTCAGTGGTATTACAGATGACATCTAGGCAAAAATGTTATATGCTTGACCTTTCTTCAGTGTGCTGTACTGCCACCAAAAACAAAGCAAGCTGTCTAAATGTCAAAGCAGCCAAATAAATAAGAAAATCCAATAATTGAGTTAGTAACAAGCAGTACGTTGCTGTTTCTGCTCATGTCCTTGGCATGCAACAAGGGAAATCTCATTTGTTTTACTGCCTGCCTTCATAGTTCAAGGGATGCTTCCATATTATTGGCAACCTAATCTTCAGATGACAGCATAAAACCATATTGGGTAATATATAATTCAGTACTTTTCATTCCATTACAAAAGTAAATATTCTTTTCAGATTAAAGTCTTATCCAGTGAACTCTGAAGTGGTCCCCAGTATTATTTCTTGGGCAATGAGGAATTTTGAGTCAGAAGTGCTTCCATGAACAGAACAGATTCCAGTGAAACCTTGACTAAGGCTTCACATGACTTTGTCTCATCTTTATAAGTCCCTCCAATAACCAAGTTCTGGATCTTCTGATAGCTGCTTGGTATATTGGTTATACTGTATATGAAAACACATGCATGATAGCAACTCAAAGTCAGGGTCTGAAGGCTTGTCTATCTGTTCAGCCTCTTTATTTGAAAACTTGTAGAAAACTTGCATACATTTTATCTCTTTATAGTAACTCTTGTCTATGTTCTGAAAACTTAACAAAAAAGTAAATGGTCAAAAAAAAATTATATCTTACTGCTCAATAGTTGGGTGCCCTTGGCAAAATGCTTTTTTGGAAAACCACTTGGCAATATGCTGCCACTTTCTACTTACAGGTTTCACCCTGGTTTCTTATATAAGAGAAGCAAGAAAAATGAGTTTGTTTGCTCAGTTCTATCTAGAGAGCCCACTATCATTTTAGAGAGTGGAATATACTTGCCCACACTCAGTGGTGTGATTCAACTGGTGAGCGCACACCACATTTAAAAAAGCCCATTTTCAGCTCTAACACTTACCTTCTACCGCAGCCCCTATGAATAAAACAGCTGAGGCCAAATCCCTCACAGGTGGGGCCAAATGCTCACCAGAAGTACTGGTTCACCCGAACCTGTCCGAATCGGTAGAATCCCACCCCTGCTCACAATCACATTCCTTTACAAAAAGTTACACTGGGTTGCTGGTTCTGCCTGATTGTATTCTCTCATTCCTTATTCTCTCACAGTTCTCATGATTGACCACTTTCCAGTGTTTGCAATAGTGGCAAATATCTGTAGCTCAGGTGTAGGGTGAAGATTCATTCTCCAAGCTTGTGGGTTGGTTTCTGAACATTTCATTACCATTATTAGGTTACATTTTCAGCAGAGTTTAGGGAATGTCGGTATCAGTGTTCTTCTGTTTACAAGAGGTTCAGGTGCGGGTGTGTCAAGTGAGGCTCTTGTGATGGGAGGTTACATCAAGTCAGGATCATTGGGAGGTAAACTGCTGGTGGGGAGGGGTTGCATGGGTTGGCTGCAGGTTTGTGCTTTTTCTGGTTGGCTGTGTGGTTTATTTAGAGGGGTTCATAGGTTTGTTGTAGGTCAATGTGTCTGTTGATGGAATTGCTTATGGAGAGCCAGGGTTTGATGAACTCACTGGTGCTGTTCAGTCTTGGTGTGGGTAAAGATTAAGCAAGATCTCTACCCACACCAACACCAAACAGCACCAGTTCAATTGGAGCAAACACAAAAATAATTAGCCACACTACCACTCACCATGCTTGTGAGTTCATCAAAGCTTGGCAACCCTCAGAATCCAAATCAACTGCACAGCCAATGAGAGAACACCAACCTGCAACCAATCCACATAACTCCCTCCCACTAGCAATTCACCTCCCAATGACCCTGACCTGATGTAACCTCCTTATTACAAGGCCCATCACAGGACTCTCACTGATGACGCACACCTGACCCATCACAAGACCCTCACTTGACACATTCACACTTGAAGCCCTTATAAAACAGAAGAACATTAACACCGACATTCCATAAATTCCACTGAAGATGTTAGATCTTCAAACTAGATGTTCAGAAAGTAATAATTTGAGCCCTGGTCATTTGTGATACTGGAGAGTACTCAAGTTTGAATTGTTCTATAATCCATGTTTGTTTCCTGGGTTATTCATGATATTCTCTTGAGTCTTCTCCAGCACCAATGTTCAAATTCATCTTTCTATCTTGCTTCTGCAAAGTCCAACATTTGCTTTCATAGAATGGCAAAAAGAAATATTGGCTTCTTTTTTGTTTCTTTGCCTTTTTTGGTTATGCAGCTTGCACCAGTCATAAAATCTCTTGTTCCTCAGCCTTTTTAAAATGTAGCTTGAACATCCAGTTTTTCTTTTTCCAGATAGAGCCGTAATCTATGTTGGATGATTCTAATCTTTATTGGGTAGCATGTAAAATTAAGGCTATTGTGCAATAGCCTTAACTTTAGAATAGCCATTCACTATTAGTCATTATTAAGCCATTCATTATTAAGCCTTTTAAAAATCTATTTGCATGTAGATTGTAGAAGAACCTTTGAGTTCATTTAAACCAAACATCAGCACATCTTCATTGAGCAAAAAATGGTTTATTAATTTGTACTGGAGGCAACGAAAAACCCTAAAAAGGAGAGGGACTACAGTTCATTTTTACAAATATGCAAATTACAATATATATTTTGTTATGAATAATTGATTAATTGCAACATATATATGTCAATGTGTTTAATAAATTAGATGGATGGGCCAGTGGGTTCAAATACAATGGCTCCTTTGAATTGTAACAAAAGGCTGAAGCCTGAAGATGAGAAAGCAAGATTCAATCAAATTCAATACAGTATTTGCTTACACCTAATGGACAGAATCCTGAAAATCTAAAGCTATAACTTCTAACCTACTAGATAAATCCCAAGAGGATGTGGCTACCCTGAATCTTTTCCCCATTCCCCTCCTCCATTACAATTTATAAAATTGGGCAAAGCACCCATACCAAATGGATTTTAATTGCATTGTATAGAACTTTTATAGACTTTGTGGTCCCTGTGTTGTTAGTTGTCTATAGTCTACAGTCCATTATTTAATCTATTTTCCCTACATTGCTTCAATAACATGAATACCTGAGAAAGATTCTACCTGATGTTCTGGTATTAGATCAATATATTGCTTTAATGCAGGTGCTAAAATATTAATTGCAACATGAGGTAGAGACTGCTGAAAGTAATATCATCCATAATACAGACAAGCATCTAATACAAGCATCAGGTAATTGATATTATGGGTGTAACTGTGAAAAACTGCTATCAGCTCTCTAACATTGTTAGATGCTTAAAAAGCCTTTGATATATTCCAGATTGAATATATGAAAAGCACTTTAGAAAAGGTATGGGTTTTCACTGAATTACATTTTGTTCATTGGATTACAATATGCCCTCTGCAACCTATGGCTAAACTTTATCCCAAATGAAATTGTCTGTCAATCCTTTAAAATCCATTGTGATAGTCAGATAGGCTCTTGTCTCTAATTTTCAATTTGGTTCTTGAACCACTGGATGTTTCTGTTAAAAAGTATCACAATATTAAATGCATAGGGACATTTGACATTGAGGCTAAACTTTCTTACATATTCTTTAAGCCAATTATATCATGATTATTCTTCATAATTAGTGTCATTATCAAACTTGTTGAAGTTATACAGCAATATGGCTGATATTCTACTTAGACTATAAATCAGAATCAATTTGATTTGGGATCTAATATATCTATTGTAAGAAATTAGGATTTACGATTTGCATATGTTCTATAGAATACTTCCAAACTTTATCCCAATAAAGTTGAATTAAATATATTTGAATGTACAAATGTAATTTAAGTGGATATTATTTCATTGTTCAGGGTAAGTTTAATGTTATTTAAATGAACATTACATTGAGGTTAATTACAAAGACCCCTAGAGGTTTTTGTTTTTTTTGAGAATCTGTATGGCAATAATTATAAAAACATGTTTTAAGCCTCAGAAATGAAGAAAAAAAATAAAAGAAACCCAGTTTCCCTCTGCCTCATTTCCCTGCAGTATGAGAGAGGTAAGGAAAACATTACTGGGATTACAAAATTATGCTATTACAGCTTCTACCAGTAAAGAATTCTAGCATTCTTGTGGTATCTGTTTCTTGACTTTATCTACCAGAGCTGGCAATTGTGTATTTAGAGAGGGATTCTAATGTTAATTCCCATCTGACTGAAACTATCCAATTCAATCTGATGATGCCCAAGATGTCAATCTGTAATACATTTCATCATTCACTGCAGTTTCCCACATTCATGTTCTTTTTCTGTAATTTGGTGTCTGGAGCTTCAGATTTTCTTTCTCTGCACAGCAGCATCAGCAACAAGATATCCGGAAGACTTTCATTTAGCTGCATGATAAACTGAAAGATCTTTAGTATTTTCTCAGTAGCATGTTGAGTGCAATTCGAACTCAGAAGCCCATCATCAGGCACTATATCATTAATCACTTTATCTTACCTAACCTATGTTCTTTTCTTACTAAAATATGGAAATGGTTTATCACTTGTATCTCTGCCTATTCCAGGTCTTTGGGAAGGAGACCTTTTTACCTTTTTTTAAATAAAGGTAAAAAAATGCAAACTCCAATCTAGGCATCTGCTGATTATGTCAATAATAATAGTAATAATAATGCCTTGAAAAACCATCAAGTAACATCTCCCTATCCAGATCTTTGGGAAAGTCTCAAGAGACTTGTAAAAATGCAGCTTTACTTGGAACAGTTTTCATTCCCTGTATTCAGTATTATTAAAACGACATCTGTCAATTCCACCCCATTTGGAAGGACTCGATAGGTGCACAAAAATGCCAAATCCAGTCTAACATCTAGCTGATGGTGCAACTAATCATAACAATAAAAACATTGCAGGGCTAAAAAAAAGCCTTTACTTTTAAGCTTCATTAATCTACATAAAAGTTGAAGAACTCCAGTTGATGAAGCTCCAATTTCATTAGTCCCAAGGAGTGTAGCTAATGATCAAAGTTGGAAATTATTAGAATGCTATAATTTATGGCTGTCCAAAGGTTCCTTGGGTCTATTTTTCATGCTGATTGGTGGAGGTAATAAAAGACCTAAAATTAGAGAGTGAGGTATATTTATATACTTTGGAGTCACTTTAAATTAAAAAGCTCTGGAAATATTTTATTTTGCTAAATAATCTATGTATTTGCACTTTCTCTGTAACAAATACTTTGTATTTAATCATATCATTCAATATACCTTCATATATTATGAAAAACCAAACAGGTTACATTTTTTTTTCATTGAAAAAAGATGCTCATGATACATTCCCCTATATATTTGCCAGGTTTTCAATCATTGATATATTTTATTTATATGCTGCTCATAACAATGTTCTCTAGAGTGGCTAACAATAGCAATACTGTATTAAAATACATAAATCAACTATAAATAAATAAAAACTAATTTAAAGGAGAGGGTAGAATGATTATAATATGTGATATTCTTCTTGCCTTTTCTTTCCTATAATTAAATGTTGACTAATATCTGTAGGAAACAATCCAAGTTAAGAGCTAATTTCAACTAGATTTCCTGCAAATGTATTCAATAGTTTAATAGCATTATCCTATTCATATCTATTAACACACACACACACACACACACACACACACACGTTTGAAGGGTTTTTATATCCTTTTCACGTACAATTTTCCTTGAACTCACTTCTTTATGAAATATATGTAATTATTTATGCTGAAAAACTTGCTCTTCTAAGACTTTTCCAACTTTTCAATAGTTTGATAGCATGAACTAAACAAGATCTATTCTCAAGGTATTCAATAGCTGAAAATATATTTATGTGTTACTTTATATTTATAGTGACTGTTTCCTAGTATGATTTGATTGCTTATTGTACCTTATGACTATTATTAGGTGTTGTACCTGATGATTCTTGACTCTTGACGAATGTATCTTTTCTTTTATGTGCACTGAGAGTATTTGCACCAAGACAAATTCCTTGTGTGTCTAATCACACTTGGCCAATAAAGAATTCTATTCTATTCTATTCTATTCTATTCTATTCTATTCTATTCTATTCTATTCTATTCTATTCTATTCTATTCTAGTCTAGTCTAGTCTAGTCTAGTCTAGTCTAGTCTAGTCTATTCTTTCCTAATGAATTGTTAATGTTTTAGTTTTGTGGAAGGCAACAGAATGGACAGTTTCAATTACAGACTAGTATATAAAGTAATTTGGCTTATATTTTTCTCAAATTTCTGTTCTTTGCATTCCTAACAGACAGGAAGCAGCAGGTGAAGCTAGGCAGAATCAACATCTGATACCTGTACAATCAGCCCAGGGCACCCCCAAGGCTGTGTGCTATCTCCACTTCTCTTTTCCCTATATACCAATGACTGCATCTCAAACAATCCATCTGTTAAAATACTGAAATTTGCGGATGACACAACAGTGATTGGTCTCATTCGAGGCAACGATGAATCTACATACAGACAGGAGGTTATACAACTTGCCCCGTGGTGTAACCGGAACAATCTGGAACTGAACACACTCAAAACCGTAGAAATGTGGTAGACTTTAGAAGAAACCCTCCCATACTACCATCTCTTACAATACTAGATAATACAGTATCAACAGTAAAGACCTTCAAATTTCTAGGTTCTATTATATCACATGGCCTGAAATGGACATCTAACATCAAAAACATCATCAAAAAAAAAAAAACACAACAAAAATGTTCTTTCTGCGCCAAATCAGAAAACTCAAACTGCCCAAGGAGCTGCTGATACAGTTCTACAGGGGAATTATTGATTCTGTCATCTTGCACCTCTATAACTGTCTGGTTTGGTTCTGCAACCCAACAGGAGAGACACAGACTTCAGAGGATAATTAGGACTGCAGAAAAAAACAATTACTACCAACCTGCCTTCAATCGAGAACCTATATACTGCACAAGTCAAAAAAGAGGGCTGTGAAAATAATTACAGACCTCTCACATCCTGGATATAACCTGTTTCAACTCCTTCCCTCAAAACGATGCTATAGAAAACTACACACCAGAACAACTAGACACAAGAACAGTTTTTTTCCCAAATGCCATCACTCTGCTAAACAAATAATTTCCTCAACACTGTTCAACTATTTACAAAGTCTGCACTACTATTACTATAAATCTTCTCATCACTCCTTATCACCCATCCCCTCCCACTTGTGACTGTATGACTGTAACTTTGTCGCTGACTCTTTCCTAGTATGATTTGATTTCTTATTGTACCCTATGACTATTATTAAGTGTTGTACCTTATGATTCTTGACTCTTGATGAATGTATCTTTTCTTTTATGTATACTGAGAGCATTTGCACCAAGACAAATTCCTTGTGTGTCCAATCACACTTGGCCAATAAAGAATTCTAATTCTAATGAAGTCATTAATCATTCTGAATCACTTAAACAAAGATAAGTGAAGTGTAAAATAACTTTAATTCTCTATTCATTCCTGCTTTCAAATAGATTTAACTTAGTTTTCTGCATTAGGATGAATTCATGCTAGCTTACTTGCAAAGCTTTCAACACATATTATGTAAAAGTGTTAGATATTAAAAAAAGTGATCTTAATATATCAAAATTCCAATGACATCACAGAAGTCATTGAACAAAATGTTTGTTTTTAAATAATATACTCTTTAGGTCCAGAAGAATTGACATTATTTAATGAAATCTCTCTTTCCATCTCCCTCCCCTCTTTGGAAGACTGCAGTGAGTACTCAACAACATATTTAATGATGCACCAGGTTTGAATTTTTAATTGCTGGAGAAATTCCCTCCAATTATACTTCACCACTGAATGCAAATTTTTTACGGGGATGATTATGTTGGCACAAGTACTGTGCTTTGCTGGGCCAAAAAATAAAAAAAATGGTAAAGTAGGGAAAGTAAATTTGTCTAACTGAGAACAAAAGAGGATGATTTATGATAGGAACTAAAGAATTTCACATGATAAAAATTGATGAACTGATTAAGAATAATTGGTAGATAATTCAAGATATTTTTTTGACAAGCTTAGCATTTTGCAAGAAGATATGAAATGGGGTTACATTATTCATGTTCTTAAATATTGATAACAGAGGTGGTATTCAGCAGGTTCTGACCAGTTCTAGAGAACCAGTAGCGGAAATGTTGAGTAGTTTGGAGAACCGGCAAATACCACCTCTGATTGGAGATTTGACAGTATCCTTCCCCTGCCATGCCCACCAAGCCATGCCCACAGAACTGGCAGTAAAAAAAAATTTTTTTTTTGAATCCCACCACTGATTGGTAAGTTTGTGCAAGATGAGTTCTTTGCATACTGGTGGCAGAGATGAAAGCTTAAAGAATTGAAATTTGCTAGCAAATGTCATATTATGAGAATGAAGGCAAGGAATTTCTTCACTACATTATAACAACTTATTGTATGTATGTATGTACCAGTATGCATGTACCAGTATGTATGTATGTATGTATGTATATACGTATATGCACACACACAATACACACACCTACATGCATGCATACATGTATATACACATACAAAATTATACAAGAAAGTCATAGTACAAAATTCAGCAAGAAAATCATAGTTGCAGTTTTTACAGTATACTCCATAACGTTGTTCCCATGAATTTCCTTGAACCTGCCATAATCATCAGTTTTTAGGATAGCAGTGTTATTCTCAAAACTTTGAAAGAATAATTCAGCAAAGTTCAGAAGCACGGGAGTTTGTTGCAGTATGCTAAGGCTCTGCAATATGGTAAGCCTCATATTTCATATTTACATCCTTTTTACATCCATTTTATACCCATATTCCCCACATTCAAGGCATGATGCCATGTGATTTATCTTTCTCCCTAAAAATTAAAGCAAGGGTCTTCAAACTTGGCAAGTTTAAGACTTCTGGACTTCAACTCCCAGAATTCCTGAGCTAACATGACTGGAGAAGGAATTCTGGGAGTTGAAGTCCACAAATCAATTTTGAAGATCCCTGAATTAAAGGAATACCCTTATGGGCATCTGATTTAATTTATGACAGAGGACTGTCAAGACCTGGCTAAAGAAACAAAATATGAAATTCTTTCATGATGAGTTTAAAAAGCTTATCCACTCTTGCTAGCAAGTAACCAAAGAGCTCATTTCAAGACTTATTTTCCTGTTACGTGCATTAAAATATTCCTACTTAAACTAAAGGTATGGAGGAGGAGGCACTACAACATATTTATCCTTCACAATACTTTTCTTTCAAATAGAGCTTTTTATTTTAATGTATTAGTTATTTCTAAGTGTACAAAGCCCACAAAATTATTTTCATATGGATTCCATCATCTAGGTACCTTGCGTATTTATTTGGAGCATGTGGTGTCAGTCACACCATTCCCTTGGCATGGACCCCTACAGTTCATAATGAATATCTTACTAAAGTTTCATGCACTGCACCCCATTACAATAAAAAGAAAGTATAAATGAGGTACTTCAGTTCATTCTGTAAATAGTTGCATCATTTTTCCTGAGCCATGAAGCAAGCTGTGTGCATTCTTTCCTTCTCTTCTTCTTCCACTAGAGTTGTTGTAAACCTCAGGTACTAAAGTTTATCCTCCCCTTCTGCTTTTGTGATAACTTTTTTGTCATTAGTTATTTACCTTCCTTTTTACCACATATAATATCACATTGTATAGACCTCATTTCAAGTATTTTTGTGTAGCTGTGCCAATGTTCAGTCCTTTCAAAGCTTGTAAAATTGCTCTGAGTAACAACCAGACCCTTGAGTTTTTAAATAATTCTATTAGATTTCTTTTACAAGCAGGCTCACTTTACTGATTCTATCTTTTACTGAATCTAGTTTTCTAAAATTGGACTCTCAAAAATTTAATAATTTCATAATTATTTTCTCTGGCTATTATGTATGGATACTTCTTTACTATAGATGCTAGCTATAAAGACAATGGCTCTGACAATATTATGATTTAGGAAGGCCATCCAAAAAATAAATAATTATTGTTCTTTCAGTAATTTTATTTCTGATTAATCAGCGCCAGGTGTAAACAATTGAGTCTGTAATTGCTTCTCTTGTCATTTGAAGAAACAAAATATTTTTCCATTGTCCACCTCTTAAAACATTTGATTTTAATATCAGATTGTTTTACTGTGAATATTTCAATTCCTCCTCATTAAATATATATCTATATTTTGGCCTTTGAAAACAGTCTTGAAAAAGAAATTCAGATAACAAAACAAGGCAGTATAGAAATGGAATTTAGAAGTAAATAAACCATTGTCTCACAGAGATGATATAAATTTATATGGATGAATGGACAACCAAATGAGAGATTATTATGCATAAGCTTGATGTGCCTGGGAGAGGAAGAAGTGATGCTAGAATCATGATTATTTGAGTTGTAAACTGAATTGGCAATGCCTTTTGATTTGCAGCAAGGTAAACTCATTTTCCCTTTTGGATTAAGAAACATTGTTCAAGTATAGACAAGGAATAAGAAATCAAAGAAATTAAAGGCATGAGATAAAAGAAAGATACACATATTTTTTATATATAAGAAGAAGACACACATGCACACACACACATGTCACACCATGTCATTAGTTCATGCATTATAACATGTTTTAGCTCTTTTATTCATAATTAAACCTATACTTTTACTTCCCTATCAGCTCCATGAGGTCAGAGAAATGTGATTCAAATCTGTTATATTCTTCTTCTTTTCCTTAATTTTATAGACATACAATATGTCTATTTTTACTTTACGTATACTCATTGTGTATTCCAATATCTTGTTCTCCCTACGCCATGGCTATTACCAGATGGACCCATAAATATTGACCATTGACAAATGTACACTCCCAATTAAGATAAAGTTTTTAGCACACTTTGGCCAAAGTGCCCCAAATGTAACCGAAGCCCAATTTTATCCCTAATATGATTGGACTATTCTATGCAAGCTTGAATCTCTAATGTAGAAATTATCTTTCAAGTACAGATGATGGCCACTGATATAGGTACAGGTCATGCCATTATGCTTGCAACATAGCTGGGTCAAAGTGTCATTAGATTTGTTTTGGGTGCTTTCAGAAACCCAGTCTCTCCTAAAGCCTTGACAACAATTAAAAATAAATAAAACAAAATAAAATTAAATGTGCACATCTGGATAGTTCCAGGGCCTTTCAATGTAAGTCAATGATGGAATATGCCCAAATAGCCCATATGATGTCAATGTATAATGAAAAAAGAAAAAAAAAGAATCATTTCATTTCTTAATACATATTCCAAGGAAAGGGCAGGTAAAACCTTTTTTAAAAAATAAAGTTTTATTTGGGTTTTCACACAAAGTGTGAAATACAAGTACAACATCTTTTTTGAAAATAGCATGGTCCCGGGTTGAACTTCTTTATACAGACACAAAACTCAATTTCATGCTCCTTTTTGTATTCTATTCCATATCTTACACTATTTTACATTTTCTATATAGTTTTTCCCTCTCTTAATTTTCTCAATTTTATTTTGATTATCTCATCTCAATTCAAATCATTATATTTATACTTTTGTCTGTTCTGTTTCAATTTCATATTATCTTTTCTCATTAAACAAATTTTCTCCTGTAGTTACTAATTGGAGTATGACACCTTTATATCTTTTAATTACATCCATTCAACTCTTATTTAAACTTCAATATGTACCTTAAGGTTATGACCTTCAATATAATACATAATACATAACTTCCAATTAAATTCTGCTTGGTACATTCTTATAATACACACTATATTCTTAAAAAAAAATTATAAATATATGTAACTATAAACCCTCATTCCATACCAATTCAGTTCTATCATTAATAATCATTAAAATCTTAACATCTTTAACACTTCTTTCAATTAAGTATCATACTTCCTTAAAGACACATATAATCTCCATAATTATTTTTTCCCTTATTTCTCTTCACATATGTTTTGTAAATCATTAAATATTCATTTTGTTACATTTATTTATTGACAAGCATTCCACTGAATTACGATAGCTATTTTATCAAACATTTTGTTTCATATTTTCTAAAATTATTTCTGCTTCTAATATAACCATACTATCTTATGTACCTTTGCAGAATCCCTTTTTCCATTAAATTTTCACCCATTATCTCTAAATAGGCCCTGTTTCTCTATATTTTGCTTCTGTCCTTTATAACTTCTTTTCCTTTGTTTCTTCCTTCTCATCTTCTCCCCCCCCTTTTTACCCCCTTTACCCCCTTTTACCCCCTTCTACTTTTAATTCTCTCTTCTGCATTTCCCTCTTCTGTTGCTTTCTGATTTTATACTTATTTTTCACTTTTTGGGGGGGGAGTTGTTTTTCCCAATCTTAAACTTTCCATTCTCTTTCCCCTCTTTCCTTTTCCCCCCCATCTAAGATTACTTGTTCATTAAAGATGGCTTCTTCTTTGTTGCAATCTTCTTGTTCTGCAGGCATTTCTTGTTGTTTCTCATAATTCCAAATCTCCATTTCTAAAAACTGAAATATGAAGCCAAAAGAACCTCTCCCTTCTTGTGCATCTTCTTGCTATTTTTTAAGTTCCATTTTCAGTTCTTCTAAAAGTGGAGCCATTTTAAACAGTTTTAAACAACCACCTGATTGATTTTAGTCATTCAAAACAATAACCAAGAATCCATCCAACCTAGAAATCATCAAGTGATCCAGATAGTCCCGAGTTAAATCTTCTTATTTCTTTTTTGACTTTCTCTTCCTGGGGTTTTTGTTGCAATATTTCAGTTAGAATGTATCTTTTGGAAGTCTTGTTGAGATTTTGCTGTAAATTCTTTTTTAATTCCAGGCAGTCTCCAACCTTCCAGATCCTACCCTTTTATTCTTTTCCTCTCCTTTCCTGTTTTCAAAAGCTTTTAATTATCCAGAGATCTTTCTTATCCCTTTGACTTTTTATTTTCAGCATTAAATGCCTATTGATGTGAAAGTGGATTTTTTTTTCCAATTTCTTGCTTAAGTCTCTTAGCTGTCAGTATAGGAAAAGGAGAAAACCGAATCTTTTCCCTTTTCTCTCTCCTTCGCAGAGAGAGATAAGGGGATTAGGGATCAATGTTATTGTTTTTTAATAGTTTCAATTCCAAGGTACCTTATTTGTTGCTTTTGCTGTTTGACCTGGTCAACCAAAACTTTCTCTTCTTATCTTCCTCCTGCACATTCTTTTCCAGTCAAGTTCTTCTTTGTGGTGACCATTTCTGACCACCGCTGCAACTGCCTTCAGGAAAGGGAGTAATGGCCAGCTGGGGAGGAGAGATGCAGCTCTCCTCAACCCTGCTAGCAGTCTACCCCCTCTTCACCACCTCTATGGGGTGGCTTAGCCCCGAAACCAGCTGGCTCCGGGTGCTCCAGCAGCAAGCACGGATCAAAGCCTTGCAGAGATGAGGTTTCGGTCTGTTGCTGAAGAAGCTCAAACCGGAAGTCCAGGCAATAACTTACAGTTCTAATCTTTGTATCTTGGAGATACAAATGTTAACTTTTCATCTACTTGATTATTTTGTGAATAATCTTCTGTTAAACTATGAGCTGCCCAAAAATAAGTAAACAAACAAACTGCTTTGGGATTTGTACCTATGAATACTAATGAAGGGGGAATGTGCTTGACAATATGTGTGTCGATGAAATGTTTGACAATCTAATGACATATTAATAGCCATTTTCATTTAGCGAAATAAATAAAATTGCTTGTTGAAAATAAACATTTAAAAAGTGATCCAGTGAGGACCTAGCTGATAATAAAAACTGTAATTTTGTATAATATGAAAATCTTAACATGGGTAAATGCAGCTGTAACCACCAATAATTATTACAGGTTTACCCCCAGAGTCAACCGCTACCTTTAACTGCAATTACAGTACATAACTAATGTCTTACCTTCAAAAAGCTGGAGGATGAATCTGACCTTAGATGCCCAAGGACAGTTGATTGCTAGCATATGTCAGAAACTGCAGTTAACCCACAATAATGGAAATTGCAAGGATATGTGTTAGACAAATCTGCATCCTCTTCTACTGATATTTGTTTAAATAAATATTTGGCCACTTTGTGGAACTCAGCATGCAGAGTAAAATATGTTACTTCCTTTCAAAGAAAACAAACATTTAAAAGAAATGACATTTGTAGACATTTTACTAGACTGAAGAAGGTAGAAACCAGGAGACTGTAAGTTCTATTTCCACCTCAAGTATGAAAGCCTGCTGCATTACTTTAAGACAGTCACTTTTTCTCAGACCAATTTACCTCACAGGGTTGTTGTGGAGAAAATAACAGGAGGAAGGGATATTAGGTATGTTCGACATCTTGTTTTATTTATCAATAAAGGTAGGGTTTAAATATATGAATGGATGAATAAATAAATATGTTCTTTCTTGCCTCATTCAGCTTTAGTTTCCGCATCATTTATTGGGGTTTAAAACAGTCCTTCATCTGAATAATCTAAAACATTACATTGGATGGTCCCACTTTTATTTTCCTGAACACTTTCAGAAATGCTCTAAAAGTGAACTTCCTTGCTTCCTCCCTTAAAATAGAAAATCAGACAATATAAAAATGATTTTAGGGATTTTTTTTTCCTGGTTTGCTTTCTGCTGGCTGGGCATTCTGGGATTATAATCCAAATCTATCAGAAAAAATATCAAATTGGAAAAAAGATGCCTTAACATGTTTAATATAAGTTTAACAATATATTGCACCATACAAAGTTTTCCTGTGAGTAGAAAGTTAAGGTTCGATTCAGTTCAATAAAAAAAACCTCAGTAGGTGGTTTTCAAAAAGAAAAGTTACTATTTCTCAGCCTAAACCACCTCAGATTGTGGTTGTGTAAATAAGAGATAAGAAAGGCACTCTACATCATAGATTAATCAGATCAAAAAACAGGATCCGGGGAGCTGACTTTTATAGATGTGAAGAGTTGACTTGCAACCATGGTTCATAGGTTCCTGGCATAAGATATTTCTGTCAAATAAATAAATTCCATAGATTGCTGTATGCAGGGCCGAAGTCTCAGTGCAGATACTTTTCTGCCAGTCAATCTCTTAAAAGAAAAAAAAAAGATGGTGAATATAGTGTCATACTTTAATAAAATTAAATTATTGAAGCTGCATTTTTATCTTTTATGCCTGGTACTTACAGAGAGAATTACTTTGTCTTGAACATCATGGCAGTTGAAAGATAATCTGAAATGGAAGCTGGTATGCATTTTTGATATTACTATAGGATTTTTTTTATAGGAGAACATAATGGAGTCACCTCAACAAAATAATGTTATTCTTACTACCGAGAACAGAATAGGACAGTTGGTCAAGGAGAACTGAAATGAAAGGGAACAGAGACTGAAAGAAAAATTGATCATAAACTTGAATTGCTCTGGTATTTGGCAGGACTAAAATGAATAGAGCTTTTAAACACTGTATATGGATTCAGTTTAATATTCTCATTTAATTTATTCCCAAGGAAATGAATTAATGCATGACATCATGTTACTTTGGAATCAGATAATGTTGAACAATCTGAAGATGTGCCATATAACATTTGTAGGTCATTTACTCTGCTTCTCTAATAATAATATAATCATTTATATTTGTTTAATATAGTCCCCTAAAAAATAAAATGTGTGTATATATAAATCATAGAATAATAGAGGCCATTTAAGCTGTACAATGCCTGGCAGGAAGAGAAAAAAAAACAATTGTAACTAGCCTGCCTTCCATTGAGGACCTATATACTGCAAAGAAAGTGGGCTAAGAAAATACCTACAGACTCCTCACATACTGTAAACTGTTCCAACTTCTCCCCTTGGAATGCTACTACAGGGTATTGCATGCCAAAACAACCAACACAAAAACAGTTTTTCCCCACATGCCATCACTCTGAACACCTAATTCCTATAGTATTGTCTTATGTCTATGTATATTTACCCTGTAGTATGGCTGTATTTCTATTAGTCTTCCCTTCTTTTCTACTATTTTCTCTTATTGATGTCACTATTATGATTTTATTCCTTTGTTGTTTTGTATGTTGTTTTGTATGTACACTGAGAGCTTATGCACCAGTGGTGGGATTCAATTTTTTTTACTACCAGTTCTGTGGCCATGGCTTGATGGGTGTGGCAGAGGAAGGATATTGTAAAATCTCCAGGCAGAGGTGATATTTGCCAGTTCTCCGAATTACTCAAAATTTTCACTACCGATTCTCCAGAAGAGGTCAGAACCTGCTGAATACCACTTCTGTTATGCACACAATTCCTTGTGTGTCTAATCACAGTTGTCCAAATAAAGTATTCTATTCTATTCTATTCTATTCTATTCTATTCTATTCTATTCTATTCTATTCTATTCTATTCTATTCTATTCTATTCCACTCCATTCCATTCCACTCCTACTCCACTCCACTTCAAGCAGCCCCAATATCCAAATTAAATCAATCCTAAAAGAAAGCTATCTATCTTTCACTCAGCACATCACTGAAAGGGAGCCCACCACTTTTTTAAGTAATTGGTTTCACTGTCAAACTGCTCTTATTGTTAGAAAACATCAGGTACTGCCTTCCTGTAACTTAAATCCATTGTTCCATGTCCTGCATCCTGGAATGAACAGACAACATGTCTTTCTTTTATATGGCAAGCTTCTAGGTATATGAAGAATTCTATCATATCTTTAATCCTTCTTTTCTCAAGGCTAAATATGCTTGATTCTTTCATCTTTCTTCAGAGGTTTAGGGCTTAACTGTACTACTCTGTTGCTTGTTAGAAATGGATGCCACCGCTTACCTTCAAAGTAAGTTCAGAATAAGTTTTTCTGTTGTATTTCCAAAATATATTTTCCCATGTTATGTTACTTCAAGTGCTCATGTTCATTTGGATTAAGTTGCTTAAGTTGGTTGCCGCCATGCTCTGTCTACTTGGCAAAGGAAGTGGGATAGGATATATGTTATATATCCTATAGGGATATATGTTATATATCTCTTTAACTTCTAAACAGATGGTTGAAAAAATAAGTAAATGGTAATCCTCTGAACTTTTTTTTTTTAAGAGAAAGCCTGGAAGAAAACACATACTAAAGAAAAGAAGTTATTTTAAAAGTAATTTCTATCAACTTTTCCAATTTTAATGTTTGTTTCACTAAACAAATGTTAAGATATTTCATCATTGCTGATAAAGAAATTACAGTGCACCCTCTTTTTAAACTTTGATTTTATTTATTAAATGTATGTTGTCAAGTAACTCTTTGTATTTGTTTATTCTTTATTTTTACAACAGTACACAGTATAAGCAAAGTATAAGATAAACAACAGTAACAAAATTTAATAGGGGAAAAAAGAATTTCATCTTTTATATTAAATACAGATAATTATTGGTTTACAAAATATACCATATAATACTACATGATAATTAGATAAAATATTATTGTAAAATGCAATAAAATCTGTGTCAAGAGAAAGAACAGATTGCTTCAACCTTTGATAAATATAAAATATTATTTTTTTCCCAGGACAGATAGGTTATACATTTCCAAAAGCCAACCCTTTACATCTGGAATAATGCCATTTTTCATTGATTCCTTACCCAACCCAGTGCATTGTATAACTATAATTCCTCATAGATAGTCAGGTTCCAGAGCTTTGATATATAATTCAACATCATATTAACAAATTTAACATTTAAAGATTTCCTCATGAATCTACATTAAAATAGTGTACCAGAGAAGTGTCCAAAATTCATAGGATGAATTAATTCTCAAGGAATTTACATCTCTAACAGTGAAATTCTAATGTCCATCCCTTCAAATAGATTCTTTGAGGAACCCAATATATTCCAAATAAAAACTGGGTGAATCAACTTCAATTTTAAATATTTTGATACCTTTTTTTAAAAAAAAATTAATTTATAGCAATAGTTACAGTAATAGAGTTATTATGTATATTAACAAGATAAGAATAAGATAAGAATAGAGAATTAATACTAAAGTAATGAACATGGATGTAAACTTTAATTGTTACTGCACAAGATATTGTATCCAGACAACCCACTGTTAAATGGAAGATGAATTGTATATATTTTAATACCATTTTAATGATTCTAAGAATATGAAACTATTGATGGGACATTAACAAAGTTTCCAATTCATGTTTGATATAATGCAGTAGTGTCCACTCTAAAAAATATAATCTTTAACTTTCGATAAAGCTATGTTTGTGGGTTTAACTTCACAGCATGGTTAGATCTGTGACTTATGATTCTTCTTTTGTTGCTTGTCATATTTAGGTGAATATTCCATCACTTTGTGTACCTTGGCTCAACGATGTCCAACACTCTCTCTTTAGACACTGAGCTGAATAAACATATTGGTAAAGTGGCCACCACATTTTCCAGACTTACAAAGAGAGTATGGCTTAATAAGAAGCTGACAGAACATACAAAGATTCAGATCTATAGCGCCTGTGTCTTGAGCACACCCTTGTACTGCAGTGATTCTTTATGCATGGCAGGAGAGAAAGTTGAACACCTTTCATATGCACTGTCTCTGTCGTATTCTTGGCATCACCTGGCATGACAAAGTTCCAAGTAGTGCAGTCTTGGAACATACTAAAAGTTCTAGCGCATGCGCACACACACACACACACACACACACACACAGTTTGCTTCCATCTCTTTCTTCATTTTTGGCAGTTTCTTTTCATATTCATGCTTAATAATTTCTTTAAATTAATTCCACGTTCCTCTGGTTTCTATTAATGAGGTTTAGGACTTCACAATGATCCCTGATGTTCTCCTTGACCTCTAAAGAAATAAATGAAGCAAGAGACAGCATTCATTTTCATGACATTAATTTCCCATCCATTGATACCTAGTTCAATCTTCTTTAAAAGATTCATTATATTTATTTCCACATATTTAGAAATATTGGGGAATATAAAGCTCCAAGTAATATACTTAAAACAATCAGTTAAAAATCAACATCCCAACTCTTTGTATAAATGTGTTAATATATTGGAAACTAAGGAAAATAAAGATTTCACCCAGTTAATCTTATAGTATTTCTGAAATCTTGTCTACCCATTTAAAATGAAGCAGAGAAGTAGAGTACTTATCCAAAATTGCTAAAATGTCATTGCCATGTAAAAATAATTTACACTTACATCTCACCAAAGTAATACCCATAATGACCAAAGATTGCTTTAGAATAATTTGTGTTAAAGGTTCAAGAATCAAATTTAAAAGCAAGAGCATAAGTGAGAATTTCCACTGAGTACTCCATTGTAACTCAAAGGAGTCTGAAATCATTAACTTTCTTATTACTCTAGCACAGGGTTGCAGATAATAACAAAATCCCTTCAAAAACCATCTTGAACTTTCGGCTGCTTATGCTTACATGCATCTCCATTTTGGTAGTTTAAGGTTGTATGTGTAAATGTAACTTATTTTTGTATGTTTAGAGTATAGTATATATGTGTCTATGCATGTAAGATATACATATGTATAAATAAGTACATATCTCTAGGAAGTCATTCCCATAGGAAGGAAAGAGATTTGATAATTCTTTTTACTGAAAGAGAAAGATAAGATGACATAAAGGAGGGAAGATAGACTACTGTATGGGATTAAGCATAATGAGCATGAAACAGGTGCAGTTTATATAATAAGTGTGGAAATGTTATGCAAGATAAATGAACACTCAAATAACAAAGGCATACAAAGAGCTTTATAGCACCTTAAATTGTGACTAGAAGCCAACTAGCAAACTGGGACAGCTCACCGACCAATGGTGTTACATGCATGCCCATAACTTTCCATGACATTATATTCTTGAGCAGCTGCAGCTTCCAAGAGGTATTCAAGGGCAATTCTATGTGGATCACGTTGAAATAAACTAAATGTGAGGCATTGGTATTCACAACTTTGTGTATAATTGCCATATAAAATGAATTGTCTTCCTGGTCATGTGAATTTAAATGGCCTTCCATAGGTTACAGCTTCTACTTGATTTCAAGCAGGGGCTATGATTCCAACAAGACTTCCAAATTGCACATGGAAGGTGGAAGTGCAACTCCATTCAGGACCAAATATGGAAAATCTCCCAAAACCCATCAAATCACTGAATCTTTCCAAACTAATGAATGACCTACCCAACACTTTCATAGACATTAAACAAGAGGGGCAAAAAACTTAGGTTTCAAGGCACTCCATGGTGACTTATCACAGGAGAGTGAAATGGAATTATTACATCCCATTATCTGTAAATTTTCATTGATCCCTCTACAATCTCCACTAGAATCTCCCTAATTATTGATATTGGGTTCATTCATTGGCAATTACCTGGATCCTTCTGTTATCTTTTTTGAAATTATGGGTAATATTTATCTTCTTGTGATTGACCATCTGGCTTTTCACAAATTCCTAAGATTTCCAAAGATGAAATTTGGGCAGATCATCAGCAAATTCCTCAGTAGTCAAGGATGTAGTTCATCTTGTCCAGCTTGGATGCAGTTCAACATTTAAGCTAATTCAGCCTTAAGCATGGATCCTGCTCTTTTCAGTTGCCCTACTGTGGTCCTGTGTTATCTTGTTGTGGATTTATGATTTACCTGCTATTATTAAATGTTTTATTATCATATATCCATACCACATCATCATATCATATCATTCATTTCATTTGGAGCTCCACCTTTTCTGTTACATTTTCTACAATTATGGTTATCTATATCTATTCTTTTTATCTTGCATACATTTCACTTCCACATCCCTACTTTTTTCCTCATTGTCCTCCCTCCTAAACTATCACATGATTCTTCTGTTGCCCTGCATTTCTTTATCTTAATAGAATTTTTTTTGACTGTGCACTTCATTTTCTTTTTTAAAAGAAATTCCCACTCAGCTTTTCTTCCATTCAGCTACTCTCACATGGAAGCTTATTTATAAGGGTTCCTTGGTGAACTCCAAACTTGGTTGTTTTCTTGCAGACATTTCATTATCCAAACTAGGTAACATCATCAGTGCATTAACGATGTTACCTACTTTGCATATTAAAACATCAGGAAGAAAGCAAACAAGCTCAGATAGCACCAAGGACCCCTCATTTCAACTCTGATCTACAAACATTCTCCTATATTGGAACCTTATTTGCCATTGATGAGTTTCTTAAAATATACTTTCTACTTTCGCAGGTCCAAGAAAATCCTTAAGCTTTGTTTCAAATCAGGAACTTCAATATTACATGGCCATCTTCTATAGTTTTCTTCCTGCATCCATTTCTTAACAGTCTTTAACTTATGAATATTAATGACTATGGCTATAAACATTTTTGAAGAGGTGCCCAATTCAATAAATCTTCAAAAAATCCATTTCACTGAAACATTGTAGGGCAGCTGTATTACTCTATGGTGACAAAAAATAAAAAATATAACTAGAAGGACTGTATTATCATCTTTTCTAACACTTTTTATTAAAATGTATAAGGTTTTTTTGTGAGCTCTAATATATATATATATTGTTGGTCGCAAAGGCATATGCCCTTTAATAACAAAGGTATCATCAGACTCATTGAAACAGATTCTTAAATTGCAACAGGGACTAGCTTCAAAGTAGCAAACTGAATTAGGTGGCTTCAAAGTTTTTTTAAAAAAAGCTCTTGATGGATTTAGTGATTTTTCTGCTGTTTCTGGGGCTGTTTCAGCTATGTACAAAGCCGTAACTTCATTTATATTTATGGAGAATACTGAATGAAGGATGAGTTGTGTGCAGGCTCTTTGACATTGACATGAGTAGTCAACCAATTTATCACTATTTATCTTTATGTCTATCAGAGATCTTTATGGTAGCAAGTATAATATTGCTATCCTTTCACTTTCTCTTAAAACATTTAACCTTGCACTTTCTTGTGCTAATGAAATATTACACTACAGTGTTGGTACTACCAACACAACTGAGAGTCCAATTTAACTCCTCAGTATGAGTTCAAGCCTACCCAAACTAGTATATATTGTGTTTCTATACCACATGAAAGCCAAAGAAGGCCTTTACTAGATAGGACCAGCTTGCCAATCAGGTACATACCTAGAAATTCAATGATCAGAAGGATCTGAACACCCCACCTCATCAGTCTTTAGGATCATGCCAAAGTTGACCACTTTAGAAATTTGAACAAAAAAGTTTATTTTTTCAAACTTTTTTTTTTAAAAATTAAGTCAGCATTGGATAAATGCTACTTTGGTTCTGACAGTCTAAACTGGGTCTGTCAAAGTCCCAGCCCATGGACCAGATGTTTCACATGCTGGCCATGCTCACACCTGCTTTAGCAAAGGGGGAAAAAGTTCCGATACATCGAATGATGCCGCCGTGACAACGTGAGTTTGACACCCCTGGTCTAAACCTTTTGTTAGACAGATTTAAGTACTTTTCTCATTAACATTATCTTTGGAAAGGAGATACAGCAGAGATAGTTGAATGTTTAAAAAAACCTCAGATCCTAAAGTATTTCAGATTGAATTGGCTTGCTTCCAGATCTTGAATCTAAGTGTGCCCTTTTTCAATGTTGAATTTCCAAATGAAATTAAATCAGGACTGAGTCACCCAGTCTTATTAATGATTGCTGGCCATCTCTAGGATGACATAATATAATTTATAAAAAGAATATTGCGCATGATGTTAAAACTTCCATGAGATCCATGAGAGAAGGTTTCTTACATTGCTTATTTAGATATCTAAGGGACAGGGAGTTATATGAAATTCTTCCTGTGCAAATGGCTCTATAGGGCTCTGTGTTGAACAAAAAGAAGGAAGACATAATTAGTTAGTTAGTTAGTTACTTTATTGTCATTGCACCTCATACAATGAAATCAAACACCATCTTCAGTGCACAACATGACCATGAGCATGAAAATAAATGCAAACACACAACCTTCACCCTTCACACATTGAACTGGAAACCCCTGACACTGCACCAACACTGCACTATACAGCAGAATTCAAAAGAGCTACTGCCCTGGGATAGAAGCTGTTTTTCAGCCTATTTGTCCTTGTTTATATTATTCTGTACCATCTGCCAGATGGTAATAGTTCAAAAAAAAAGGTTCTCAGGATGTGATGGATCTTTAAGAATGTTTTGAACTTTCTTAAGGCAGTGGGAGCTATAAAACTCTTCCAAAGAAGGGAGAGGCCAAGCAACGATCTTCTGAGCAATGACATTAACCCTCTGGACTGCTTTCCTATCTGCCACTGTGCAATTGGCAAACCATACAGAGATGCAGTATGCTAAAATGCTCTCTATGGTGCAGCGGTAGAAGGTCACCAGCAGTTTCTCATTCAGATGTTGTTTTCTGAGAAGCCTCAGGTAGTATAATCTCTGCTGGGCCCTTTTGACCAGGGTTGCAATGAGGACACCCCAGGTCAGATTCTCTTTTAGGGTAACACCCAGAAACTTAAAACTGGCCACTTGCTCCACTTGGTCTCCATTGATAAGCAAGGGCTGGATGTCTGGTCGGTTCCTTCTATAATCCATTATAAGCTCCTTGGTCTTATTGGTGTTGAGGACCAAGTTGTTGTCTCCACACCATGAAAGCAACCAGTCCACCTCATCTCGGTAGGCAGACTCATCCCCCCCAGAGATAAGTCCCACCATTGTTGTATCATCTGCAAATTTAGAAATATAAAGAGTATAGAGTAAGGGACTCAACATGTAGTGTACCCTGTAGTGTACCAGTGTTAAGAATAAGGGCTGAAGAGGTACGATTACCTAATCTGACCCTCTGTGAGCGGCCAGACAGGAAATCCATAATCCAAAGGCAGATTGAATTAGAAAGCCCAAGGTCCAGAAGTTTAGACACTAGTCTGTGTGGAAGAATTGTGTTGAACGTAGAACTAAAATCCACAAAAAGCATCCTCACAAAGCCCTCCCGTTGTTCTAGATGAGTCAGAGCAGTGTGAAGAATGAAGGCTATAGCGTCCTCTGTAGATCTATTTTTTCTGTATGCAAACTGGTGTTTATCAGATGTATGCGGAAGACAAGAAATGATGTGCTAGCAGACCAATTTCTCAAAGCACTTCATGATGATAGGAGTGAGTGCCACTGGTCTGTAATTGTTGAGGTTATTGATAGGGAACTTCTTTGGCAGTGAAACAATGGTGGAAGACTTCAAACAAGATGGAATAGCGGACTGGGATATAGACCGATTGAAGATCCTGGTAAAGACTCCAGCCAACTGATCAGCATAGTCTTTAAGCACTTGGCCAGAGATAACATCAGGACCAGCAGCCTTTCTAGGGTCTATAGCGCTCAGAATGCTCCTCACCTCCTGTTTCTCCACAATGAGGTGGGGGCTACAATTGGCTGGTAGTTGTGTTTTATCTGTCTCTGATGTTTCCACTTCAAAGTGAGCAAAAAATGATTCAGTTCCTCTGCCAATAAAGCATCCCCCTCAGCAGGGATGACATTGGTCTGTTGATGGTTTGTAATTTGTTGAATCCCCCACCACACCTGCCTCATGTTATTGCTATAAAAAAATATTTAATGGTGAGATTGCCTGGCCTTCACTGCTCCCTCTCCTCAGCTTTGAAGCCATTTCTGTCATCTCTGAGATATCTTCAGAGGAAAATTACAATCCTGATGATAATTTGCTGAGTTGAGCACACAACATGCTCATCCATGCTTTGCTTTTCACATCATTTATTTAATCGATTTAAAAGCTACTCAATCTCTGAAGCAATTCATGGGTGTATATACAACAATGAAAGAGTGCAAATTAAAGCAACACAGAGTTGGAAACATAATATTAAAAGAATTAAGAACCCATATTGTAGAAACAGCATAGAAACTGGACAACCTACAAACATCAGTCAGACACAAACAACTCAATATCAGAAATGGAATCATGAATCATCCTGTTCAGGATTTGTTGAAAGACCAGGATTTTCTTTACCCCCCCCCTTTTTTTTTAAAAAAAACAAGCCAATAGTGATTCATAATGAAGCCAGAAAACAAGCCATTATGGATAAGCTCACACCTTTCATTAAGCCAAATTATATTGGTTTAAATCAGGATTTTATTCATTTTCACACAAACACTAGACAACCTATGACCTCTTGGGTCATCCTTTCAGAGATATTTCCTTACCAGTTTCCTTAATGCCTTCAACAATGCCAGAGCCTTGAAAGCAGACTATGTTGAACATAGCTAACATCAGCATGGGGAATGTTTTATGACATTTTGTATTATGTCAGAAACTGGTTTACAATAATATTTACGTTATCAAATGTTTTTCTAAATATTGTCAAATTTCAATTCTGAAGGAGTTATGGGTCCTGAATTTTGGAAACATTCTGTAAGTTGGAGTACCCCTTAAGGTATTTTTGTTGAAAAAGTTTTACCTTGTGGTGCACCATTTCACCCAATTAACTGCTGCAGGAATCAGCTTTTAAGTAGTACATAGGTGGGGGACGTAACTCATGCACTTGGCTATTCCAGGCTTTGCTCTAGTGTTCTCTGTAATGCAGTTGAATCCAGGCCATACAGCATGATATGCCCTGTATTCTCTTACACTCTCTTACATTTATAATGCACCTCTCTTCTTTAGAACTTACAGTAGATATCTAGGGATTTCTCGTCTGCCATTTTATTAGCTTAGCTTCAGGAAAAGGGCTATTGTGTGCTTTCAGTCCAGAAGATAACTTAGTAGCTCTAGAAATAATAGCATAAGACTTCTTTAAGAAGCTTACTTGAAGGTTAAAGGCCCCAGCTTACTTTCCTGAAGCACACTGTTAACCACTGTACTCTAAAAATCTAGGGGGGGATAGCTGGGATAAGTTTGAAGAGGTCTAATGAGGAAGCATTTCTAATAGCATCAAGTTAGAGGTCACACAAACTGAAAAAAAAAAAGCACAAGCTTAATTTAATATGAAAAAGCAAAAAAGTGAGCATGAAATGACTGAAAGAAATAATGGGTCTCTCTGTTGAATATGTGATTCAACGTGATTCCAGTGGGGGATTGTAATGACACAGAGAGAATGCACTTAAATAGCTCTGCATTTCATAAATGCAATGCTTATTATGTGACAGGTATAATAAAATCCTTTATGCATGTACAGCTTTTGCAAAGAACATTAAGGACTGCAAAAACACATCACAGAATCTGTATTTAAAATGGCCTTCTTCAGGTCCTCTTTCCACTTGAAGGAATCTGGATTGTAAGGTTAAAAATAAGTCTCCTTGAAATTAGAGAGAGCTGTTGGCAATTAAAGAACTTGCAGAATCTTGTCGAACCAATTTGTTACATATAGGAACTGATTCTAGCTGGACCTCAGAATGGAGTTACAAATTTCAGGAATTGCAGGACTTTAGAAAGAGTGTGGCATGAGTGTTGAGCAATAATCAATCTTTGTAATGTTTAGTATTTTGAGAATGTTCTCTCCACTTTAAAAAAAATCTTTTTAACTCTTTAACTTTTGATACTTTACTCTTAACCACTTAAATTCTCTTTTAACTGTTCTTATTTATGCTTTCATATTATGGTATATATATTTTTATTGTAAACTGCCTGAAGCATTTAGGTGAGCTGAGAGATGGGGAAATATGATGATTAAATAAATAACTCAAGAAATCACTCCAACTTGTTTGGCAAAGCTTTTTTTTTTCAAAGGAACAGTACAATACTTGGAGAAGTTTGTCTATAAGTATTAGAGATTAATGACTATATTGTTTTCCTTTTCAGTTATATACTTTTCATCTTGTTCAACTTGAGTATATAATCAGTATTCTTTCAAAATTCAATATATCACAAATGTTTTTGACTACTCCCCACTATTTGAAACAAGGCAGATTTTTTTTTCTTTAAAAAACCCAGCAAGAATCAATTCAACTTTTTAGTTATGACAAATGATAACCACTAACCATTTTTACAATAATCTACTTAATTGTCAAAACCCAAAATCAAAATTTCATTTTTTTCTCTTTCACACAAAAAGTCCAAAAGCAGTTTCCCCAAAACCACAAAACTATTTACACTCTTCTCCCTAATTAATACAGTCAGCTATCCCACCTCTTCCAGTTCCATCATCTTTTCAATCGATTCCTCCAATGTAGGAGGAATCTTCTTCTTCATTTCTTTTCATTTCTGGGTGTATAGAATTCTTGCAGTTATCAACATGTAGTTATCAAATGTTGCTACAAAGTTCCATTTCTTTTTCAATTCTTTAATATTCTAAAATGAAAGTTTCTACTGTAAGTCTGTTTTTAAAATTTTCTGAATTAAGTGATAGATATTTCTTTGCCTTGTCACATGTCCACTACATATAATAAAAAATCCTCCTTTTACATTGGTAATTTTTACACCTTTGGCAGTTTATCTGGTGTCAAATACTACTGGCACATCATTTTATAGAAGTTCTCTTTAAAAGTATAATTCAATGTGAATTTCAATCCTTTAGTCCACATATTTTCCCATTGCTCTAACATTATATTATAACCAAAATTTCTTGCCCACTGACTCATACAACGTTTAACAGATCCACTTTTTAGATTTAACTGTAACAACACTTTATCAGCCTTAGCCACAAGTCATTCATCACTGGTACAGAGTATCATGTCAAATTCATTTTTAGCAGCTTCAAAACTGTGTATTTTAATACAAAGTGAACCTTTATTTCAATTATAAACAGGAATTCATTGTCATCTCCTTCCTAGAAAAGGCTTCTTGGGTTGACACCCAAAAATATATTTTCGAGAAAAAAACCTTAATTCTTTGTATTTATTCCGAGCACTACAAATGACACACCTCACAATATATTTCTTGAAATCTGCATTTATTTTAGCTTTATCATATCACAGATATGTATGCCATCCAAGTTCAGGGCCTTCCATATCCCATAACCTTTTATTCTTTAAGGCCACTAATTCCTTCATCCAGGTCATATAGAGACATTCTTTTTTTTAAATTTTTTTATTGGTTTTTAAGATGAACATAGACAAACAAAACATAAAAACATCAAGCCATCTTCCATATATATACGTACAGTGTGCCGGTTGGTTTAAAAATTGTTTTGTGCTTCCATTTTGTAGTCTTCAATTACAATTACATTGTATATATTCTCATATTTTCAATCAAGTATTAAATACATTAATATCATTGTTAATCAATCATTTGACTATACTTTTATTCATTCATGTTTTACGAAATAATCATATTTTACTTAATTTGTTTTATGACAGTTCATATTATCATGTCAAATCTATCCTACAATCATTTTGTAGATATAATAAGAAAAGAATACATCTTTATATATTTATTATTTTCTAAGAATCTACATATTTCATTACCATGTTTTATTGTCTAACCATTGATAGAATAGATCCCAAATTTTATAAAATTATTTATCATCTTGTTCTCTGATTTCAAATGTCAATCTACTCATTTCAGCACATTCCAATATTTCCTTAATGATTTCCTCCTGTGATGGTATTTTCTCATTTTTCCAGTTTTTAGCAAATACAATCCTAGCCGCTGTTAATACATTTACAATCAGGTATTTCAATTTTTTACTATATATTTCAGGTAAAATTCCCAATAAAAATATCCCTGGTTTCAAGTCTATATGTTTTGTTGTCATTTTTTCCAACCACCTGTGGATTTTAGTCCAATATTTTTTAGAATCCGCATAAGTCCACCACATATGGTAATATGAGCCAGGTGTCTGATGACATTTCCAACATTTTTTGGATTTATTCTTGAACATTCTTGCTATTCTTGTCGGGCGAAAAATGCCACCTGTAAAACATCTTATACAAATTTTCTTTATATGCTGTTGACATTGTCATTTTATAATTTTGAGACCACAATTTTTGCCATTTCTCTAAATCAATCCCATATCCAAAATTCTTCCCCAAGCAATCATTGTTTCTTTAACTTGTTCTTCTTCTAGTTTAATTTCTAATAAATATCCATACAATTTTGTAATCACCTTTTCATCAGTACCTGTCAAAATCTTATCTAAATCAGTTTATCATAGGAAACCTTCTGTTTTAGAGTCTTTATCATACCGTGAATGTATTTGCGCAATGAAAACCAATTCATCTTTATACCTTGTTCCTCTAATTTTTGTATAGATTTAAGTTCACCCTTTTCATTCAATATTTCACCATATCTAACTGTTTGTTCCTTTTTATATATTATAGGATAAGAAAATGCTTCAATAGTTGATAGCCAGACTGGAATTTTCAAATAACATGGTCTTTTAGTCTTCTCCCAGTTTAACCACAGAGACTCCCGTATATAATGTCTTTTAAAATACCCCTGTGTTTTAGTTCCTTTATACCATAGAAAAACATGCCACCCCAACAAATCATGTCCTTCTAATGTCAACAATCCAGTATTTCTTAATGTTATCCATTCCTTAACCCACATCACATTTGTAGCTTGGTAATACAACTCCCAGTTAGGCAAACCAAATCTTCCTCTTATTCTGGCATCTTGCAAAAGTTTTAACTTTATTCTCGCTTCTTCCCTTGCCATATATATTTCAACACTTATTTTATTTAAATCTTCAAAGTAATCTTTTCCAAGCCTAATTGGAATTGTTTGGAACAAGTATAAAATTCTGGGTAATATATTCATCTTGATTGTTGATATTCTCCCTATTAATGACAGTTGTAAATTCTCCCATTTGGCCAAATCTAGCGCTATCTGCTGCTTAAGTTTGATATAATTATTCTCTTTTAGTGTACTGCATCTTGCTGTCAAATGTATCCCCAAGTACTTGATCTTATTCATGACCTGAATTTTCAATAGAACTGCCAGTTCTTCCTTTTGTCTTGATAGTATATTCTTTGTCAAGATCTTTGTCTTATCTTTATTTATTTTCAACCAGCCACCTTTCCATATGCCTCTATCTTTTGTATCAGTTTTGATGCTGTTTCTAGTGGGTCTTCTAAAATGAAAACCAGATCATCTGTGAATGCTTGCAACTTAAATTCTTCCTTTTTAATTTTCATCCCTTTTATATCCTTTTCTTCTCTAATATTTCTGTTCAGCATTTCCAGGGTTAACACAAACAACAAAGGTGATAGTGGGCACCCTTGTCTTGTTCCTTTTCTTATATCAATAGTGTCTGTCAGTTCTCCCTCTATCATTACCTTTGCCGTTTGCTTATGATATATAGCTTCTATTGCTTGAACAATTTTTTTAGGAAAGCCCATTTGTTCCAGCTGTAATAACATGAATTGCCAATTCACATTATCAAATGCCTTCTGTGTATCTAGAAATATCAAAGCCATTTGTTTTTCAGGGTGTGCCTCGTAGTATTCCAAAGTGTCCAAGATTACTCTCATATTATCTTTAATTTGTCTCTTTGGCAGAAATCCATTTTGATCAGGGTGGATAAAATTGTTTAAGTATTTTTTACGTCTTTCTGCCAATATTGAAGCAAAAATTTTATAATCTGCATTTCGTAAGGAAATAGGTCTATAGTTCTTGATTTGTAATAGATCGGCCTCCTCTTTTGGAACAAGTGTAATATAAGCTTCTGGCCATGATTTAAGTATCTTCTTCTTTAACATAACTTCATTCATAACTTCTAGCAATGAAAGGTTCAATGATTCTTGTAGTGTTTTATAAAATTCTGCCGGAAGTCCACCTGGGCCTGGTGCCTTTCCATTATTTTGCTTCTTGAGTGCTTCAGTTAACTCCATCATTGTTATATTGCTTTCTAACATTGTTTCAATCTCTTTAGGTATCTGGGGTAAATTAGCATTCTGTAAATACTGTTTAACTCTTTCCTCATCAATATTCTCTTGTGTGTATAGTTTCCCCTAATTGTCTTGTATGATTTCCTTTTTCTCTTCAACAATTCTGTTGACATCCATATCATATCTATTCTGGACCATGATAAATGTCTATTTGAGTAGAAGGTATATTGTTTAGTTTTAGCATTTTTTTCTCTCCATGTATCTTTTAAGTTTATTTCATCTATCATTTTAAAAAAAGATTTAGGGAGAGTCTTACTGTTTTGCTTTGTTGTTTTCTGTGCTGTATAGACCAGTTTATTATCTACAATTCCATTAAAATCTCCCATTATAACTATATTAGCATAGTCCAGTTCAATTATTTTCATATGTAATTTTTTATAAAATTCTTCTTGATTATCATTCGGGGCATAGATTGCAATCAGGAGTGTTTTCATATTATTGTCCATTATTTCCACCATTAGTATTCTTCCATCGTCATTGGTATAGATCAATTTCACTGGGATAATATCTTTAATGTATAAAACCACTCCTCTTTTCTTGCATTGTGTCAAAGAAGTAAATATTTTCCTTAATTTTGGCTATATCAACAGTTGTTCATGTTGCTTTTTGATATGTACTTCTTGTAGGCAGATTATAACAAATTTTAATTTCTCTAATTTATGGAAAGTTTTTCTGCTTTTAACAGCTGAGTTAAGTCCATTTATATTAATTGTAATCAGTTTTTTCTCTTCCATGGTTATATTTTGTAATTAGGTTTAGCAGCTCTTGCAGATCTTGGTTCATGTTGTTCTTTGGCTTCCACCTTTCCACCTACTGCACCTTCTTCTTTTTCAGTCACCATTTGGCAGTCCTCTTGGAATTCAATTGGTGAGATTTCTTTTTCTGCCTCTTCCTCTTTCCCTCCAAAAAAATTCTGTGTAAAATGATTCAGCTTTCTCAATTGAGTCAATTCTATGTCTCTCTTCTTGCCATGTGAACATCAAACCTTCTGGAATCAGCCATTTATAATTCACCTCTTTTTTAAGTAGCATTTTAGTCAGAAATTGGTATTCTCTTCTCATCTCTCTCACTCTTCTGGGTACTTGTTTTAGGACCACAATCTCCTTGTCTTTATATTTCAATGTTTTCTCTCTTGCCACTTGCAATATTTGTGTTTTAATGAATTTCTTTGTAAATCTGATGTGAACTTCTCTTGGTAGGCTATTTCTCATTGAATATCTTGTGAAGACTCGATAAACCTCATCTATTCTATCCATCATCTTCTCTTTAGTAATTTCCAAAACTTCAGCCAAAATTTCTATCATTATCTCAGCTAGGTTTTGTCCCTTTTCTTCCTCTATGTTTTGGAATCAGATAAAATTCTGGTCTGTCCATCTCCCCACTTTTATCTTGTTCAACCACAGTTAATCTGCTTCGATATCTCCAATCTTCTTATCTCTTTGTTTGTCTTCTTCAATTTTTTGGAATCTCTCATCATACTTCATCATCATTTGTTGAATGTTCTCCACCTTTTCATCAGTTTTCCCTGTTCTTTGTTCAATGTTCTCTGTTCTCTTTTCAATATTCTCTGTTCTTATTTAAATATTTTGAATTCCTTGCATAATCATCTGCAGGGTCACTTTTTCTTGTTCTTTTTCTTGCTGTAACATTGTCTGTATTGAACGTTGTCCTCCAGATGGTGAAGAGGAAGAAGTAGAAGTAGAGGAACCAGGGGCTGTTAGTTTCCAGTCATTTCAGACAATTCAAAATCTTCAGGTTCTTCTAGACCTTAATCCACTTGTGAAATAACCAATTGCAATTCCAAATAAAAATAGTAGGAAAAAAGAAACCAAATAGTAGCAATAATAATAATAATAATAAAATTTCTTCAGGTTCTTGTATACCTGAATCCAATTGATTGGCTAGATAGCAGTAAAAACTCAAAAATGGAAGAAAAGACCATAAACACACACAAAAAGAAAAAATTGTTAAATCCTGAAAAAGGCAGAAAAGTAAAAAGTAAAAAACTAAAAAAAAGAAAAGGAAAGTTCTTGAGGTTCTTCAACACCTTAATCCAATTAAGAGGTCTCAGGTATAAAAGGATGCATAACAAAAAAAAGAAAGCCACAAAAATAAATGGAGGGTAAAAAAAATACAAGGGAGGGAGAGAAAAAAAAGAAAAGAGACTACTTCCTTAAAAAGAGGGGGAAGGAAATCATTAATACTAAAGCTTTTCCTTTAAAATAAAATGGAAACATCAAAAATGTGAATTCAAAAAACAAAAAGAAAGACAAAAACAAGTTCCAAAAGGCCAAAAATCCAAATAGCTATTACGAAAAGTAAACTAGTAAGGAGGGGGTTTGTTAAAGTAAGAAATAGCGTGACTTAAAAAAAAATTAAAAAGAGCACACTGCACCTTGTTAGATTATCCAAGGCTTTTGTTAAAATTTATAACTCTCTTCTCCAGAGTCTTATCACCATTTCCCCCCCATATGTTTCAACACCAGACTCCAGCTGTTGATAGAAACCCAGAAGAGCACTTGCAATAATACTCTCCCATGCTCTTCCCTCTATCTTATCAAATAGCAATGTCCTTGAAAAGAAGTCTCAGTTCTTTCTCATCTTTGTCTGGTCAAGAAAATAAATAGAATATTTCCAAGCCTCTAGTTGGCAGTTTTACAAAGTTTCTTTGCTTTCACTTTCCCTGTCCTTTTCCAAAGAAAATATAATAAAAATTAATTAAAAAGGGAAAAAGATATTAAAAAAGATGACTAAAAGGAAGTCTCTAGCCTAGAAAATCAAAAAGGAGAGAAAGAATAGGTGAAAGAAGGAAAAAAAACAGTCCAGTTTCAAAATATAAAATTATGTGTAGAAAATCCAGCAATGAGAAACAAAATTACTTTGACATTCCTGTTTAAAATCACCACTTAATCACTTCTGTCAAAACTTTTACAGATTCTTTCTTTTCCTTAGAGTATCTTTTCAAATCTTAAAATAAAGAAAAAGTTCTCACCAAACCGGGACAGTTTCTCTTTCAGTTCTCTTTTGTTTGGGAGCTGTCCCAACTTCAGCAGCTTTAATGGCTGCCTCTTTTCCGCTGGCAAAAAGAGCTTCTCCTGAATCTACCAGGGACTTTGCGGTATCCTTGGGATTGACAGGATGCGCTCTTTACATTCACCGTGTCTTCGGGATGGTTTAGATCCGATTGGACCGTCCAGGAGCAAAGATATCAGCAGCGATCTCAGACCTCCTAGATCGCATGCTGTATCGTCGCGATGCCAGCTCTGCACTCTCGCCATATAGAGACATTCTTAAATGGTTCCATCATTATGGTAAATACTTATTCACTCTAGTGCCTTGCATTATTTTAAAATTTTAATAATGACTCATTTAAATTTTAATAATGACTCATTTATATTTTAATAATGACTCTTTTATATATTTGTTTTAATTAATTGTTGTACACTGTTGACTGTCACTTTTTGTAAAATGAATGGCAATATAAATTTGATAAATAAATATCCCAGGGTTTGATTGCAACCAATATTTTAGGAAACATTTTTTAATTGATTCATTTCATTTATTTTGATTTTTCTTTTCTCATAGTGAATTATTTTTAATTTATAGACTTAAAAAGAAGGTTATAGGCCGAATGCATTAGTAAGTACCAAGTGTACTTGATATCAGGTTACATTTAGAAACCAGAAACAAAGAATAATAACCCTTCACCCTCTGAATTCACCCTCTTCTAGTCTTTAATCTTTTGGTATACTTTCACCATGAGTGACAGGGCCATAGCTATGAAGAAAAGCAGACAGTACAAAAATGTTAATCATGACTGATGAAATATCAGATTCAATGAGAAGAATACAATTCCTTCTATAATGTGTGAGTTGTGAGGGCAACTTAAAAAAATCAGAGCTGATGGATTTTCCCCTTGAAAAGTCATGTATGTGAAAAAGGTACAAAAGTGTGCACAATTCAACTAAAAAGGTCCCATTGTTTCCTCTTATTACATGCAAATTTAAGAGCAGAGAAAAAAGTGATAGCTTTTTTTACTTTCCAAAATTAAAAGATTAGGATATGAGTAGCAAGAATCAATATTACCTACTGTATATCCTTAAATTGACAGATGCAGATACAATGCTGATGAATAGGCAACACAATTTAACTATCACCATGGAAACTCAAAACCACAAATGTTCAAGTCAAGAGTGGTAATAATAGAAGAATCTTCCATTGGATGCTTTTCTTTTAGATTATCATAGATTATCATCATTAATTTTCCAGTTTTACTTATTTCAAGAAGATAAATTCACTCTCTCGCAAACTTAAAAATTCCAGTGGCTAAGAATCTATATACTACTAAAACTTTTGTCTCTAATACTTTGTAACTTTCAATTAGGCAAACTGGTATATCATGGAGCAAGTTTTAGAATCAGTGTACTTCAAATGGACTAACTTAAAAAATGCATGCAAAATCCAGGATTCAGGACCCATGAAAGTTAAGGATGTTTCAATACCACCATGTCTTTTGACTACATTTCCTAGAAATATGTAGGTTGTCTGGCAAAAGTCAACATATAACATGTATGTATCTCCACTCTGTTTCCCATCTGGCTGCTATACCCAATCAGATGGCACTAAAATTGCATGGGTGAGACTCCATTGTCTGGTTTGGAACCAAGACTGAACTTTGAAGTCTCTTAACAGCAGTGCTAGAATGAGGCAGGGACTCAGATTCCTGAGATGGGCTGGTTGTATTCTCTTTAACCCTCGAGGGAGGGATGTGGTCATTGGGGACATGCTGGGATGGGGAGCAGGAATGCAACTTTCCTGATGGTCCACCACTTTTTATTCTTCCCCTTCCCAGTAAAGTGGCAGGCAATTCTTCAGGGCAGCCAAGGAGGACAAGCAAAAGTTCTCCTGAATGTTATGAATGGAGAGAACCAGTGCAAGCCTATATTATATGTAGAAAGAAGAATGACCCAACTCTAAACTTATTAAATCAAAAAGAGCATATCCAGAGTAAGCTTTTTTTCTATTGAGCTTGATCTTCAATTTAAGATGTCATCTAAGAGTAAGACCCTTTGCTATATTGAAATAATAGGAAACAATTTCTTTTGTTTTAGGAAATTCTCATCCAATCAATTCAAATCAAACCAAAGTCTCAGGACTGGTACATTATCCTTTGCAGGATACCAACAGATAGATCTAAGGCTTCTGGAACATGTGTGTGTGTGTGTGTACATTTTTGGGGCGGGGTGTATGCATGTGTTTTTGCATGAGAGATGTGAATATGGAACCATATCTACAATTTGTTACTGGAGATCATTAAAAAAACCTGGCCTTATCAAGACTGCCCAGAGTAGCAAATAGATCAAATTGCTTAGATACCACCTGGGGGAAATTTTAAAAAATATAGCCTAATAAGATGTAGTAGCCTGAAGAAACCTCAGAACATGAATAAAACTGCAATAATCAAAGTGTGGGAGACATCTTGATTAGAAAGGACAATGGAATAAAAGTAAGAATAGTTGGTTTGTTTTGGTATAACCATTTAACTGTTTCTGGATAATTTTATATATATATATATATATATATATATATATATATATATATATATATATATATATATATATATATATATAATATTAATTAATTATAATATTTTATTTTCATCATCTTTTTATAGAAAGGTTTTTCTTAACTTTTTTTTGTTATTGAATTGTATGCTGTCTGAAAACCAACTGAATGAAATTAAACAGGCTAGCCGCTAGTCCATACCAATTATATATCCAAATCTTCTGTTGTGTGTAGAGAATGTGGAGAGGAAAATTAGCTCTTTCTCATCTACACAAATAAGTTGATTAAGTTAACCAACTTGAAGAGAAACATGCCCAGGGAAAGAATGGGCAATGTGTGCCTACAGATAATATTGATTTTGAACTTCTAAGAGTGCTCACCTCCACTGACATTAGCAAGAAATGATGTACGCTTGTTGTAACTTCTTTTACAAAGGATGTTATCTCATGCAGAAAGTAAGTTTTTAAATATACAAAGTGTTTTACCATAGAATTCCAAACTATACATTTGTGATGTTTGCTAATCAATACAGTGAAAAAACCACTGTGTCCCCTTTAAACTTTCCCCTTCTATATTTTATTTCCATCTTATGGTTAAACTTTCTCTGTATTTAATATCTTTGCCCATTCAAACCCTGTGTTCTTATTTTCACCTCTTGTTCTCATTTCTCCTTGATTATTTCTTTTTCAATATTTTCTTAACTCTTACTTTTTTATATTCTAACTCTTAGATTGTTACTACTTTTATCATCTCTTTTCTCTGCCTTCACATTTTGTTCTTCTCCAGAGTAATTTGTTTTGCTATTTTTTTTCATCTTCTGCCTTCAACCATCAGGATCTGAGGTCACTTGTTCATTTGAGGTCAGTTGCTCGTCATCTTCTGTTGGTCCAACACTATTCTTCTCTCAGCCTTTATCATTCTTCTAAGCTCTCAAATGGGAATTCTGCTCTGGTGAATGATCATCTTTTTTGCCAACCCTTTTTTTTCTTGTTGTTGTTGTTGTTGTTGTTGTTGTTGTTGTTGTTGTTGTTGCTTCTCAAGGATTCCACAAAGCCATTTTCTATTTCCTCCTTTCTTTGACCCTTTATCATATCCTCTGAATGCTCCGAATTAAAGTCTGGAGAGGCAGATCAGATATATTATCAGCCTGAATAGCTAGGGGACAATTAGGTATCACCAGCAATTTCCTGAGATTTACAAGCTGAGACCTAATTTAGGAAATGAAAGGTCAGATAGTGTCAGGGCACCTGGCCTAAGAGCACACTGGTATCTGGCTGACACACACTGGCTGACCAAAGGTGATCAGTATGCTTCCCTGAGAGGAGAGTGTAAGAATGCCCTTAATCAAGTCACATCAAAACACCTCTTTCATTCCAATCATTTTTGCTCCTTAGATGAGTTTAGTGCAGTGGTGGGATTCAAAATATTTTTGCTGCTGGTTCTGTGGGTGTGGCTTGGTGGATGTGGCTTGGTGGGCGTGGCAGGGGAAGGATACAAAAGCCTCTGTGGCATAGTGGTTAGAGTGCAAACTACTGCTGACAACCAGCTGCCTCCAATTGGCAGATCGAATCCCACCAGGCTCAAGGTTGACTCAGCCTTCCATCCTTCTGAGGTGGATAAAATGAGGACCCAGATTGTTGGAGGCAATATGTTGACTTAGAGAGGGCTATAAAGAGGTGCATAAATCTAAGTGCTATTGGTATTGCTATTGCTATATTGTAAAATCTTCATTTCCACCCCACTCCAGGGGAAGGATACTGCAAAATCTCCATTCCCCATTCCTCCATTCCCTCCCCACCCCACTAACCTGATTTCCAGTTCCATTCTCCTGTGCAGGGCAACAAAAGAAGACCCAGCCAATCAGCCGGGACTCGGGAGGCAGAGAGTAGATGGGGGCAGGGCCAGTCAGAAGTGGTATTTGCCGGTTCTCCAAACTTCTCAAAATTTCTGCTATTGGTTCTCCAGAACTGGTCAAAACCTGCTGAATACCACCTCTGATTTAGTACCTTCGGACATTCTTCTCCTTTTCTTTCTCCAACCATCATTTTGTTGCCTCCTAGTGGATGACCACTTGAATATGAGTCAATAGTGTGCAGCAGCAGCCAGAAAAGCTAATATAATCCTGGGTTGTATAAACAAAGGCATAGAATCAAGATTAAGTGAAGTTTTAGTACCACTTTATAAAACCCTAGTAAGACCACACCTAGAATACTGCAACCAATTTTGGTCACCATGCTACAAAAAAGATGTTGAGACTTTGGAAAAAGTTCAGAGAAGAGCAACTAAGATGATCAAAGACCTGGAGACTAAAACATATGAGGAATGGCTTCAGGATTCGGGTTTGGTTAGTCTAAAGAAAAGAAGAATTAGAAGTGACATGATAGCAGTAGTCCAGTATTTGAGAGGCTGCCACAAAGAAGAAGGGATCAAATTATTCACCAAAGTGCCAGAGGGCAGGACAAGTAGCAATGGATGGAAACTAATTAAAGAGAGAAGCAACCTGGAATTAAGGAGAAACTTCCTAACAGTGAGGACAATTAACCAGCAGAACAGCTTATCTTCAGAAATTGTGGGTGCTCCATCACTGGAACTTTTTAAGAAGAAACTAGATAATCACTTATCCGAAATAGTATAGGTTCTCCTGTTTGAGCAGCGGGCTGGACTTGAAGACCTCCAACATCCCCTCCACCTCTATTCTATTCTAACCATCACCTTTCCTCAACTGTCTTTATCTAATTCTTAGTTCCACCTGCCTCTTTCAAGAAAAGTTCTTGTGTATGTATTATAGGACCTTGTTAAGATGTCTTCACCAAGCTATTATCCAATAGCTGCCAGGAAGTCACCTATTGCCTGTCATGTTTCAAGGGAAGAAAATAAGAATTCTGTAGCCTGAAGGAACTGTTAAGAAAGATCTTGATATAATTGTACTAAACATGCCAGTATTGAAGTATTGTTTCTAAACCAATGGAATCTAAGCCAAGAATCACTTGATAGAGAAACAGAGAACATATTCTTACATATGGAAGTTAGATATGAAAATAAACCAGCAGCAGGACTTCCATAGCACTACAATCATTAATACTCATGTTTACAGCCCTTCAGACTAGGCAGGAAATTTAAAATGGCCTATAAATTTTCACTTTGTTAATCCCTGAAAGGTGTGACATTTATAAATTCTACTACCAATCTTCTTTTGGCAGTTGGTGAGTTAAGGGTAAAAACAAATAGGAATGGGTGTTTCTAGGAAGTATAGTGTTCCCATTCTATCCCTAAACCAGTGTTTCTCAATCTCAATAACTTTGAAACTGTGATTGAAGTCCACCTATCTTAAAGCTGCTGACCATGAGAAATACTACTTTACCTTCCCAAATGCCCCATCTCCAAACATCAGGAGGGTAATTGTCTTTTAGGGTTTATGGTGTTAATGCTGGGAATATAAATTTGCTTCCAGAGACTTCCTTATTCATTCTTTTTCCTAAACTTCCATCCTTCTCTCTTTCACATACATACAACAAAAAGATTCAGCCTCAACTGTTTCAATAACATAACTTACTTTGTCATAGGTTTTCTAAGAATAAGAGAGTAACAGAATAACAGAGTTGGAAGGAACCTTGAAGATCTTCTAGTTCAATCCTCTGCTCAGGCAGGAAGCCCTATAGCAGGGCTGTCAAATTCGCAGCACATGGGCCGGATGTGTCATGTGCTGGCCATACGCACGCCCAGTTTAGTGAAGGGGAAAGAAGTCCCAATATATCACATGATGCCACCATGATGATATGAGTTTGAAACCCCTGCCCTATACCATTTCAGACAAATAGTTATCCAATCTCCTGAAAACTTCCAGTATTTTTTTTAATAAAGTTTTATTTGGGTTTTCACACATACAAAATACAAGTAAAACATCTTTTTTGAAAATAGCATGGTCCTGGGTTGAACTTCTTTATACAGACACAAAACTCAATTTCATGCTCCTTTTTGTGTTCTATTTCATATCTTATACTATTCTACATTTTCTATATAGTTTTTCCCCTCTTTTAATTTTCTCAATTTTATTTTGATTATCTCATCTCAATTCAAATCATTATATTTATACTTTTGTCTGTCATGTTTCAATTTCATATTATCTTTTCTCATTAAACAAATTTTCTCCTGTAGTTACTAATTGGAGTATGACAACTTTATATATTTTAATTACATCCATTCAACTCTTATTTCAACTTCAATATATACCTTAAGGTTTCTTGGGATGACTGCTAGTACTCCAGGCCTTACAAGGGTTCAGTGTTTTGTTCTAACACATCTTTGTTGGGTTTTTCTCTTGTCAACTTCTGAGATGTTCTTTCATTTCCAGCATTCTGGACTGTTTACAATTCCTAGCTCCTGGGCAGTTAAAAAACTATCAACATTCCGGGCTCTGGAGGAGTAACCAGGCTTTGGGTCCAAAGCATTTGCAAGCACTTTAAGCTATTTTCAATTGCCAAAACTCTGGATTCTTCCAGTTAAATATCAGTTGATGTTTTCTGACATCTGCCACTGTTTCCAACTATTGTCACTGCTTGCAAACTCCATACTTGCCATCATGATATCTATCTCTTTATTTTTTCCTCTTTCTTTCAGTTTTCATGGAGCTGCCATGGTCTCTTTGAAAAAAAAAAGTCTGGCTTGTCTGGATTTGGGCAAGATTAAAGAAGAGGAAAATACCCAGACTTCAGTAAGGTATCTTTAATGCTAGTCTTGCAATAAATGCAGAATCACAGAAAGTGGAGGAGAAAATTTCAAACCTCATTCTACCAATTGCATCAATTATCTTGGAATGATTTGAAACATTCAAATCATTGAAAAACAATTACTACCTACCTGCCTTCAATCAAGGACCTGTATACTGCATGAGTCAAAAAGAGGGCTGTGAAAATATTTACAGACCCCTCACATCTTGGACATAAATTGTTTCAACTCTTACCCTCAAAACAACACTATAGAACACTGCACACCAGAACAACTAGACACAAGAACAGTTTTTCCCTGAACGCCATCACTCTGCTAAACAAATAATTCCTTCAACACTGTCCAACTATTTACTAAGTCTGCATTACTATTACTATCAATTTTCTCATCACTCCTTATCACCCATCCCCTCCCACTTGTGACTGTATGACTGTAACTTGTTGCTTGTATCCTTATGATTTACATTGACTGTTTTGTAGTATGATTTGATTGCTTATTGTACTCTAGGACTATTATTAAGTGTTGTACCTTATGATTCTTGACTCTTGACATATATGTGTTTTCTTTTATGTACACTGAGGGCATCTGCACCAAAATCCTTATGTGTTCAATCACACTTGGCCAATAAAGAATTCTATATCTATAATTTTATAACATGTATTGGAAGAAATATCCATCTGGTTCAGTTCCTGGCCAGGAGAAAGGTACTGGAGACTGGAGTCTGATTGGAAAAAGATCCATTTATTGATGAACAGGACTACATGGGTTGTTGTTCTGATACAGCTGACCACATGGAGTTGAGAGTAGGGGGTTTTATACCTTCTCTTGGGCTTTGCACTTGAGTTTCCTGTTCCTCTGCAAGAACACGTATTCTATTGGCTGTTGTCAGACTCCCAGGGGGCCATGTCATAGTTGGCTCTATAGGTTGTCTGAGCTCCCAGGTTTGGTTTGAATGCTGAGATGATGCAGTGAAGAGGTTTGTATTCTGAAAGGGTGTTGGGCAATTCCTATTGTGGCTCAGGGCTAATCCTATCTTTGTTGGATCCTGGGTGATGATATTTGCTTATGAGTAGAGCTATCTATCTCTTTATCTCTTAAGTGCTGACAACTGCTGAGGACTATTAAGAAAGGTGGGGGTGGCTTTCTGTTCCCAAGAGCATATATCTTCCTTTAGGGAAATATAATAGAAGTACCCTTAAACTTATACATCACTTTACAGTGTTTTTTTTACATCCCTCTCTAAGCTGTTTACAGAGTCAGCATATTTCCTCCAACAATTTGGGTCCTCATTTTACCCACCTCAAAAGGATGGACGGCTGAGTCAACCTTGAGCCTGGTGGAATTGAACTGCCAAATTGCAGGCAGCCAGCAGTTAGCAGAAGTAGCCTGCAGTTTTGCACTCTAACTACTGCACCACCTTCCCCTGCCATGCCCACCAAGCCACACCACACCCACCAAGCCACACCCACAGAACCGGCAGTAAAAAAATTTGAATCCCACCACTGCACTAAACTCATACAAGGAGCAAAAGTGAATGGAATGAAAGAGGTATTTTGGTGTGACTTGGTCATATTCTGCCTTTTTAATATTTCATTCTTCTAGGAGAGGGGTCTACTATACATGTATTACCAACTTTCTTGACAGTGCTTCCACCTTGAAGAACCAATTACCTCGATATGGTTACCAGATGTCTAATAGAAGGAGACCATGTCATTTATTTGTCTTCCTGTCTTCTGTCTGGCAGGCATAGGTTTTATATGAAATTTTGTTCAACTTTTTGAGCATCTAACAAGCTTTCTTTTCCTGAACAGCTTTTCTCCCTGGTGCAGTGCTTCTCTAATAAGAGCTAACTGCACATTTAGAACAGTGGTGGGATTCAAATATTTTTACTACCGGTTCTGTGGGCGTGGCTTTGTGAGCGTGGCAGGGGAAGGATACTATAAAATCTCCAGTCAGAGGTAGTATTTGCCGGTTCTCCAAACTACTCAACATTTGCCAGTTCTCCAGAACTAGTCAGAACATACTGAATACCACCTCTGATTTAGAAGCTCTGCTCTGTGACTTTAATTATTTGATTAATACTTGCCTGGTTTCTTTTGCTGCCTGAAATTGACAAGATCTTAATCAGTTACAGGCTGAAAACTTTCATCTCTTAAGGCTCTAGCACATTCCTGAGACTGAAAAACCAATTTTTCTGATGCTAGAAGGAGGAATTTCATATATGCAAAAAGAATTTCATACAATTCTTTCTGGCAGTTTTTCATTGTAATTTTTGTCACTGAGGCCAAAAAGTTAAACAATTAGTGGCTCCTCCTTTTCAATTATCCATGTCCTCCTTTGCCTGTTCAGATAACTGGTAACCCCTAGACTTGCATGATCTGATTAGGGACTTTCAAATGATTTCTGTAATGTCTATTTAATACAAGGCTGAGTCTTATAAATATAGATTCATGTAGGTGAGAACCTGACCATGACTTTATTTAAAGGAATGGCCTAGTACGGTGAGTGAAACATCTAACTTCATTTCAGGTTCTTTGGAGTGTCGGACATTTTGCCCATTTAATATTGTCCATAACTAGATCATTACATAAGTTAACTGTCTTATTCCATGCCTACACAAGCAGTTCTGATCAGTTGGGTAAACTCCCAACTCCGGGGAATAAGAACTTGTTTTCTGCTTTGTGGAATTGTTGTTGTGTTTTTTTTTTTGCTTCAGTGGAGAGCAATAGACAAGGTATGGAGCTGAATGCCTCCATGCTGCCATCCTTAGCGATATTACTGAAATAACATAGATATATTTGAAAACTTATTGTAGAAAACAATGAAAGGCCATGGTGCAAAAGCAATAAACTTAAATTGGATTTTCAATTTTTTTTTTCCGGGTATATATGAGGAAAGAACATGTTCCCACTTACCTATTTTTATCTAGGTAAAAAAAAAAAGAATTTTTTTTACTTCCCATTGACTGAAGCCAAGGGAAAACTGCTGAAGGGGGGAGGGGGCATGCCATGGAGAAAGGAGGGTCCACCAAATTAATTCAAGTCCAGTTGAAGAATTGTTATAGAGTAGAAACTAGATCAACTAGGGCCTGCAGCAAAATGTTGCAGCATGGAGTGCATTTGTTCAAAATCTAAGCTTTCACATTTTATTCCCCTTTCCCTTCTAGCTTTCCTTTTTTTTCTCTTATATTTTTGTTGGTAAGCTGTGTTCTGACTGTATGTCACATTCTTTTATTTTTGGCAGAAAGGAAAAAAAAATTAATGCCTGGAAACAGCACAATATACAGATAGGCAAACCCTCTTTTTAAGAAGTCAGAAGAGAGGAAGAAATATTTTTGCTTCTTTTCCCCAGGTTAATTTAATCTTTGGTAAAATATCTCCTTCTCCACATTTTTTTTTCTGGCAGCTTCCTTTTTCATCCTCATGCCTTTAAATAATTCTATCTGTAATGTTACTAGGAACATTCCATATAGCACCTTGAAGTAAACCTGAAAATGACCTATCCAGACAGTGAACTGTTACTTTTTCTTTCTTATTAGCTATTTTTGTATTTTATTCTTTCTCTTTTTCTACATGTCACATTCCCTCCATCTGGATCCGTATTGTTCTGAGTGATTCTGTTATGTCCTGAGGACTCAAGGAGTTCTCACTCAGGTCCACTCACTTTGTGTGGGCGTTATTCCCCCATTCCCATTGGTCGGTTCTCCCCAGCAGCCAGCTATAAAAGCAGGCTGCGGGGTCCAACTGGCTGCTGATTGCTGCGAGCCAGTTCCAGGCTTGGCAAGCACGGTCAGCCCTTTATTTGTAAAATAAAGTACTGTTGCACTCATGCTCTGGTTCAGCCTCTCATTGCTCAAACTTAACACTGGCGACGAGGATGGGATGGCTACCAGAAGCACCTTGCAACCGCTGAGTCACTAGCCACCGATCTACAGCCCAGAGAAGCGATCGGCTGGCGACAAAGGAAACGCTGATCCGCAGCCAGAGAGAGCGGTCAGCTAGCGAAGCGAGCGATCAAAAAGAGCAAACGCAGATCCGCAGCCAGAAAGCGGTCTGAGTCAAATAGTTAGAAGCGTCTGTAGCCGCTTGTTAGCCTCGCTACGGGGAAAGTGAAGCGCTGCGAGCCGCAGCCGCTCTGCATTTGGCGCGAAATTCAAGCGGTGTCATTTGAATTTCGAGCCAGTAGGAATCACAGCACAGCGCTGTAGAGAGTCACTAACGCCCACTTTTTGGCGCGAATCAAGACACCTCCAATGGCTAGCAGCCAACGTGGTAACCAGAGAGAGAGAAAGAGAGGGTAGCAAGAAACCTCTCCAGAGCTGATATCACTAGTAACTCACGAGCGTTCGTAGTCCCAGAGATTTTTCCGCAGGTAGCCCAGCCGTTCCAGCACCATGAGTTCCAATCCAGTATTCCGGCGTTTAAACCAGACGAAGAGAAGTGGGAATCGTATAAGAACCGTTTCAATCATTACATCGATGCGGTCGGCCTGTCGGATGCGGGAGAGCATCGGAAAAAATCCTATTTCCTAATCTACTGCGGAGCCACCGTTCTGATACCGCTGCAGCACTCATGGCGCCGAGAGAATTAAAAACGTTCCGTGGTCCGAGTTGCTTGAGATCCTCACAAACCACTACGCTCCCAGGCCTTCACAAATCGCCAGGAGGTTCACGTTCCGAATGAGGAAGCAATCAAGTAAGGAGACCATCAACCAATATATGGCGCCCTCAGAACAGCAGCCCTGCACTGCGGGTTTGGAACATACCTGGAGGACATGCTCCTCGATCAATTGGTTTGTGGGGTCAAGGATCTCAACCTACAGGCGTCTGCTAGCTAAAAAGACCTCAACCTCGCGCAAGCGTAGAGAGAGCCCTAGCAGCCGAGCTAGCAACGAACTCAGCCACCGAAATTCAGGGCCCAAGCGCCAAGCTAGCAGCGTTCCCAGTCCATTCCGAAGAGGTGGAAGCGGAGGAAGGCCACAACGATGAGAACGATGTCCATCGCCTCACCAATGACAGACGGTCGCAGGTAGGGGCCAAACAAGAATACACCGGTCCACCCAAGCACATCACCCTGTGCCTAGCCTGTGGGGATCACATCAAAGGGCCACCTGCAAGTTTAAAGGAGCCATTTGCAACAACTGCCATAAGAGGGCACATTGCGAGAGTCTGCCAAGCCCCCAAAGCGCTGCACAAAGACCCCCGTCCTCGCACTCGGGACCACAGAGGCAAGTATTAAACTGTCGCACGCACCGCCTTGCCAGGCGTACTTGCCACTCTGTTAGTAAAATTTCTCTCTCCGTTTCCCTATAAGGTAAACCGTGCCACATGGAGGTTGACACAGGGTCAGCGCTCTCAATAATCTCGTGGAACACCCTCAAGAGACTCCACCCCAGCCTATCTACTACCCGGCTTCAGAGATGCCAGTTCGGTCTGAAGGACTACCAGGGGAAGGCCATTCCCGTGATCGGCAGAGGCAAGTTCTTTGTCAGTTTTAGAGCTTTTAAAGGCCACCTACCTCTAGTGGTAGTTAACGGCAATCTACCCACCTTATTGGGGCTCGATTGGTTTCCCCACCTCGGCCTAGGGTTAACAGGAGTCCATGCTGTCTCAGCCTCAGACACTGACTCCTTATTCGCTGACTACGCAGATGTGTTCAGCGAGGAGCTGGGGTGTTATAATGGAACCCCATCTCGTTCACCGTTGACCCCAGGCAGTCCCAATCAGATTAAAACCACGTAGAGTTCCATTTGCTATTAGACCAAAACTAGACGCTGAATTGGATAAACTACTAAAACAAGGGGTCATTGAGCCAACAGATTTCGCCAAGTGGGAGACGCCCATTGTCACACCCCTCAAAAAAGATGGTAGCCTGAGAATTTGCTCGGACTACAAGACAACAATCAATAAATATTTACAAGTTAGCGCCTACCCCGTGCCGTCATTCAGCACTTATTGCACACATTCGAACCGGGCAGTATTTTTGCTAAATTGGACATGTCTCAAGCATATCAACAGTTCCCTGTTGATAACCAAACAGCGGAACTTCAGACCATCGTCACTCACAGGGGTGCCTTCCGATGCAAGCGTCTCCAATTTGGCGTAAGTGTTGCCCGGGTATTTTCAATCCCTCATGGAGCGGATTTTACAGGGCCTCCCTGGTGTAGTACCCTACTTGACGACATCTTGGTCTCGGCCAGGGACAGACCCCAACTCTTCCAGAGAGTGCGAGCAGTGTTAGAGAGGTTCAGACAGCATGGCCTCAAGTTAAAAAAAGAAAAATGCGCCATTGCCACTAGACAGGTGGACTTTCTGGGTTATAAAATTGACGCCTCTGGCATTCACCCCTGGAGTCCAAGGTCAGGGCAATCCACGAAGCTCCACACCGACCTCCAAAACGGAGCTACAAGCTTTCTTGGGACTCCTAAACTTTTATGCATCCTTTTTGCCCCATAAAGCCTCAGTAGCCGAACCCCTACACAGATTACTAGACAAAAAGTCACCGTGGCACTGGGGCACAAAGAAGACCAGGCGTTTAACGCCGTCAAATCACTACTTACGTCAGAGGCAGTGCTCATCCAATTCGACCCCAACCTTCCTTTAGTACTGGCAGCAGACGCATCCCCTTTTGGAATTGGGCGGTCCTTAGTCACTGACTCGCCAATGGCGCCGAGGCCCCCATCGCCTTTTTCTCCAGGACGCTCTCGGCCACGGAGCGAAATTACAGCCAAATAGACAAGGAAGCCCTAGCAGCTGTTGCAGCCGTGAAAAAGTTTCACGAATTCCTTTTGGCCACTTCTTTGAACTGGTCACCGACCATAAGCCCCTCCTGGGCCTACTGGCCGGCGACAAACAGACACCTCAAGTCCTCTCCCCTCGGATGACAAGGTGGACACTTTTCCTAGCGGCCTACTCATACAAACTTATCCACCGCCCGGGCAAAACTCTATCACGCTGACACGCTCAGTCGCTGCCCCTTACCCGCTCCGGCTGAAGACCCAGCTCCTGTCAATGCCATTTTTGAAATCACCCAGTTGGACCTGCCCATCACCGCCCTTGACATCGCCGCGCCAAAACCAAGGCAGACCAAGCGCTCGCCCAGGTGCTCGACTGGGTGAGGAGGGGGTGGCCGGGAGGCAATGTTGATAACAAATTCGCACCCTTTAAGACTCGCATGCAGGAGCTGTCCAGTTTGCAGGGTTGTCTACTGTGGGGCACTCGAGTGGTCATCCCGACCTCGCTGCGTACCCGAGTCCTGGAAGCGTTGCACGAGGGACACCCCGGCATTGTGAGAATGAAGGCGTTGGCACGCAGCTACGTGTGGTGGCGGGTCTAGAGCGAGGACATTGTCAATTGGGTAAGTTCCTGCAGCATTTGCCAGGAATCCCGTCCTGCTCCCCCCCATCGCCACCCCTACCAGATGGGGAGCGCCAGCGCCCCTGGTCTAGAATCCATATCGATTTGGCCGGCCCCGTGCATGGAAAGATGTTCCTAGTGGTCGTGGACGCTTATTCCAAGTGGATAGGCGTGGCGCAGCTATCCACGACCACCACACTAGCAATCACCAACGTGTTAATGCGCCTGTTCGTGACACATGGACTACCCGACTCCTTGGTCTCCGATAATGGCCCACAGTTCGCATCAGTAGAATTCAGCCGTTTTGCAGCCAACCTAGGCATTCGCCACATTTTCACAGCCCCATTTCACCCTGCGAGTAATGGGTTGGCTGAAAGGGCCGTCAGGACCACCAAAGAGGCCCTCGCTAGGTTTGGCAGAGATGACTGGCACCACAAACTCTCACGGTTCCTGATGAGCCAGCACTCAACCCCTGTGCAGTCACCAATAAGTCCCCAGTGGAACTTCTGATGGGCCGGCGCCTGAGGACTGTATTAGATAGACTGCACCCACAATACTGCCCTGACTCTCCCTCGCTTCCACTTGGGGTTAGACATTTTATGTTACAGGAGCCGATATTCGCAAGGAATTTCGCTGGGGACCCACTTTGGATTCTGGGCGAGGTCATCGCCGTCACCGGGCCGAGATCGTATAGAGTCAGGCTGGAGGATGGTCGCGTCTGGAGGAGACACATAGACCAACTCAGAAGGCGCCTCAGCAACCTCGCAAACAAGAATCCAGAGTCTCCAGTCGAAGGGAACCGTCCCATCCGCCACCCAGCCACACCGCACCCAGTGACCAGTCTGCGCCAGCAGTCGTTCCAGTCAGCCCAAACTCGGACAACAGCGCCCAGAGAGTTGACCAACCGGATCCAACCCACGAGTTTGACTCCAGAAACCAACCCGGTGGTTTCGAGGATGCCAGTCCAGAGAGAGTGTTGGCGACACTATGCCAGCTCAACCGTCACAGACTGATACCGAACAGTCAGACAATGTTCCCGAGTTGCGCCGCTCCGGGCGCCAACACAACCCCCATCTACCTCAAGGACTATGCGTGTTCGCATCTGGGGGAAGGGTGTTATGTCCTGAGGACTCAAGGAGTTCTCACTCAGGTCCACTCACTTTGTGTGGGCGTTATTCCCCCATTCCCATTGGTTGGTTCTCCCCAGCAGCCAGCTATAAAAGCAGGCTGCGGGGTCCAACTGGCTGCTGATTGCTGAGCCAGTTCCAGGCTTGGCAAGCACGGTCAGCCCTTTATTTGTAAAATAAAGTACTGTTGCACTCATGCTCTGGTTCAGCCTCTCATTGCTCAAACTTAACAGATTCAATTATGATTTGGAGACCTGGAACAATTTAAACTAAATCTTCAAATCATGCTGAGTTCAATTCAGGCCAATTTTGTCCTACATTTATTTTCTCCATAAATGAATATTTCTCTTTGTTAGAGGATGTTTCATTTTTTCTCAGTTTTCCAGTCTGTCCAGATTAAACAGCAATCTTGTTCTGAGTTGTGGTTGTATAGTGGTTAAAGTGTAGTATTGCAGCCTAACCCTGTCCACAGCTAGCCGTTTGATCTAGACTGGCTCAAGGTTGACTCAGCCTTCCATCTTTCTGAGATCAGTAAAATGAGAATCCAGAAATTGCTGACATTTGTTAACTGCTCAGGGTGTGCTGTAAAGCACTGTGGGGTAGTATATACATCTAAATGCTATTGCTATTACTGAGGATTTAGGTGAGATAACATTGTGTTATTGTTATTTTTCCTCCTAGCGTTTTCCCTCAAGTTCAGGAGCCTTTTTATCTCAGCTTGATCAGGTATTGATTTATTGATTGCAACAGGAATTGACCAACCAGTTTGTTGTCCAAACCTAATATCATGGACTGATGGAGACTGGCCCAAAGTTGTCTAGCTGGCTTTCATGCCTAAGACAGGACTAGAATTCAGAGTCTTCTGGTTTCTAACCTGATGTCTTAACTACCAGATCAAATTGGCCTCTCATTTCCCAATATTTTCTAACTTCTGAAGATTTGACAGGCAATAAATGATAACGATTAATAATGCTGATCCCAATAAAACCCTATTTCACATGGTTATTTGATATAGGGAAGCTGAGGTACTTTACAATATATAGTGCTCTGGAGAATTTGTCATTCTGGGCTGTGATGCAGCAAAATTGTATAGCTTACTGCTACTACAATGTAGTGCTATATAAAAACTAATATCTGTGAATTAAAGCTTCTGCACATATATTTTGTACCACAAATTCTTAATGTAGGTTTCTTGTAGCAAAGATAATTACTGAAGGAAACTCTTACTGTGGAAAACCTTTTAATGAATATCTTGCATCACAGGCTAGACATACATTACAAACAACAGCAACAGATTAAATAAGGGAATTATGCTATGCGGCCTCTGTTGCCTTCTTCCTCTTCCTCAACCAAATTCATTTAAACAGAAATTCTATTAATCGTCTTGCCATTCAGGTAGCCAATTGATTGGTTTACATTAAGGAACCTTGTCTCTTGCCCTTTTTTTTACCAGCTTGTATGTTAAACCCACAACTGAATTACTTTTTAAAAAATGCTTGCCTTTTTCTCCCTCCCACAATTAAAATGAAAACCCTAATCCCCATTGCAAAACAAACGACACAACCTGATTTATTGGTTTATATTAAAATGCTTCCTCTTGGGCAGGGGTGTCAAACCTATGGCATCATGGCAGCATCATGTGACATATCAGGACTTCCCCACCCTTTTTAAACCAGTCAAGGACATGGCCAGCATGTGACGCATCCGGCCTGGGTGCCAGTAGTTTAACGGCCCTGCTCTAGAGCCTTAGTAGCTCTTCTTCTGTACCACAGAATAAATAAAACTCCATACCTGTTAAACTCACTTCTCTAAGAATTAAACTTTGAGTTACAGCAAATCTGCTCACAACTAGGCAAGGAAAGATTCTATCCCTGGTGGGCATTTAGCTACACTAAAAAAACTGCCCATTTTAGAAACAAGAAGAGGAAAGATTGGATCTCCCAACAGCAACTACTAATCAGAGTTACACACAGAAAAAAATGGGCTCCAGGCAGTTTCTTTTTCTCAGCTTGCCTGGTGAACTCCTTAATCTTCAGGTGAACCAGAACAATTTAAGATTTCTACCATCACCAGAACTACAAGATTTTGATGAATACTATTTCCTCTTTCCACTCTTGTACCTGGTTTCTGTTATGTGAAGACTCACAGTTATATATAAAAGAAGGAACTCGTATTTCAGGTTCATACGTTATACTTCAAAGTTACCCAAGAGCAAACCAAATCTCCCTAGTTTTAAATAACAGAAATGTCTATCTCAATGTAAACTAGGAATAAAGTGAGGAAGCCAGCATATGGGAGGGGAGAAGGATGAGAGTAAAGTGTGAAAGCCAGATGCTAGTTTTTGGCTTCTTGCTCTATGGTTGATCATGATGGGAAATATATATATTTTTCATTCCCAGTGCAGCTCTTTATGAGATGTGTAGCATCTGCTGAAAATAGCATCCTTGTGTCTAAGTTGTAGTTGGGTATAATCATATTCAGAATTGCTCCTTGCTCAATTATTCAAATAAATGAGGAACCTTGAAATGCAATGAAGTTACATGACAGATTATATTTTACCATCTGCTTTTTGAAGAAAGAAATGGAAAAGATATGGGAATTCTTTTGCTTTATAGTCCCCCATTTCCTATCACCTACATTTCCGCCTTGAGATGATTTAACTAGAAGTTCAAGTCTAACATACTGAAATGGTTTCCTAAAATGGCAAAGCCTGCCTTTTGACCCAATGATAGGATGCTCTGTTAATGTTGCTGGTATACCAGGTGCAAAACTCTCTTTCTAAGGTATGAGTATATCAAAGGGTAGGGAGCTATAAAATATACAGTACTGCTTACTGACACTATTTGCTTTTGACAGTAGAGATTTTATGATGACCAGGAAGAAATGTTGGAATGGAATACAGAAAAACTAGTTCAAAATTATTTAGCTGAAATGTAAATCATACTTGAGAAATGTACTATAGAAATCCCCTTCCACGTGTGACTATATGACTGTAACTTGATACTGCTTGTATCCTAACGATTTTTATTGACTTCCTAGTATGATTTGATTGCTTATTGTACCCTATGATTATTAAGTGTTGTACCTTATGATTCTTGACTCTTGACGAATGTATCTTTTCTTTTATGTATACTGAGAGCATATTCACCAAGACAAATTCCTTGTGTGTCCAATCATACTTGGCCAATAAAGAATTCTATCTATTTATCATATGTGAATTGGAATCAAAAGGGGAAAAATTAAGATGTATTGATGATACTATTTTGATGGATATTTGGGGAAAAGACTATGACAAATCCATACAAAAGATTTTAAGTGCAGAGCTATTAATCTATCAAAGTAAAATATTGTCAAGGCTGTTGTTTTCTCCATTGCAACACATGGATGTGAATGATAATAGATAATAGGAAGAAGTAAATGTAAACAACAGCAAAAAACTATGGTGACATAAAAATGGATGTGAATGTTGAATCACAAGAACAAAAGATTAGAAAATCAGGAAGTAAAATTGATATGCAGAAAAAGCTTAGATATTTTGGAGATTTCATGTGAAAATTGTCACTGGAGAAAACCTTGATGCTCAGAAAAAACATGAAGGCAATCAAAGCAAAGACTGACAGAAGGTAAAATGACTAAATACTATCACTGTCCCATCAGCATAAGCTGAGAAGAACTATATAAACAGAAGAAGTTATATAGAGACAGTCTTGGCAAAATGATGTCCATCAAGACATGAAGCATCCAAAGATATATGTCAGAAATCACTGTAAAAAAAAATCTAGCAAATGATTTTTGTGTTATTACTTTTCCAAATGTGGCATTAACTATTCCATACACCAAAACAAGTAAAAACTAAGCTCATTGGCTTCCGTATTGGTATGATTGTTCGTTGGAAAGCTTATCCAAATGTTGCTCTGTACCTCAAGAATCTGTCCATTTAAGGACTGAGAAGATGTGTGTTAATAGACTTTGAGCCTGAAAGCTGATTATTGGAGCAAGAAAATATTGAAAAGGATCATTAATTGCCTTAATATGTTAATTAATTGGTTTAAAATTCTGCCTATCTTAGGCAATATTGGGTGGTTCACAATAAGAATAAATTAATAAATAAAATCCACAAAACAGTAAAAACACTGAAACCCTACACCATAATTGCTCTCTTGGGATGCATCACAGCAGGCTCAGCTCCTGTTCTTGCATAGTTTTTAGCTATGCAATCTCCAAATTGAAAGAGTAGTCCTTCAAAATGGTAAATGTAAGAAATGCGAAGTCATGCACATTGGTACCTAATTTTGTGTGTGTGCCTGTGTAAGAGAGAGGGGGGAGGAGGAGGAGGGAGGGAGGGAGGGAGGGAGAGAGAATGACTCTAATGTTACACATACATGAACTAACAGTAATCACAGAACTATACATTTTTCACTGGTCCTTCCTGATCTGCAGAAAAGCTTATATATAGTAATTTTGATGAAGCATACCGAATCATTTCATTTTTAAAGCTTTAAAACATTTTTTATTAACTGTACTTTATTAGAAAACATATCTACAGCTATATTTTATGGCTTTGTTTATTCCATTGTATCTTTTTATAAGGCTGGGGTTAAGAGTATTATATCTTAATAGACCTGGCTTCATTTAAAATAATCTTAAACAATTAATTAATTAGTTAATTTTTAAACTATCCATCTCCCTAACAAAGGGACTCTGTGTTATAACATACTACCTCTATACCCATTGCTTTGCTACAAAACTATGTGATCGGGTTTAGTTTTGGGGGAGGAAAATAAGGGGAAAAAATTGTGCCTCTGCCTAGAAACATCCATCAGTATTCATCTGGCTGGCATCCTATCAGTGTGTGAGAGAGTTGAGGGCTGTTTGGAAACTGAAACAGTATTTGCTGTGTGAGCAAGGAGACAGCAAGGAGCCTGGGTGTGGCTTATCTCAACTATTCTGTACTAAAGCTAGTTGCTGCTGTGAAACTAAAACTGAAACTCCTCTCCTCTGATTGTGTTTTGCATTTGGAATAGATTTCTTTTCAGGTGGGGAGGAGGAATAGAACTCCTTAGCATCAGAGCATGTTAATAATAATATAGGAAATATTAATGCTCTGATGGTCATTTCAAAAAATTCTTTCTTAGTGAGCACCTAGAAGCCAAGAGGAACATACATGTAAAATTTCAAATTTGTAGGCTTTATGGTTCTGGAGATTTTGTGATGATGCATGAGTGGTATTTTGCTTTTATTTATATAGATAACTAATGCTTAATTTGTCAAAAGGTCAAGTTACAAACTCCCAAAAAAAAGTTATACTGGGCATGATTAAAGGCAATTTATCCCACAGAATTGTAGGCTTTAGGTGTGTTTAATCATTCTAACAAGAAGCAGAATGCTAGAGTTAAATATCTGACTTTTTTATACAGAAAAAATGTCAAAGTCCATTATTTCACAGAGTGAACTTTAAGTGAACTTCAGTAATAAAGCAATCTGAATGCACTCAGTAATTTTAAACTGAAGCCACCAGATGGCATAAGGAAATGAATGTTATTAACTGTACATGTCCCCTGGTTTGGAGTTTGTCCAAACTTAAATCCATGCTTTTCTACTTTTGAAAAGAAAAAAAAATTGTATTGTTCTAGCAAGATATAAAACAAGAATAAAAATATAATAAACACACTTCTTGAAGATAGGCAGGACTACATTATGTCTTAGTATTATTTCCTGTATCTTTGTTAGCCCAGTAATTTAATGTTCATAAGAAATATCACATACAGGTGAAACTCAAAAAATTAGAATATCGTGCAAAAGTTCATTTATTTAAGCAATGCAACTTAAAAGATGAAACTAATATTTGAGATAGACCCATTACATGCAAAGCAAGATAGTTCAAGCCATGATTTGTCATAATTGTGATGATTATGGCTTACAGCTCATGAAAACCCCAAATCCACAATCTCAGAAAATTAGAATATTACATGCAATCAATAAAACAAGAATTGTACATAGAACAATATCAGACCTCTGACAAGTATAAGCATGCATATGTACTCAATACTTGGTTTGGGCCCCTTTTACAGCAATTACTGCCTCAATGCGGTGTGGCATGGAAGCTATCAGCCTGTGGCACTGCTGAGGTGTTATGGAAGACCAGGATGCTTCAATAGCGGCCTTCAGCTCTTCTGCATTGTTCGGTCTCATGTCTCTCATCTTTCTTTTGGCAATGCCCCACAGATTCTCTATGGGTTCAGGTCAGGCAAGTTCGCTGGCCAATCAAGCACAGTAATCCCACGGTCATTGAACCAGGTTTTGGTGCTTTTGGCAGTGTGGGCAGATGCCAAGTCCTGCTGGAAAATGAAGTCAGCATCCCCATAAAGCTCATCTGCGGAAGGAAGCATGAAGTGCTCCAAAATCTCCTGGTAGACAGCTGCGTTGACCCTGGACTTAATGAAGCACAGTAGAGCAACATCAGCAGATGACATCATCAACACAGACTGTGGAAACTTCATACTGGACTTCAAGCATCTTGCAGTGTATGCCTCTCCATTCTTCCTCCAGACTCTGGGTCCTTGGTTTCCAAATGAGATGCAAAAGTTGCTCTCATCAGAAAAGAGGACTGTGGACCACTGAGCAACAGACCAGTTCTGTTTTTCTTTAGCCCAGGTAAGACGCTTCTGATGTTGTTTGTTGTTCAGGAGTGGCTTGACGAGAGGAATACAACATTTGAAGCCCATGTCCAGGATCCGTCAATGTGTGGTGGCTCTTGATGCACTGACTCCAGCCTCAGTCCATTCCTTGTGAAAGACCCCAACACTTGAATGGCCTTTTCCTGACAATCCTCTCCAGGCTGCGGTCATCCCTGCTGCTTGTGTACCTTTTTCTTCCACACTTTTCCCTTCCACATAACTTTCTATTAATGTGCTTTGATACAGCACTTTGGGAACAATGTCAGTGATGGTTTTCTGCACAACTGTCAGGGTCAGCAGTATTTCCCATGATTGTGCTTCCTACTGAACCAGACTGAGAGATCATTTAAAGGCTCAGGAACTCTTTGCAGATGTTATGGCTTAATTAGCTGATTAGAGTGGGACATTTTGAGCCTAGAGTATTGACCCTTTTCACAATATTCTAATTTTCTGAGATTGTGGATTTGGAGTTTTCATGAGCTGTAAGCCATAATCATCTCAATTATGACACATCACGACTTGAACTATCTTGCTTTGCATGTAATGAGTCTATCTCATATATTAGGTTCACCTTTTAAGTGGCATTACTGAAATAAATGAACTTTTGCATGATATTCTAATTTTTTGAGTTTTACCTGTATAAATATATTATTCTCTTGGGACTTTTTTATTTTTATTATTCATCTTTTTTCTGCCATATGTTCTTCCCATTGAATGTGCACTCTTCAGATTCTATCTGAGACTGAAGAATTGGAAACAACAGAAAATTGACATTTCTTTCTCTTTCTGAATTGCATTTTCCCAAGATAACTTTGTCTTTGGACAACATTCTCTGTTGTTCCACCAGTGTTCATTAAACTAGCAAAAAAGTGAATAACATTTCTACATGAAACATTTTATACTGCCCATAGTCCAGGCTGACTAACCTTCCACTAGCCTAAATAAAAAATAAAGCTGCATATTTCATAGCATTATGAAAAGTAAATGAATGTTAGGACAACCTGATCTGGGATGAACAACTTCAGAAGATGAATAGTGGTGGCAAAGTGATACAGAAAACATGAATTATCTGCTACATTTTAATGCTCATGGGGATTTTTGTTATCCACACTTGGTAGACCTAATAAATATCAATTAATGAAATATAAAAGTTGCAAGTATTTAACTGATAGGAAAATAGCCATATCTTTTGGAAAACTTATTTGACTGGTACATGATACTAAAATTTTTATGAGTGCCTTCTTGCCAATATTCCATGGACTAAAATATATTTTATTGTTATTTGGGTTTCACCCAGGTTCACCTGAGAGGGCGAGGAATTATTTTCACATATTCTTCAAACTCATAAGATGTCCTCATGGGTTTTTAAAAAAACGAAATTAACAGAGTGAGAAAGGACCTTGTAGTCCTTTGTAATCATCTAGTCCAACAACAACACCACCCATCCAAGCAGGAGACCCTACACCATTTCTGGCAGATGGCAATACAGTCTGTTCTTGAAAGCTTCCAGTGATGGAGCTCTCACAACTTGTGGGTCAGCCCAATTCTTTCAGAGTCCTGGCTTCCTGCACTAAGTGTCAGGTTCTGGACAACCATTAAGGTCCCAGTCAGCTGTTCCTCAGCTGTGTCCAGCTCAAGCCCTAATGCACATTTCAGGACTTTCCAAAATTAAGAAATTGTGGCTTTGAAATCAGCTAGCTGGTGAGAAAATGGGAGAAGGGGTATCCAGTATTGGATTTCTTCCTTTGTGTACATAACTATTGGTGACATTGAATAGTATAATCTGACAAATCTTCAGGCTGTCCCTCAAACAGCCTGAGATTGTAGGCTACACAGTTATTTAAACTTACCTTTACACAGAGTGGCAAGAGAACAGGATTTTTGTATTTTAATATGACATTGATTAAATGATTCTGATGGTACGAAGGGTTTCTTCAGAATTTTAGATGTTTTTGGAATAGTGTAAAATTTATTGTCAGAACAAACTTTTACTGCCTTAAAGTTATACACTAAGGATACCTGATTTTCCTACATATCCTCTGGGATCTCTTAGTTTAGATACAGTTAGAAGATTTTAAGTGGATCGATAGTTCTTACTAGTTTTACTTGGCTTTAGTTTTCTGCACAATTGGATGTGCTATTAATTTTTCCATGTGTACAGAAAATGCCAGAATGAGCTAAGCAACTAGGGGACTTCAAGTTTTTATGATATAGTGTATCACAAAATGGAAAATGTAGGTTAGGGAAAATGTAGGTTAGTTCTCACTTTTATATCTTTAAGATTTTTTTTGGGGGGGGTGCTTTGTTTTCCCATTTTCATAATTTTTTTCTCCCCTGCCCCTTGAAAAGTTTACAGGAAAATTGATATAGTTATGTTGCAAATTTCTTTACATATACATAGATAGTTCATACATATTTTCCCTAACGCACTGGTTTGGAGTACACATTCCAATGAGAGCATTTCTGCATAAAGTTTTCCTTAATATAATAGATTGTTAAGCAATGCCCTTAATTGATACATTATAACTATCCTTAAAAGTGCAGTAATAATAGAATATATCTGCCTGCTCTGTTAAGTTCTTATGAATATAATACATCAAGAAAAGCATGTTTTGCAAAAAAAAAAGAGATAAAACCATATGTAAACCTTTCATTTGAAGTACTGATCGTTCATTCCATAATGCTGTGCCTTAGGCTGTAAAGCTTTTTTTAAAATGCTACCACTGAATTTTAATTTTACATCACTTTTTTCTGCTGAATAAAAAACTGCTGAGCACATTGATAGAATCTCTTCTAAACTTTTCTGCTTTCATCTTACAAGTGAAATAAGTCTCCCTATACTTTATAAGTGTGCTCATATTCCACTAGAGAGCTTCCACTGCAGGTACTAAAAGCTATATAAAACAAAAGAGTTACGATCCTTTTTGTCTTCTTGGTAAGGTCTGCTCCCAATATAGGAAACCGATGCACTCTGGAACATCAACTATTTAAGCTTTAAACATACCAGTTGAAACATACTTCTATTTATAGTGGATGAGTAAGTGGAATATATAAGTGGTCTCCTCAAAATGTGTAAATTAGGTATATAAAACTTCTAGAGATTATCAACCTACAGTTTTAGATATGTAACTAACTATTGACTATGATTTGAAAGGAGAAGGCTGCTGGGAGTTGTATTTAGCCATATTGGAAGATCATAGCTTTCCTTTCCCTATTTAAGAAATGGAGAAATACAAGAAGAGTTGACCGTGGGGATTGGTCAGGATACCATAGTTTCAATTATTTTATTCAGGTAGACTGCACAACCCTTAAATATAATTTTATAAAAGGCTATTCTAGGGAAGTGTGGGATGGTTGCTTTTGTTTCAGAAAATTATTTTGGACCATAGCATTCCTGTGATTTGCTTGATGGAGCTAGTCTGCATTGCCTTAAGGTTTAATTCAACAGTTTTACTGTCAATAGACTTATGCGTGTGTACAGTCCCTTTATAGAAGTGCCTTCTGGGCAGTAGAACTGCAATTGTTTCTTTTTGGAAATAGAAAAGGAGATTCTTTGTGACACAACTTTGAATATCTGTTTTGAATTAAACTTGATTAAAGCAAAGCACTCCTTTCAAAGCTTTGCACAGATCTTCTATTTTCAAATGACAGCCAGTGGTGCAGCTCTTAATAGGATAGCATTTTCTGTTGTAATATTTACAATCTCTTTAAAAAATAACTAGGCTGTTAGATTATGCATTACTTAATTCCACCCCCCTGGCTCCCAGCATCTATTATCATTCAATAGCTTTAGGGTCAATTATACTCATTAGTTGGAGAAAGAAAAAGTTACATCAAATACCTGAAAATATATTGGTTTTTTTTTTAAGAAATTTTATTCAGTTTTTCACATTAAAAAAAAAAATCATTTTAGTGGACAACATATTTCCAGGTCATCACATTTACATACAAATATGACAGCAATTATACATTCATATACGCATACTTAATTCTATTATTACCTTTTCCATTCCAAATTTTCAGCAAGGAGAGAAACAAACACATTAATTCTAGCCTCTTTCATTAACCTCAATCGAAACATCCTTTTGTTTCATTTCAATTATTTCAAATATAATCCTTTAATATTTATTTTAAAAATAAAGATAAACAATATGTGTTTGCTTAATAATAATAATAATAATAATAATAATAATAATAATAATAATGTTACCTATGTCTCTCCTTGCTTTTAATAGTCTATATTAACTTATTAATTTAGTTGGTTCTTTAGTCTGTCATATTCCCTTTCCATTACACATTCTTTTTATAAATTCTAGATTAATACAAATTTTAACACTAAAAAACAAAACAAGTATAGGTTCCCCCCCTTTTACTGTTTTGAGTGTGACACCTCAATGATTAAAATACACCTTTATTCCCTCATCTTGATTCCCAATAAACCATTATTTTTCAGAAGTTACAATAATAATCATTACATCTTTTCATTTGGATTCCGCAGCATATTTTCCCCACTTGATTTTTAATAAGAGTTATCAGTATCTATATTACCCGATTTTCTAAATATTTTTAATTGCAGAAATATTCTTATTACCCCTTGTCACCCCGCAGAATACCCTTTTTAATTCATCAACCATTATCTTTGAAAAAACAATTTCTTTTCAACATTTTACAATTTCTGTATTTCTTTATTTCATGCACCTGTTTCTTACTGCTTCTCCTCCCCCTCTTTTCCCCATATCTTTTCTCATTCCAGTTTATATCCCTCTCTTTCTTAATATCTTCCTTTCCCCTTTTCTGCTGGTTCTTTCTGCCTTTCCTGACTTCACAGGTATTCCCCCTTTTGATTGCCTTCTTAAATTTCAACTTTTTAACCTTCCTTCTTTCCCCACTTCTTTGTATTGTTCTTTGTGTTATTGTCTATTAAAATGTCTTTTCCTTGAATCGACTCCTCCTCTGAAGCTCTTTCTTCTTGTTCTTCAGTTGCCATTTCCATTTTTTCTAACACAGAGCAAAGTGATTCACCTCTTTCCTGTAGTACTTCTCTCATATTTTAAGTTCCATTTTTAATTCCCAAAGAGATACCATCATTACACACTCTTATATTTTATGATCGTTAAAGTCCGCAAAAAAACACTTTTACTTTCCTTCTTTCTTCTTTCAATTTTCTAAAGTTCTCAGTTATTCCAGCTGAGGGTCTATATCAAAAACATCAATCAATTCCACAGTCAGTCTTTCCTTGCTTTTTTCTTTATTCTGGTTCTGCTTTCACTTTCTAAGATTCTTACTTAGTTTCAATATTTCTTTAATGTTATATCCACACAAGTTCATTCAGAAACAGGATGCTTTCCCTTTTGTTTGAGCTCAAGTTTTTGTCAAAAGGTGGCACTCTCCATTATACAAAGTCTTCACCTTTTTCCCCTATTTTTTTATTTAGGGTTTTTTGAACCTCAATATTCCAGCACAGTCCAGTCTCCAATTTGTAAACTTTATTATTATTATTTTTTGACAATCTTAGGTCCAGCTTTATTTTATGCCTGTTTATTCCCAAAATATTTTAGTCCAATTTAGTTAAATCTTCTTCCTTTCCCGGTTCGAAGCCCTGCTTAGCTATCAAAAATATTTTCTTTTTTTCCCCCTGTCCCTTTGTAATTTCACTGCTCACCTTTCTTTTCTTAAAAATTCCATGTTACCTTAATCCCGGGGTACTTTTGTTTAGTTGTAATGCCTAGTTGTCCCAGTTCAGATGTTATCCACCTCTTTCTTCCCTCCTGCAAAAATCTTAATCCAGCTGAGTCCTCCTCTTTGAGGTGGCCATTTTAAACCACCGCTGCAGTCGTCTTCAGGGGGAAAAAGACCAAGCCCAGGGAGGGAGATGCGGCTCCCCTCAACCTGACTTGCAGCTTCCCCTTACTCCACCACCCCTCCAAGGCAGCTTCAGCCCATAATTGTAATAATCGGGGCTCTCCAACCAAAGAGCACGGACCATAGCCACAGAGAATCACAATCTACGGTCCGTCAGCGAGGAGGCTCCGCCTTCTTCCCCCTGAAAATATATTGTTGTACCATAATGCCATTTTGGCCATTCTATTACATTTCTAGCTCTTGAGCTATCAAAGTGTTATGATGGTCTGATAGACAAGTGCTGATAGATAAGCAGCTAGGTCCACCAGTCAGAAGTCAGAAGAGGTGGGGCAATCCTACACCCATCAAACTCATTGCTCTCTGTAGATGAGGATACAGAATTATTTCCCCTTCCTTATGCAAGAGCTCAGTAAACTGCAAAGAGAATAGAGCAAAGAAACTTTGCAAGACTGATTGCATGTAAAAAAAAAAATTGCCCTGCCAAATGAGCTACACCAGGATTGCTTCTATTAAAATGCAGCAGCGAATACAAACAAGGGAACTTCTTGCTGTGCAACAAAATCCTTAATGGGAAATAATTCTCTTGATTCTTGAGGCTGGTATGCTTGAAGAATCCAGTCCTGTGAAGTCTAGTATGGAATGACCTGATCTACACCTCAGGTAAGTTTAGACAATAATTATATATGAGCACAAACAGTTTTAGGTGTCTCAGTGATGGCACCTTTTTTGGTATGGGTTTTTTTCAGAGTCTAACAAAAATATGTTTTGAAATATACATTTAGATTAGAAGTACATGAGGAGATAATTTGATTTCATTTGTGAAATCAGATGAAGCAAAGAAATTTTAATTGATCAGTGTGATTAGAGTGTTTAATGCAAATACTGTGATTACTGATTAATATAAAAAAATCAGGCTTAATGTAATTTAATTGATTAGTAAAATTAGTGATTCGGTGAATTTAATTGAACAGTGTATTTAACAATTAGTGTAATTAATTAATTAGGCTGATCGTTGCTTAGCATAATTACTTGGCTAGAGAGATTATTGTAATTGATTAATTGGTGTGATTTTGGCTATATTGATTACTCAAAATTGTTTTATTAAGCAATTTAATCAACATACTATCTCAACAAACCCACCATGCCAGTAAAAAAATCCAATACCAAACCACAACCTAAAGAAAAAAAAATCCCCACCAATGAACCATAAGACTCCTGCACAGGCTTTATATGCTTTGTAACTCTAAAGGTTAATGAAAATTCCATCAAATGTTCTCTATGTGAAAAATACGCTCATCATGACTGCCTGGAATTACCCAAACAAATGACTCAATTCCTAGAAACATCCAATTATGCATTTCCATTTTTCTGCCCACCATGCAAACCCAAACTGGACAAACATATAGCCCTATTTGAAAGAGTTGACTCCATAGAAATGCAAATATCATCCCTTGACACCATAGTAGCATCCCTGGACACTTTAAATGAAAGATTAACTAACCTTGGGGGGAAAAAAAGAAGAGACAATACAAAAACCTGAACATCCAATAGCTACAAACCAACAACTGCAACCTAATCCACAAAGAAACATAAATCCAACAAATAATAATATCCCAATCCTCATCAGAGAAGCTGTCAAGCATGAACGAAAGCATCCTAACATCACCTGATCTGGTCTAGAGGACATCAATAACAATGATGATATCAAAATTGTCCGCAGCATCATCAGTGACTATCAAACATCAACCATCTCTCCTGTTGAAATACTTGACATTTCCTGCATTGGCCGAGAGCTCAAAACCAGAGATGGCTCTGTGGCCCCAGGCTTCTGCAGTCATTTGCAAAAATGAATTAAGCAAACATAAATTCATTTATACTATAAATTCACTCACCAAAAACAACACCAACCATAAAAACCTCCGATCTTGACCTGACCTAACCTTACAGCAACGTGCCCACTCCTGTATACTGCACACAGAACTAAAAAAGCAACCAGACAATAGAGAAGGATCTGTACATTGATTACCATGCAGACTATCAAAAGAAAGTCACACAACTCACAACTCAGCATCCAACCCTGCTTTAACCAATCCACCATCACCCAAGACTAGGCACGCATGCGCCCAACTATCTCAATTCAAACTACAACTGGCCTTAAATGCAAGCTACTCAGTGCAAGAAACCTTGTAAACAAAATACCTGAATTTCTCCTCTTTCTAAATTGCCCTTGATTGGCAATTTCACCGGATGCAATACTGTTGAACACCATTACAACATATTCTTACTAGAAATCAAAAAAGCCATCAAACTATATGTACCAATAACAACTCCCAAACCCAGGAAAAACAGATTACTCATAACAATTAGGAAGCTTCAATCCAAAAAGATATCACTTTGGCAAAAAACAAATCTGGTCACGTTGCCAACCTCAAAAGCCGATGCAAAAATCAGATGCCACTAGATAAAAACTGAATGCACTAATTGTCACATTAAACAAGAGGAAAACCTTCTACACATAAATTCCACCTGTGCTTTCTACAATTTTGTAAACAACAAACTAAAAGACTCAAGGTCCATCCCACCCCTGAAAGGACCTAATGGCAAAGACTGCAATGATGACACCATCAAAGCCAACCTCTTTAACACATTCTTTGGCTCAGTATTTGTGAACAGCAATGGATCAAGCCCAGTACTTCCTAATCGAACCACAGACAACTACAATGATATAATACATATAGATTTTACAGAAGACATCGTTGAAAAAGCACTGTGCAATCTAAAACCATCCCCTTCTATTGGACCGGACGGAATATGTGCCTACTTCTTAAAAAAGCTACCCATTGCCATAGCCGAACCTCTAAGCATAATCTTTGAAAAATCTTTCAAGACCAGCACTTTGCCAAAACTATGATCACAAGCCACAGTCGTCCCCATCTTCAAAAAAGAAGACCCCAGCCTAGTTGAAAATTATAGACCAATCTCCTTATGCTGCGTCACCTGTAAAGTCATGGAATCAATTATTAACCAATCCATTATCCTCCACTTAGAGGCAAACAACCTACTCTCTAATAAACAATTTGGTTTCAGAAAAAAAACTATCCTGTAATCTGCAACTCTTACACTGCAAAAACATATGGACTACACAACTTGATCAGGGAAAAGCAATAGATGCAATCTACATAGGCTTCTATAAAGCCTTTGATTCAGTGGTACATGACAAACTACTACTAAAACTAAAATCTTACGGTATCTCTGGACACCTACATAACTGGATAGAAGCACTCCTGTCAAACAGACAACAAATGGTCAAAAATAGGAGCATCCTATCAAATTCTGTACCTGTCAACAGTGGTGTCCCCCAAGGCAGTGTTTTAGGACCAACTCTCTTCATACTCTACATAAATGCTTCTGTGATCATATTAAGAGCAACTGTGTTCTCTTCGCTGATGATGTAAAGCTATTCAACACCACAGACAATACTACTACCCTCCAAAAAGACCTTGACTATGTATCAGAATGGTCAATCAAATGGCAACTTCAAATCTCAACAAATAAATGCTCTGTCTTACATATTGGCAAAAAAATATCAGAAAATAAAATACAAGCTAAATAATCAAGACCTTGTTGAGGATCCAAATTTTGTCAAGGACCTTGGCGTACTCATCTATAATGATCTATGTGCCAGAGCCCACTGTAACTACATAGCCAAAAAGGCATTAAGAGTTGTTAACCTAATCCTTCGTAGTTTCTTCTCTGGTAATATCACACTACTAACTAGAGGATACAAAACATTTGCTAGACCTATACTTGAATACAGCTCATTAGTCTGGAACCCATATCATGTATCTGATATTAACATAATTGGAAAAGTCCAGAAATATTTCACAAGAAGAGTTCCCCGCTCCTCTACTCATTGCAGAATACCTTATGCCACCAGACTTGAAACTATAGACCTAGAAAATCTAGAACTATGCCGCCTCCGATCTAAATATAGTATATAAAATCATACATTGCAATGTCCTACCTGCAAATGAATACTTGAGCTTCAGTCATAGCAATACAAGAGCACACAATAGATTCAAACTCAAGGTTAACTGCCCCAAACCCGACTGCAGAAAATACTACCTCAGCAACAGAGTGGTCAGTGTTTGGAATACTCTACTTGACTCTGGTTTCTTCCACAAAACCCAAAAACTTTAACCTTAAACTGTCTACTATTGACCTCACCCCCTTCCTAAGAGGCCTGTAGGGGGCGTGTATAAGCGTACCAATCATGCCTATAGTTTCTTTTTATTTTTCTTATGTATCTATCTCATGTATTCAAAACTATGTTTATTCTTATACCTGTATCTTGTAAGCGATTGACAAATCAAATAAATACTAAAAAAATACTAAATCGCAGAAAAAGAAGCACAATTCCAGGGCCTTTTGGAAACCAAGAAGGAAATTTGATGTTCAGATGGAAGTGGGGTAATGAGACAGATCTGCAGTGAAATCCCAACTGATATTTAGGAAAAGGACAAAAGCTGATTTAATGGATTGTTTTAAAAAGGTCTTGCTTGTGCATAGTGCATTATGGAATTATTGGTTTTGGTAATTTGGAAAACCAGGTTCTGATCTACAAATTTGGAAAAAAATTATCTCATAAGTATTATGTTCCAGAAAAGAAAAAGAATAGCAAACAAGAAAGCATGGAAAAATCAGTCTTTGCAGTTATTTAATTTCCCTCCTGACAATTGAATGGTAGGTTAGGATGTGTGCACTCTGCCATGTGGTCAACACACTAATTTAAACATTCTAATTGAAACATTATAAATGGAGATAAGAGCTGCTGTTATTTACCTAATTAATTAGATAACACAATTAACTTGAGAATGTAGCAGCAATATTACACTTATGCAACTACTAAAACAATCACTCTTCAAGAGTGAAATGCATACAAAGGTTATTCTTCATCTAGTTTACAAAACAGATGCAAAATAATTAGTAAGCTCAAACCATGCTTTAGGATCAGTTGTTGCATATAAGAGGATTAATAAACATGGCATTTGAATCTTCTTGGTGGCTAATCAATTAAGTTAGTTTAAGTGTGTATTCCTTTATTCCCATAAGTTAACCCTTTCCTTTGAATGAAAAAGAAGTCCATGGAATACACATTTTCCTTCTTTCTTCTACCTGTATCATTTCCAAGCTGTTCCAAAGATCCTCACAACTCTTTGGATTTAGAAGATTTATATGAGGTACAATAGTGAGTGATTATTAGATTTACCATCCAAATTTATTCTGCTGACATGTGAACTTAACTAGATAAAAATAGTTCAAACTATTTCAATGTGTTTTGCTTTTGTGCCAAAATCAAAAGTTTTCCAAAATATTCAGTTCTCATAAATATTTTTTATCAATTCTACATTGAATTTTCCGTATATATTTTTCAATTATTATGTTTATTGACTATGCATTTGTCTAATTATCACAACATGGATATTCTTTCCCCAGAATAAATATAAATTTTACAGGAGCAGAATCAACGGCTGCATGAAATATAGATATATATTGGATAGACAAATTGAAATCAAAGAATCTCTCACTGAAATCAAGGGGAAAGCGGATCACATGGAAATTATACAATGAATGAAATTATAAGAAATGCAACTGAATGCTATTTAATACTTAAATATAGTATTGAATGAATGAATAATAAAAGAAATTTTAAACATGAAATAATAAAATGAAATAATGTTTGTACATTCAAGTTATATGAATTCTTACCTGGGAGTAAGACCCTACCTACATTTAAAAGATATAAAAAGTAAGCAATGTTTTGGGGGAATTTATTAAAAAAAAATCTTGCCTTATTTTAAAAGAAACAGGTTTTGAATGTTGTTCTAAATATTAATACTCCACTACTTTCACTGGGCTTTCAAATTTAGTTCCTATAATAACAAGACTACTTTCAGTAGACATATAATTGGGCACAGCATCAGGCATATCAGAATTCATGGGAACTGGGCAGCTATGAAAGGCTTGAATAAATAAGAAAAAAAAATATTGCCAGAAGTCCTGTGGGAGGCCAGTCCTATAATGAAGGCAGGCCTCAAGTCCAGAATGCTGTGGAAACAATTATGTAACTTTATAAGTTTGGATGTTCTACATCAGGGGTGTCAAACTCACATCGTCATGGTGTAATCACGTGACATATCACAACTTCCCCCCCATTCTCTAAACTGGGCAGGGGCGTGATCAGTGTGTGATGCATCTGGCCTGTGGGCCACAAGTTTGACAGCTCTGTTCTACATACTTCAAGCTATCTTGCTAAAATCACCAATATTATTATATTAGCAACTACTTATTGCTAAATATTGAGAGTAAAATTCGGATGTTAACACCATTGACTGTATGTTCATCATAGAATGAACATGGGTATCTACTCTTTTTATGTTTTGTTTCAGACAACAAAATTATGCCATGGAGAAAATATATGATTTTTTTTTTCTGCTTCCCATACATTTTGCAAAAAGTTTATATTGAAACTTCTTTCAAGGAAGAAGATAATTTTGATGGATTTCCATGTGGAGTATACTTTTCTTATTTTAGGTATGTGCCCAAGGTATATGTTTTTGTTCTCTTTTTATTGTAAATCATTTCCTCAGATGTCTACAGCCTTTTAGCCTTTCCATGCTTCAATTAAATCTCATGGGAAGAAATCAGAAGGGGATTCTTCCCATGAGTTTTTCACAGTAGGAAGTGTGGGCAGTCAGAAAGGCTTCAGAATGATGGAGGGTATAGAACAACAACAAAAAAAAAAAACCCACCCACTCATAACATCCTGTACCATCTGCAGAAATAAACTGAAAAACACTGCAATGAGAGATTTGAAAGAAATTCTCAAACAGCCCCAGAACAAGATTTTTTTTAAAAAACCCAGAAGACTCTTTTAAGAACGTGCAGGGCAGGTATCGGTAAACATTACAAGAAAATTTCATGGAGCTGTATCTGACTTGACAATTTATCAATATAGAATACTAGCTCTAAATAAGCCTGATAAGGTGCTCAGATAAGCTCACAGATACTGGAGGTTAATTTAACTTTTCCTATGGGATCCCTGAATATTAACACAGTCTGGATTATAACCAAAACCTATTGAATTCAGAGGATAGAAACTGGCATAGTTCAGACACCTTCCTGAAGCTTCCTCTGACACCATTCATTTAATCAACAATCTAGTAAAATATGTCCTTGTGTTGTATTAGAGTAGACTTAAAATACAATCAAATATATTAAGCAACATGAATTTTGTACAGTATTAATACACACATTATTGTTAAATTATATCCAGTGTATTCTAAAGTTGCCAATTGACACAAATAAGTGCACTGTTTACAAGAATTAAAGAGTTTGAACCAAGGAAAGCAAAGCAAAGAACAGAGCCAACTATAGATTTTCAAGCACTTGGTGTAGTCTTCCATAAATTTGTTTCTCATCCATAGTCTTCTGGCCATCACACTCAGCAATGAGTTTGGATTAATGGTACAGGATTCATGAATCCTTTTAGGGTATCATGGTGGTGGTATTTCTGTGCATCTGAGTGGTCAGATGGGCAATTATCTTTTTTGTGAGAATTATTTTACTTTGGCAAATGCAGATTTGTTTGCTTGTAAGCAGAAGGATGATATGGAGTTTTTATAAATTATATTCAATTAATCTACTGAAATTGTGTCAGCCTCAACAACTTTAAGTTCCCATCTCCCCCTACACATCCTGCTCCCTCCCTTCCCTTCTTTCTTTTACTTTTCATTGTAATTCCATTTTTATTGTTTTAGAAGTATTTATCTTTTATGGCTTTAATGCTTTTAAGGCTGTAAGCCACCTAGAGTTGGTTTGCAACAAGATGAGCATCAAATAAACAAATAAACCAGATGTGTGGGCTTTAATCCTAGGATTCATTCCCAGAAAGTGAATTCCATAAATCTTAAACTTTTTAAGATTGAGAAATACTGATCTAGTCTGATACACTGCAATACTAGATTTGGCACAAGATGAGACAAAGCAGTAGACATAGGTGGAAACGTTACTTTAAAACATTGCTTTCATTAAAGCAATTCATTCTCTTGGATATGATATGTAATGTTAGGGGAGGATTGTTATAAGAACCACAATTTTGGGAGAAACGGATCAGCAGATGAAGTAGATGAAACAGTATGATGACAATTTATTTTGAGGGCGAATACATACATGTAAGCCAGGTAAAGAGAGAAGTCAACCATGAAATCAAACCCAGAGTAGAGGGCAGTAAAACAGAGATAAGAAACTGTAATGCAGCAAGTCACGTTTGATGCAGCAACCTAACAGTCAATGAAAGGAGAGCTGAAATGGTACATGATAGAATATATCTGACAAAAGACTTTAAAAAAAAAAGGCTAGGTATGGAGTGCTCCTGATTTTTCCCATTTCTACACATCACTTTAGCTAAGGTACAGCTGTGCAAATGAATATATGTGTTTTCAGTGATGCTTAAACAATTGTATTTCATAAACCTTTTGCATGTGAAGATCCTCTGTGTATTGCATGTTTCACGAAGCATTTAATTACCACATGAAATCCCAACCCCCTCATTTGTATCAGAACTAAGGAAAAGTATTTTTGCTTGGTAGGAATAAAGGAGTTTATTGAAAAGAACTGAGGCAGTAGTTTATTGTAGCTGTTACTTTTTCAAATTGTTATAGTTAAATCACAATTTTTTACCATCTAAATTTCCAAGAATATACTATTCCATGGATATGGATGGAAGAAAATACCAATTGCTTAACACTGTTTATTAAGTTGTGATTGTATTTGTCTAAGAACACTACAGCATTTCCACGGCTCATTAGATCTGATAAATCCACTTCTGTACATGATCATTAGAGCTGTAAATCCACTTCTGTACATGATCATCATTCTGTAATTATGACTCAGAGGCATTTTAAAAATTTCTTTTAGGAAATCAAATAGCATACATAGCGTTCCCCTGTGTTGTACATAGTTGTACAAAGATTTGTAAGATCCTTTGGGTATTTCCTGATCTGGACTCTGCTTTTAACTGATTTGCCTTTGAACTAATATACTAATAATCTCTTCCATTTGCAATCAGCCCTGAGCTTTATTAGAACCATAGCTTAACCTTTTTGCCTTTCTATTTCATTTTGGCTCAGTGACTTAGACTATGTTTTCCAATTAGTTTACCGAGTGCATTTTTTTTACATCCAACTTAATAAAGTTAGATTATTTTACAAAAAATAAATTCATATCCTGGCTAACACTGCCTATAGCTATTTGCAGTTTGGTTTCTCCATCAGTGTCCCAGATCATTTATGTTGGCACTGAGCCATCTACAGCACAGAAGGGCTACATTATGTTAAAGTATCTGTCCTGGAATTTAGCATTCATGGTTATTTAAAGCTAGATATAGATAATCTGGGTTTTTCTTCCAAAGGCCCAGCTGCATTCATTTAAATGATTACATATCTAGCAATGTCTGATTATGCTTGAAAGCATAAAACACAGCTGCATTCATTTAAGACATTATATGCTGAAATGTGTACTTCGGTCTTTCAAAAATTAGAAAGGATTTTTGTATGGATCAGATTTGGTCATTCAAGTGTGGCTTTATTATAAGCTTTTCATAATTCATTTACTTCCCCCTGCTGCTGCTGCTGCTTCTATTATTGTTTTCCCAGACTGGAACACATCTTTCTGCTGCATGTTTGTTTGTTTGTTTTCTATTGCAATATCATATATTGCATGAGTGCATGAAATATGACTTACTTGTGTGAGGCAGGTGAACATACCACCAGTAAGTGGCAATTGCTTATATAATTTGGAATTTATACACAACCAGGGTTTTAAACTACCTCACTTCTTTAAAACAACTGTGTACATTCATTAGGTGATGGCAGTGGGATTAAAATTTGCACTTTACAGTAGTCTGGTTAAGGGAACGGACATCGCTCACTCCTGATCTAAGCAGATAAAGTGCCCCGGAGGGGAAAGAAGAACCCTATCATATCATCTTAGAATTACTAGGAAATAGTGCTGCTCAGTCAAAAGCAAGATTCAGTCCTGATTGCAGAAAAAGGATTGTGCTATGAGTTTAGCATGCTCAAGCCTTTTTCCTTTTGGCATTGAATAGCAATTCAGAATTCAGTTATGTTTTGTAGTCCCTAAATATTATGAGGTCTGAATTAGACAAGCAATCAGGCCAAATTTCAAATACAATCAAATGTGTTCTTAGAATAGGAAGCAAGAAAGGCTTCTAAAGAGAAAATGTTGGTAGACAAATAATTGCATCTTGTTTCTTAGGTCTAAGATTCAGTGACAAAACTCACGTCAGTTGGAAACATTTAAACAATGATTTATTTTTGTCAGTTAAGCACTGGCCTTCAGTGCCCTTCATTTCCTTCATTTTATATCACTACAGCTGGTTCAGAATGCAACAGTGATGAGACAGAGTAATAACTTCATCTCAAGCAGCCATATGGCACTATGCTCAGAGAAACCACACTAGGTGTCAGGCCTGTCCCAGCTTGGGCAATTAGGAAAAAAGATCCTCAATTCCATTTGCAGTGAAAGGTACACTTTTACTAAAGCCAAGTGATTACAGTGTAGGAAAAACCAGACCTAAGGATTCTTGTGTAAAACCGTTATTTTCCCCCTCTCCTAGGCCTTCCCTCCTGGATTTCTTACTAATGTCCAATAAAATTCAAATTAGTTGTTTTGGTAACAGTTTTGAGGTTGGGTGCCTCTTTGATAAATGTTCATATTCAATTCCCATGCCTGTATTCTTGGATTGTATTAGGAATATAAATCACCTAACAGGTTTTTGGGTTAGAAATATATAAACCAGGATAGTCATTTTAATACTGTCTCTTTAAGAGAATCCTAAAAGTGTAATTGGGTGTGGTTTCTCAAACGGCCATAAGATGGAGCCAGAAACCTGGGTTGTTTAGTCTTAGTCTCAGAAGAGAGTGTGTCTCAATGAGAGTCTGTTTCCTTCTGTTGGAGAGGATTGTTGTTCCTCCTAATGGACTGTTATTCATAGATTTGATGTAAATCTGTTACTGAACTGTTTTTGACACTGGACTTTGTTATTGGATTATTCCTGGACTAAAAACTGACTGATCTTACCTGTGAATGACTTTGGACTGCCTATTTTGAACTTTGCTTAAACCTTTATTGAAAGTAAAAAACCTACATTTACTGTACAGTGTATCTGTGTGCTGTGTGTGTATTATTCAAACACTACTCTCAAATATGTCTCCCTGTATGCGCTCATTCTCCTAACAGGGAATTACCTTAACAGATTGTTCAAGTGGTGTCTCTGGTTGTGTGATGATCTGGGCCATGGTACAAAGGCAATACAGTCAAAAAATAAGTAGGAGTCCTTTTATTTGCTCCAACTTTGTCCTCAATGTCCTGGTTACCTTCTGGGCTGAAGAAAAACTCTCCCAGGAAAAGCCTTTAGCTGCAGAGATTCAAGTCTAAAATATTGTCAACAAAAACTGTAACTATAAGTACAATAAAGGCAAGATGAGGTAAGTAGTTTGGCAGGGCAAGAGAAAAAATTCCAGATGTGAAGGAACAGCAGTAATTCAACCTGGGAGGATGCCAGGAACACAGAAATTAAAGTCAGCACAAGATAAACTCATGTTTGTTCCCAGCAGAAGTCGCACTCACATCTTTTTAAAATTCTCTTCCCAGGTGTGCCTAATGAAAGTAATTAGGGCCCTTTTCTCCACCGTAAGCCACACAACCCGCGTTGCTCTCTTCTCCCTTCCTCCCTGCATATCCTAGGACGAAGAGGAGGTGGGCTTGGGTCTTCCTCTGAACTTCCTCTCCCTTGTTCCACCTCTTTCCTGCTCTGCCCAGCTGTACTTCCCCAGTTTCCTCCACAACCAACAGAGCCACACTCCCACTCTTTGTCAGCTGTTCATCTTCTCTGCAGATTCAGACTCCGAGAAAGGGGCATGACAGGTTGGCGCTTCTGGTTCCTGTCATTCCCACCCCTTGCATCCCCCCTTCCCTCCCTCTTCCTCCCCTACTTTATTGCAGGCTGCCATCAAAGCAAAGTAGGACTGAAGCAGTGCGATGGCAGATCTTACACTAGGTTCTAGATACAATTCAAAGTGTTGATTGTCACCTTTGGGGCTTGGGGTCTGGCTCTCTGCAGGGCTTCTTTCTTTTGGTATTACCAGTTTGGTAGTCCTGGCAGGATTTCCTACATGTCCTCTTATTAGATATGTTACTTTTTCAGAGCAGGGTAAATGTATCTGTTCAGTTGCTCTCTGGAACAGCAGTCTTTAATTTATGATTAGCTTCTTCTTTCTAACTTTTAGGAAGTTAATAAAAATCTGATTGTTCCACCAAGGCAGAAGGCTAGATTGCTGTAATTGTCTCTCAGATGTGAAAAGGTGTTCCTTTATTATCGCTAATTCTTTTATTAGTGACTGCTGCTTCCATAGGAATATTTCTAGCTGTTGATTCTTAACTGATGATAGGTTTGTAATCCCAATTACATATCGGGCAGTTCTCTGCTGCTTGGAGTCAACAGGTTGGATTTCTGTAAGAAAATAAATAAGTAAATAAAATTGCTTCCTGTTATGAAAAGGAAATGAAGCTGTCAAGAGAAAAAGGGAAGCCAAAACTTCTTAGTTGAGAAGATGGAGAAAACTGAGGGAAAACTGGGAATCATTCTACCCTCAGCAATTTGCAACATCTTGCCATTTCTGAAGCTAGTCCAGTCATGCTGTCCCTATTTGCTGAGTCTGCAGTACCAGAAGCTGCATTTTGTGTCAGCAAATCACAAGAGACAGCTTCTGGCAGGGCTAATACAGTAGAGCCCAGCCAACCTACTGAAACTGTGTGATAAAAGAAATGTTAAAGGTCTACTGCCTACAAAGTGGATCTTTTCTAAGACTTAATAAAAAAAGGAGAGATTTAGTAGTGCATTAGAAATGTAATGGTGTTTGTCAGTATGGGCCAAACAAACACATATAATACTACAGCCTCTCTTGTTCAGAGGATGATAAATCTGTGTTTTAGGGATAAGACACTGTCTCAATTTTTCTTTGATCTTCTATAAAAGTTGTGGCTTTTCAGAAAAGCTAAACATGTGCACAATTTCATTTTGTTAATCCCCACATACCAAAGCAGTAGACAAGTTGGGTGAAAGAGTAGCAGGGTAAAATATGCTCCCAGTTCTTTTTTGGTATGCAAACTGCTGAATGATTTAGTAAAGGTCTAATGGCTTTACATTAGGCATTTATCACAAATATTAACAAAACCATTAAGTCCAATTAATCAAATATACGGCATTACATCCCAAGGCATTTTGCAATGAAATCATTTGGAAAGGTGAAAAGAGACAAAGTGAAAAACTGGGTGCAATTTATTTACTCTTTAGAAGTTAGATGATGCTGATGGTGCATTGTATTATGTGTGTCATAGTTAAACTGCCAGGTATTGGATTCAAATATCAGCTCAACCATAAAGTTAATAAGATAGGTCTAGAGTACAAATATCCCAAGTATCCACAATTAAAAATCAGTTCAGGATTGCCTGGAAAGTCTTTGGATGAATCTGGAAAAACTATTACAGTTTTTTCATTATATGGGCCCGAATGTGGACAATTTATAAAGGTATATTTGTGATTTTCATAATGTGGCTTGTTGATTATTATACTTTAGCCTACAAAGGCTCATCAGTATTTTGTCACTTCTTCCCCACATGCAAGGCTCAGAACCAATGGATCACGTCAACTTCACTGCTCTTTGTTATTGACAATTTACCTCTGCTTTGCTAACTGGGATCATGGTTTTGTCCCAGCAAAATGCCGCTGTGGCGACATGAGTTTTATACCCCTGCTTTAGACTCTAAGATACCTATTGACAGACATTCTTGATAGCAAATTCATGCTAAGAATTGTTATTTTGGCATGAGAGGCATAACACAATTCAAGAAGTAAACAAATAATTTGGGATTAAATATTTTGGTACACAACTTCATTTTAGCAATTATAAAGCAAACATAATCCTAAAACATAAAGGAGCCAGTCTGGTATAGTAGTTAAGGTACTAGCCTAGAAACCAGGAGACTGTGGGTTCAAGTTCCACCTTAAGCATGAAAATCAGCAATTTTGGGCCATCATTCTTTCTTAGCCCAACTCATCAGGTTTTTGTTGTGAGGAAAATAGGAAGAAAAGGGAGTGTTAGATATGTTCTTTATCTTGAGTTATTTATAACATAATAAAGATAGGATAAATATATAAAAATAATTAAATAAATGAGTAAGTAAAGCAAGTAAGTAAATAAGTAAATAAATGGGTAAGTAAATAAAATACTCTTATTCACCAAAAAATGTTAATTCCTACATATTTAATGGTGAAAATCTGACAGGGATTATTTCTATAATGAAAGGTCCTCATTTCTGAATGTTTATTTTCTGGTTCCCAACTGCAGAAAGTTTGGTAAATCCTAATTTAAAATTACTTAAATCAACTTGCCTAATAATTAAATAATTATTTATTTATTTATCATTATAATTAAATAAATAATAATTTATATATGTATAATAATTTAAGATATCACTTGTCTTTATGCACAAAGCATAAATATGCACCCATGTCAGAAATATTCAAATTTGTAATATAAATGTAATAAAAGACTACTTAGCAATACATCGAGTAAAAATCAACTACCTTAAAGACATATTGAATAGATTAATGCTTAACTCTACTCCAACAGTAGAGTTAACAATGTCTGTTGCTTTTTCTGTTCATTTTTTCTATATATAAATAAGAAATAAAAAATTTGCCATACAATTTTTATGTTGTCTATTAATCAGAACATCTTTAAAAGGGAAGTGCTACTAATATAACATGCTTTAATTTCAAGAAAATATTTGACAAAATATCCATGGTATTCTGATTATTTATGTACTTGACTTATATGCCACCCCAATCCATATATAATAGGGTTAAAATGATATAACAATATAGACAGGCATCACTTTGGCATAGTGTTTAAAGCATTGGGCTAGAAACTGGGGCACCTGCATTAAATAAAAAGCCAGCTAGGTGACCTTGAGCCAATTACTCTCTCTTAGCCAATAGGGAGGAGATAACGGCAAACCACATCTGAAAACATTCAAAGAAACTGTCCAGGAAGTTACCCAGAGTCAGCAATGATCAGGATCCATAATAACAGTAACAACTAATCTCTAGCAGAAGGTCTAACTCAGAGAGTGAACATTAACCGGAGGAGACAACAAACATACTCAGATTTATGAAGGGCTAGGACAATCTGATTATTAAAGTGCTGAACTGCATATTAGATGACATGACAGTTAAATGAATGGTTTATTGGCTCATCAATGGCAATACATCAAATAGCAGAGATAGCTTAGGGGTTCTGGGTCTAAACTTTATTATTTTTTTATTATTACTTTAATAAAAAATAAAGGAGATTTTTATCAGATTTGCAGAGGACATTAATTAATATCTAAGGGACAGAAGATTATATTAGAAATGGCCTGAAAATATTAACAGAAACACGTGTTGTTAACATAAAAATGAAATATGAAGAAACTTATGAAATATCAGTGTGAATTAGGAGACCATGTATCATAAAGAGTCATGGAAAAACTTGAACTCTTTATTCTTAAGACAATATTGAACATGGATCTGATGGCACTCTATAAAGACTTGAAAAAAGATGTCTCAGAACAAGGTCAAGATTTATCCTCTATCATTTCAGAAGGTAGACCAGAGAGAAATTTTTAAGTAAGTAAATTGTGATTTAATATTGGGTGGAGGGGATCCAATAATAAAGAGGGGTGAAATAATACCCTTAGATGTGGGATTTTCCTCTTTATTAAATATGTCAGTTTGAAGCTAGCAGCAGCTACTAGAATTTCTCTACTATGAATTCCTCCACTGATCAGAACCAGTCATATTTGATTCAATTAATATCCCCTTGCAACTGCCTGAATTTTGATTCCGTTAATAAGTAGAGAAACATTTCATTCAGGAGAAGTTTGCCTTCTTTTTGAAATAATTTTGAAAGCCATTTTTCTCCTATCAAATTAAGTGCAATCTCATAAAGGAAAAAAAAATCCAAATAAATTTTCTCCTAGGTAAAACAACTCTATAAGATCCAATCGTCAAAACAATCATTATGTTATTATCACATTGTTTTTTTTTTCTATCTTTCTATACAGAATTATTTTATTGTGCTTTTACTCAGTTGAGTAGTGGCACCTTAAGGCTGCTGAGAAACTGTTTCATTGCTGGTATCTTTGCAAGCAGGCTCAGGCAAAATGCTATCTTACTTAAGGTCACTGAAAAATTCAAGAGACTGTTTGCTAATAGAAAAGCAAGAGTTTGGCATTGTACAACACACTTCCACAAACAAACAACTTGTGTATCCCAATATCCCACTCTGATTCCAGAGGTAATTAGCCCTCACAGACATGAGCATTTTACCCATAGGCCCAAACACAGAACTTTCTGATGGATGGAAGCCAAGAGGGTACCTAGCTGAACTAACTTGAAATTTTCACTCAATAACTCATCATGTACAATACTGAGAATGGGCCTACAGGCAAAAGAAAAAAAGATAAAGATAAAAGAATACCTTACAGAAAGAAGCACATGAAGAAGACCAGCACTGCTCAGTGGGAAAGAGCCTCTGGCAAAATGTCTTCAAATAAGGAACTGCAACACTTGATTTATGATTATATTGCCGTTTTTAGTTAAGAAATATCAATTTGGGAAACCAATACAGGTACAACCATAATTGAGCCCAAAATTTATGTTGCTTAGTGAGGCAGTAACAGATTTGCACTTCATTTTATGCCTTTTTTTTGCTTTATGTTTAATCAATTAATAATAGTATGGAGCTTTCTTGATCAAGTAATTTGTCCCAAACATAAAACTGGTGCAGTTGTCAACATGGAGAACAAGACACAGTTCTGGTAAGCATGTAGCATTTGTGGATTCTTCTCTGATCTGGACACAAATGATAATATTTGTGGGGGACAGAGTAGATAAGTGGTGTCAAACTGGTGGCCCACAGGTTGAATGCATCATGCGCAAGCCATGTCCACCTCAGGTACCATGAATGGCAAAAATGTCATGAAATGTCACATGATGGCAACGAATTTAACCCCAAGGATTAGGTGAACATGGAGATAATTAATTCAAGAACAATTTCTCAAGGGCGCAACTTCCTCTTGGCATATTGAAAAAGTTTTAAGAGAGTTCATGTGTGATATTTGCTTTTGTGATACATTGAAAAATGAAAAAGCAGAGAAACTACAGCTACTGAAATATTACTTGTTTGGTAATTAGTCATTAAGGCCTTCTTTACCCTTATACAGTCATAATCAAATCAATATTTACACTTTGCAAAATGTGTACGGGAACTTACAGATTTTTTATAGATAGTATTGTAAAAGCCAGATTAATGTTTGATGGTGTCCTTGTCTGGATTTGAAAATTAAGCATACCTGGGCCTGGTTTGACTTTGACAGTAGATATACAAGCCTTTTATTTGGACTGGAAATATCCTGGAAGAATAGAAAGGCAAATAATTTCTTTACTTCATGGCAGTGTTAAGTCTCAGATTGGAGACTTTGGCAATTGATTGCCAAACTATCAGATATTATCAAAGAGGAAAATTGGAGAACATCTTTGAGTTTTAAAGATACTTCCTAGTTTCAGACATAAATTGACCCACATATTCAGAAGCTGTGTCTTTCTAGTTTTGCTACCCTTGAAGATATAATTCAAGAACTAGAGATAAATTATAACTGTCCGGCTGACCTCATATGGGCAGCATTGGCAGCTGAGTTGTATACAATAAATGATGAAACACTATAATCTAATTTATGGCATCAGATAAATTCTGAATAATTATATTATTTTAATTCATCTACCCATGCCACTCTTTTAAGGTATCAAGAACTAGCTCATTTATCAATAGTATAAGGTAAAGACTTTCAACATTTCATTGGCTATCTTTCCTGAGTAACATCTACTTTTCTCATTTTGGTAGGCAGGCTGCTAAATCTCATGTATAATTTATCTACATTCTGCTTCATATACATATTAGCATTGTAAACTAGAATGATTTGCATCTTTGGCTGAATAGATTTTTATTATGTTAACAATATACCATTCTGGATGAGCTTAGAATTATCTGGTCTTAATCTTTGTGTACTCTGGTAGGGAGAAATAAAAATTAATAATCAAAAGGTTGCACATAGCAAACATCACTACTACAAATAAGGATCTGTCAGCTCATGAGCCTATTTTGCACCACTAATGCATTGTATACTGGTAGAGGTAAGAAAGTGTGCTTCTTGAGAGCTTTACAAATTAACCTACTTCAATCATTTGGCTATAATAAACTAATATACACTGCTCAAAATAATAAAGGGAACACAAAAATAAGACATCTTAGATCTGAATGAATGAAATATTCTTATTAAATACTTTGTTCATTACATAGTTAAATGTGCTGACAACAAACTCACACAAAAAATATCAATGGAAATCAAATTTAGCAACCCACGGAGGTCTGGATTTGGAATTATACTCAAAATTAAAGTGGAAAAAAACACTACAGGCTGATCCAACTTTGATGTAATGTCCTTAAAACAAGTCAAAATGAGGCTCAGTAGTGCGTGTGGCCTCCACATGCCTGTATGACCTCCCTACAACTCCTGGGCATGCTCCTGATGAGGTGGCAGATGGTCTCCTGAGGGATCTCCTCCCACACTTGGACTAAAGCATCCCCCAACTCCTGGACAGTTTGTGGTGCAACGTGGCATTGGTGGATGGAGCGAGACATGATGTCCCAGATGTGCTCAATTGGATTCAGGTCTGGGGAATGGGCAGGCTAGTCCATAGCATCAATGCCTTCATCTTGTAGGAACTGCTGACACACTCCAGCCACATGAGGTCTAGCATCGTCTTGCATTAGGCCAACCGCACCAGTATATGGTCTCACAAGGGGTCTGAGGATCTCATCTCGGTACCTAATGGCAGTCTGGCTACCTCTGGTGAGCACATGGAGGGCTGTGTGGCCCCCTAAAGAAATGCCACCCCACACCATTACTGACCCACTGCCAAACCGGTCATGCTGAAGGATGTTGCAGGTAGCAGAACATTCTCCACAGGGTCTCCAGACCCTGTTACGTCTGTCACATGTGCTCAGTATGAACCTGCTTTCATCTATGAAGAGCACAGGGCACCAGTGGCAAATTTGCCAATCTTGGTGTTCTCGGGCAAATGCCAAACGTCCTGCGCGGTGTTGGGCTGTAAGCTCAACCCTCACCTGTGAATGTCAGGCCCTCATACCACCCATGTTTCTGACCATTTGAGCAGCCATATGCACATTTGTGGCCCTCTGGAAGTCATTTTTCAGGGCTCTGGCAGTGCTCTTCCTGTCCCTCCTTGCACAAAAGCAGAGGTAGTGGTCCGGATGCTGGGTTGTTGCCCTCCTACGGCCTCCTCCACATCTCCTGATGTACTGGCCTGTCTCCTGGTAGCGCCTCCATGCTCTGGACACTACGCTGACAGACAAAGCAAACCTTCTTGCCACAGCTCTCATTGATATGCCATCCTGGATGAGCTGCACTACCTGAGCCACTCGTGTGGGTTGTAGACTCTGTCTCATGCTACCACTAGAGTGAAAGCACCGCCAGCATTCAAAAGTGACCAAACCATCAGTCAGAAAGCATAGGAACTAAGAAGTTGTGGTGGTCTCTCATGAAAAGAAGACACTACGCAAAGTTGTCTTGGGATGAGAGCGCAGAGAGAACTCCGAAACCCTCTTTTATTAGAAGCAATCTTTGTTAATGTAGCAATTTTGTTAACGTCCTATCACAAACGCATTACATCACACAACATGCACTGATCATTCGCATAAAGCATACAAGGCTGTAAAGTTAAAGTTTGCTACAGTTCTGGTTAAGAAATGGCAACAATTTCTCCTTGCTCCTTGCTCCGTGTTCCAGCCAACCACCAGAAGGCTCCGTTGTCCTAGCACGTACACAAAGAACAAAGAATCATAGTTCCCACATCTCCCCTGTTTTTCCTTTTTAAGAGACAGGGAGTGTTTTAGTTCCAATAACAGTCTTTGTCAGGCGCATAGGCAAGAGTGCTGTGCATGCTGATGTTATCCACGGCGTTCGTGACTTCTTCAACCATCACAAACATCTTGTCTTCGTCTGGGTCGTCACAGGTTGGCTCCCCTATCTCATCTTCGGATGGCAGTGGTTCATATGTGTTAGTTATTTGTTGATTCCAGAGAGCCATTACCTGCGCAGTGGCTTTTTTCTCAGCCAAGAGGGATAAACTGTTAGAAATTGTGCGTACAAAGATGGGTAATACACAAGGCAATACAACATACCCTGCAGCAATCATACCAATGAGCGCTACAATAGCTTGCAAACCAGGCAATTTTGGGAACCAAGATCCAAACATGTCTCTAAAATCAAGACCATTCCATATTTGTATGGGTACATGCGCAACCTTGATCATTCTATCAGTAATTTGTTGGATAACTTTTCTGCTATCATCTACCTCAATACAACAATTAATATAACCATATGGGTCACGTCCGGTACCGTCGATACCAAAACCTAAAAAACGATATTGTACCCACTTAGATTCAGGTAAGTGAGTGTACAAGCAAATGGGATTACATTTGTCAGTGGTACATGAAGTAGAGCTTGATTTAACAGTGATATTAATATTTTGAGGGTCTCTTACTTGAGCAGAGTCAATAGGTGGGGTGTACAAGTAGTTGTAAACAGTGGTGGCCCCCACGTTAGTCCCGGACACCTTTTGAAAGAGATATTTCTTTTCCTGTAGATAAGATCTCTGCCAGCTGTGTGAGCCGCAGGTAACTCCGGCAGCATCGCTAGGACCTTGACCTTTGCTGATGGCAAGGCAAGCATCAAAGCATACTGAGGTGTTGGTACCCCCCCCCGAGTGACATTATGGGTTATGTACCCATTTTTTGTTTGACTGATAGAGAACATTCCTGCAAGATCAGAACTGGAGCCACCTTTGTATGCATAGACATATAGGGATGCTGTAATGGGTCCCACTGCCTTGGGCTCATAGCACTGAATGCCTTCGGCAGTGTAACATCGCGCATATTGAGTGTTGTTATGAAGACAAGGGGAGACCGTTGTGGAGTTGCACTCAGGCTTCAAGGTATGATAGATCAGGGTGGATTGGGTTTTCGTTCCGCTACGAGTAGTTTTGATGCAGGCGTCGCAGGAGGATGGGGTGGCTGTCGTATCGGCAGGAACGATGTGGAAACCCAGGAGGCAAATGATGAATGCAGCAGGCAGTTTCATGATGCTGATGTAGGCAAGGCTGGTTTGGGTAGAAAAGGCCTCACTTGTCGTCCGGGGACCCAGGTGGTGGCATTGTTGTAAGAAACAGCCGCGTACCCTCGTCCCCAGGTTATAAATTCAGCTGGCCCGTGCCATGTGGGATCTGGCAACTGTCAAAAGTAGACTGGAGGTCTAGGAGCATCCTTGGATGGAGAGCAAAAGTATCGAGAGGTGGCAGAAGAAGCAGGTGTGCCAGACTCATTCAGGAAATTCAGTGTAAATAAGCACAAGTTAAGTTTGTTTTGCAGCGTGGGTAGCCCTGGGGTGAGTTTCCCCATCGAGTTTTGAACTTTGTCAAGAGCATTCTTTAGGGTCAGATTGGCTCTTTCTACTATGGCCTGCCCTTGAGAACTGTATGGAATGCCAAATTTGTGCAAAATGCCCCATTGTTTACAAAAGGTAGCAAAGTTGGTATTAGTATAGGCGGGGCCATTATCAGTTTTTAATTCTGAGGGCTTTCCCAGGCACGCAAATGACCGACTGCAGTGGTTAATGACATGTTTTGTGGTCTCTCCTTTTTGCGGGGAGGCCATGATGAACCCTGAGTATGTGTCCACTGAAACATGGATATATTTCCATGGTGCAAAAGGCGCATACTGGGTTACATCCATTTGCCAAATTTGGCAGGCTTTTAAGCCTCTGGGATTTACTCCCATTGGCAGGGCAGGGGCTTGCTTGCTGCAAGTAGGGCATTATTGAATAATTGCAGCAGCCTTTTGGGCGGTGATTTGGAATTCCTTCATAAGAGCCCTTTTATTTTGATGAAAATAGTTATGACTGTTCCAAGGGGTTAGGGGAGAAAGAGAGAAAGCGGATAGAATAGTAGCAGCGGATGCGGCTGTTAATTGATGCAATGCAAGCAATTTATTTGCTGGCAACGGCCATTGATCAACCCAAACAGGAGCATCCGTGGTTAAGGTCAAGCGAAGGGGAAGAGGGTGAGTCATTCTAGCTGCAATTTAGCACCAAATTGAGAGAGTAAGTCCCTCCCCCACAAATTCATGTGAAGGGGGAGGATGATGGGCTTTATTTGTGCAGTCACAGGGAGGTTTTCAGAAGTCACAGGGAGCCAAAACTTACTGATGCAAGCCGTTTGAATCCCTCCTACACCTCTTACCGATGGGGAGGTCTCTGTTTCCCAGTCTGTAGGCCACTTGTCAGAGCGTATCACCAAGACGTCAGCATCAGAGTCCAGAAGACCGGTGAAGCGGCGACCCTTGATTAAAGCCAAGAGTGTGGGGTTAGTTTTGGTGATAGATCTAGTGAGGGCAAGCACATCAGAGGGAATTTGCGGTACCATGATCATTTTGCTACGACGTCACCCTTTTGTAACTTCATTGGAAGAGTGGATAGCACAGAAAGGTTAATGGCTGAGAGTTTTGAGGAAGGATAAAACAGATCGGGAACCACAGAGATTCCTTTGAGGAGGGCATGAGGGTGAGATTGTATAAGAGCAGTTTTATCAGAGGAGAAGGAGGCAGAAGGAGGAAGCTGTGCGCCGACAGAGAGTGGTAGATGGGGAAAGGATATGAGCACATCTTCTGCCACTGATAATTCATACACAGTGGATGGTATATGGGCAGCCTTGGGAGAGGGGCTAGCTGCCGGCCCCTCTACTCGTTTCCTGAGGGTTCAGTTTTTGATCGACATTGATTAGCCCAATGATAGCCTTTCTTACATTTCAGGCAGACTGTTTTTGGTCGAACATCTCTACTGGCAGAGGGCTTTGCTGCCCCCCCCCCCCGTCGGGGGCTCAACATTGTGATTTAAAATGGCCGGGCTTCCCACAATTGTAACAATTACCAGATGGCTTATTACCTCTGGTGATAGCTGCAGCCATCATTTTGGAAGTGTATTGGTGTGTTCCCACCACGCTGCAGGCTTGTAAGAATTGGGCTAGAGTGGCAACTGTAGAATTAATCAAGGGAGTAAGCAAGGTTTTACAGTCTGCATTAGCGTTCTCATATGCCAATTTAAGAAGAATTTCCTGCCGAGCCGCCTCATTTGTAATTTGCCTTTGTAGGGCCGTTTGGAGGCGTTCAATAAAATCGGCATAGAGTTCATTGGAATTTTGTAGAATTTTTGCAAAAGATTGTGCAGAGGTATGAGGGTCATCCAAGCGAGAGAGAGCAAGCAGAGCGGCTTGTGCAGAAAGGTTAAGAGCATTAATAGGGCTATTATATTGAGCTGTGGGAGCAGCAAAGGCACCCTGTCCTGCCAGTTCATTTGCGGTAAGATTCGGATTTTGAGCTGCCAATAGGTGACAATGATGGAGAAACTCCGATTGCCATACAACAAATTGAGTCCCTGTTAGAGTCATATGAAAAAGGCTATGCCAATCAGCTGGGATCATTATATGGGTGTTAGCCATCATTCTAAATAATCCCATCATAAATGGAGCCTGAATACCATACATTTGTACAGCTTGTTTGATATCCTTGATTGATTTAACAGGGATGGGTTCCCAGTGCAGGACGTTTTGTCCCTGCGTGTTCTGTGCATAAACTAATGGGAACGCCGATGGGCAGTCGGAGTGATCTAACTCGCCAGTTCTAACTCCTGCAGCGATGGCAGCATGAACCGTGCCCATAGGAGGGTGTAAGGCAGGAAAAGAAGGCACAGAAGGGAAAGCAAGAGAAGAAGAAGAGGGATTGGGTGGGGGGGGGTCAGGAGAAGGGGGGGAGGTTTACCGACCTCATTTGCCTCCGGGGGGGTAGTTGGTTTAAGAGACACAGGTGCCACAGTGGGGGGCAAGAGTTGTACAGCAGGATTCACATAGGGAGGGGGTCCAGAAAGGGGGCCAAGTAGGGATTGCTCTAGACAGGAGAGAGCCTCAAAACCCACCCTCCAAGCAATTAATATAGACGAAGGGGCCCTAGGACTTGCATGAAGGTATTTTCCAATCTCCTTCCATACTGTAGTTTTGATACTGCCTTTAGCCTGATAAGAAGGGCAGTGTTGCCAAATGTATTCTAGGAGTTCCTCAATAGAGTTTTTTGGGAGGGGGGCACAAAGGGAGCCCCCCCTTTTAAAGGTAAAAAAATTTCGTTTGGTCAATTCTCTGATTTCCTGAATGTGAGCTGCCTGCTCCTTAGAGAATCTACCACCCATATTCATGAGGGATCCGTTGTCGCCAGCGATTCAAGCGGATGGGGTGCACCAAGTCTATTCCAGACGATGAGAATGGGTGTGCCAAAGACGTATCGCTTTTGAGTGGATCACGTTGGGGTCACCAGTTGTGGTGGTCTCTCATGAAAAGAAGACACTACGCAAAGTTGTCTTGGGATGAGAGCGCAGAGAGAACTCCGAAACCCTCTTTTATTAGAAGCAATCTTTGTTAACGTAGCAATTTTGTTAATGTCCTATCACAAACGCATTACATCACACAGCATGCACTGATCATTCGCATAAAGCATACAAGGCTGCAAAGTTTAAGTTTGCTACAGTTCTGGTTAAGAAATGGCAACAATTTCTCCTTGCTCCTTGCTCCGTGTTCCAGCCAACCACCAGAAGGCTCCGTTATCCTAGCACATACACAAAGAACAAAGAATCATAGTTCCCACAGAAGTGGTCTGTGGTCACCATCTGCAGAACCACTCCTTTATTGGGGATGTCTTACTAACTGCCTATGCTTTCCACCTGTTGTCTATTCCATTTGCACAACAGCATGTGAAATTGATTGTCAATCAGTTTTGCTACCTTAGTGGACAGTTTGATTTCACAGAAGTGTGATTGACTTGGAGTTACATTGTGTTGTTTAAGTGTTCCCTTTATTTTTTTGAGCAGTGTATAAAGAGTAGGTCAAATGTCACTATGCTTGATGAATGGGGAAATTATGTGTTGTTCAGAAATCGTCAGATTTTGGAAAGTTTGTGTCTAAGTGCATATATATAGACTGGTGGTTGGCAGATGGAATCAGAAGGTTACTACAAAAATGATTTATCCCAGCTCTGGCTAGTACGTCTTTTATCACATGAAAAGGGATTGTGTGTGTGATGACCCATATACATGATATTAATTCTGATAAAAAAATGAATTTATGCTCTTAGAATAGGAGAATCAGGTAGGATTTTAATTTCTTTCCATGTGGTCATCCAGCTTGAAACAGAAAAGCCCTCTAGAGACAATTTAGAAGGATCATTGTGTAGAGGGAGTTGCCTTGTTATTTGGAAGGCAGAATCTTGGTGAAGTAGATAAGTCAGGTGAAAATCTTTAGAAGCCAAGCACCTATTGTTTTTTTTTTAAAGATAAATCAGATCTCTTTCTTTGATTGACATATTGACTGAGGAGGAGGCCCAGTGGTGGGATTCAATTCTTTTTTACTACCAATTCTGTGGGCGTGGCTTGGTGGATGTGACAGAGGAAGAATACTGTAAAATCTACGGTCAGAAATAGTATTTGCCAGTTATCCAAACTACTCAAAATTTCCACTACCAGTTCTCCGGAACTGGTCAGAACCTGCTGAATACCACCTTAACTGGTGGAGGCTTAATTGTTGCAGTGATTTGCAGGTAAGATGCTGGTAGTATTGCCAGGTAGTTTCTTCTTCCAACATATTCTGTTCAAATGATCTTTAGTTTGCACTAATCCCTGCCTGTGTTAGGTAGGAATTGAGTAAGAACTCTAAATATGGATTTCACTCTCACTTTTATTTTTGGGTGGAAATATATTCACCAAATATGTCCACTTTCCTATTACCTGCATTTTTGACAAACCTCTTGGTCATGTAAAAGAACAAAAGGTTCAGTTAAGCTACCTTAATAACTCATAATGATTCAAAGTGGAAGCCAAAACTCTATTATGAATCAGCACATGGAAAAGTTTAAGAATGAAATGCAAAATTCAGCAAAACGTTGAGTAAACTTTAAATAATGCACATATCATCACTTTTCATACATAATAGCCCTGAGAAGATTTTGGTTTTTATGCCAGCCTGTAATGAGGAAATTCAGAGGTCACAAACAAAACAACGCAGAAAGGGCAGTATGTCACAAAATGTTCATTTTTAGCAATACTAAAATGTTAATTTATTACAGAAACTGACATCTCTACCAATTACTTCAAGACTTGGATCTCCACCCCACCCATCAGACCTCAAGAGATAATACCATGCTACAATTTCAATCTATTAAAAAAAAGGATTTACCAGAATTGATGAGAAAACAGAACACAGAAGGCACAATGTTCATATATTTTATCTGGACAATGAAACAGCATCTATATACCCAAGAGAGAGGACTCCAGTTTAAAATGAGTTATTTTAAGGGTCTTGCTACAGGCCTTTTTTTTCCCTTAAGGGACCCACTAAATTCTTCTTTTTTTCTTTCTACTTGTGAGGCTGAAACACAATAGGGCAAAATAAGGTTTATTGCTTTTCTTTGATAATAATAATTAAAGGAGGAAAAACCTATTGGCTTTCTTTAAGTAACCTGCAAAAGTTACTCAAGGGGAAAAAATCTAATGTGATTTTCTGGGGCAGGGAGAGCTATTTGAATTTCATACTTTCAGATTTATGGTATAGGTTCTCTCACTAATTAATGGGTATCACTTTATCATTAAATGTGTTGTGCTTTTTATTATGCAGATCCCAATTTCTCAATGCTCTGAATAATTTATAATAAAAATTATTGTTAAATATATTCTTCTATAAAATCTTTTGACATCAATGCCTAGCAAAGTTTTCACTAATAATATTACAAATTGAAAAAAGTTCTTCATTATTCTGATGGAATTATTTTCCATAGGAAAATTTATTTTTCAAAACAGTAAATAAAATATGACCAAAACAATCTGGCTCCTATGGATTTTCCTCTATTCTTCTCCAGTTTGTGCACAATCAAATAATAACTAGAAAGACACATAATCAGACAGAACAATAACTCTGAATTAGCAATAATGAAGATCACACCTGAGCCACATCATTTTCAGTCTGAAGTGCACAACTTGGTTACATATGTAGTCTTTGCAACATGTTGAAAAAGCAAATGGGTGGCCTTTGAGCAAGGGGCAAAGAGCCATCTGGTTGGTATCACCAAAGGTATCAACCAAGATATCAATAAAAGCATCCCACATGAATGGCTGTAAGTATAACATACAATCTGGGTAATGCAAAAAATGTGTAAATTGTTAAATTAACTCAGATATTCATGCAAGATTTATTAAGGAAAAAAGGGAAAATTATTTTCTAATGAGAGTAGAAATTTTTAACCAAAATCAGTTGTTGTTTTTTGTTGTCAACTCATCCTGTTTGAAAATATTATATAGTTTATCCATAACAGTTTAAATTTTGCTTACAAAAGCAAAAGTATCCTATAATTGACTGATATCACAATAATTAAGCAAAACTTCAGACCACTAGTACTGGAGTAATAAACCTGCACCTAGTTGTTCAAAATAAGACACCACATCTGAATTGCACAACTATGTTCATAGTTGCTGCTGGATGTAAGAGGGGACATATTTCTGCAATGGAGGAAAAAAAAATTCTATCAATTCTAAGCAAGGTTATGCCCTATAAAAAAAAATCTAGCTTAAATAAGAAGAGTTGAGCTAAAGGATAACCATAAAAATAAACATGGTTAGAATATGATGTGCTGTTAGAAAAATGGAATCTAAAGAATGCAACTGAAGTTTGCATGTATGAGATGACTGATTAGTGTAATTGTTAAATACATCTTTTGCATAATGTGAGACACAAAATTTTCTTAACTAGGATACGAAGTCAAAAGTCTTCATTTCTCATAATTATGCCTTTTTCTTTGTTATAGTACATGATGATCAATTGAGTTTTTACCCATTTCATTCTTGATTTCAGCATCTTCTACTAGTATGGGTATCTCATTACTGTGGTCAAACATACTGAGAGCTAAAGACAGCTTGTACATTTTTTTGAGAAAATTATGCATTAGGATAGGATTTCTACAATTTATAGCAATGCATTATTTTTGTAGCTGGTCCAATAACTAAATTCTAAATTACTACTTCTTGGTAAGCTAGAAAAAAGTGAAATAGATAGCACCACCACTAGATGGACTGGCTGACAAACCGTACTCAATGAGTAGTCCCTAATGGGCCTAAGTCTACATAGAGGGAAGTAAGCAGTGGGTGCCATAAGGTTCTGTCTTAGGCCCAGTACTCTTCAATATCTTCATTAACAACAGATGAGGAAATAGAAGGGGAACTTACCAAATTTGCAGATGATACTAAGCTGGCAGGAATAGCTAACACCCAAGAAGATAGGCTCAAGATCCAGATGGATCTTGACAGACTAGAACACTGGGCCGTATCTAACAAAATGAAATTCAATGTAGAGAAAAGTAAACTCCTACACTTAGGCAAGAAAAACCAAAAGTACACATATAGACTGGGTGAAACCAGGCTTAATAGCAGTAACTGTGAGAGGGATCTTGGAGTCTTAGTGGACAACCAGCTAAATATGAGCCAGCAGTGTGCAGCAGCAGACAAAAAAGCTAGTGCAATCCTAAGTTGCATTAACAGAGGGAAAAGGTCAAGATCAAGGGAAGTACTAATACCACTCTATAAAGCCTTAGTAAGATCACACCTAGAGTACTGTATCCAGTTTTGTTCACCACGTTACAAAAAAGATGTTGAGACTCTAGAAAGAGTACAGAGAAGAGCAACCAGGATGATTAGGGGACTGGAGGCTAAAACATACAACGAACATTTGCAGGAACTGGGCTTGGCTAGTCTAGTAAAGAGAAGGACTAGGGGAGACATGATTGCAGCCTTCCAATATCTGAGGGGCTGCCACAGAGAGGAAGGGGTCAAGCTATTTTCTAAAGTGCCTGTAGGCCAGACAAGGAATAATGGATGGAAACTGAACAAGGAGAGATTTAACGTGGAATTAATGAGAAACTTTCTGACAGTGAGAACAATCAACCAATGGAACAGCTTGCCCCCGGAAGTTGTGGGAGCACCATAACTTGAGACTTTCAAGAAGAGATTGGACTGCCATTTGTCAGAAATGGTGTAGGATCTCCCGCTTGGGCAGGGGGGTTGGACTAGATGACCTACAAGGTCCCTTCCAACTCTGATTATCTGTTATCTGTATATTCAGTCATTAGTACAAAAGCCAGGAACTCCTATTAATGGGAGGCTCCCTTCTTTCCTATTAACAAAAGGGAGGGCAAGCCCAAGGAGTTCATTCAGAATGGAAGGAATGGTGGCAAATGACTAATTGAACTAATGACATGCTAATGATTGATGTGGTTAACTCTACTCACTGGGGAAACCCATATGCATATTAAATACCAATCATGAGATCATACTTTTCCAACACAATACAGCCTTTAATCCAAACAATGAGCTTTAGAATGATAGCTAAATTTTTATTTCAACCTAACCATTATAAAGGATATTCTTGGTTCCTAGCGCCTAATTTCCATGGGTTTATTATAATTGAAGATGGCTGCCTTATATACCTGCATTTAATACTTCCATTCATATTGTAGCTCCTTGATACTTAAACTGTGCCTCAGGATTCAGGTGATTGTTTTTTTTGCTGAATTTGGAATGGTGCCTATTAGGAAATACATATGGGTTAGGGTCCAAAGCTGACCTATTCTAATTCTTATTGTGCTCTCCAGATAGTATATAGTTAATTAGGAATTGGGAACTGTCCCCTTAATGGAATGCCTCATGGGAAACATAGTTAATGCATCATGGGAAATGTAGTTCATGTCATGTGGTCAAATCTGTAATCCTGATTGGTCACTGAATTGACCTCTAGCTGGGTTGGGGGAAGCCTTTGTTCTATTCCTTGCTTGGATCCAGCAGCATGCTGGATCCCTTTGCTCCATCATTATAGGATGAAGATAACTGTATTTTTACACTATGGAGTCAACAATGCAAAGATTTGGACATTAGATGAATCTCGACATAACTGTGCCTTGTTCCTTGAGGATGCCTTGTGATCCAATAAAGAAACTTTATATGGAAGCCTTTGTAGAGTTTGCCTGACTGTCTTTAAATTCAGCCAGCAATTTAAAGACAGAACAGTGAACATTTATTAAACTAAAGTCATCCAAATAATAAAATAATAGAATAACTTCTTTATGACAAAGAAAACATTTAGGTGGACCTTGAGAATAAAGTAGAAATAAAACAACAAGAAGAAGTTTATGTCTTACCAAATGACAAATTACACCAACAAATTAAAGAAGATTTGGAAAGATGGAATAACCTAAAACAATCACTAACAGGAAGGATTTCGGTAATTAAAATGAATGTGCTCCCGAAATTGTTATTCTTATTTCAAAATATGCCTACAAAGTTAAACCAAAACTTTTTAAAAAAAAATTAAACAAGACAACCTCCAATTTCGTGTGGTGGGGAAAAAACCAAGGCTCCAACTAAAATTACTTCAGGAAGCCACAGAAAGGGGATGATTCAACCTTCCGGAATGGGAAATTTATTATCAGGAAGCTTCACTTACATGGATTAGAGATTGCATTGTATTAGAAAACAGAATAACTTTGCAGCTAGAAGGCCACAACCTGCAACAAGGATGGCATTCATTCTTATGGCCTAACAAGCCAGGTTTACACCGACATTTTCAACAACATAGAATCAGGCAAGCATTATTTAAGATCTGGAATAAAACCAAAAAGCAGATATATTTAGAAATACCAAATTGGCTATTGATAGTGGAGGCAACAACACATCCAAATTTATTAAAACAAGTGAAAGCTATTATTTATAAAGATGCCTTAAATGAAGATGGAGATTTAAAAACTGGACAGGACTTAAAGCAACAAGGGATGGATTTAAAGTGGTGGGAATATCTACAGATACAAGCGAGGTATAAAAAAAGACAAAAAAGAATGGGGAATAACATGCAAGAAACAGTTTTAGAAAATAATTCTATTGAGACCAGAGGCCAAATTTATAAGGAAAATTTACAAATTTCTACTAGCCAATAAATTAGAGAAAGAACAGGTAAAAGAGATGATAGTGATATGGGCTAGAGACTTCGGGTATAGTATGCAATTGGATCAATCGCAAACAGTATGGGAAAGGATTGAAAAGATTACCCTGGCCATTGCATATAAGGAAAATTTACTTTAAATGTTTTATTGATGGCATCTCCCACCAGCCAGATTGGATAAACTGTACAAAAGCCAATCCCCTAATTGTTGGAAATGCTCATTACAGGGTATGTACTACCATGCCTGGTGGAGCTGCAAAAAAGCACAAGCGTTTTGGCTTAGGAGAGGGAAGTGGTTGGAGGAAATGTTGGGTTTCAGATTAGACCCAGGCTCTTCAAACTTGACAGCTTTAAAACTTGTGAACTTCAACTCCCAGAATTCCTCCTCCAGTCTTGTTAGCTCGGGAATTCTGGGAGTTGAAGTCACAAGTCTTAAAGCTGTCAAATTTGAAGACCCTTGAATTAGACCATGTACCAGAATGTTTTTTTTATTAGGAATCATATCAAAAAATATATAATAGGGATGAGCTATATTTGATTATACATGTTATTACTGTGGCAAGAATAGCATTTGCCCAGAACTGGAAGGAGAAAGACATAACAAGTGAAGACGAAGTACTAAACAAAATTCTGATATGAGCTGAAATGGACAAGCTAACTTTAGAGATGAAAAACAAAGACGAGTCAGAATATTATGCAATTTAGAATAGATTCTACTACTGGTGGGGGCAGAAAGGAAGGTTTTAAGTTGGAAAAGGGTTGCTGAGAGGGTAAATGAGAAAATGAGATGAAAGGACCAAAGATTTTGGAAAATTTAATATATGAATGATTAAATGTATATATGTATATATTTGATTGTATATAGGAAAGTATAAATCTTTGTGATATTGATCAAAAGTTATGTCAACTGGTTTCACCACATTCAATGTTTTTAATTGTTTTGTTCAATTTTTTTTAAAAGAAGTTTATGTATCACTAATTATTCTTCTTTTAAAATATGCTATTGTCTAGTTATTTTGAACATAATTTCAGGACACTAACTCACAATCATAAGCATTTTATTAAACATGGTATTAAAAAATTCTAGCACATTTAAAAACAATAAATCATGAAAATAATCTGAAAAGCACAGCTATCCTAGCAGACAGTATCCTTATTTCAAATGATCAAGCAAAATGAGGCGATGAGGAAATTCACAATTAGATTATTGCAAAGAAATTGTGCATTTTTTAAAAATGCAGAATCAATTTCTTTGGTTCCTGTAATTCAGAAAATGGCTTCCAGTACTAATCATTTATATATATATTTGATTGATTATTTTTATCCTGCCTTTGTTACTTTTTAAATAATTCAAAGCATGAACATAGCTAATATTCCCTCCTCTTCCTATCCTCCCCCAACAACTCTTGTGAGCTGAGTTGGCTGAAAAAAGGGTGACTGGCCCAAAGCCATTCAGCTGTCTTTCATACCTAAGGGAGGACTAGTACTCCTGGTCTCCCAGTTTCTAGTCTGGTGCCTTAACCATTAGGCCCTAACTACTAGGCCAAATAATGCAGAGTGAAAGCCCTTCAAATAATTCAAGGCTAGGCAATTTAAAACAACTTACTTGAATTTCAGTACAGCTGAGAAATAATTAAAAGGCTTACAGTAGATACATGGTTAGGAAGCTGTATGATAAAAACTGGCTTCAAAGGCCTGTAACTGAAGGAAACTAATATTCTAGGCAAGGCGGAGATGGTTTGGCTTATTAAAAGATATCATACAAAAATGAGGAGAAGCTCGGGGACTAATGAGAAAGCCTCACATCAAGCTAACTGTCTCTTCTTTCTCATTTCTCCTTGAAAGGAAATTCAAACATTGGTAGACTGGTCCACACTAGCTTACTTTTCCTAAACAGATGTGAAGGGCAAGAAACGGGAATATACTTTGTGGCCTCCATCATCCACACTGAACACCCTTGTGAACTCATTGCAATATGGATTGCAATTTCTGAAACACATAGGAGGAGCATGGAAGATATGTAGCTTAGCTTGCATTGCACAGCGGCCCAGAGACACATCCCTCTCTAGCAGGAGAAAGAAGAGGAGGAAGGGAAAAAAAATAGCTAGAGTAATGGCTAGGAAAAGAGAAGAAAAGGGAAAGGTTATCACAGGAAGAGGCAGCATAAGGAGATAGTAAGAGATAAAGCTTTAAAGCAAGAAATAAAAGGAAGAAAACATGACACTGTTTTTTTTTTCCCCACAGCACTTTGCCCAGCTGGAGTTCTACCCTTTGAAGCTCATAAGGAAGCATAACTTGGAGTGTGAAAGGAAACGGGAAAATTAGCAGCAGTGCTTAGCAAAAATGGCCAAGAGCCTGGCTAGTTTCATTAATGAGAAAATTGCCCAGTGAATCAGCTCTGAGAGACTTGGGGGCTTAAAATGGATTCACATCCACCAGGATGGAAGAGGTCCACCTCGGGGGAGATTACCCAGCCAGGCATAAGAGGATGAAATAAACTGCATTTACATTTGCTTTGAGCATTTTGCTAAAAGTGTTTGTTTAAGTATGTGTTATATGCATTTCATGTTTATAAGGAGACTAGCAGGCTGCTGTAGATGAACAGCTATATCTGAGCAAGCTTCTCTGCAGGTTAGGAGGAGATTCATCCTGAGTTTTTATTTATTTATTTTAATTTATTTTGATTTTTCAATTGCTTACAAGATAATAGGTATAAGAATATACACAGTTATGAATACATGAAATGGGTACATATAAGAAAAATAAAAGAAACAATAGGACAGGGATGGTAGGCACGTTGGTGCGCTTATACACACCCCCTACAGACCTCTTAGAAAAGGGGTGAGGTCAATACTAGACAGTCAGTTTTTGGGGTTTGGGGAAGAAACTACAGAGTCAGGTAGAGTATTCCAGATATTGACCTGAGAACTCATCACTGAGTTCAATAATTAATATCTTCTTCTACCTGTGTGTTACATATTCTTGGTTGGTTTTATAAAGTAAGTAGTAAAATTAGCCATGTCTGCTGAAAACTAGAGATTTAATCTTTTCCATGAATGAAGGCAAATATATGTGTCCCCCCAGAATAATGTTACAGGATCCAATCTAGGTCAGTCATTTGGACCAGAGGTTTAATCTTTCAAGCTTTTGGACTTGTGTTGGAGTCCATCTTTAGGGAACTTTTCTCTACTGGAATGTTTTCATATATGACACTGCAGGAGGGGAAGGAGAATAACCTCTTAAATATTCCTGCTTGGCAGCAGGCTTTGTTTAAAGCAAATGGCAAAGGTTTCCCTGCTTGGTGGATCTCTAAAAAGTCAGATTCTTGAGCTAAACATTAGTTTCAATGTCAAAACGGAAGCTGCAATAAGAAGAACCAAATGTTGGGGTCATTATATAAAATTCTCTCCTAAACATTTTGACCAGGTAGAAGTGCATATAGACTGCCAAATCCAAAATGGCTGCTTGATAGTATTTCCTGTACCTCTTTACTTTCTTCTAGCAACAATCAAATTTTTCCAGTCCATATATATGGTTGTTATGAAATTGAGTTTAGCAAATGTCTAATATTAATTTTGTTTCAAAAGCGCATACAGACTGCTCTGCCACAAGTTGTTTTAGATCTTGCTGATTACACACTACACTTGATCTTAGCCAAAAGACCAAGAAGCAATTGTTTAAAAATAAAAACAAAGAAGTGTTACATTACAGTCTTCAAATAGGCAAAGTATGAAAAAAATGTTCCCCGCATATCTCAAATTGCCTGTCTCTGAAATAACATTCCAGCACTAAACTAAGGCACTCACATTTATATAGCTCCTGAAATTGCTTTGTAAATTGGCCTGTATTCAAAAGGTACATTGGTGATTAGATGTGAGCTGTGTTTAACAGGAGAAAAACACCACTTATTCCTATTATTCTCCCCCAGTCTTCATACTTAGACACAATTGAAAGCACAAGTAGAAAGTGCATGTTACTTTCAGGATAATAGATAAGGATGTTGGCATGTAACATCATAATGCTTGGTCTTCCATATCCCCTCTTTAATTTTATTTATTTGTTTTTTAAAAATATATCTATTTGCATCACCTATACCAAAGTTTGACAAAAAAAAAACCCATATCTACATATTGAAACCACTCAACATATTTTGAAGCACTTAAAAAGCATCATTATTATTATTTCTGATAGCAGTGCCAAAACTATAATAGGGTAAGTAAATTATAGAATTAGTCTACCGTCCGAGGACAAAATAGAGAACACCATTCAAAACAATTAAAATTAGGTGATAACGGATTTCCGGTTTGGGTTTCTTCAGTGACAGACTGAAATCTGCAATCGTGCACGTTTTCGATCTGTGCTCACCGCTGGAGTGCCCCGATCCTTTGGATTCGGGGCTGAAACCACCCCATAGAGGTGGTGAAGAGGGGGGAGATTGCTAGCTGAGTGGAGGGGAGCTGCATCTCTCCTCCTTGGCTGGTCTAAACTCCCTTTCCCAAAGGCGGTTGCAGCAGTGGTCAAAAATGGCCATCTCAAAGAATAACCCGACTGGATAAGATTGTGCAGGAGGAAGACAAAGAGGAAAGCAGTACAGACCAGGCTAAACAACAGAAAAATTTAAAAGTACTTAGAGGGATACTTCTGAAAGAAGATTTTTAAGTGGAGAAGGAGAGAGAAAAGGTTAAAACCCCTTTTTTAACCTTTATATTGACAATTAAATTTATGTTAATCTATTTTGACACTAATAGGCAACTTTAAGCTGAAATCTAAGTGTCAAAAGGAGAATAAAGATTTTTTTGGGGGTGGGGGTCATTTCAAAGCTCTAAAAAGGAGAAGAGCAGAGGCAAAAGGGTGGAACTTGGAATAATGAAAAAATGGAGTGCCACCTGGAAAAATAAAGAGGATTAACAGTGAAACTTTGAAAAGACTCCCGAGGATACATTGTAACTGAAATCTTATTAAAAGATACAATAACCCACGGAAAGGAAAAGGAAAGGAAAGAAACAAGAAGGAGTCTGGGATCATTTGGTGATTTTAAAAAAAAAGTTTTTGGCATTGGTTTTTTCTTTCTTTTTCTGTTTTTACTTAAAGTCAATCAGGTGTTTGTTCAAAAGTGTTTAAAATGGCATCAATCCTGGAGGAATTGAAGATGAGTCTTAAAAAACAGAAAGAAGATGCAGAAAGGGAAGGAAGATCCTTTGGCTTCATATTTTGAATTTTTTGCTGCATCTTCATAGTGGGTGTCGGTTTGCTTCATGTATGGCTCGGAGGGGTTTGAAGTGGGTAGTGCAGCTTCTGGTCCGTGGTCGTGTCTCATCTTCTGAATGGGTGTGAGTCTGTTTTCTACATGGAAGTGTGGTGGTGGCATCTTGTGTGGCTCTCATGGGTGTGGGTCTGGTGTCATTGTTCATGTTAGGTACTCGTCTGTTCATGAGGGCGGGTTTCCAAATGGCTGGAAGGCGGGAGGTGTCATCTCGTTTGTTCATGCTGTGTGGGCGTTTTTCTATCTCTATGGCTTCTCTGATTATTCTGCTGTTGAAGTGTTCAGTTTTGGCGATAGTTTCATGTCCTGTGGCTTTGAGGTGTTGGACCAGGGAAGAGGTCGTTTCTTCTTTTTTGATTGAGTTCTTATGTTCTTCAATGCGTGCACTTATTCTTCTGTTAGTTTGTCCAATGTATGTGGTAGGGCAGGCAGTACTCCTCCCCCCCCTACAGCCACACATGAAACAAACAGTGCACAACATCTCAGACAAGATCCTCACCGAAGCTGAAACCAAGGTCCTTTCAAAAGGATTCAACTTTGCTGTCGCTCCCAAACACATCCCCACAGAAACCATCATATGCGGAGTTGAAACCAGCCTGACCAAAACCAACCCTGACGATGCCAACAAAATCAGACTCAAAATCACCAACATCCTCTGCACTAGCAAACCACCCAAAAGCAACTTATCCAAAGAAGAACAAACTGCACTACTTAACCTGAAAGAAGACACCAGCATAATAATCCTACCAGCAGACAAGGGCAACGCGACAGTGGTTATGAACACATCTGACTACCAAACCAAGTTAACCAACCTACTCCAAGACCCCACATACAAACCCCTAAAGACAGACCCCACTACCTACCTAGAAAAAACTACCAAATCCAAAATAAAAGCCTCCCCCATCAGTGAAGAAATCCAGCAAAGAATCATGACCAGAGAGAAATCATCCAGATGCCCTAAGCTTTATGGTCTCCCCAAGATACACAAAGAAGGAACCCCACTCAGACCAATAGTCAGCTCCATAGGCTCACCTCTACAAAACCTGGCCAAATTTCTCACCAAACAACTACAACCCTATGCAGAATCCATCAACTCACACGTAAGAAACTCACTCCAGTTCATCGAGATCATAAAGAAACAAAACTTACAACCCAGCGACCTACTAGTAAGCTTCGATGTCATATCCCTCTTCACCCAAGTGCCAATAAAAGAAGCCTTGACAGCCATCCAAAACAAATACAACCCCCCAAGCACATCCTAGATCTGACCAACCACTGCCTATCCAACACATACTTCACCTACAATGGACAAAAATACAAACAAATAGAAGGAGCACCCATGGGATCACCCCTTCACCTGTCATCACAAACCTCTACATGGAACACTTTGAAAAACAAGCTCTAAAAAATATGATCACAAACCCAAACTCTGGCTCAGATACGTAGATGACACCTTCATAATCTGGCCACACGGGAAAGAAAAACTGAACAACTTCCTCACACACCTCAACAGCCTACACCCCAAAATACAATTCACCATGGAAACAGAAGCCAACAATCAACTTCCCTTCCTAGATGTCTTGGTATACAAAAGATCCAATGGCTCCCTAGGACACACCATCTACCGGAAGAAAACACATACAAACCGCTATCTACATGCACTCTCACACCACCACCCAGCACAGATCAATTCCGTAGCCAAGACACTCATCTCCAGAACAAAATGCTTAGCCGATGAACAACACCAAAAAACCAAACTACACACTCTCACCAACGTACTTACAGCCAATGGATTCCAAAGAAAGAAGATTACCCACCTAATCCAAAAAGAAACCCCAACCAAAATCCAAGACAGAGAACAAGAAAATGGCAAAGCCCTCCTCCCATATATAAAAGGCACTACAGACAAAATCAGCAAGATCCTCCAAAAACACAACATTAAAACAGCATTCTGCACAAACAGAAAAATATCCACCATCCTAAGAAACCCCAAAGACAAAATCGAATTAGAAAACCAAGGAGTATACGAAATCCCCTGCACTGCCTGCCCTACCACATACATTGGACAAACTAACAGAAGAATAAGTGCACGCATTGAAGAACATAAGAACTCAATCAAAAAAGAAGAAACGACCTCTTCCCTGGTCCAACACCTCAAAGCCACAGGACATGAAATTGACTTTAAAAATACCAGAACTATCGCCAAAACCGAACACTTCAACAGCAGAATAATCAGAGAAGCCATAGAGATAGAAAAACGCCCACACAGCATGAACAAACGAGATGACACCTCCCGCCTTCCAGCCATTTGGAAACCTGCCCTCATGAACAGATGAGTACCTAACATGAAGAATGACACCATACCCACACCCATGAGAGCCACACAAGATGCCACCACCACACTTCCATGTAGAAAACAGACTCACACCCACTCAGAAGATGAGACACGACCACGGACCAGAAGCCGCACTGCAGCTGCATCACTACCCACTTCAAACCCCTCCGAGCCATACATGAAGCAAACCGACACCCACTATGAAGATGCAGCACGACCACGAACTCGAAGCCAAACAGCAAGATCACAGCTCACCAACTCAAATCCCCCAGCAACTAAGACTAACCTGAGCACAACCAAGCCCCCACCTGAACAGAACACGCCTCCAACCAATCAGAACACGGCCAACCCCCAACCAATCAGAACACAGCCAAACCCCTACCAATGAGAACACACCCCCACCCAATCAGAACACAGCCAAGCCCCCACCCAATCAAGTCCCACCCCACTAGCAGTTAAAAGGAAGAAGCAGCTACAATCTCACATCACTCTGAGAAGCAAGAGCCGAAGACAGAAGCCTGAAGATGATGAATGAGACTTCATCGAAACGTTGCCTAGATACTTCGAATCTTACGCGGGAGAAAACCCGAACAACCAAAGATCCACATATATATATATATATATATGATGGCAGATGAGATTCTGCTGAAACGTCGCTACAACTTTAAAAGCACAGCTACTATGACGTGGGAAAATACCCGGGCAAAGCCGAATGCCATATATATATATTATTATATATATATATATATATTATTATTATTATTATTATTATTATTATTATTATTATTATTATTATTATTATTATATTGTTTTTGTTATGTTTTAGAATTTTTCTTTTTACATTTTCAAAGGGAAGTACCAAGCAGAGTCTGAATGATGAGATTTACATGATATAAAATAGATATTAGAAATTTGAATGTTATAATTTTTGAATGCATAAATTTAATGTTTAATGAGATTTCATATGATAATAACAATAAGATTTAAAGGTGCTGCACTCCGATTGGCAATCATAGAGGGAATTTTGCTTTTTAAGAATGTTGGAAGAGAACATATGAAATTCTAAACAAGACAGATGAAAGTATAAGTATAATGAATAAAAAGATATAGAAATTTAGGTAAAAGAAATACAATTGAATAAGACGAAAATGAGATAACCATAAAAATCTTAAGAGAAGTTGGAAAAAAGAGTAATAAGATATGAAGTTGAATACATAAGATGAATATGCATATAAAAGTGTATCTGTATGGAAATGTGATAACCCAGAACCATGCTGTACTCAAATAAGATGTTTTATTTGTTTTTTTAAAACTCAATAAAACTTTATTAAAAAAAATTAGGTGATAACAACCCTAGGGAAATTATAATCTTTTTGGCATGCAGTCAACATTTGACTCTGAATCACTGATTTAATGAGTAAGGACAAAGGAAAAAAAAACCATAATGGAAACTAGAAGAAAATGTTGGTAATAATGTCAGCTAAAATTGGATTTGACATCAAAACAATTATGTCTTACATATACAATTTCTTGAAGATTTTAATGAGCATCCACATGGAGATTCTTGGCTTTCAGAATCATCTTTTTCATATCATCATATTAATATCATTCCCAAATAATTTCAATGTTTCCACTGATAAGCAATTCCATTCACCCTAATGTGTCATTGGCCAGGCCAAGTCAGGCAAATAAATGAAAACTAGTGCTTGTCAAGGACAAAGAGCATTGATTTGCTACCTGTTTATATTTAGAACTGGATGTAGGCCTATCTTCAAATAGAATTTTGTGTGTGGTATGATTATGTCCACAACCCTGTGGGTGTATTGAAAATTATTTAAAATGTATTCCAATTCTATGGTTTGCTTGCTTTTAGTACATCACAGGATCCTATCATACTCTAAGAAATTCCATCCAGTGTCCAACCTCTCTTTTTTAGGCAAGATTGTGGAGTAAGTGGTCATGAAGCAGCTTCAATGGAACCTAGATGAAGTGGATTATCTGGACAATTTTCAGTCAGGATTCAGGCCTGGACATGGAATAGAAATGGCATTGGTTGTGCTTTTGGAATTAGCTAGATCTTGGAATCAGTGGGATGGATCATGTTTTAGAGGGTTGGGGTAGCAATAGAGAAGGACTGTTTCTGACCCCTCCTGGATGGATAATTATATTCTTGGAAACATGATTGATCTGAAGTAACATTGTGATTATTGTAATAACTGCAGATATTTAGTCAACTAAAGCAAGCAACTAAAAGTTAATGATGGCTTGTATTAGCAGTTTATGTTGCTCAATGTTTCTCTACTAAATTAACAAAAATTGAAGCCAAACCTCAAATGCCATACCAGAATATTTCAGCCCGTTTTATGCATTTTATGAACACAATAATTTATTATACTTGTAAGCCATCTGTTTTTCAATTCCTCTGTTGGCTCACAACAACCAAACCTAGAAATTGCAATAAAATCAGTAAAACAAACGTTAAAGTTGGGAAGCATGATGAAGCCAGTGGGTTATACTGTCCCTTACCAAAGGCCTGGGTAAAGAACCAGGTCTTTTGGCTTGTCTAAACAACTGTAAGTTGTCATGCATTCCTTGGATGAAACTTAGTTCCATGGGGCAGACACTGCTACAGAGAATCAAAAAGGATTTGAAAACATTAGCCAGGTATTAAAAGTTGTAAAAATTATATATATAGTGTCAGTGTTCCAAGTAATCCATTCATTTTACACAGAACTCTGAGGCAGGTTGGTTCCTGAAAGAACAGCTTTATTAGGAAGCATCATCCTGGCACAACTGGTGAAAACCAACTCTCCATTTTCCACCACATTAAAAGTAAAAGTTTCCTGTTTTCCCAAAACAATAAATCACATTGTCTAATCTGGATGCTAGCTGGTTGCCTGGTTACGTTTCTCTTCCTCCTCTGTCCAGGCAGCTGTTGGAACGTCCCTGATTCATCAGATAGCTGTGTTGTTTACACTACAAACCCACGTCTACCTCTACCCCTCTTCACTCCAAGTTGTGTCAGGCTTGGAGGCTTGTGAAAGCTTGTGCTGGGAAATCTTGATAGAAAGGAACACCCTGCCTCCCACAGCAAAGAAAATGGCCAGGTTAGCTTCAGGCTTGACCTATAGTATACGTAGTACATGTCATTAGAAGCAGTAGAATAATGTGATTAGAAGTTTGGACCTGAATAAAGGAAATTCAAATTTCCATTCAGGCTGGGTGATCTTAAACCATTTATGCTCTGCTTATTATACAAGTTGTTACACAACTTATCTTCACAAGTTGTGAAGATAAAATGAGAATGGATGGAAAATGTACACACTACCTTTAGACTTATTTTACATATAGATGAACTGGAGAATAAGTATGCATGTATTCCTATAGTAAATGTTTCAAAGTTCACTTGTTTAGGCTACTACATCAGCTGCAGGCCATAGTTAATTATACTTTCATAAACTCCAAGTGACACTCTGACAATGCTTTATATATAGGACAGCCTTTTAAAACACTGCAATTTGTTCAGTGAGAAGTTCCATTGCTCCTGGTTCTTTCTGAGCTCGGTTCAAAAATGTTGTGCTTATTGCAAGAGCAAAATCCTTTGGGTTTAAAATCATGGCAGGTTACAGCTTCTAGCTAATTTTGACTAATTTGACTACGCAAAGCAAGATTGCCCCGGTTGATACTTGGATGGGATTTCATCTGGAAATTTCAGGGCTGGGCAGTTGAAAACTATCAAGAGTGCAATTTTGGGAATTGCTGTGAATAATATTGCAGGAAGTAACTAGAAGCTGGGCTTGATTTGAAATATATTTTATCTTAATTGGTAAATCAGGTTTTCTTCTGGAAGTCCATTTTCTTTTGGAAGCTCCCAAAGCTTTTCTGATTTTTAAGAGCGGTGGAATTCACTTTTAAAGAACACTTCCCTTCCAGTTACATTTGTGTAGCTTTATAATGTAGGACCACATTCCTCCCATGTTCAATATTTAAGTCAATGTAAATATTTTATCTTCTGCACTTATGCTTATTATAGTTTATGTTCCTGTTTTCTTTTTTGTAATGCTTGCATGCTATATATTCTTTATTGAGATCTTCCCAGAATGCTTCAGTTCATGAGTTATGAATTGAAAGCTCCCCTTTTTATGATCCTATAAAGTCTTAATTCAGGGGTAAAGTCGGGGTGACCAGATGGAGCTAAGCATTTTAAAGGCCTGGCTGCCTTTCCTGATGCCACGCAGACTTCACAAAAGATTGTATGTGTGTATATGTGTGTGCCCTAGGAAAGAAACATCTGCTGCTACCTAGGATTGACTGAATTAAGCATCTAACACAGGTGTAAAAATGAAAATCTCTTTATAATAAGAAAAATGAAAACAGATGTATGATATTTGTTTTTCATCCTCTTAATAACTGCAATAAGATTTGTATTGTTTGTTTAAGGCATTGATTTTCTGACTTTTGTCTGAGATTTTAAGATTACTGATTTGGGAGTATTTCCCCTTTTTTGAATTTATAATATTTATTGGCCACCCATCTCACCACAGGGTAACTCTGGGCAGATGGCGGTGTGGTAGGTGGTAGGTGGTATCTGTTCTTAATTAATCAACTACGTCCACTGTGGTGCTCCCCCTTTTGGGTTCCAAGCAGAGCCAGTTTTTAGGCTCTTACAAAGGATCAGAAGGATTGGAGCAAACTTCGTGTCAGGGGGCAAAATGTTTCAAAGGACAGGCACATCTGCAAAGAAGGCCCTTTTCCTGGACCCTGCTAGCTGGAATAATTGGGCTGATAGGGCCCACAGCATGCCTCCTTTGCTGGCACAGGTGGGATGGGCCAACCCCAGTGTGATGAGATAGTCCCTCAAAGAGCCTGGACACATGCCATGAAGGGCTTTAACACCTTGAATTGCATCTCCAGAAAAACAGCTGTCTGAGATAGACTGAACTGAGAGAAAGTGAACCGCTCTAGATTAACTTGTGACTATTGTTGAGAGGATTTGAATCTGACTTTCCCTGATTCCAGTTTACTGTGTTAACTTCTGCATTACACTGGTTCTAGTAAAGGAGAATAAGATTCATTGTATTCAATGCCTGTTTTAAAGCTGTTTTATGCAGCTGACTCTCTATGGATGTGTAATCATATTATAGTATGCCAGATGAAAATGGAAAATTATGTATATATCTGATCTTAAATATTTTATGGCCTTAAGGACCCCCAATTTAGGGCAGTCCAATGGCTTGTGGACATTGACTTGCAATATCTACGAGCCAGAGCTAACAAAACTTGCTCCCCTCTGATCTTCACCCAATTAAATAAGTATGGACTGAGAATGGCTTCCTATTTTTACACTCTAACCATTCCGAAGCATAGAAGAGCTTTCTCCCTAGCTCGCTTTAATGTCTTGCCCTCAGCACTACTGGATGGGCGATTTAAGAGGCTCCCGATTAACGAGCGGCTATGCCCCTGTGACAGAGTTGAGGTTGAAACTGTGGAGCATGTCCTTTTATATTGCCCTATGTATAATGCAGGCAGATCTAAGATAATGTGTCTCCATGAAACAGACCCTTCTAGACCCAATGTTAGTAATTTATTCTTATATTGTCTAGGGGATGGCTCCTCATACATCACTTCTCAGGTTTCTAAAGATTTTTTAAGAGATGTAACCATCAGAGGAGAATGCTATAATTCCCCTTAGTCAAGTTTTGGGTGACCAATTGTTCATGACTAATTTTCCCATGTTCTTCTTTTGCTGTACTTGTGTTTTTGTCTGTGACTGCAAATAAAGTATTATTATTATTAATATTTTATATAGAAAGCCACAAGTTTCCCTTTCCCTTCCCCTTTCCTTTTCTTCCCAATTTCCCTTTCCCTTTCTCTTCCCCTTTCCCTTTCCGACCACCATGGTATTTTTTCTACTTGAGATGCCATTTGTTTAAGCAAATGTACTGGCACAACGTAGAAAGGGGTGTAAGAGCTGAACCTTTTCATCTTTTAAAATGTTGCTAATGTATTCTATAACATGAATATTTGGGGAGAGAGACATGGAAACCAATTTTACTTTGTAGATTAATTTCCTTGAAAAGAGAGAAGATAACTACAAGTTGACATCCAAAAATATTAATTTGGGGTCTCATAGTCTACAGAATCCATTACATAAATTGTAATCAGATGGATCCTAGCCATTTTTCTTTTCTCAGGCAGTGTTTAGGTTATTCAGTAAACACAGCTCAGTTCCTATTCTTCCTTTTCTTCCTCCTCTTATCATTGGCTTTTTCCCCCAACAATGCTCTGAGGCAGTAAAGTCCCTTTTTAAATTATTGTTATTTCAGTTGAGAAGGAATAGGTGTGTTTGCAAACACTTTTTCTTATTGGGAGTGGAATCAGATGAAACCTGTATTAAACTGTTGTTTGCAGTAGGCTTTAAAAATCCAGTAGGTTTTAAAAAGCATGTATTCCCTGAAAATGAAAAATAAAACACCGCGGACTTGTTTGCTTTGCATAACGATTTTAGCTTTTACATTAAGGTCCGGATGGTCAAGCTTTCAGAAGACAGCAACACAATGTGGTATATAGATTCAAGTTACCTTCTGAAAGGGACAGTTCTTTATACCTTTGCAAATGGATGCTGAAATAATTTATATTCATTTCAAGAAATGGCATTAAAAAGTTAAAATGGAAATTTGTGGTGAATTCTGGCAGGTCTTACTGAGGAAACCTTATATGCACAAAACAGTTCAGAAACCAAGTGACATGTCACTGTTTTTAACACTTTAGCAACATGCCAGATAATTCTTGTAGTCTTACCAAAGCATTTCATCCATGAATTAGAACAAGACATTGATCTTCTAATATGCAATTAATCAGGAAAGATCTCTTGATTTCTTTTACTTTGCAGCCTCTTTCACATAATGCATACAAATGAAATAGAATCAGGGCACACAGGGAAAAAATAATGCATACATCACTCTCTCAAAATGACATTCACTAAGAATGTAATGAATGGCTCTTTCCTAGTCTTCCATGGCCTTTTATTTATGATATACTGCAATCATCAACTTCAATGTTGACTTATTAAAATGGCAGGGACAATTATCCAGTACCAATGTACAATACTTTAATAAATCTTAACATATTCATAGAAGCTCCCTGTATGTGCTCATTCTCCTAACGGGGAATTACCTCAACAGTTATGTTCCAATATGTAAGGAGCTGCCACCAAGAAGGTGGGGAAGCAGTTTCAACCTATTCTCCAAAGCACCTGAAGGCAGGACAAGAAGCAGTGGATAGAAACTAATCAAGGAGAAAATCAACTGAGACCTAAGGAGACATTTCTTGACAAATAGAACAATTAATCAGTGGTATGCTTTGCCTCCAGAAGTTGTGGGTGCACCAACAATGGAGGTTTTAAGAAGAGATTGGACAACTATTTCTCTGAAATTGTATAGGATTTCTTGCTTGAGCAGGGGATTGGACTAGAAGACCTCCAAAGTCTCTTCTAACTCTGTTATTCTTATTTTTCTCCTCACCTGTGTTTACATCCAGCACAACCAAGGTTCCCTGCAATTTTTCTTTTTTCTTTTCTTTTCTTTTCTTTTCTTTTCTTTTCTTTTCTTTTCTTTTCTTTTCTCTTCTCTTTTCTTTCTTTCTTTCTTTCTTTCTTTCTTTCTTTCTTTCTTTCTTTCTTTCTTTCTTTCTTTCTTTCTTTCTTTCTTTCTTTCCCTTCCTTCCTTCATGCTCTCTCTCTCTTTCTCTTTCTATCATCTATCTCTCTTTGTATCATATATCAATCTATCAATCATTTCTATGTTGTAACATATAAAGTATGAGAATACAGACTAAGAGTGATGGCTTCTCTCTTCACCAGCAACTCCCTCCTTCTTAAAACTACTGCTTTTTTATAAGCAGCTTTGCTATACTAACACTAGGGGAGGCTTCATAAAGGAGGGGAAGAATGGGATATCTCTTCCCACCAGTTCTTCTTTTCACATCTTTCCCCACTTTGGGATTAGGGGAACCTTTCAAAGTGTTTCTTTACTTCTGTTCTTCCTGTTGTCACTACTCTCCCTGTAATAGGATGAAAAGTCAGCCACAAGGTTTTACTGTCCTGATCAATGACTTATGATGAATCAATACCATTATAATGTCAGATATTATCTTGTTAAACATAAGAATTTGTTGCAACACATACATAATTGATGTTCTATTTTAACAAAAAACTATTGGCCCTATACTGCAGGTACATCCATAAAGTTTCTGTTGTCCATTTCAAGTCATGTTGTTTATTTATAATAGTGCTGTATTTCTGTTCTCTGGATAAGAGAGTTTTTTTGACTGATATATCACAAGTATGTTCCTCTTCTATATAGTTCTGAATTACCATAGCTCCCCCAATCCTATTTTAGAAGTGTCAATCTGGAGGACAAAAGGCTGAATAAATCAGATTGTTTTAACATAGGATTGGAATGAAGTGATATTTTGGTGGTGATGGGGATGGTAGAGGTTGTCAAAGAAAGCATTTCACAACCTCCACCACCAACCTCCCCCAAAATAACACTTTGTGCCAACCTTGTGTTAAAATAATCTGATTTATTCAGCCATTTGTCCTCCAGATTGACACTTCTAAAATAGGATTGGAAGTTATGGTCTATTTACCTCTATCATCTCAGTTTTCTCCATTAGATCTCTTAAAGGTTGGCCTAAGTAGAAAAATGGCAGATAGACAAGTGTAACATCTTTCCAATCCAAAGAAATATTAGACATCTCATTTTGTGTTGTGTGTTTGTTTTATTTTAGAGACCTCTAATTATTGTAAAGTAATATTCTTCCCTTGCTCTGGTTTTATCTCCTCCTTATTTAACCAGAATCCTAGCATCAGCTTTCTTGTTTACCTAAATCCCAGTTCTTCAGACTGATAGTTTCTGCATGCTGCTAATTACTAATCTGAAATGCTGCAGGTATTAAAGTGAAATTGCTTCTGTGGGATAGTAGAAACTGTTTTTATTTTTTCTCATATTAGCTTCTATCGAATTTCCTTTCAAAAAAACATACTTAGCCATACCTAAGTCACTCAGAAGATCATCCATTTGAGAAATTAGATACCATTATATTTTGTCACTCTGTTGACTTGTCAAAAGTCTTGCTTTGGGGTTTGGACCCAACATAATTGTAATATAGCCTTTTGATAATCCTGTGGAATCCTGCCTTTTGAATTAAGGGCATCTCATAATTCAGAATAGCAACTCCATTTCCCCCCCTGAAATCTACATGTTTTTGTTTATTTTATTTTCTCTTCTGAACTTTCACCCAATATCATTTGAAAGTGGGATCCTTTTCTATGATAGGCCCCAAATTGACTTGTTGGAGAATGGTTATTTCTATGGGTTCAATTGACGATCTATCTGTCAATGTTCTGCAAAACATTCTAGGGCAACTAATGAAGGAGCATAGATGCAAACAATCCAACCACAACCTATTCCTTCTACATATTTACATTAATATTTTCCTACTTTATGAATAGAATATTCTATATTCATAACAAAAACTTCATAAGCACTGATCTACTAATAAAATTTTAGGAAGTTGATAGTATCTTCTATTCATGATTAATGGTTGAAAGCAAATATACACAACCTTTTCAATTCATACATATACAGTACAAATAAAAGGTAACATAACCTGCCATGATTAAATGGATACATGCAAGAATCATGCATATTACATTAAACCACTCTCCACAATCAGGAAATTATTGTTTTATTTCTGATGTCTGTGTTGGTCTTTTCTAAAATTTTAAGCAGTACATTTCAATTTCATAAAATAGGTATGCATAACAAAAATCAAAACTGAGGGAAAATAATATGGTTCAATGTTCCATATTGATGAAAAATAAATACATAACACATACTTAGTGAAATTCAGCCCAATATGCAAATTTGCATTGATTTAGTAATTGTTCTTTAAAGAAGCAGTATAGCATAGTTTTAGAAATCAGCCCTTCAAATCATTCTATTTTGTCATTTTCTGGCTAAGGATAGGTCTATTCCTTTAGGAGCCAATGCCACTATCATCATTATCATCATTATCATCATCATCATCATCATCATCATCATCATCTATTGAAAGGCTATTGTAATATACTGAAAATGTAAATAAGAATAACAGATTTTACAATTAAGACTGAATTTGTTAAGAACTGCCTGTAAGTTTATTGTAGATTCAACAAACAGTGCCATACAAACAACATAAGGAATATTCTCTTGAATGTTCAGTTATTATTGCTATGGAAGGTCTTTCTCAATGCTGCTTCAAGATAAAGACAAAAAAATTACCTTCCATATTTCTACAATAAATGGTATAGAAAATACTGAACAACTTTTCCCACATAGTTTCATAAATGTATTCTACCAAAAGGATGTTAAAATACCATTCTGTGGAAAAAGCAGAGGACATCATTTGAAACCTTAGTTTAGTAAAAACTTTTGGGTAAGAAAGGAACTGAAAATGTGATGTTTTAAAAGGTTCACAAAAAGCATTTCAAAAAATGAGAACCACAAATCATAGTCCTATCATCACCTGCATGATGATCATAAATCCAATTCCACAGGGCAAGGTGGAAATTATCTGCCAAAAAAGCTTCCATGCTTAGGTATTTTAGAGCAGAACCTGACAACTTCATGCCCACCATTCATCTCTCAACTGCTCCACCCAACACACTTTGGGGCAGCAAATGTCCTCAGTTCAATTTAACCTGCACCAGAATTATATCTAACACAGATCTATGCAGGCTTTGATAGATGACAGCCCTAGTTCAGCCTTTAAAAAAATTGCAGTGTGCTTTGAGGGAAACTAGTACCATCATCAGAGATTTATTCTGCAGAATTTCTATAGTATTATCAGAAATATTACCCCAAATTTCTATCTTGTACTTTTTGAATGATAACTTTAATAACAGGATCAGTTAATTGGCCATTCTTATGATTATGAAAAGCTTTTGTAATAATTTTGAAATGTAATAATTGTACTAGTAACTTGGTGGCAGCAAAATGAGTTTCTCAGGAAACTGAATTAAACTCAAATAACTAAAAGAGAATGTTCTTTCCAGAAAATGGTAATCTAGTGCCCACTCAAGTTTTCATTAGCGTTTTCTCAAATGCCATTATTTTGGAGTAATTAACAGAAAAGTGTTATTTTCTCTGTAAATGACTAAAGCCTATTTATATAATATTCTCAGGAGTCCTATCCTATTTTGAAATATCAAGACCAGGTCATGGTTACACAGGAAAAACACAATCTTTGATGCCTGAATTTAAATGTTGAAAACAAAAAAGATATGGCCAACTACCATCATTTTAAAATTCTCAATGGATACAGGCTTTTCTTTCTCTAAAATAATTATGCAAATTAAAATTTATTCTCAGAGTGTTATTTGGCACAACTTCATGATGGCTGTAACAACCTTCTGTCAATATTAGTCATAGTCACCGTAGACTAAAGCTGATTCCTAACTATTAAATCAAATATAAATTAGAACTCTATAAAGATCATTATGATTTGAGTCTTTGAGCACTTATGAATCAAGAAATTCAGTCAAAACACAAATGTGGTTAATTGTACTTCTCATATATGATGGAATTAAAAAAAAACTGTTTGCTCAAGAAATACATTTTTTCTAATTTAGAAGCTATACCTAAAATAGGCAGATGATACTGGAATAGTTTCTACTTGTAAAATGGAAGCCTACTAAAACTTACAAAAATGTAAAAGTGGGATTACATTTTCCCGACACTTTTCTTGTGGGGAGAGAGAATAAAAACTCTGACTTCATTTATAGTATTAGAAAGTTATTTTGGCAAATTAGTTGAAAAGTATAGATTCTTTAGTTGACAATCTAAAAGATTTTCAGAAAATATTCAGTCAATATGATAAGCTGATAAAATTGAACTAGAACTTTTATCTTTCAAATTCACCTCCATTCCTAGAAGCATTTGATCAGAGGAAAAATGCCAGTAATATCTATTAAACTAGCTATGTGAAGGAATTGGAAAGCTATTAGAGGAAATAGTGTCATGAAAGTTTTAAAGCCCCAATTATTTTCTGGTAAATTTTATTCATAATTTTCTGTAGAATATGAATTTCTACAAGCTTTCTCTCAAGAGCCTAATGGTACAGTTCTGAAAGAATATCTGTAGCTAGATAATTTATATAAGATACAATTTGAAGATACCACTTCTAGCAATTGACTTTGAATTCCTGGATGTATGGCCAGTCTAGATTGGAAGTTCTTCATTCTAAATTATAATGACAAAGGGAAATTATAATTTGATCTTCTTGTATTCAAAGATAGTTATGTTACTAATGAACCAAAGACAAGCAAGACAAGTAATATATTCTACCAGTTCTTTTCTCCACCAACTAATAGCCTGCAGATTATTCTGAGAAACTCCCACTGAAATAACAAAGTCAACTTAAATCAGAATCAGCCTAAATAAAACATCATCAGTCACTGCTTATTCTTGTTCATAACATGATCACAAGAGATGTTGAAGCTGCTAATGGAATGCTCCAGGTCAAATCCAAGTTACTTTAAGATATTAGGATCTTCTTATATTCTAACTTTTGAAAGAAAAGTTAGGAAAAACAGAAAATATGGGAACAAATATTAGTCCTGCTTTGAAGGGTACACATTCAACAATTATATTTGATTTCCAGAGATCTTGCTTGTGAGAGGCTGCTTTAGAAATTTTACAAGCTATGGCTATACTTTCAGAAATGAATTTAAAAATATGTTGCTATCATTAAAGATATTATTTGAGCAACCGTTTTCTTAACTATCCTATCCTATTATCAAGGCAGAGAATGACATTCTTCAAAATACTAGCATGATTTGATTGAGTAGACTTGAGTAGGGAAAGATAAATAGATAATTGAAGAGAACAGACAAAAGATACATGTATAATTATTTAAAATGAGATGAAATAAATATAATAGAATTATGAGAGTGAATAGAAGAGAGAAAAAATAGAAAATATAGAATGTTAATTAAGATATGAAACAGTATATTAAGTGAGTATGAATTTGATTTATGTCTGCATAAAAAGAGGTTACCCCAGGGTAAGCCGCTTTCCAAAAGAAGTTTTAGGTATTTATGTTTTGTGTTTTGTACATCTACGTCTGAATTAATAAAATTTTAGAAGAATGTAAGAAGAATGTTGGAAGAGAATAATGAAATTGTAAGTAAGACAGATGGATATAAAAAAATGTATACAATCTAAAGTAAAAGAAATATAATTTGAATAAATAGAAGGAAAGGGAGTAATAAAGAGAAGTTGGGATAAGATATGAAGTTGAACAGATAAGGTAAATATATATATTAAATTGTGTTCATATGGAAATGTGATAATTTGGAATTATCCTGTCTTTAAATAAGATGTCTTCTTGGTTTTTTCAGAAAAAGATTTCTTATATTATTATATCCTATGCTTTGTTTGTCTGTATATTGTTTTGTAAAATTAATAAAATTTGTTTTTAAAAAAAGGAATGGAGTAAAATTTGTATTGTCATATTCTTGGATAATTACATTAATACTTAGGAAGCCAAATATGAAATGTATTGTAAGTTTGAAACTTTATGTCTTCAATTAATTCCTACATAACCACATTTTTTTAAATGTATTTATTATGTCTGGGGAAAAAAGATAAATAGTACTTTCAGATGCTCTGGTCTTCTAATTTTATATTTTAAACAGTAGAATGTGGAAATTATCAGGGTACTAACAGCACCTCCGTTGTGACTATGTATCACTGGAAGGTAACTGATAGCCGAGCAGAATGTGCTCTTTTTCAATGATAGCAAACTTAGAGAAGTCAGACAATTGATTCTCAGATATTGGGAACAATGTAAGATCAAATGGAATCCAGCCACTTCAGCAGTATTCCTTGCTTGCAGATAGAAATTCCTTACTTGCAAAAAGAAAAAAGAAAAAAAAAGTCAAGAGCAAATTGCAATTTTTTTTCCTGAGCAAGACAAAATCCTGGTCTGGTGGCATAAATGCACCCAGGCTAAACTATGGCAGGGGGTATCAATTAATTTACACAGGAACATTTATGTTTCTTTTGGAGGCACTTGCAGACAAATAGTTGTCTGTGTTTACATATTACAACTATAGCATTGAGAACTGGTTCTATAGGTGACAAATACTAAATATACTTTTCAATTCATCAAAGTGACTTATGCTATCATTTTTTAAAAGCTTGCTGGAGTGTAATATTAAAATTATGAGTCATTCTCCCGCTTTTTAGAAAGTGAGCCTTAGTGGAGATTGAACTAATTACAGATTAATTCATATATGTTTTTTTTCAAAATATTAAGAAATCAGATGATCACATAATTCCTACAGATCACATTCCAGAATTTGCACAACATGCTAAGGAATGTCATATATTAATATACATAGATGGAAGTATAAATCAAAACCAATAAAATATCCAGTTTAGGCATTGAGAAATCCAGAGGATGATAATAGATTTTTAAAAAGATACCTGGATGATATACAGTCCTGGGAACAAAATCTCCTCTAAGACATTGGGACTTTTTTTTTATTGTAAATATGCACAGGACTGTGCTATTAGTCTGAGAAGACAAGCTTTATACCACACATGAGCAAACCTTTTGAGATCTGCAGATGCAGCACACAAAACTGCTGGTAAGGTTGTAAATGTAAGTACTGATATTTATGATACTCTTTCAAATGGCCATTTTCAGAAATAGAATTGCCTTTGCGGTAAGTGTATAAATTGTTTCCACATTGCCCATTGCCACAGTTAATAATCTTACAGCTTGTGTATAACCTTTTGGCAAATTCATCCTTTGAGTCGCTTGCTTCTTTTTAAAGAACATTTGGGATGAAGTGCATGTGTTACTTTTAATAAAAAGAAATACTCGTATTTTCATGCAGAACTTTATCTCTATGAAATATAATCCTTGACAATTTAAATGATGTCTGAATGTGTTTACCTATGTTCACATTTTAAATTCTGTCTTGTGGATATTAAACATTCCTGGTATTTGAAACCAGACTTAAATATCTTTCAGCAAATATAATGGTTCATATAATGCAAAGTATATAATAGAGTACAGATATGACTTTACTGACACTTTGAATGTACACTAATCAGCATACATTAAAATGACTGCATGTAGATTTCTAATTTATGATTTCTAAGCAGTTGTCTTGGGAAAAAATAAGAAGTTTGAAATCATTTAAACCAAGGCCAGAATAAACATATGAAGAGAAAGAGAATGGATTAGAAACAAAAGACTCCAAGGCAGCACCCTGAAATGATAGAACCCATGTAAATGTTACTAAGACAAGTAACAGGTTCCTGAAACAGCTTGTGAGAAGCAAAAGACCTGCACATTGACTTCCTTAGAGAAAATCTAAACTTTTGGAATAGACAAGATAGCATTACTAGTAGAGGAACAAAAGCAAAATTCTGCATCAATCTGGTGTGAGAAAATATCCATAACCACAATCATTGGCCCTGGATAGTTAAAACAAACAAACAGACAAAAACAATAGATTATGCAACCGATACAGACTGAATAGAATTTCCTTCTGAATGTAAATGTGTGATAGACAGCATCAAATAAACTGTTCATCTCTGTTCCAAAAGACTAATGGCTTCTAACAGACTTCCCGGGGAGTCAAAACAGGATTTTCAGGAATGGCATACCAGTTTAAAAATGCACATCTGCAGAAATAAGCAAGAAAAAAAGTTTCATTAAAAAAAAAAATTACAAACACCCACTCATCCTCTGTCCACACACAGGGAAAACTACATGCACCATACAAATATAATGAAAAATGAACATGAGAATAAAATGTATATTTCATTGAGAAAGGGAACATCTGTGCATAATTGAATGCATTCATTTGTTTCACATATGTCTAGCCTGTTTTTGTTTACAGAAAACTTCAGGGCAGTTTGTAATGACCATAAAAGCATTCAGAATAACAGCTGAGCAAAGAGGGTAGCTGAAAAGAGAGTAAAATGAATTTAAAGAAACACCATTAAAACACAACCATTAAAGGGAGTTGATGGCTGGAGAAGGACAACTTTAAAAAAGTAGATACTTAAGATTCTCTATAATTCTCTATAACATCACTGGATTTATAATCCCATCAAGGTCACTATGGAGTACATAAATGTAGAGAATATTCACTATCAGTGACAAAAGATTTACTATTAGTGATGAAATTCAAGACCTCCCCTTAATATATTAGATTTATTCATTTCGACTCTACAAAATGATCCATATTTGAATGGTTTTTCATCTTATACCAGAGATAGTTACCTGGCTATCTTTGGTATCAGGTAGAAAACAACCCATCTCTGAATTCAACTCTGACTCTTTAGCACTTTTATTACCTTTATATAATCCAATTCTTTCCAATTGATTGATTGCTTAGTCGACAAGCTTACAGAGTTCCATTATTTTTATTTGATCTCTGGCTGGATCTACCCATTAATTGTTAAAGCATTGTCTTTAATTTACATATTTGAGGGTGGAGGCAAATCTCTACTATTACACTTTCTTATCTCTTCTGATTAATGATATAACAATTTACAACGGTCATATGCACATCGAATGAATGCAAGAGGAAATCTCTATCCAATCCTAAAAAAGAGGGGAGAGATCTGATATCTCTCACACACAAATACATATATACTTAGAGACACATGAATGCACATTGAGTAGCATTTAAAATCCCACGTAGAAGGAAACACTTGGTTTCTACATGCCAAGGAAGATATATATGTGATTTACATTTACTTAATTGATGTAGACTCAGGTAAATTGTCCTTAATACCATAGTGGTGGAGAGGCATGCTGCATTAACAATTGGTGCCTTCTCTTTCCATGTAGTTGAGCATAAAAATTCAAACACACAACAGATTTGTAGAGGAGAGAAATAAGATTTGCAAAATAGATTAGCATGGTATATTAAGGGCATATAAGTAGAATTTTTAATGGAAATTTTATGCAACAGGGTAACAAGAAAAGGAAACGAAAGCATCATGTTTATGATTAGTTAGGTTCTAAGAATCAGAGATTGAATTTAGATTTCTGGCTTATTTTAATTATTCCCAAATGTCTGAAATTAATTGGCCTGACATCTAAAGCATATTATGGCTCAGCTTTAAATGTTTGATTGCTTTTTTTGCAATAAGCCCAGCTAGCTTTCTACTTGTATTAGAATTAAATAGTTTTGTTGTACTCTTCAGCCTTCCCCAGATTGTTTCTGTGCTAATATGTGGACTATAGCTTTTCTCATGCCAGCTAGTTTAGCCAAGATGAGATTCCAACTATAAGTAGCACTTGGTAATGATATGATTTGATTCCTTTGGTTAAGCGCCAAATATAACTTTTCATTTATTGAAAGACTGCCATATATTTAATGAACTTTGAGTGTGATTGTAGCATAGAAACTATAGTCTGTAGCTTCCATGCTGCAGTCACAATGTTTTTCATATATATTAGTTTCAAAAGAAGTTTACCATATGGTCGGCAAAGCATGAAAGAGAAGCATATTGGCTCTGAGTGAGAAAAACAAATCAATTCTTTCATTAACATTCCAACTCATATGATTCTCTGGAGCCTATCCACAGTGTAACAATATAATAGTACATGGCAGAAAGTGACAACAAGGTACCCGTGTACACTTGCCAAAAATCTTATCTCATCTGATTTTAATTTTGTTTTGGTTTTTAAAAAATAAACATTATAATGGCAATAGCCTTAGACTTGATAATGAAGCTATTGAAGCTATTGTAGGAGCAACCATCAACAATAGAGAAACAAGCAGTCAAGAAATAAACCACAGACCAGCAATTGGTAGAGCAGCTGTGAAGGTCTTTGAAAAGATTGTTAGAAGATGTGATGTGTTTATTCCTATAAAAACCAGAAGAATGCAAGTAATAGTATTCCCTGTGACACTCTTGGGAAGTGAATGTTGAACTTTGAAGAAGCAGATAAAGAAAAAAAGTGTTGATACTTTTGAAGTTTAGGGTTAGAAGAGGCTCTTAAAAATATCATGAAGGAAACATATGAATAGACCATCCAACAAATCAACCCAGAGCTTTTGTTGAGGCATGAAATAGGCTCATGCCTTACTGTCGATGTGGAGACTAGCTCTTTGGAAAAGTCTCTAATGCTGGGAAAGATGAAAGGAAAAACAAAAAGGAGATAACCAGCAGCTAGGTGGATGAAATCAGTTACACTGGCAATGGGTGCGCTGTTTGGAAGATCATGTTAGGAGCAGATTGTCATGGAGAAAATCTATGTATGTGTTGATCAGTCGATCAATCAATCAATCAACCAATCAACCAATAAAACATTGTAAATGGGTAGCTGATGCAAGCAAAGATCTAATGTTATCTTTTTTGAATGAGAGTCCCATCAGCATTCTAAGAAAATGAAAATGTGAATAGCTATACCCCAGTACTTTATTAAAAATTGTCCCTTTCAAATTCTCTTTTCCCAAAATAAAGATCCACTAAGATGGCAGTTTTAGATGGAATGGTGGGAGGTGATCCCACCAATTTTCATCTCAGTTAATAGGCAATTGTTTTGGGTCAGAAGACACTCATGACAGTTATTCTGTGAGCAAACAAACTCACAATCTTTAATTCTAAATATATATGAATGGAATGGAAAAATATAATGGAACTAGAATAAAACTACATGTGGATACAGTAAAAAGTATATTTTTAAAAAAGTATATTACTTGAAACTTTCTGACAATATACATGAATGCATCTAACTTGTTTCTAACACAAATAAAAATATTTTTTGTAACTTGGTAGCATAAGATATTGTACTTCTGCCCTAGACAATTATTTTTTCAAATCCTTTTAATGGCAAACTCACTTTTACCTGAAGTCTTGCTCAATTAAAAAAAAGAACCCTCTCAACCACTTCTGAAGCTTTTAAGAGGTCTCAGAGCAAGCAGGAAATTCATTTATATATGTTTCTTAAGACCCAGAATTGCAATAAACAAAATAGGGAATACTTTACTAGTGAACTACTCAGCAAAATTTGTTGACGTGATTCAGTGGTGGGATTCAATTTTTTTTTACTACCGGTTCTGTGGGCCTGTCAGGGGAAGGATACTGTAAAATCTTCAGTCAGAGGTGGTATTTGCTGGTTTTCTGAACTACTCAAAATTTCCGCTACCGGTTCTCCAGAACTGGTCAGAACTTGCTGAATACCACCTCTGATGTGATTGTTTTATGAATTCTGATTAATGAAAAATGGAAAATAATGTGGGAGCAGGTTGAAGAAATCCTGATTCAATAAGATACTTTTAAGGATTTGTATTGAGTGCTCACCTGAGCCCAATGTAATGACAGCAACCCTGCAAAACATTTTTCCCCTTTCTCTCTAACTAGTTTGAAGGAAGAGCACAGAGGGAAGGAGAGCAAGAAGTACCATTATGAAACTGGAAATCAATGTATTTGATGCTGAATATATGCTTACATTGTTAATTGAGAGTTTGTGCATTGCACATTTAGAAACATGCCAGTAGCTTATGGGAAATCTAATGAGTAATTAGATGAACACTTGGTCAGTCAATCCCCCTTATTAGATTGGTTGTCAATAACATTTATCCCCCATTTAATGTTACCATTTTGTAAAAGACAAATTTATTTGGCAGAGCAATTAAAGCTTTTGATATGCAATATATGCTAGATGCTAGCACTAATGAGTCATCTATTTAAATAACTGACTGTTTTAAAGACTTCAAAACTAGTTAGGAAAGAAGTGAAGCTAATTATGCCAGATTTGTAAGAGACTACCTTTAAGTTAATCATGTTTTTATAAGAATTATCTATTCATTATTCCTTCCTTCCTTCCTTCCTTCCTTCCTTCCTTCCTTCCTTCCTTCCTTCCTTCCTTCCTTCCTTCCTTCCTTCCTTCCTTCCTTCCTTCCTTCCTCTTCCTTCCTTCCTCTCTGGAAAACAGCATGGTTAAAATATCAATCACAAATTAGCAAAAAAATAAATAAATTGTAAGTCACACTTCCTGATTTGTGACGTGGAAATTTGGTCTACACTCCATTGGGATCAACAATAATAAAACCCAATACAGATTACCTTGATATATTGTATATATGTACAGAAATATGAAATCTATTGTGTACCTACCTTGCAATTAATCTCACCTAATATTAATGAGTGGAAATTTCACACAATTTCACACCTTTCTGCATAATATGCAGAATTTGTCTGGATAGAAATAATCTGTGATTTCAAGGAGAAAGTTAAGTTACTATGGAGAAAACAAAACAAATTAATTTGTTCATAGCTACCGCATAATGGAAAGGATGTTTTTTTTCATTAAAAAATGTACATTATGGTGTTGTGATAAAAAGGCTTATTTTAATTGTTGGAACAGGCTGCAACATTGGTTTAGGTAATACAATCAAAGTGCATGATTATTCATATTTATTACACAATCCTATAAAGTAATCAATATTTATTCCATGTATATAACTGGCCTTGCTCAAACCTATTTAAAATGATGATGATAGCTTTTAAACAAAAACTTCTCGTGTTTAGGTTCTGCATGAACCCTGAACAGTGATGTAATCATGTTGTATGTCAGAAGAAAAAAATATTAATTCCTTTTCCTCCTCCTCCTCCTCCTCCATTCTAGCCACTGTCTATCCATTGAAGGATGAAGACCTCTTCTACATGTTTCCAAGCAATATAGTCCTAAGGTTCCTTTTGCAATTGGGCTTGCAATACATGCTGTTGTTGATCCATCTTATTTTAAGTCTCTTTCATGTATGCTTTTTGTTATGTCTTTAGGACTGGTTGAAGTCCCCAACCAGGTCCGTTGTTTGAGCGGGAGCAGCAGCAGCTCCCATTGGTTGGCTCCGTTTGACAGTTGGCTATAAAAGCCAGCTGTCGAGCAGAGCCAGCCGTTGTTCGCTTGCAGTCTGCCTTGTTAGCTGGCAGATGCGACAACCCTTTATTCCCCTGAATAAAGTCTGTTACTTGTATGCTCTGGTCTAAGCCTCATCTGTTCCGTCGCTCTACAACACTGGCGACGAAGGTGGGATATGTCTGCAGGCTAGCCAGAAGCACCCACATTCAAAAAAGCTGAAACCACGGCACTGAATCGTAGCCGCCTCGCTCACAGAGAGCTCGAGCTCAAACCGCTGTGATCTGAGCTGGAAGTCATGGCGCTGAAAGCCTCAGCCGCCTCGCTCGCAGAAGAGCGCATAATTCAAACCGCTGTTGTTTGAATTCAAATCACTCAAGCGAAGCACGGCACTGTAGCCACAGTCGCCAACGCTCCCCAGAGAGCGCGAATTTCAACTGTTGCCACTGAGCTGAAATCACTGAAGCTAGTACGGTGCTGTTAGCCACCGCCACCAACGCGCGCAGAGAGCGCGAAATTTAAACTGCCTTCACGAGGCTGATACTCACAGAGTGAGTCTTGGGCGCTGCAGCCGCAGACGCCAGTGCTCGAAATAAGCGCAAATCCAAAGGGCCACGACCACCCAGAGAGACAGCCTCGTCTGCTAAGAGACTGAGGATCCCAAAATGAATGCCAATCCGGCATTCCCACCTTTCAAACCCAATGAGGAAAAATGGGACTCCTATAAGAACCGCTTCAATCACTTCCTAGATGCCATTGGTCTGGCTGACGTTGCGGAACATAGGAGGAAGTCATACTTCCTAAGCTACTGTTGGGCTGAGGTCTTCGACACCGCCACGGCACTCTTCGCACCACGTGAGATCAGAAACGTTCCGTGGAACAAAATACAGGAAACACCCTCTAACCATTATTCCCCAAAACCTTCACAGATCGCAAGGCGTTTCGCGTTCAGGATGAGGAAGCAAGCCGAGGGGGAGTCTATCAACCAGTACATGGCCGCCCTGAGGACAGCAGCTCTACAATGTGAATTTAAGAACTATCTAGATGACATGCTACTTGACCAACTCGTCTGCGGGGTAAGAGATCTAAGGCTCCAAAGATGTTTACTGGCCAGGAAAGACTTAAATCTTTCCCAGGCCGTGGAGGAAGCCCTGGCTGCTGAACTCTCCGCCCACTCGGCAGCTGAGATCCAGGGTACCATACCCAAGCCGGGTACTTCCACCATCCACTCAGAAGAGGTGATGGGCGAAGATGACCCCGCAGAAGTCTCTGACATCCATCGTCTCAAGCCGATGAAACAGCCACAGGTAGGAGCGAGGCAGAGAAACATCAGCGGCCCAAAACAAATTCCCTTGTGCCTAACCTGTGGAGGTTCCCACTCCCGGGCATCTTGTAAGTTCAGAAACGCCAGCTGCCTGAATTGTCACAAGAAAGGTCACCTTGCAAGAGTTTGCCAGGCAGCACGCGTTTTTCCTCAGAAGTCTTCTTCATCACCCAGTCTCCAAAGGCAAGTAGAGGATTGTTACACGTGCTACCACGCTAACCACACCTGTCATACCCCCAATAAAATTACACTTTCTGTCTCTTTAGAAGGTAAACCTTGCCGCATGGAAGTAGACACGGGGTCAGCGCTCTCGATTATCTCCTGGGAGACAATAAAGAAGATCCAGCCCAGTCTGACAAGGGAGTAGCTTCAAAGGTGCCACCTCACCCTGAGGGACTACCAAGGGAGGAACATCCCAGTCCTTGGAAAAGGCAAGTTCCTAGTTAAATTCCAAACCTTCAAAGGCCATCTGCCTCTAGTGGTGGTTAATGGTGCCCTCCCTACTCTTTTGGGGTTAGATTGGTTCCCCTCTCTTGGCCTTAGCTTAACAGGGATTCATGCTGTATCAACTTCTGATGTAGACACACTATTCTCGGACTATTCCGACGTTTTCAGTAGCGAACTGGGTTGCTACAATGGCACACCCATCTCTTTCTCCGTAGACCCCCAGGCAGTTCCCGTCCGTCTAAAATCTCGCAGAGTGCCCTTCGCTATCCGCCCCAAGTTGGACGCGGAACTAGACAAACTTCTCAAACAAGGGGTAATAGAGCCCACAGATTTCGCCAAATGGGAGACCCCCATAGTCACCCCACTAAAAAAGGACGGAAGTCTGAGAATTTGTGCTGACTATAAGACGACCCTCAAACGTTATCTTCAGGTTAGCGCATACCCTGTTCCAGTCATCCAGCACCTTTTGCACACGTTCGAACCCGGCACCATTTTCGCCAAACTTGACATGTCACAGGCATATCAACAGTTTCCTGTCGACAGCCACACAGCAGACTTACAAACCATTGTAACACATAGAGGGGCATTCAGGTGTAAACGCCTCCAATTTGGCGTTAGCGTAGCCCCAGGTATTTTTCAGTCATTAATGGAGAGAATTCTCCAAGGTCTTCCGGGAGTAGTTCCCTATTTTGACGATATTTTGGTCTCCACTATGGACAGGCCCCAGCTCCTCCAGAGGGTCAGGGCAGTTTTAGAGAAGTTTAGACAGCATGGTCTCAAGCTCAAACGGGAGAAGTGCACCATCGCCACTAGACAGGTGGACTTTCTAGGATATACGTTAGACGCCTCAGGCATCCACCCAGTGGAGTCAAAAGTAAAAGCTATCCACGAGGCACCCACACCTACCAATAAAACGGAACTACAAGCCTTCCTGGGCTTATTAAATTTCTACGCTTCATTCTTACCACACAAAGCTTCAGTCGCTGAACCCCTGCACAGGTTATTAGACAAAGACACTCCATGGCACTGGGGACCCAAAGAATCCCATGCATTTAAAGCGGTCAAATCTCTACTCACCTCTGAAGCCGTTTTAATTCAGTTCAACCAACACCTTCCGTTGGTCTTAGCCGCTGACGCATCCCCTTTTGGGATAGGAGCTGTCCTAAGTCACAGACTCCCCAATGGCTCCGAGGCACCAATTGCCTTCTTCTCCAGGACTTTATCCATGACTGAAAGAAACTACAGCCAGATTGATAAGGAGGCCCTGGCTGCAGTAGCGGCAGTTAAAAAAATTCCACGAATTTCTCTTCGGCCACCATTTCGAACTCATTACTGATCACAAGCCGCTTTTGGGACTTTTATCGGGGGACAGGCAAACTCCACAGATACTGTCCCCCAGGATGACGAGATGGACCCTCTTCCTGGCGGCCTACTCGATCAAATTGGTCTATCGCCCCGGTAAGACTTTAAGCCACGCAGATGCCCTCAGCCGTTGCCCCTTGCCAACCCCAGTCGAGGACCCAGCTCCGGTGCACGCAATCTTCGAAGTCAACGAACTCAAATTACCAGTGACTGCAGATGACATCACGGCCCACTCCAAGAAAGATAAAATAATCGCCCAGGTTCTGGACTGGGTGGGGAGGGGGTGGCCGGAAACAAAGTGTTCAGTTGACTTTACCCCATTTAAAACACGTCAACAGGAATTATCCAAGCTCCAGGGTTGTCTGCTGTGGGGTACCAGAGTCATCATCCCAACCTCGCTTCACGTACCCATATTGAAGGTGCTGCACGAGGGCCATCCGGGGATCGTGCGAATGAAGGCACTGGCTCGCAGTTACGTATGGTGGCCTGGGATGGACGATCAGATCACCAAGTGGGTAAGCTCGTGCCAACCCTGTCAAGAATCCAGGGCAGCCCCACCAACCGCCTCATCCACCAAGTGGGAGAGCGCCAATGCCCCATGGTCGCGGGTACACATCGACCTAGCCGGGCCTGTGCATGGCAAAACCTTCTTGGTGGTTGTGGATTCTTATTCTAAGTGGATAGATGTGGCCTTACTCCCCACAACCACCACACAGGCAGTCGTTAAAGCCCTAACCCGGCTTTTCGTAACTCATGGGCTTCCAGACACGCTAGTCTCCGACAACGGGCCACAGTTCACGTCCTGTGAATTTAGTATGTATGTCGCGAATCTGGGCATCCGACACGTCCTCACGGCACCCAGCCAGCAATGGGTTGGCAGAGAGAGCAGTGAGGACAGCTAAGGAGGCGCTAGCCCGATTCGGTCAGGAAAACTGGCATTCCAAGTTGTCTCGTTTTCTCCTTAGCCAGCATACGACACCATGCACGAGCACTAACAAATCCCCGGCCGAACTCTTAATGGGGAGACGTTTAAGGACTACCCTAGACAGATTGCACCCCCATTACTGCCCTGCCACTCCTTTAGGATCTAACAGCCAGGTCAGAGACTTCGCCCTGCAGGACCCAGTTTTTGCAAGGAACTACGCAGGGGATCCGTTGTGGGTGCCAGGGCAGATAGTGGCTGTCACGGGTCCAAGATCCTACCGGGTCCAGTTGGAGGATGGTCGCGTGTGGCGGAGACACCTGGACCAACTAAGGAGGTGGCAGAACGGCCTGACCGACGCTGAACTGAATCCATCTGCCAGCGCTCGAGTTCCCGTCCAGATCCCAGAAGGAAGCTCCCTGAGAGACCTGACAGCTCCAATTGAACAGAGTGAACCGAGAAGGGACCCGGACTGCCAACCAGAATCTCCACCACATCCACCCAGCAGGGTCACCAATCATCCAGACCGAGACGGTCTCCCGAGCCAGCCCGAACAAGGGGAGTCATCCTTTTCCCGAGATCCCACACCGAGCCGAGTGGATGCCCCTGCGACCTCCAAGCCTCGTTCCATGGACTCGATGCCCACCAGCAGTCTCCCTGAACTACGACGTTCCGGTCGCCAGCGCAGTCCACCCTCGTATCTCAAGGACTATGCATGTTCACAGCTAGGGGGGAGGGGTGTTATGTCTTTAGGACTGGTTGAAGTCCCCAACCAGGTCCGTTGTTTGAGCGGGAGCAGCAGCAGCTCCCATTGGTTGGCTCCGTTTGACAGTCGGCTATAAAAGCTGGCTGTCGAGCAGAGCCAGCCGTTGTTCGCTTGCAGTCTGCCTTGTTAGCTGGCAGACGCGACAACCCTTTATTCCCCTGAATAAAGTCTGTTTCTTGTATGCTCTGGTCTAAGCCTCATCTGTTCCATCGCTCTACAACACTTTTTATCAAGAGGGATCCATTCTATGCACGGATGGGATCCGACTGGTATAACTACTGGTTCTGTTGCTCTGCGTCGCACATGTATGCGCGAGTCACGCGAGTGCAATTTACAACCTGCTTAGCTGCCTGGACAGCTGAGCAGCACTGCGTGCAAGTGCGCAGTGGTTGAAAAAACCCTATTTTCCTGCTTTTTCAACTGCAGCTGTGTCACACAAAGCAGCTGCAGTTGAAAAAGCAGGAAATAAAGGTCAGGTAAGAGCCCAGGCAGGCGGGTGGGCAAAAACAGCAGCAGACATAGAACCGGTTCTATGTATGCTTTTGTTTGCTGCTTTTCAGAGCAACCGGTTCTACAGAAGTGGACCAAACTGGTAGAATCCCACCCCTGATTCTATGACTTCCTTGGTCTACCTGCCATTAGTTCTTCTTGCTATGTGACCAACCTACACAGTATATTTTATTCTTTTACGACTATTTTCGCCCAACATCAAAACATTGATGGTTTTACTTTAAGTGAAATGAAGCAAAAATAAAAGAAAAAAAGATAAAGGAATAAGAAAATATAAAATATTAATCATAGCTGAATAGACAATGTTGCAGTTGAATTCCCATATCCAGAAATGATGTTTTTAATAAATACTAAACCATGATATGCAGATGTTTTTCAAATTCTATATTGTAGTTGTTTATTTTGTATGAAAAGAAAGAAATACAGAAGTGAAGGGCATAGATTTGTTTCCACTGACCTGTATTATGAGTACTTTATTTGCATTCCTTTGAGATTAGTTTATGGTTACAAATGTACTTACCTCTATTTTTATGATAACAGAAGTAGACTCAGTTATACCAATGTTTTGAAATTATAGACAAAAGATGCTTTTTAGGGAACTGCTATCAGCTCATATATTCTTGTGGAAATAAGAATATTTGGGAAAACCTTTTATGGTGTTCCTTTCATAAGTGAGTTGGGAATCAATAAAGGTTTCTATTTTCCACTATGTCATTCTGATTAGCAGGAGAAAAATCCCAAGAGTAAACTATTTTTGGTAGTCTGAAATGACTTTGTACCAACAGAATTGTGGGGGGAAACTCATGGTGTTTCCATGCGGTACATAACAAAAATTATTACTAAATACATCTCATCTCAATATCTACATAAAAGGAAAGTGTATGTCCTTGTAGTTACATACTTCTAAAAACCTCTGTATATATACAAACAACTACTATGTCTCAAGCTGTGGGAAAAGACAAAAAAACCCAATAACTTTCTTATAGCTGGAGAGCCAGTTTGATATAGTGGTTAAAGCCACTGACCTAGAAATTTAATGTCTTCTCTTACTTTAGACATGAAGCCAGCTAGGTGAGTTTGGGCTGGTTACTATTTTCAGCCCTTGGAAGAAGGTTATTGTATGGCCGAGCATTAAAATTGACCTGAAAGAAAGAAAAAGAGTGATATCTCTAATAATTAGCAATGATCTTGAAGAAGGTAATTTTTATAAGACATTTTTCCTGAACTGAGAAATTAAATGTAATTCAAGGAGGAGGAAGAGACCATTAGGAATTGAGAAAGGAATTTCCTTGATGGGATTTTTCTTGAGGAGTTAAATAGAACATGGAAAGCCTAATATTCTATTTTCAAGTCAGAACTACTGACCAATATACCTTGAGCACGTGCTGCATAGTTCTTCACAGTCCACATCAGACTATCTGGCCTAGGAGATATCTTGATACACACTGAGAAGGTTTGAACTGGTCACATCTACATGTAGTTGTATTCTGTCTTCAGTCTTTTAAATAAGGAAGCCACTGTTACTGTGAAAAGCAGATTTGAGGATTTTTTTTGTTTGAAGTGCTATCAAAATGAAGCATTCCTTCAAAACTTTTCCAAGCTCTGGGCTGGAGTGTTTCATAATTACATAGAAATACAGAAAACTGATGGCAGAGAAAAGATCTAGTGTTTCACTGAGTTTGTCCTTTGAGTTTGTTTTTGTATTCTTTTTAATGTTATTTATATATTCATTATTTTAATTATCATTATATTTTATGTTTTTTTTATTTTTAATTATTGTTAGATGATGGACATGTGTTTATTTCAAGCATGTTTAAACTCAGTTACCGATGATTGACGCACTTCCTCCCCTGGAAGTTGGTTCCAAGCTTCTACTACTCCTTCTGTGAAGTAATACTTTCTAAAGTATTAAAATAAATTACCACAACATTGTGGCCCCAAAAGTGGCAATAAGTAAGACATTTTCTTCCCATTGTTTTACTGATCATTAGGAATTGAGAAAGGAATTTCCTTGATGGGATTTTTCTTGAGGAGTTAGATAGAACATGGAAAGCCTGATGCTCTATTTTCAGGTCAGAACTACTGAACAGTATACACCTTACCTTGGAGGCAGGGGGAGCAGAGGAACCCTACAGACCCCTTTTTAATATGTCCAGAAGATTGTGGTCTAAGTAATTCATTATTACTGCAAGGAACCTTAATAATAGTAATTAAAACAAACAATACTGAGAACAATTATTCAGTGGAATGATTTGCTTACAGAAATTGTGAGTGTTTCCAATACTAGACGTTTAAAAGAAGAAATTGGACAATTATCTGTCTGAAATGGGTTTCCTGCTTAAGTAGTAATTTTGATGAAAAGACCTCCAGGGTCCCTTCCAACTCTGTTATTCTGTCCTTTTGTTAACTAGAAGACATGCCTTTTCTACTGTGCCCCCTGCTTTATGGAATATTCTTCCCTCAGAAATAGAATGACCCCCAACCCCAATTGCTTTTCACAAAACTCAAAACTGGCTTTACTATCAGTTATTTGATCATCACAACTGCTGTTTATACTTACTTATTTTGCAGATGCTTTTATTGTTTTCATATATTTTAAATTGTTGAAAGGCTTTTATAATTATAAGCCATCCACAGTCACTTGGTTGAATTGGACAGCTATAGAAATCGAACAAACAAAATACAATACAATACAATAAATATATAATAACAGTATCTCCTAGCATGCTGTTTTTCTGTTATATTTGAATTCTTGATTTTGAGGGGTTATAATAGTTCCAGGGTATAAGTGAGAGGAGGAAAGGTTTTTGTTAGAAGATAATATGAATCAGCATTTGGAAATATCTAGTTTAATGTTAACCTAGGAGCCTCAAATTGTTCCATAGAATTTTGCCTAGAAATTGGAAATGCCTTTTTCCATTTTCCAAATTGGGAAACAAATTAGTCATTGATGCTTGTTTCAGAAATGAAAAGTCAATGCAAATATTAGGAATTTGAATATGGATGCCTTCATGAGCAGACAGTTATACCAAAAGTGCATGGAGATGTATAAGAAAAGTAGTCATAACAGTGGATGTATTTCATATTTTAATATCTCCTTACCCATTCCTGTGTTTGGTAATAATTTCATCTTTCATCGCAAATGTACTCTTCTGAAATGTTTTGTGAAAGCACTATATTCAGAGCTGCATATTTTAACACATTACACATAACCAACTGTCACATATGCAATGAATATGAAAAGTTTGCTTGTAAACTAAGAGTTTTATTTCTTCCATTGTTTAATTTATATCATTTCAAAGCATAGGGTTCATTGCAGGACATTTTTTAAAAAGTGTTTCGTACAGTTAGAGTCATTGACTTTACTTTCCCCATCAGAACTAATTTCACCCACTATTAGATTAAGTTTAGTGTTCAATGAACTGAAACTAAGCAAAATTCAAAGTATGCAAACTTTCCAGAAGTGGTATGAAATACTTCATTTACTGTTTGAAAACAGAATTAAACTTAAGAACAAATTACAAGCAATTTTACAAGCAATTTCTTTGGGTTGTTTTGCACAGCAGAAGTGGCTTCTAAACATGTGCAATGCATGTGCCAAAGTCATTGTTTTTAAGTTTTTAAGTTTTATTTAAGATTAGCCCTACTGTAATGCTTCATTGAGGTGATATAATATGCAGTATGAGATGCTTCTCCCACAATATTGTGATATATGTATCTCTGCTGTGGAAAACCATATATTATATAATTTGCTTCAATCTTGGTAGACTGGTCTAGTCACTAAAGCTAAGGCACTTGATTAGAAACTAAGATACTGTGAGTTCTAGTCCTGCCTTAAGCATGAAAGCCCAGTAGGGTGACTTTGGGCCCGGGATACTTTCTCAGATCATGATGTCACATTCAAGAGACAAGCTGGCTGGATTAAGGAAAAGATAACAAAATGAATGGGAATGACTAGAAATGCCAATGGATAAGTCTTTATGTGATAGAACTCTCAGAGATTCTAATGGTAAAAGAGTCACCTTTGGAAATTATACTGCCATTACTGTAATCAAAAAGAATCGTCTGTTTGCAGTCATATGACACAATTGACTCATATTCAGTTTGGCATTCAATTCCAATTCCAATTCATTCCAATTCCAATTCATTTCCTTCCTCCCTCCCTTCCCCTCATCTCCCCTTCCCCTCCTCTCTTTGATGTTTATTGGTTGAAATCCTTGCTCAAGCAAGAGACCCTATATAATTCCAGACAAGTGGATGTCCAGTTGCTTCTTAAAAGCCTCCACAACTTTTGAAGGAAAGTTGTTCCACTGGTTAATGGTTCTCACTATTAGGCAATTTCTTCTTAGTTCTAGGCTGCTTCTCGCCTTCATGAGTTGCCATCTATTGTTTCTTGTTTTGCCTTCTGGTACTTTGGAAAATAGACTGACCTCCCCTTCTTTGTGGTAGCCCCTCAAATATTGGAACATTGCTAATATTCATCCTCTCTCTCTCTCTCTCTCTCTCTGTCTCTGTCTCCTTCACATTTAGAGTCTGTCTGACTCATTAGCAACTTTGAGTGGCTTGCAAATAAAAAAGAATGAGATAGGCAGTTAACAAATATGAAATAAATAAATAATATTTTAAAAACGTAGAAAAAGACTATTTTTCCCATTTGGACCCATTCCCTTAAGGCTTACATTTTTGTGAAGGATTTCTACTGGGTAAAGGAAGGATTTAAACATTCTTAACTTTTTTAAAAAAATTGGCCCAAAGGCTTAATTTTATGATCTTGTGCTAATACTACTGTGCTTGTACTACTTTCTGGCCATTTTAGTCAATTCTTTGAAGTTTTCCAATTTGTAATATTCGGTTAAACTCATTACCCCTGCTGCTTTCACCTGCCATTGCTTAGAGAGATTTCAGTTTTAAGCACTGAATGAATGAGGACCAGAAGAACACAGGTTTTCTCCAGATGTGTTACTTTTACAAATAGATTTGCACAGAAAGTGATTGGTCTTTTCCCCAAACAATCTCTCTTCCTAGTAATAAGAGCAAGGCTACAATTGATCCTTCCTACTGAACCCCTTTCCTTCCCAAATAGTTATGAATGGAATTTCTATCCTGTAATCTGCAACTCTTACACTGCAAAAACATATGGACTACACAAATTGATCAGGGAAAAGCAATAGATGCAATCTACATGGACTTCTGTAAAGTCTTTGATTCAATTGTGTGCAACAAATTACTACTAAAACTAAAATCTTATGGTATCTCTAGACACCTACATAACTGGATAGAAGCATTGTTGCCTGTCAAACAAACAACAAATGGTCAAAATTGGGAGTGTCCTATCAAATTCTGTACCTGTCAACAGTGGTGTCCCCCAAGGCAGTGTTTTAGGACCAACTTTCTTTATACTCTACATAAATGACCTCTGTGATCATATCAAGAGCAACTGTGTTATATTAGCTGATGATGTAAAGCTATTCAACACCACAGACAATACTACTACCCTCCAAAAAGACCTTGACTATGTCAATCAAATGGCAACTTCAAATCTCAACAAATAAATGTTCTGTCTTACATATTGGCAGAAAAAATCAGAAAATAAAATACAAGCTAAATAATCAAGACCTTGTTGAGGATCCAAACTTTGTCAAAGACCTTGGAGTACTCATCTCAAATGATCTAAGTGCTAGAGCCCACTGTAACTACATAGCCAAAAAGGCATTAAGAGTTGATAATCTAATCCTTCGTAGCTTCTTCTCTGGTAATATCACACTACTAAGTAGAGCATACAAAACATTTGCTAGACCTATACTTGAATATAGATCATCAGTCTGGAACCCATATCATATATCTGATATTAACACAATTGAAAAAGTCCAGATATATTTCACAAGAAGAGTTCTCTGCTCCTCTACTCATTGCAGAATACCTTATGCCACCAGACTTGAAACTCTAGACCTAGAAAATCTAGAACTACGCCGCCTCCGGTCCGATCTAAATATAGTATATAAAATCATACATTGCAATGTCCTACCTGCAAATGAATACTTCAGCTTTAATCATAACAATACAAGGGCACACAATAGATTCAAACTCAAGGTTAACCACACCAAACTTGATTGCAGGAAATACGACTTCAGCAACAGAGTGGTCAATGTCTGGAATACTCTACCTGACCCTGTGGTTTCTTCCTGAAACCCCCAAAACTTTAACCTTACACTGCCTACTATGACCTCACCCCCTTCCTAAGAGGCCTGTAGGGGGTGTGCATAAATGCACCAATCATGCCTACCATCCCTGTCCTTTTTTTTTTTCTTATAAATATCTATCTCATGCATTCAATACTATATTTATTCTTATACCTATATCTTGTAAGCAATTGACAGATCAATAAATACTAAATACTAAATTTGTCTCCCAAATGCTTACCATTTGAAAAACAAAAAAGAGTCAAAGCAAGGTCTGCCAGGTTTCTTCTTCCAGTCTACCTTTTCCTCCAACCTCTCTTCACTGGCTCATCTCTAAGAGCCTTGCATTTTCTTTAATGCCAGCTTCCCCCATGACCCCACTGCCAAATTCAGCTGCCAGCATACATTGGTTAAAGACTCCTGTCTCCATCTTGCTCAATCTCAATGCTGAGATATTTTAAAGAAACCCAATTATATTACCTAGTCTGACAGCCTACTCTTGTGTCTCTCTGGTGCCACAACAAAACTAGGAAAGCCACATTCTTCTAGCTTGCCATCCTACTTCCATCAATGTCTACATCCACACCCTCACTTAGATACCAGACCCAAATCTGAAGGTCACTTACTCCCCATCTGCTTGCCTGGCTGTCAAGATTACTTTCTCTCTCTGATGCAGCTGCTCATCTATGAAAGTCACTTTCTCCTTGCATGCCAGCTTTCTTTCACCAGTTCTACACCTGCTAGCCTGGCTTCGTCAGTGTCCCCAGCCTCTTGTAATCATTCCAATTCTGCTTCAGTAGCCAGTCTGCCTCTCCACACTTGTTCTGTATTTGCATGTGCCAAGCATGCCACAGGAACGGAGGTAAACTATTGATATCAATGGCCCAATTAATAGTTATGAGTATTATTTCTTGCTCTGTTTTTGTGCTTCCCACCCTGAATCCACTGAAGCTTATCTTCCCCATCTGATGAAAATGCTCAATTTGAACATTTTAGTGGTAATACAAGCCAACTAGCCAAATTGCCTGCTTATGCTTTGTTCCAGTTGCTGTAAGTCACTAATTTGAGATTGCTTTTGCAGCAATGCTGCTAAGCTGTAGAGCCTGTCAGTGACCCTATTGCCTATTTAATCAATTGTTGGGTATCTTGGGCATCATTTTCATGAGACAAGTATACTTGGCCAGTCTAGAAAGCAAGTGGGCAAAGGCTAATTCTGAGAAGCTTCTCAACTTGCCAGCAATTTGTTCCAACACAAGAAAGCTAATGTTGAAATGGTTATTTCCAGAAAGGGCTAACAGCAAGGTACAAAGAATGACTCTTCTACCATTACAACCTCTGGGAGATATGTTGCATAAAGACTTATCCATTGCCATTTCTGGTCATTCCAATTCATTCAATTGTGCCTTAAAATAATGGAAGAGAGGTGTTTTTAAAAAAAGAAAAGTACTTCCCTTTACAGTTTTTACTGTTTCATTCCATTCTGCCAAAAAGGGGAAGTACTTGCAGGTGTTCTGATGCTTTTCCATTCTTTAAAACTTTTATTAAACCCAATATCAAATTATGTTGTATCGAATCTTTTTATTTCAAGTCTGATATTGCAAAGTTGAATAGAATCTTTTTACCTTCAAATGCTGAGTCTCAAACCTGGGTATATCTTGGCTGATTTGCAACACTCTTACAACTTTGATCTACTTCTTACAGGGCAATTTGGCTGTTGTTGATGATGATGATGATTGTGTTGTTTTGGCCTATCACATTATTCTATAGATCTAAAAAGAATAGAAAAAATAACTAGCCTCATGGTTTATGCTAAAAATATATGAAATGTACTGTCTTATGCTTTGTATAGCAGTAAAGGTTTCTTTTTTTAAATGGGAGACTCTTTGTATCTCTGATACTTCCTGGAATGATTAGTTTGGGACATTACAGGAATCATGTCAAAATAGAAATAGCCTCTGCAAACAGAATCGTTGTATTGTATGCCAAAATGTTTAAATGGTTAAGCATATTTTTTATATTTAGAACACAGAATCTTAGGGCTGGAAGGGTCCTCAACATTAGTATTCTAGGCCAGCCCTCTGCTCAGTGCAGGAGTCCTTAGACCAGTGGTCTCCAAACTTGGCAACTTTAAGACTTGTGGACTTCAACTCCCAGAATTCTGGGAGTTGAAGTCCACAAGTCTTAAAGTTGCCAAGTCTGGAGATCCCTGCTTTATACCAACCTGATCAAATGGCTATCCGGTCTAACTTTGAAAACTTCCAGTGGTGTATCACTCAAACCCTGGGAGGCAACCCGTTCCAATGATTAACTGTCAGAAAATGTATCCTTATTTCTAGGTTGGATCTCTCTAACAAGCTTCCAACCATTACTTCTTGTCCTCCTACCTGATGCCTTAAGTCAATCCCTTCTTCTTTTGTGATAGCCACTTAAGTACTGGAAGATAGTTATCATGTCCCTCCTAATCTTTCTCCTCTATTGGCTAGACGTACTTAGCTCCCTTGATTGTTTATCATACGATTTAGCCTCCAGATTCTTCATTATCTTTGTTACTCTTTTCTGCATATTTTCTAGAGTCTCAGCATCATTTTTGCATCATGATGACCAGAATTGTAGACAGTGTTCCAAATGTGGCCTAACTAGTGCAGTATAAAGCAGTATTATCTGTTCTTGTGATCTTGGTGTTATCTCTCTGATAATGCAGCCCAGGACTGCATTGTCTTTTTTAGCAGCTGCAGCACATTGCTGGCTTTTACCTAAGTGGTGGTCACCTAGATTTCTCTCATAGTTACTACTGTTAAGCCAGATTCTTCCTAGAAAGAAGGACCTCCAAATGTCAGTAATTGGGATTGGAGGAAGAATCTCAACCTTCAGATTAACCTGCATCTCATAAAAAGGGTATTTAAAGGCCTGTGTTCTGAGAAATGAGCACAATTCAAAATGCATTGATGATGTCTCCTCAAATGGTGACAAAATGTTTGCAACCAAATCGCCAAGCTCAAAGATAAAACCAACAGCCTAACTACTAACCCGAGCTAGTAATATTCAAAGACATTTCAGCGAAGAGTCTTGTCTCTGAGATCCTGGAAGTTAGAGAAACATTACAGCCAACAGTTTATCAGGAGCAGCTCAGAAAAATACAAGGACTGCAATGTGATACTTCAAATCACCCAAAACTTTTCCAAAAATGCTTTAGTTTTATTTAATATAGGAAGATGAAATTGTATGAAAGTAAATGAAACAGCAATATTAACAAACTAATCTTAACAAGCATCCTTAGAAATACCTCATTAAGCATCATAAATAATGAAGTATTATTCTCACCTTGCATCCTCCTGAAAAGATTCAGCCTTCTATAAATGACACTAAGTTCTTTATATTTTATTATATGCATTATTGGCAGAATTATTCAAGGCAGCTGTAGCCAAATGAGGTGAGAATCATTCTTACTGAAGGCGAAACACAACAGATTCTGATCAAATATTTAACATAAACAAAGCAGAGATGCCATAGTTTCTCTATCACAGAAAGCTGATCAGTGTAGCCAGCTTTTCCCAGTTTGAGTAAAGAACACTGATGACTTTCTTGGGGGGCTGAAATAACAGAATACCAGGTTTGGAAGGGACTTTGGAAGTCATCTAGTCCAATCTCCTGCTTGACCTGGAGATCCTATACTAGTTCACCTTCAGACAAAAGGTTGTCCAAGCTATTTATTAGTTTATATAGGTTGGTCATCCAACTCCAATGGACTCTGGGTAGCGAATTGAAAGAAAGTTGAATGAAACCTCTTCTAACCCATTTTTTTTAAAAAAACACAAGAATAAATGCTAAACAGATTACTTTACTCAAATTTTTCCATGGATAAATTCCCCCAAATCCTCTCTCAGAGGAATTTGTCTCTTTTCTGTAAGAATAAGCAGTGAAAACTTTCAGAATTCTGAATAATTAGACCCTGGAAGCTGTCCCAAAGATCTGTAATTAAATATGTGGTGAAAATAGGAAAAATTGCTGGCTCAGTTATAATTGCTTGGGATTACAGCATTTGCCTGCATGGGCCATCTATTCATTTTACTGGTAAGCGAATATTCATAAATACAAAACAATCTATACATAGAGTTTCCATGGATTATTTATTCATAGGATAACTTATAGCTATATCTCACATTATTTTCTGCAGCTGCTAGAGCCCTGCAAATTGATGTCTTCACAGTCTGGGAAAAAAAAGTTGCCACTACTGCTTTTCTGTGATTTTTTCCCCTCTCTCTGCCTAATGTTTCTTTACTTATCGATCATATTTGCACCATGCTGTATTGTCAGTGGACACTTAGCAGTCTCAAAGTAATCCAAACAATAAAAAAATCCATAACCCAATAAAACCTTTTCTTTAAAAAATATAAAATGTGTTATCAATGTATCCAGAAAATAATCTAGCAGAATCATCTAGCAGGGGCCAAACCTTCATCCAGAAGAGCTCAATTTTCAACTGTTTTCAGAAAGTTAGGCCTAATCTGTTTTCAAAAGGGGAACCACATTGTGCTTGTTTACCCCTACTACAGAAAATAAATTAGCCATCCTGAAAAAGACAACTGGATGATGAACTGCTGATAGAACCCCCCCCCCCCAGCTGAATCTGGAATAGTTCCAATCAAAACATGTGTTCAAAGCACATGTTAATTACTGCCTCAAATAAAATTTCAACCCAGGTCATCTCGCTTCGTTGATTTTGGGGGGCAAATTCCAGACTTTTTGGTAAAAAAAAATTACTCAATGCCCTCCTAAGTGATGATGGAATCTCAATCAATGCATATCCCCTGATTGATTCCAATGGGATTTGACTGAAGACCAACCATAATTTCAGTATATCTTTGAAAAACTGTTGCTCTTGCATATTGCCTCTACAATATTACCTTGCTTGCTAGAATGTGTCCCCTTCTGTCCTTTTGCACAGAAGGTTCTACAATAGGCCATAAGGGCTGCATCTGAGGGGAAAATGAAATGATGACTTATGTGTTACTGCACTGCTTTTTTTAAAAAAAATTGAAATCTATAAGATATCTATATTTCCCTATGGATAACACAATACTTGGGTAGGCCAGAGGCTGATTGCCTTAGTCTCTTGCTAGCTGACCAGGTGCAAGGATTTCATGCAATGTAGCAGGTTCTGTGATTAAATGTAAACAATTTCTTCGAATGAGATGAGGCTGAGTCTCAGACTTGGTTATAGACTTCCATAACTCAATATATTTTCTCTTCCTTTTTTGTGCTTCTTCTCTGTCCCATTATCTTTTTTTTCTTTTTAAAATAACATTCTTTGTGTTATTATCAGGCATGAAAGAACAGGTTCACATGTTCGGTTAAACTGAGTTATTGGTAAAGCCTAAGGACAGGGATTTTCTAAACTGACAGTTTATTCCTGGTTAGAGGTAGAGACCCTACACCAAATGTTCTCTGACCCAAATAAAACAGAAGTTGTAATAGTTTATTCCATCATTTGCACACCATTTATGCATCTTCTGATTGAACACAGAATATTTCACTATTAGAGATCTAATATGTAAAAGAAAAATGTAAAAAAAAAGGAGAGGCAAAGTGGGCCAGTGGTGTTCAGAGATAAAACATACCACAAAAATATTAAAGCAACACAGATGTTTTAATAATGAAAGCAGGATTCACAAAATGGCAACAAAGAAAATGGGACAAATACAAAAATGAACATTGACTGTTGTGGCAGAAACTCCAACCCTCTTATAGTGTTGTGACCTGCCAGCAGCCAGCTGAACTGATGGCAGACTCAGACTTTGAGGAGGTTGGGGAGGAACATGGGCCTGTCCTGGAGTTTGGGGAAGGCTCTGATGAATGCTATGTGTTGGAGGCAGAGATGGGGCCAGGATGGTCCAACAGTTATCAGCTGCCTTCAGAGTTGGAGATCAGTGGGGCAGAAGAACAGCTGGAGCCTGTTCCTGATGTGCGCATGCACAGAGCTGTCAGGAGAAGGAACAGTTAAGGAACAAGGGTAAACTCGGGAGTAAAGGTGAATGGACCCTCCCACAGGGAATAAAGAGGAGCAGAAGGGGAGTGGTGCTTGCAGGAGAAAATTAGTTCATTTAATTAGTGTGAAGATTTGTTTATCTAAGTTCATGACTCACAGGGACTCCTTGCCAAGTATTTCCTTATACAGCATTGTGCTTGGAAGCTATTGGCCTGCCAACTCTCCAAGCCTGTTAAGATCTGTGGTTGCAGTTCATCCTTGAAAAACTGTTTGCAGGGACTTTGCTGGATGTGAATGATAGAAATTCACATTATCCAAATAAAAAAAGGGTTTTCTCGAGACAAGGAGTCTGTTTTGTAATTTTTGTGAAGCCTAGGTCAGAACCAGAGGTGGTATTCATCAGACCAGTTCTGGAAAACTGGTAGTGGAAATTTTGAATAGTTCTGAAAACTGGCAAATACCACCTCTGACTGGAGATTTTACAGTATCCTTCCCCTGCCATGCCAACCAAGCCATGCCCATAGAACCAGTAGTAAAAAATTTTGAATCCCACCACTGGTCAGAACATATAGATGCATTGTGATATAACAGAGAAGAAAGAGAAGAAAGGAGCTTGCATTGTACTTCGTCATTTTGGTAAAATCTTTGGATTCCTCAGCATCTCCCAAAAAACAACAACACAAAAAACATTTATATAATTGAAGGTGATACTCTTAAGTATCATTTTTAGAAAAGATATATTTCAAAGTTATCCAGTTTGAGAATCAGTATGTACTGATACATAGGCATTCCATATTCATAATAATATGTATAGGTTTCAAGCAGGAACACAAAGAAGCAACAGTCCTTCAGACATCCTAGACTCAGGCAGTTTTGTTCTTGAATGCTAATGGTCAGCATTTTGAAAACTTCTTTTTTAAGGTTCTTTACTGTTTGATGTTTTCAGAATCTAACTGGGATCTCCCTATTTTGTCTAACTTTTCATCATGTAAAATGGTCACTTTGCCATTTATTATTGAACTACATCATATTATGAACTAAAGTAGTCTGATAATCCTGTGCAAGTAGAAACTTAAGTACTTTTTTTTAAAAAAAAAGGGGGGTAAAAGCAGAGGATGAAATTAAAAGGTCATCACAAATGTTATTGGAAATTTAAAAAAATTATATGCGACAAAAGGTCAGTAAAGGAGATAGAAAGCTTCTTAAGTGATGGGAGCAGCAATATATTGACAAAAAGGGAATCCGTAGTTTGATAAAATTAAATGAATTTTATTGCATCTCTCACAAAGGAAGACAGGGTGAGATGCCAGAGTAGTTATAAATTTTCCTTGGGCAAGAACTATTGGTGAGTAAAAGCAGGCTCATGCCAAAATGAATGCTCTAAAAATTAGTGCATTTGATCTCTGAAGGCTAAAGAGACTCCAGGCAGCAATAGAGCAAGAGAAAAATCCCAGACCATTAGGAAGACTCATGGTTAGCATAGCAATACAAGAACTGATTTCAAGGGCAGTTGAGTCCTACCTACCTACTCCCAACCTAATCACAGATAATCTTTGGGGAATTTGGTCTCTGTAGCTCCATTAACTAAGTTTGTACAGGCTTTTGCCATGTGCAAACATACATGCATTTTCTCTAAAAAGCTACATTGGTTGTCTTCTTCTTCTTCTTCTTCTTCTTCTTCTTCTTCTTCTTCTTCTTCTTCTTCTTCTTCTTCTTCTTCTTCTTCTTCTTCTTCTTCTTCTTCTTCTTCTTCTTCTTCTTCTTCTTCTTCTTCTTCTTCTTCCCTTTCCCCTTCCTCTTCCTCCTCCTCTTCTTCTTTTCTCCCCCGCTCCCCTTCCCCTCTCCCCCCCCTCCTCCTCCTGCTGCTGCTGTCATTAAGCTCTTGGATTAGAAACTGGGAAATTAAGAATGACAGTTCTTCCTTAAACATGAAAACTGCCTGGCTGTTGGGTCAAGCATTCTTTTTCAGTCCAGACAAGGAGGCAGTGGCAACTCACTTCTGAAACATCTTGCCAAGAAAACTATATTGACTTATCAATATAGTTGCATGCAATCATGTCAAGACTGATTTAAAGGAAGACACAGACACACAAATATTACACTATTATTGGCAATTTTTTTCCTGTATTGCCTCTACTTTAACATACAGAATGGGTGATTTATGGATTTGGGGATTAGAAATTAGAAGGGGGGTAAATAATAAGATGGCAACCATGTGAAATAAAGAAGGGCAGAAGCCAAAATTTATGTTTTCTTTCTTCTGTCTTCCTTATTTTTGTTCATCTTTATATTTTTACTCTATTGCAAAATTTTTATACACAGATACACAAAATTACCTACATGTATGTGCATGTGTGTATTCTTATTACCTATCAGAATTGGTGGTTATTTGTTCAGGTTGAAGATAGCTAAGTGCTTTATTGCTCAAGGTTGTGATAGTTAGGGATGAATTGCAATGGTAGGATTCCATTTGTTTTACTACCGGTTCTATGGGTGTGGCTTGGTGGGCATGGCAGGGGAAGGATACTGCAAAATCTCCATTCCCTCTCCATCCCACTAACCTGCTTTCCGGCTCCATCCTCCTGTGCAGGGAAACAAAAGAAGACCCAGCTGATCAGCTGGGACTTGGGAGGCAGAGAATAGATGGGGGTAGGGCCAGTCAGAGGTTGTATTTGCTGGTTCTCTGAACAACTCAAAATTTCCACTACCAGTTCTCCAGAACTGGTCAGAACCTGCTGAATACCACTTCTGATGGATTGGCCTGGAACTTAATCATGCTGCTGCTTTACCATTTGGCCCATTCGCCAGCCTTTTATTTTATATTGCTGACATTGAAAAGAGTATCCAAACTCTTATTTGTATTTTATATTGCTGACATTGAAGAGTATACAAACTCTTATTTGTAAGCATTGTGTGGAAGATGTAATAATTCCAGCACCAAAAAAGTATGCTACCATTCTTCATCGAGTTCACTGATAATACCATTAACCACACACTCACATTTCATAATGTTAATCAATACAGTCAATGATTAGCAAAACTATAGAAAAGGCATCTGTGGGACAACCATGACCCAGATGTGAGAGAATCTCTACAGACTTATAGAAACCCTAGTATCAAGGAAGACAATATTTAGTCAGGTCTACATCATTGGTTGCTTTATTTTTACTGCATCTATACAGTAACAGTACCTGAATATTTCATGTTTTTTTTAAAAAAACATACTTATTATAAAACTTACTTTTTCTTCAAGGTTTTGGTTCAGGAGATTCTCTTTTAACTGTTTCAGAGACCTCTCACAGCCTGTAATTTAAGATAATAGGGATAAACAAACAGCTATAATGTCTGTTAGAACAAATTCTTTTGTAATAATGGTCTTCAGATAGATAAATAATGCATACTATTATAAATATATAGTATAACTTTCAGACAAATTAATACTTTATTTGTTCTAACATGCTTTATACTTTTAAAGTTTGATTATTTTAAAGATAGAATTGAGGAATAGCTCTTCATGTTATTTAATACCTTTGTTTTTTGTAACAAAAGAATCTTTAATCTTTAAAAAATCATTTTTTTTTAGAAAAATTAAAGCAATAAAACCTATAATATATCTCTACCAATGAGCTGAAGAATATTTTTAAAGTCAACATTTCTGAGATATTTCAAACATGAGTTAAAGAACTAGAATTTTGGATAAAGCAAAAGCAATGGCTTCAAATCCAAGAAAGTTAAAATGGTATATACAAGATATGAGAGTATGGATGATTAATTAAAAATTGTATTTCCAAAGAATGTATTTGAAAACATGGACCTCAGTGTTTTATTTAAATGCTGGAGAAATATAAGAAATTTGACCCATGTGGCCATGTGATCATTTAGTATCTTTTTGGAAGTGTTTATTAATGTATATTAGGAGATTTGTGGGGAAATATTTAATTATTAAATATGTTGATGTCATATTAAATCATATACAAAAACTTTGGAATTTGATCATTGATCAGGAATTCTGGTTGTATCAAGCATGGGGTGAGGTGGCAAAAAGACTTATATTAAGAAATTATAAAAATGATATTATTGCAAATTCAAATAGTTGTTGTCTGAAATGTGTAATTTATTTCCATCCGACGAAAGGATATAGCAATATGTATGTCAGAGATTCTCTAATATCTTACAATAACTTGCATTGTTTATATTATAGTAATGAATTCACTGGTGATGATAGGTATAAAATATCAGGTAGATTTTTCTTTTATTTTTTTCTTTTCCTTCTTATTTTTTATTTTTATGATTTTAAAAAGTGATTGGCAGAACTGAATGACATTTGCACAGCAAGGTTCCTTTCCACAGAAATTAAGCCTGAAAATATATAACCTTTGGGAAGTTTGTTCAAAGATTCACTGAAAACCTCCATTTCTTTGAATGGGTTTGAGTACAGTAGAAATAGTACAACCAGATCAACTCGCAAATCTTCAGTGATAAATGCAGTAGTTTTCTCGGGGGAGGGAGGATTCATAACTAATTTGGAGTAGAGGAGAATCTACATTTTTTTTTCTCTGTGGCTAATTCTGACAATTTATCAAGAAATGTCATAAATTGTAGAATGTATCATAGAATGTATCAATGAATATTTCTGACTAATAACTTATAAAAGTAACTTATGAAAAAAGTGCTTAAGGCTCCCTCCTTTTTTTTCTCTTATTGTCATCAAATACACAGAAAGAAAGAAATAGATATCTGTGGAGATTCTTAGTCTTCCAGGTCATGGTTTGTCCCAAAGGTGCTTTTTCAAGAGGCAATTGTACTTTCTGGTTTGTCTTTGAAGACATTTTGCTTCTCATCCAAGAATTTCCCAACATCCAGGCAGAGCTGAAGAAGCTTCTTGGATGAGAAGCAAAATAAATAAAGGGATCAATGATTAATATGTAGCAGAATTTGTCTGAGACATAAGAATATGAACATCCAGTGTTTTCTAAGCAAATAGCCAAACAGTTTATCCTTCAAGATTCCATAAAACTTTGTGTGAACTTTTCATGGCTTTCTGCCATGAAAAAATTAGTAAAGAAATCTGCAGATCTCCTTCAGTGAAGCACTATGTTGAAGATACGTGGTAACACCATTTACTGTAATTAAAAATTAGAGCGGTTTGTCACAAAACTATTCTTCCTTCTGAATTTCCAAATCATGGATATTTCTATGCATGAAGAGTTCAGGGAGAAGCGTAGTTAGTTTTGAAGACACAACTGCCTGTGTTCCTGTGTATCTTAAAAATCAATGTCACTTACAAAGTTCAGGGGCAGAGGATTTGGATGCAATCTACTGTAAAAGAAATCTACTTCAATTTGATATTCCCAATTCTGTCTGAGTTGGCCCCATTTATTTTATTATGTTGCAAAATCCAATGGCTACATTTACACCAGTATTAGGTGCTACTACCAGTCAGAATCTCTAAGTTTGCCTGTGTTATAATTATGCCAGATTCTCCCCTTTCTTTGACACTCATCGGTAATGGCAATCCACTAAAAGAATGGTGTAGAAAATACTTGTTCACTTTCCAAACTGCTTGGCAGTTTTGTCTCTGCATGGTAAATATGGCTTTTGTTTTAACCTGGATACATGAAGTATTCCTGAGCCAAATAGCAACCTTGGAGTGGATTCAGCCCATTTTCATATTGTCAGTGCACCAAAGTGATCAAGAGGATTGAATCTGAATATTTCTCCATGAGGTAGATCTCATATGTGATAATGAGATGGTTGGATTGCTATGTTTTATTTTCAGCTCCACAGCAGAAAAGTTTTTTTGCTTTCTCTTCAGGGTCATATACTTAAGAAATGCCATTTCAGTGCCATTTATATTTCATAAATTCCCATTGTCAATTTCATTTGTTTATATAACCTCCTTCCAGAAGACAAGTTTACCAAGTACTAAACAGAGGACTCTCAAAGCAGGAAGTACTAGATGCATAATGAATGCCATCATGTTCTAAAGTAGGAAACTGTTTATGAAACAGGGTGTCCCAAAGTGTTTCCTCTTCTGTAGCTCTACACCTTTGAAAGAACTGATTCAAACTGCCTCACACTTGCCACTGTGCTCAGCAGCACAGCTAGAAGAGACCCTTGAGGGAAAAAGAATAACTCCAAAGCCTCATGAAAATTGTACAGCCCTGATTCTTGAAAGCTTAACTATACAATAGCAGACGTTGCTGTCTGCTATTGTCCATCAACTTAATGGTCTCCACATTGAGAAATGAAGAGATTGGTGACAATCTGTAAGATGAACTAGGAAAACTATATGCTCTGTTTCACTTTTGTTTTTAGGGAAACTATTCAAATTTGATATGCACACATATTGAAGATGAGTGTACCACAGCTCTGTCAGGGCTGTAAATTTATTGCAAAATCCTAAGAGCAAGGATGATTCAGGCTGGCTTTGCCCACATTTATTTTTTTATTCAGGCTGGCTTTGCCCACATTTATTTATTGTGACTGTGGGAGAAATTTAGTTTTCACAGTGTGGGTATAAAACAGTATGAAAATGCCTGCCACGATAATGACAACAACAAATGTTTTATTTGCCAAATCAACAGTAGCAACAAAAATATTCTCAGAAAATAAAGGCTGAAATTCTCTCAGCTCTAAAGGGTTCCATTTTCTTTCCAGTTATGTTTATTTATGATATTTGTGCTCTGAGGGCAGGAAAGAAAAAGGAATTGGGTGGCTTGTTTTGTATTCCCTCCTCCCCCTCTGTGTCTGAGTTTGAAGAAATTGAGACTTCATTTTGTCTTCACACCATTGAATGGGCACTTGTGGCAGCTATTGATGCCTGTCAAACACCTCATTTATTTTATAATCTGGAAATGTTACTGAGTTTTGCCAGCTGCTAGTGTTACCCAAAGCACACACGGATCTAAAAAGTTGTCATTCAACTTCCATCAATTAAGGACTTTCACAATCTATGAGAAACTGTGTTTCCACAAGAGAGTTTAGAGAAAATATATTTTTCTCTCTCCCTTTTTCTTTCACTCACTCAGCTCCGTCTCCAAGAGGGGGAGAGAGGGGGGGAGGGAGGGAGGGAGAGAGGGAGGGAGGGAGGGAGAGAGGGAGAGAGAGAGAAAGATAGAACAAGAGAACAAGAGATCTAAGAATAGAATAAAATCTTTGGTGGGACAACATTTATTGCAAGGAGATATATGTAGGTACTAGGTGGGAACCAGAACTTTGCAAGTGTTAAGGGTTTTTTTTGTACCATAAGAATTCATGGTTTTCACCTAATAAATGAGTGTTATGGAAACAAACTGAAGATAGTGCTGAAAAACAACCATAATTAATCCCATATCTTGAAATAAAAATAGCATTTATTTGCTTTTATTTACTTTGCAAAGAACTGCATCAATGAAGAACTTATCAACCACTACAGACGCCTTTCTATCTTGATAAGCTAATTAGTAAAACCTTCAGATGTCTGATGAACTGAATGATTCCACCTAGTTTCAGATGCTGATCCATCCATTAATTGATATTCATAATTACTTTGCTTTAAGTGTTCACCTTAATATGGATGATGAGGTATTTGACCCTCAATTTCATATAGCTTGACAGTTTTGGAACAAGCCATTAGATCACAAGAATAGTTACAGTCTATTAAGCCTATCACTAGCAAGAGGTAGGTTGAACATCAACATAAATGTACCTTATTTCTACAAACACCTCCCCACTTATGGTGAACTTGTTATTTGTGACAGAAATAGAAATTCAACTTCCAACAGCCAATCAAATATAATTATATTACTTTTTTTGTTTTAGAATAGGGAACAGGGGAGAGAAAGCATTACATAATGTCATTCAGAAAAACTATCTCTTTCCCAGATCCTACTCAGCCCATCACAAAAGTTAATATAATATGCTAAATTGGGGGATAACTAGGTTTGATTACCTCTTCAAAAAAAAAAGAGTTTGAAGACCAATTTCTTCTTGAAATAGCTCTTGATTAGAATGTGGAGCTGCTTTGCATTATTGCTTCTTCTCCACATTCTCCATCCTGGAAAAAGAATATAAAAAACACAACAAACTTCATAGGCTTATCCAGCATTTGTTGCCATGATGGTCTAGACGCTTGTCTAGAACATAAACAGAAGCATTCCTATTCACAACGAGTATCAACTATTAATATGAATTTTTATTCAGTCTATTAACCTATGATCAATTGCAAGCAAGCATTTGGACACAGGTATCACAGAGCTAGGTGCTAACAATGCCAAAATGATGAAATATAGTTCTTGATTTCATCTGACTTTTTGTGCCTGTGTCCTGAGCTACATACACATAGGTAAAAGCCAGTTTCATTATGATGTTAAAATGCAGGTTTCATCATTTGTCCCTTCCTTCATCAGTTCCCATGCATTCTGGAGAACCATAGTGATACAATAACACAATTAATTTGAGGCTGTGTTCTAGCAGACCAAAATGTACTATATTTAATAATCAAGGTTTATCATTATATGACAGAATTTCCTTTGCACACCTACAAAAGACATCTGTTTTTATGAAAGTCAGTCTGATTGCTTCCCAGAGAAGGCACATCTGTTACCACATATTTCATTAGGTACTGTTCCAACCTAGCCAAGATACCGAATCTCAAAAATAATCAGGAAGTCCACTTTACCTATCTCTTTCACCAGGTTACATTCATCCAGAAAATAACATGCCACATCTGAAAGTGCATCCTTTTGTATTATTACAAGCACTTTTTTTTCTCCAAGTCATTCAACAGGAGAAATGAATTTGATTCTGGGGTCCAGGTCAAAATGAATTATTTCCAAACCTACATAAAAAGATTCTCAACTAAAAGAAATGGCCTGCATGCAGTGTATCTCTGTACCCACATTAATATATGAATGGACTTCCTCTAACACTTAGGCCAGGACTAATAACACTTTAGGGATATTATGCATTGATATATTAAAATTATTAATAGCTTTTCACCAATGAAATAATCTTTAGTAAACTCTTCCAGTTAAGATTATTTGACTTGAATTTCTAGTGTCAACATCTATATCAGCCCCACCTACCATTACAGCATGGACTATATGGACAGGCAATCAGGTGAACTTTACATTTCCCCAAATTTTGCTCTCCATAAGTAACAAACTCAGTTTAAAAACATTCTGTATTGAATTTTGGCATGATTACTTTTATCAGGTAATAATTGCATAAAATTATTCATTGCAATGATTTTATATTTATTATTGTAAAATCTACCATAATAGGAATGAAGGAGTTCAATTATTGAGAGAGATGTAGATTTCAAGTCTTGGAAAGGAGGCTACTTTTCAGAGCCCTGTATGCAGAATGTAAAAAAGAAACATAAGCACACCATTATATTAAAAATGAATGGCTTAATGTTAATGCTTTTTTACACAAAGCTATAATTATTTTTATACAATTGGCTCCAAAGCAATTTTTTCCCTTAAAATTTGCATTTTAATTTTACCAGGAAGAAGAACAGGATGGCATTAGGAGTTAATTTCAGAAAGTGAAAAAATAAGATTTTTTTCCCCTAGGTTTCATGCTTAGCAAAGGCCTATCATGTAGGATAATTGCCAGAGAACAAAAAGCCTCTCATGGTGAAAACTATTTACATCCTTTGATTGATTAATAACTATTAATAACTTGGCAAACCACACCCAGCTAATTCATAAGATTTCTGACTCCTCTTTCATTATCAGTAACAAATGGATTTAAAAAAAATTGGTCTTTGATTAATGAACCATTATTTTTCAAGTGTTTTCTGATGATGTCTCTCCCCTTCCCCTAATGATGGTATCTGTTAATTATGTTCCTGACAAGTTTAGTAATAATAGATTGAGTGAATATTTTTTATCTGTTGCCATCTCTAAGATCTGAGAACATTGCTGCTGGTAAACAATGTCCAATCTAGGCCTCTAAGGGAACAATTCTCACCCAAAAGAAAAGGTATGATCAATTCAAAGTCAAAAAGAATTTAAATATACAAGTCTGAAAAAATATCCCCCTATTGAAAATGATATTGTTTAGAACTGAACTTTTGTGTACTATATCATATTTCAAACAGATTGCACACAAATGTTATTTATATTTTTCATAAAGGACAAGCCCATGCATAAGTAATTGCCCCAACATTCTTGATAGTAATAAACTGGCAATGGAGGGTGGGTCATTGCCTTTCCTTTTAAAAAAAAATGGTAATGGAAGATACTGTGACAGTTCTTAGGAATGCTTCATAATGAAACACTACATTAAAATGCATTGGCTTACTGTCTGTATATATTAAAAATTTTCTTGAATCTCTTTGAGACTAAATGGGTAGTCCCCAAAGCAAAAAAAAAAAAAAAAAAAAAGACAGTAGGAGATTGGAGGTCAATCTTTAAATTCAAAGTTTTTCTGATTTCCCAGCTAAATGAAAATTAAATCATAACACTGTAATGCTTTGACAAAATATGTGTTGTTACTTTGGAGTTTCATGTTTTTTAAGTTATACTTGGAGTCAATACTTCTGTTTATCATTTTATCACTCTGATGACTCAGGGGTTGTCCATACTTCCTGTTTTGAAAAAATCCCATCACACAACTCTATATAAAGTGTTCGAAATTTGCTTTGATGATTTTGCCATGGCAAAGAGGCCACCTGTTTCATTTCCATGCAGTCACTTGGGCTCTACTATCTGGATCTTCTTCGCAAACAGATAGGGTGATCCCTCAGTACAAAATCTCTCTCCATATTAGGAAATAATATCGATTCAAATTTTAGAAATTTTGTATTCTAATAAGAAACGGAAATTAGGACCATGGTTTAGTTTTCCATAGGAAAATGCTCCCCAAGAAAACGTATAGATTGGTCACTGGTAATGAACTTAATATCCCTGGTTGTTGACATTCTATGGGTCTACGATAATGATCAATATGTGCAGACAAATCTGACTTGGATTAAAAAATGTTTATGCTGCTGAAGACTTGTTAGATGAAAAGTAGTCAAAATTCCATATTATAGAGGGAATTCTGTAGAAGATTAGCAAAGATAAAGAGGAAGATATGTCAGAAATTGAAGGCAAATATCACTCAGGACTCACAATGCTAGAAAGGTTTTATCAGCCTGAGGAATGCCAGTGTCAGCCTGACTCATAGAGGGAATGCTCCAATAATAAAGGATATAGTATTTGTAGCACTTGGGTTCTTGGTGTTCTCTGACCTTGGTTGCTTTCCTGCAGAATGGTGTGTGTGTGTGTGTGTGTGTGTGTGTGTGTGTGTGAAATCAGGCATGAATCAACAACAATTGTAACATTTTTTTCCTAAGCAGGTTTTTATTTATTTTCAATGTGTTTTATTTTATTGTTTTTAAACCTTCAACTATTGGGAGAATCCAAGAATCTTGCAAGCTGGCTATCATAGTTCATGATTTATTTTTTTTTAATCAGAAATGGGATCAAAATATGTCATCTCAAAGTATCCAAATTATTTCATTGTGCGTAGCACTTTAATTTCTTTAATATATCACTGTAAAATATTCAGTTCCAAGGTTTTTCTGATCCATCCAACTAAGTACTTTATGTTAAAAGGATATTTTCGGGAAGTTGTCACTTACTATATTATGGGAAGTACAATATATTGTTGAATTTCCAGAATAAAGAACATCCCACATAATGAAATAATGATATTTAAGAGTTGTATGCTGCCTTTCAGCATCTCTCTGATTTATAATTACTTGTCCTTGGGCTTGTCCCTAGTGGATGAAGACTAGAAATACTAGTATGATTAGAGCAGTCCCTATTTGATTAATGAACAATTATTTTCAGTTAATCATTAGATAGTTGCCTATGGGAACATCCTTAATTAGCTAAATGCAAAGGATTTCCTATCTCTACATAGACATACTGTGATTTTTTTTTCATACAACAAAAATAAGATAAAAGGGATATTAATCGCACTCAGCTGTCTGTGTGAGTAGTTATTCTTCTGGGGTATTTACTTCCTAAAGCTTCAAATGAATAATGATGGAGCAAGACGTAGGCAATGCATATCTATATTACAAGAGTTTCAAATATTATTTATTGAACTAGGACAAGGATAGGTAACCTATCAACCTCTTGATGTTGCTGAATGCCAGTTTCCATCTGGCATAGCCATCATGGTAAATTGTATTGGACAGAAGTTGAAAACTAACAGCATATGGAATACAACCTATCTCAAAGATTGTGAAGTGAGACTGTGCTATTTTACCACTAGGCAGCAGTTGGGGGTTTGTTCTGGTTGTTGCCAGTGTTTGTTTTTTGAGGTGTAAATTTTTACTTCTACAGCTGAAAATGTTCCTGCAATTTTAGCAACTCTAGAACAAAGACATGAATGCTATTAGTGGAGTGATAATTTCACTGTGCATTAAATGATGATCAGTATAGGGTAATTAAGGTTTATTTACCAGCTGAATGTATCTATTGTAACAGGTGTTAATTAACTTTCAACTTTTCAAAGATCAAGGAACTAGCAGCATTGGCGGTGAAATTCACCAACTCAATTCTTGCCAAAGAGGGAATCAAAGATTTTATTTAGATATCTGAGAGACTGGATAAATCTCTTATCTAGCCTATAGAAACCTTTTCATATAAATCCGTCAAGCAAGGTGGGCAGATAGAGAGCTGGATAAATGTATAAGTTAAGCCTTGCCTTGCATTTGGGAGAGCAAGGCTCAATCGACTTGATCAAGGAGTTCACTGGGTGAGCTAGTCAGTCTTTCTCAATCAACTACATGATCGGGGAAGAGATAAACTTAGGTGAAAGCATGTTATGAAGGCAAGAATAATACATAAATAAAATGCTATGGTGTTACATTACTGACACTGCTATAAAATTCCATTATCCGAATTGAAAATATGGAAGAAGAGGTAGGAAATATTTGGGGCTGAAGACTGATACTCTGTAGACATTTCATCAGGGATTCTGAGAAGTAAGTAAAATATGATTTGTCATTGAAAGTCTGTCATATGATTGAAGCCTGGGTATTAGCTAAGTTGGCTGTCACCTTCTGAACAACACCCAGACAATCAATAAGCCTAAACCTTGGTGTAGACCCAAGATGTGCACATATTTATTTCAAAACAGCCTTGAGTAATATCCCCAGAACTGCTTACTTTCTTCCACAATGTTAACATAATGAGAAATGAAAATCCATACTGATGGCTGAATTTCATTTTCATTTATGTTCTTGACCTAACCTACTGATAGGGGTTAGATGTCAGTGAATGAACGAAAAATAAACAGGAGCTTCATGCTAATTTTTTTTAAAAGCTATGCATCCTTTATATAAAAGAAAAAGGAATCAAAGGATATAAACAAGCGAACCTAGTTGATAAAAAGTAGTGCATTGGCCTGCAAGGACCTGGAATCTGGACCAAGGAAGAATTTTATACCTTTATCAATGGCAGTTACAGAATCGTGCCATTTTGGAATTTTAATGGTATAAATTTACTTTACCCGGGTTTCAAAAATCTGGACAATCAGTAGAAAACAGGAAATATTTGAATTTTCTGTATCTCTTTTCTCCATGTTTCTCCTCAGTTTTCAGGCCCTTTTCAGCCATTTATAATAGCACTGTAAAATATGCAGCAGAGCTCACCTGAATATTTAACTTTCACTCCAAAGTTCAGGTAAGATACAGTTTCAAATCTGTCAGTTCAGATAACAAATCTAAGACTTTCTTTTACTAAGAAATTCAGTTCATGGCTGGATCAGTGTAGAAGTAACCATGAACTTGACTTTGTCTCTGTTCCTGCTCCATGTTAACTAGCTTGTATTTATACTAATATCCAATTCCCATGGCTTCATCAGATTATCTTGCTTGTGATGTCAGCTCTTCATAGTAATACTTGCTTTGATTGTTTTATCTGCAGGGACTACTTCTGATTTCTCAGGACTAGTCTTTTTTTTTAAAAAAAATGAGACATTACGCTTCTTGCCATGCTTGATCTGCTACCATCACACTTTCGTTTCCCATTTTTTTTCTCTCAGAAACTAGATCCACCAAAGTAGGTTTGTGACTCTGTGGGATTTATGCGTTATATAGTTTATCTCCAAAATATTATTTGCATTAAAGAATAATAATAATAATTTCCCAAGTGTAAGCCCAATACTGGTGTTGCTTTTCAAAATTCATATCTCATATATACATGTTGCAGATTTGTAAAACAACTCTTATGATTCGGTCAAAAGTGGATGAACATCTGTCATGTAAATAGCATAAATATGAAGAAGATATAAAAAGGGGAGCAGTTCAATGCTACTTCACAATAATGAACTTTCTTCCAGGGAATCATATAGTTTTTGGTCATCATAACAATGGTTTTTCTTGAAAAGTGGAGATATTCATTGATATATAAAGGTATTGTGCTCTTCTGTTCAATTGTGATATATTTTAAAATAATGCTGTTATTGGTACATATGTTGAACCCATAGGTTTGCTCTTTTTGCAGAAGAGTCTTAAAAAAATAAAATATGCAGCTTAGAGGAGTCAGAGCAGAAAGGAGATGGAAAGAGGCAAAACAAAATTTCCATGAAAACAAGCAACATGTCTGTAAAGGAAGAGGCCCCTTGTTAATGATACAATTAATCTTGCATGCAGGAAAATAATTCATTCCGTTCAGCCATAATTACTTTTGTTCTGTAGATTAATCTATATAACCTAGTTCCCAGACATTTCTGAATAGGTCTAGATGACTCATGGTTCTCCTTGGTGAAAGAAGGTTTATGTAGTGTGATTGCCAATGCCTTTTCTAGGCCTTTTCTAGGACAAGAACTAAATTTCAAGAACAGTTCTCGGGTATAATTAAAATTCAATTTAAAATCTCTTTCAACTCAATTCAGTCATCCTAGCAACAGTACAAAAGCAGTTTGCCACTGTTTTCTTCTGCAATGTTTTTCAATTTCCTATTTATTGTAGCATGCAGCCCTGGGATTTTCCTTCTACTTATCCATACAAATTCTAACCTGGAGTGACTCTGGTTACATAGCTACTCAGCTGAAAGAAGTTCAGCCAGTGTGTTGTTATTTGTTGAGGCTTTTGTCATTTGTTTATTCTGTTTAGATGAACTAATAATCTTGATTAAATCATTCTTCAGATTTAAAATGATTTTAAGATTTTATTAAGTTTTCAAAGAAGATAAAATACAAGGAATCAGAAAAAAAAATAAGGAAAGAAATAGATCAGGAAAAAATCTAATTTGGGTGCTTTGACAGTTTCTTTAGACAGAATTACAAGCTATTAGTTAATGCTTTGTGTGTAGTTATTGTCCTCTGTTTACATGTCTTTGAGTCAGTTTTTATTCCTGAAAACTGCCTAAAGAAATCCTTGAGGCTTTTCTGGACAAGATTTTCAGAAATGGTTTGCTACTGCCTCCTTCCAAGGACTAACTGAAAATGATTGACCCAAGATCACCCAGCTGGTATCATGCCTAAGGCAGGACTAGAACTCCTAGTCTATTGGTTTCTAGCCTGATATTTTAACATTACTCCAAATTGTTATGCTATCAATTTAATATATTACTATATCACCATTTATCTGAGTTTCTACATCAGCAGTACAGTTGTTCTCTGGTCCACTTGTGGAATAAGCAGAAATAACTCTTGTCATGTTAACTTGTAAATTCTTTTTTTTAACTTGTTTTTACAGCATTAACTAATCAATATGCATTAATTTTTCTTAAGGTAAAAATATTTGCTAGAAGTGAAATATATTTCTTTAGCAAATAAACTTAAATGAAATAGGAAATGAGTTATTGAGTTTATTTTTTGTTTGCTCATTGGATTCCTCCCCACACTGGCATCTAAGTTAACAAAATAGATTAGTTAAATTTAACTTCTGTATCAATGGAGGGTTAATATAACCAGATCGGGAAAGATTGACTGGATTTGAAATATGGAATTGTAGGGAATATTTTTGTAGAATTATGGATATTGTATCCCTTGCAATTATTCCTGAGCAAGTTGGACTTTTATCCACAACTTCATTACAATATTTCTGGAGTTTTCAAATGCATTTTATCAAGGGCTGTCCTTTAAAGAGTCGAATAATTGCAAAACTGTTGCAAACTGAGATAACTAGAGTGCTGACTAATATATGGAACACAATCCAAATGATATATGTACTGAAAAATCTGTAATGGTTAGCAGTTAGAAGTTGCCTACCAGAAGCAATATAAGTTCCTTTGTATATCTTCAAAGACCAAAATGATCATGGAATTGATTATCTACAGGACACCTGTCTCAGCAGAAGCTCCTGATGTCAGAAGCTAAATGTTTCTGGATAAAGGAAATGGGCTTCCTCTTACAGACTTTCCAGGTTATAGAAATACAAAATTTACAGGAATACTTTTGATTCCTATTCATCCACTATTTAAATATATGGTAACAGTTCATCTAATTCACTGCTCTTTTCATTTAAAAAAAAATTATTTTAATGTTTGATTCTTAATTTTGGCTTTGATTTTATTTAGTTGAATTAATTTTCTTTCATTCCCATCGTCTTTTTTAATGTTGTAAAGTGCCTTAAGTGTTGGGATAAGCAGGAAAGTGAGCTATAAATATCAATAAAAATAAAAATAAAAGCTTTGGCTTGGTTCCTTGCTTCAGTGACTCTCTATGCATAGCAGCCCTTTGAAGCTGCTTTGCAAAGCAACCTGTGACACTTTCTAAAAACTCAGCAAAGTCAGCAACTGAAGCTGTATGTGCATAACAAGCAATTGTTGAACAAGAAGTTCGGACTGACCTGAATTACCCGACTGAGGCAAAATAAATGCATCATTTTATTATGAGAATGAACAGATAGTATTGCTTGATTTCTTTCCTTAAGATCCCCTTGATATGAATATCCTCACTGAGGTAAACAGCCCCCTATACAGGCATAGTCGTAGGAACTGCTGAGGCTGCAAAAGTTACTGATTCCATTGCTACATTACAAATTGCCTACTCCAATATGTAGAAAATAAGTGTCTGGAAACATCAATACATTCAAAATGCAGTAGCTTGGCTGCTAACTAGTACATGATGCCCATAGCAAATCATAACTATAATAAAACTCTGCCCTGTTTGCCAACTGTTTCTAGGAACAATTTATATCTGATTTAAATCTTTAAATCCTAATGTGTTTGGGATTTAACATTTGAAGGTTCATCTATTTCAGGGGTATCAAACTGGATAGCCACGGGCTGAATGTGTTACATGCCGGCAGGCCCACCCCAGCTCTGCAAAGGCAAAAAAAAATGTTGTGATATGTCATGATACGTCACATGACATAATTGAGTTTGACATCTGTGATATATTTTGATAGTAATATCAATCCCAAGGTGCTTTCGGGTTTGCTGAGAAAATTAGAGAGATGAAAAAATAACCAATATTAGGGATTATATTGAGTAATAGCCAATATTAGGGATTATATTGACAAGTAAAAGCAGTCAAATATAGATACTTTTGTGCTGTTATCATATCCAAATATACTGTAGTTGTCTAGTAGATCTTTTTAAAGTGACACATTTGTTCCAGGAAAAGGATGAGACACAGGACCATTTTTTATGACTGCTGTGAGAAATGTTCCAAATAGAAAGTGGATTAACTATAGTGCTATATATACAACAGAGTGCAAGTACAGACAAATCAGATCTACTGCTTAACTACAATTATCAGGGTTTCCACCTGTTACATATATTTTACATATATTTGCTCAGAATTCATCTCAAATTTAATCAAATGAAAGGATGAAGTTATTGGATGGTTATTGGATGGTTACTTGAAGTGTTGCTTCCTTCTCCTCTTCAAGAAGTCAGAAGATCCAAAAATTCTGGATAACTTTTGTCAGTCCTCAACTTTCTATTTTTAAGAAAGAAAGTTGATCAGGTTATAGATTCAAATACTTTTTAGGGAACAGATTACCTAGATCCTTTTCAGTGATGTTTCATACTGAGATATAGTACTGAGGTGGCATTGATCACACTTGTTGACTTCTGATGAAAAAGGATGGAAGTACCCATCTTTCTATTTATGTTTGATCTCTCAGTGGCATGGTATATTTTGGATCACGTAGGATTGGGAGTTGTAGTTTGTGATGATTTTTCTCTTTTCTTGTCCAGTTCAGAGTTTGGTGTTGCCAAGTGGAATTGGATGGGGTAAAAGGAAGAGGGAAATAGAGAGAGGGGAGCAAGGGAGGGAGAAAGAGAAGGATTGAACCAGAGATCCCTCATATGTGAAGTGCTTTAGGGCTCATTGATCTTGTCCTTCCTGTTTAACATCTATGTGATGCCATTCAGGTTTGAGTTTCTTGATGATACATTTCAATTCCAGGTTGTCCATGTGATGTTGTCAAGGTCCTGTCCCAACATTTGCAAGAAATATTGCCTCAAGCTCAATTCTGACAAGATAAATTGGATGTGGTTATTTGACCACCTGGTCTGGAGATGTTCCACCAGTAGAGATGTTTTACTTGAAGAGAGGTACACTTCCCCCTTCTGGACTGTTGCTGAATATGGGTGTCTTCTTGAAGATCTGAATTAAGGAGCAGGTGGTCAGGATTGCCTTTGCACAATTTCATCAATTTTGCAAATTGCAATTTTGGACCAGAAGGCTCTTAGATCAGTAACTCATGCTTTGGTGACCTCTCATTTTAATCAGTGCAATGCACTCTACATGGGGCAACTTGTAAAGACCACTTGGAGGTTGTAATTAGTTCAGATTGCAGCAGCATTGCCAGTTATGAACATATTATGATATCCTCACACAATACTGTTGCTTCATGAGTTGCACTAGTTACCAACAGGCTACCAGGTTCACTTCAAGGAGTTGACAATCACATATAAAACTCCTCAGGTCATAGGGCTAGGTTATTTGAGGGAGCATTATCTTCTACAGTATCTGTTTATATGATTGGGCAAAGTAAGCATGCTTCAGGTCCCATTGATTAGATATCACTTGACTGGACCCAGAATACAGGCTTTGCCAGTCTCAGTGTCTCCCATCCTCAGAGATTCTTATGCTGTCCCCCCATTTGATAAAACCTGGTAAAACCTGGCTTGTTTTTCTGATGTTGGATTTATGTAGTATTGTTGCTTCATTTTATTTTTCTTGTACTTCAGTGTTGAGATGAAGTCAACCCCCATACAATAAATAAATACTTTCTGGGTGCTCAGATCAGATAACAGCACTTTTTGAAGATGCCCTCTTTTAGCAAGATGTATTTTTTCTTATATACAATTTTCCTCCTTTGTTACTCTCAAAGTAAAGAACACAAAAAACTTGTCTGTCTGTCCATCCTATCTATCTATGAAAGTAAGAGGCTTACCACTTTAGCTGGTTGGGATTTTTCCTCCATTTGAATTAGGTTTTTGGTGATTTTAACCTGAGGACAGAGACAAGACTTAGATTTAAAGGTTTTTTTATTGTTGTTGTTTTGGTTTGGTTTTTTGACAAATACTGTCTGGGAGGAAGACTACATTTGCTCATTGAAAAAAACCTCAACAAAGAAACTGTTTAGGAAATACCCTTCACAATAAACTGTTTTCACATAAATTCCAACTAGCCTTTAGTTAGACTTCTGTTCTATGAAAGAATTCATCAACAGCTTATACTTTGATCATTTAACCTTCTAATTTAATTGAGATCAGTTTTTTCCATCTTGTTTTCTTCACAGAATTAATAGAAGATGAAGTTTACTGATACAGATGAAAATTCCACAGGGGAATAATGTATTTCTTCTTTCTTTTTCTTTTTCTTTTTCCGGTAAGGAGAGGCTACAAGACAGGCTAAATCCATTTTATCCATAAGTCAAACAAGTACATGTATGTAACTTGTTGTAAACTAAACTTCTCCTGACTTCTGGGACTTTCTAGGTTGGAGTTGCAGGTAATTTTATTCATACTGATAAAAGTTTGTAACTCAAAAGTTCATAAGTAATGTCTGTATTTCAATTTAATGGTATAATTAAGCAAATTCATTTGTGAGGTATCATTCTCATGTTTTGGTAAATACATTTGTACTCATCATAAAGCTGTTTCAGCTTTGAAACTCTCATTAGAAAAACTGCAACATCTATTTACTTAACAATTGGGGTTATTATATTGAGATATGTTTCAGAAACACATTTCCTGAATTGTTTGTATATTCACCTAGATTGTCTTGTAATTAAATTATTCACCAGAATCCAGAGGTTTTGTGTCAAGATTTATACATGTTATACAGTCATTAGCATTCAAGAGTTACATCCTTAATTCCTTTGTTACTTCTTGGACATCCTTCAGCGCACAACATCCATAATGAAGATCACACAACAGTGAATAACTAAACTAGCAGCTCTGTTTCTCCAGGCAAGACATTTTTCTCCCTCTATGCCATATAAAGAGTCCATGAACCCTTTTAAAGAGCTAAAATATATGAAATTAATAGTAGCTGTTGAAGATACAGAAAGTGGATTAACTATAGTGCTATATATACAACAGAGTTCAAGTACAGACAAATCAGATCTACTGCATAACTACAATAATCAGGGTTTTCACCTTTTTCCATTAGCTGAACTATCTTAAAAATTGTCAAGGTTCATTATCAGATTATTTCTTTATCATATCAAACCACAGAAGAAACTAATATATCAAGAAACTAATGAAGGAGTATCAGACTATTGATGGACCAATTGAAGGTGTTACCTCCTCTCCTCACACATCTGCTCTCTCGCTCCCCATCTTTAATTATAATGTGTTTTTATTGTTATTGTTATTAGAATTTCTTTTAGAAATAAAAAAAATATTTAGAATTATTTTTATTGGTTTTATTACTTTTATGTTTTAAGCCACCCAATGTCACCCTTGGTGAGATGGGTGGAAAATAAATTTAATACAAAATAAATATTCCTCACTGATAAAAAATATTTAAATATTTGACAGTTGTGCAATGGGGCATTGGAGTGGGGAAAGCAGGAGGTTAAGAAAATTCGGGCATGAAAATGAACAAATAAAATGTAACCAAAATACAAGAATTAAGGGATGCTCAAGAGGCAGGAGGTAAGGTAAGCTGAGAGTTCCCATCAATGGGCAACTGTTTGCCTCATTGCTATAGAGGGGACATAGAAAATGTATTTTTCCCCACAGTGTCATGCCAAATTGGGTGATTTCTCTCAGCAGCTCTTTATATAATTGGAGATAGATTGTGCAGTGGAGCGATTGTAATTCATGATAGAATGCTGCCCCTAGAGGCACTAAGGAAATAAGGAAGGGAAGACAGTAATATTTGTCCAAATGCTTATAGTAAAAAATAAAATACAATTCATTTATGGACCAAACCAAGAATTCCTAGATGAAAATAAGTATAGATAAGAAAAGTAAGAAAAAAGTTTGCCAATCAAATGATTCAGTTTCTTGGGAATCTGCTTGTTTGAGCTATTCATGTTATTTGTGTAATCAAAATAATCAATACTAATATCGTAAAGGACCACATACTTTACCACATACTTTTCATGTTAGTCAGGGTAGCAGACAATGAGTTACTTATATTTTTTCCATTAAAACAGTAGGAATGGTGAAAATTGGCACCAGGAAGGAAGGAAGGAAGGAAGGTTGTACCTCTATTATGTTTCATGCAGTCAATGGATAATTATAATATGGAGATTTGAGGTCACTAAGCTCTCTTTAGAGTTGCAGTTTGGTATAGTGATTAAGGCATCAGGCTAGAAACTGTGAATTCTACTTCCACCTTAGGCACAAAATCAGCTGTGTGACCTCGACCTCAGCCCTAGGAACAAGAAGCTAATGACAAATCACTTATGAATTTTTGCCAAGAAAACTGCAGGAACCTAAGCAGTAATCAGGAGTTAACACTGACTCAAAAGCACACAGGCAACAAACAAAAAAATGCCTCCTAACACTGTTAACATTTGTTATATTCAACATCTATCAGATCTAAGCATTGTGCAACCATCTCAGCAAATGACAATTCCCTGTTTGGCTAATAGCTGAGAAAGGTTGAGGCTCCTTGAGAATAAAAGAGATATAGGTAGACTAGAAAGTTAAAAAAAAAAAAATCTTCCAAGAAGGAAGTTCTTCTGTACTGTTGCCAAAGAAATTGCATGAGATCTTCCCATAGTCACCAGAAGCCTGCCTCAAGGGCATGTTTATGAAATGATTTTACAAAGATCAACATTTTTCCTAGAAAGTATGATTTCTTTTTCTTAAAACAGAATCTGAAGGCTCTACAAATCTTATTCCACTGCAGAGAAGCAGCAGTCACTTCTCTTCTTTTGATATAAAAAATCAAAAGGTCATTGTTTATGTGAACTACTCTCCCCCTCCCTGGTCTCCTATCTCTTGTGATTCAAAATTGTGTTGACAATCTTGCTCTATATTCTGGAGACTTTTGCACGAATGAAAATGGTACAGAAATGTTGGAAAATTCTTGCTGTAGACACAATGTATTTGAATATTGTTTCTACAGCAAAAAAAATTCAACGGTTCTGCACCATTTTCATCTGTGCAAAAAAGTATAATTGAATAGTCTTCCCCTGATATGTTCTGGCTTCTCCCAACACTTATCAGCTTCTTATGTACCTGACAAAAAGACTCATTAATATTGGTTGGGCTCATGCCCTACAGAAAAAGATATTTCTATATTTATGCTAATTTTCTTGTTTAGTAATTACCATGTTCTTCACTTCTTCCTAATTATTGAAGGAGGTTAACAATTATTCTGTTATTATTCCCTTTCATAAATTTCACTTTTCCAAAATTAGAAATTTAATTCCAGTTAGATTTAGATACAGAGAGAAGGTAAAAACTGTTCTGCATTATTGACTTTCTGGATAGATATCCAGACAAAACTTCTTTCCCAGACAGTCAGTTTTGCTTTATATTGCTTTATTTATCTGATGGTTATCTATTCAGGATTGAGTAGATATGACAGGAAGGCTTGCTTCAGGAGCACATGACTTTTGAGGACTGGTAGTGTAAAACAGTAATCACAGGAGAATCTGGCAGAACCTTCCTCAGTTTCAGCCGATTGAAGCAAAAAGTAACTGGTATTCTACTGATTCTGTTTAAAATGAAGACAGAGTATTTCACCCTTCCAATATGATGAAGGAGGAGGAGGAGGAGGAGGAGGAGGAAGAGGAAGAGGAAGAGGAGGAGGCTCCAATGGCCAGTCAGCCCAGCAAAAAACTAAAGAGTGGGAATTAGGGAGTGAAAGGGGCATGTTTGTCAGAGCACATAGCAATCAATTGGAATAGAGACCTTTGTTTAACATAGACTTAAATGCAATAAATGAAGATACGTTATGTCTACAAAATCTGCATAATTTATTAAGGAAGTTACACAACAGAAATTACATGAGGTTAACCTAGTAAGAATCCTTGACAAACACATTTTGATTGCTGGTCATTTCTTCATTGTTTTCAAGAGTCTTACAACTTACATTACAATGTGACATGCTATCTAATCTTTCAGCTTTCAGTCTCTGGAGTAATGTAACCTTTAATTTTCCCTCCTCCCATTATTTGGGCTTCACTAGTTTTGAATGATTTTGAAACTAATCCATAAAAAATGACTTGAGTATGATGCAAACTGCCAATGAAGTCTTACTGTTATTTTTTATTCCTGAAATATCTTACCGCATGGTTTCCATCCAAGTATCAAAATCTAAGAAAGAACCTAACAGTTCACATTTATTAACTAAATCACACATAGTAGTGACAGATGATTAAGACACTATTTTTTATTTATAACTTGGAAAACTTGATACACTCACAACAGAGGTATTTGTATTAAAAAGGTATATGGAACAAATAAGAATTGGAGTTCTTTGCACATACACATGGAAACACAGCTGTATAATACTCAGGACTTTTTACCTAAATTTGAATATAAGTTGAATGTAGATAATCATGAATGGTATAGCCCTCTCCTCCATAGTTGAGATCATCTTCAAAATTTTCTTGTACGTGCCAATGATCACAGTTCCTTTTAGTCAAGAATAGAGTCATGATCATTTTTCCATATGTATTACTAGACTGGTGAGCAGTCTTTCAAGACAGGCCCATTACATTTTCTCAGAAACAGTCTTCTAAATTTGGTGATCTTTTCAAGAAGCAGCCAAAATCTTCCAAGAGTTCACAGAAGTCTGGCTTAGGAAAGCAGATGTACTTTTTTTTTTCTACCTTGTGTATGGTATTTTATAAGTTTGTTGGTTTTGGGTTTGTATTGACATTCTAGCCTAAATTTTTCAATGTTATGATGTTGGAAATCTGATATCATGTCAAAGGATTCTCTCTCTCTCTCTCTCTCTCTCTTTTTCTGTCTCGCTCTCTGTCTTTCTCTCTGTCTCTCTCTCTGTATGTATGTGGTGACTCTGAGTGCATGTGTGAATGAATTGAGAGAATGAAATAAAATACCCTAAAGGACATTTTATCTGTATCATTTCAGATTGGGCAGACAATGTAAAAAAATTACAAAATGTAAAAAAAGGGAAGAAGAATGAAGAATTTCTTCAGAATAAAAGTCTTCTATGAAATTTCAGCTAATAAGGTCTAGTCTATTTTAATATGTAACACACATATGGAACAAAATAAGTAGCACTGAGTAAATAATGTTTTTACAACTATTCACTGCAGCTAGCTATAAAAGAAAGAAAATTCAACCCAAAATCCCTTGTAACATTCCAGCAATCATTTCTTTTCTTGTTAATTTTCCATCTTCATTGTAAAACAGATCGATTAGTTATGTTATGATGAGTCAGTGCAATTAGAAATGGAAGCCAATCAATATTAGTAGATTAAAAAACAATGAACTTATAACTGAGAGAGCCAGAACTCTATTAACAGCTTGCTATGGAATGTCTTGGTTTGTATCAGACATACAGAAATAGATTTGAGAACCTGCCTGATGCACCTACAGAAATTTTGATGGACAACTCAATTAAAGAGAGGTTAGCTATAATTCAGACTTGCTGCCAAAAATCACAAATAAGTGGGAGAATCCAGCAATCCAGATTAAATATAATGGTGGCAGCAATTCAGGTTCCTCCTTCAATAGTTCTGGCAGACATAATAAAAATCCTGTTTTTGACAAACCCAGCAATAGTGCTTTAAAAAGTCCTGATAGATCACTGCAAAGGCCGATCTATTACAGCTTTCTTTTTGTGCAGAGGCCAGTCAGATGACTATAGGAACTGCAGAACTGCACATGATGCCATCTTATTGTTCACCCAAAATGCAAACATTTCAATAAGGCAGCTATGAATACAGGTAGTCCTTGAATTACGACCTTTCATTTAACAATGTTTTAGAGTTGCAACAGTCTTAGAAAAGGTGATTTATGACATGTGCTCATGCTTATACCCATTGTACCATCCCATGTCCATGTGATTGCAATTCAGGCAGTTGACAATCAATTCACATTTATAACTTATTACATCATCCTGTGGTCATGTGATCACAATTTGTGACTTTCCTAGGCAGTTTCCAACAAGAAATATCAACTAGGCTATTGGATTCACTTAACAATTATAATAAAAATGGTCTTAATGATAGAGTCTGGTCACATGATGACTTGCTTTAACCCTTCCCCTACTTACATAGAAACTTCTACTCTCAACTGTGGTAATCAGTTGAGGACTACCTATAGAACTATCATAACTAGTCATCCCATCTCTCATCTTTCATGTACAGATAGTCCTCAATTTACAACAGTTTGTTTAGTGACCGTTCAAAGTTAAATGGCACTGAAAAAATGACTTATGACCATTTTTCACACTTACAACCATTGCAAGAGTTCCCATAGTCACATGATCAAAATTAAGACGCTTGGGAACTGACTCACATTTATGACCATTGCAGCTTCCTGGGGTCATGTGATCACCTTTTGCAACCTTCTGACAAGCAAGGTAAATGGGCAAGGCAGAGTCATTTAACAATCATGTTACTAATTTAACAACTGCAGTGATTCACTTAACAACTATGGCAAAAAAGGTCACAAAATGGAGCAAACTTCACATAATAAATGTCTCACTTAGCAACATAAATTTGGGGTTCAGTTGTGGTCATACATTGAGGATTACCTGTATTTGCCTAATTTATTTTCCAAGCCATTCTACAGAGCTGAGTATTGTGATAGCAAATTCCATGATTTATAACTATTGATTCTGGGAAGCATTTCTTTTGAATCTCCACTGAGCTTTATTCTAATAGTAGGCAGAAAAGAAATATGGTTACTCATTCAGTTTACATTGCATATTTTTCTACTTTTCAATAATACGCCCATCTTGCCGACATTTTCTGAAAGAAAGCTAAAAGGTTGCAATCACTGTAACCTTTTCCCACAAAGATTCATACTAACTTTGACATTTTCTTCAACTATCGCTCTGTAAGAACCTTTTTTGAGGTGTGATAATTATTTCCAAACTATTTACACAAAGATTAATATAAAGGCACTTTCGAAATGAACAGTTTACTTTTAAATTCTTAGACTTTGGAGGCTTAAAAATGTCCCCTCCACCTTGAAATAGTGTTAATGTTTCAATCTAACCATCCACATGACTTTAAACTCCTTTTGTTGATTAAATTAATCAATCGAGTTAGTCAATGTGATCATCGTCTGTTATGAAACAAATTTCTGCTTAAACTCAATCTTCTTCCACAATCCACTGAGAGGCATAGATAGAAAAGATGGAGAGCTCTTGGAAGTCTCCTAGGCATTTTTTTTTTTACTTGTGGTCTTTATATGGTTAAAAACCCCAACCAAAGGTAGTCTTAGATCCCCCATCTTCAGCTTGGCACCTTGCTGGCATCCTGGAGGATTGTAGACAACTGGCATGTAGAGGGTAGAGATGACCTTAAAAGGGGGGAGGGGGAAGAGAACAAGTTTGACAGTAACTAGAGGTGTGAGAAGCAGGCTGTTGCAGTATTCAAGGCCATGAAGCCTTAGAAAGGAATGCAGATTGCACCAAAAGGCACCAAGCACCAGTGTTGTGTTCCCCAAACACCTCATTATTCCCAAACAGTGTTCCCAAAACACAGCATTGGCTGAAGACATACTGGTCAAGAGGGGTGGGCAGGGGAGAAGGGGAAGATATAAATTCTAGCCTGCTTTTGCCACAACCAGTAACACTTAGTAAAGGAACCTGTCACTTCAACCGAATGGAGTCAAGGGTCTTTCTTTCCTAGCTACCCAGCTGGGGTAAGCCTGACAGCTATAGACATTTCACAGGAAAAAAGTGCCAGAAATAATCTAGAGTAGTTTAAAAAAGATATTGCAACTTAATGTTGCCAGAAAATAGAAATCTATTCCTCTAAATGGCTTCATCCTAATATGCAATAAAAGTGGCAAATCGAGTGATTGGGGGCTGATGAACTTTTGTCAGTAAGTCTAATAGCAAGTGAGAGGCCTCAAAATAATCACGTCACTTTAGTTAGGTTGGGGCGTGTGGGTTCATTTGACATTTATTCAGATTGAATTTCATTTTCCACTTCAGTGTCCACTTTCCAATATGAAAACTGTAAGAGTACAAAATGAGGGTGGATATAATATATCCTGAATTAGTCTTCACCACGCATCAGTGATATTTCGTATAGTTAAAATGCCTTTTAATTTATTAAAATATTCAATAATTCAAAATTCAATGACATTTCAACCTTTTTTTCCCATTTAACATACACAGTAATATCAAATTCCATAGTAGAAAAAAGACCAAGTAAAAGTGAATGCTCAGTGAACATGAAGGTTCTTTGCAGTCTTACTCTTAAGAGTTCAGTATAACTGCAATTTTAAATACCTAGTATTGAATTAACATTAAATATAATCTTCTGAATGGGGAGACAATTGCATTTAATAAGAACTGAAATGCTCATGTTTATTTAAAAATTTCTGAAAGAAAGCTAGTCTCTAGTCTTTCTAGGATCCATATTTACTTATTTTGTAAGGACATTTATTTATTCTTGCTTTTCAATGTTTTCAGCCAATAAATAAACATACTTGTAATGGTCAATATTAGGTATGATTAAACTGCCATGGCTCCATTCTTTTCCTGAACTATACTGACTTGATCATTCTGGAGTGGACTGGCAGTCTTTAAAGTAAATCTTCTAGAACTGGAAGTAATTGATGGTGTTAACCATAAATGGGGGAAATCTTGAAATACTCCCTGTTCCAAAACTAGACTTCTTCCAGAGAATACTATGAGCCATTCCTTGATCCAGAACATTTTTGAAAAATTGCTGGGCTAACCATAGGATAGAGAAATCACAATGGTCCAGAGATGAAGGAAATGTTCCAGAGTTTTTCAGAATATTTACATACTTGGAGATCAAAGATTTTGCACATACCAAGCATAGAGAGTCATATTCAAAAGTTGTTACAGAAAGAAAGGCTGAAGCATTCCTTAAACCATGGAAAAGGAGATAGGAGGAGATTCACAATAACTCAGTGGGGATATGAGAAAGAGAGATAGAACAAATCAACTTGCAAGGTTCTCTATTCTGTAATCTAATTCAATGAAGTCATTTTCTTTGTTTGGTATACTTTGTAGAGCTGACTCGTATACTATCCTATCTGGCACACAGTATCTGAAGGATTAGGGGGCAATTGTTGGGGCAATATTCTGACTCTGTACACCACTTAGAGATGGCTATAAAGCAGTGTGAAACAGTATATAAGTGCTACTGCTATTGCTATTTTCCCTTTGTACATGAATGTGAGGGGAAATCCTTCAATAGGTTGCACAAGTTCTAGGTTGATCCAATCAAGTAGAGTTGGAAAAGCCTGGAATCCTGGACATCTGTGATCAGTCAGAAAGTATTTGTATTACTTGGACAAAAGTCTCATTTAGTGCCAAGCAGATTTATATGGGTGTCAATGTGTGCTCCTTTCAAAATCCAAGAAAGAAATACCCAGACTCCATGGTTCAGAGCAAAGTTATTCTTTTACTGGAGGATGAAAAGGAAGCTACAAATGGAATTCTGAAACTGAGAATTTGGCGCGCAGATCACACATACAAAGAAATGGAATTGTTCCCACCCCCCGAAGTCCAGAAGTCTCTTCCAATTAAAAGTTCTGAATATGATCATGTGGGCATCTTCAGGTGGTGATGAGGCCTCTGTCCGTTGACCTTGACATATTTTGATAAGACTTCGCAGCTGCGCAAAAAGTGATAGAGGCTAGCAAGGAAATGGAAAGTTGGAAAGAAGAAATCATATACCCCCTCCTTTTTCTGCCCACAGTAAAGGAATGCAAAACACCTCCAGCTCTCTTCCCCCCCACAATTACCCCTCCCCCCCCCATTGCTAATGACAGCCGAAAGAAGTAAGCCTAGCAGTAGAGAAACTAAGGGAGAAATAAATGAGATAGATAGCAGTTAGGGTACCCGAAGAGATCTTGAGGCTGACATTGGGTCTATCCGAGGATACAGGACTTTTTTCCTAACAGCAGATGTGAAGTTGTGATGTGTATAGAAAGTATTGCCAAAAAACTTTGCATTGCTGAAGTGCCTTTTTTTTTTTTTGCATTGAATATAACACTAAGCAGTAAACATATTTTAAATATGATCATCATGATAGAGGAGTTTGTGTAAGTGGACAACTTACTATTACATGCTACACTGAAGTTTTACTCCCCCACCATAAAAGTTCCTGGGAACACTCATATATTGAGTTTTACTTCCACTAGAACAATAGAATTGCAAAAGGATAATGTCAAAACAGGAATCTTCCCCAGAGATGGCATTAACATATGGTATGTATTAAATTCCTAGAGTGGTTTGTGTCATGTCTATTAAAATGGAATTCAAATATACAACTTATAACTTAGACTTACATTATTTTTTTCAGATATGCTGCTTCATTTAGAATTTTTTATGTGTGAGTTTCTATACTAGTTTATTATGGAGGGAAACTTTTGCAATATCTTTCTAAATATAAAAAGTGAGAATGTTAAGTGCAAAAACTATATATATATTCTACATCCTTGATTTCCCCATAGATTCCAATGGAGTTATCCAAATCTATGCCCTTTAAATTAAGTATTAAAAACTCCCTACAGATTTGAAGTGCATGAATGAATACAGGTGAATGTGTATAATGAATTCACAGAACATTTTTTTCTTCCTGTTTTTTCTTCATAAAGAAAAAAATACTATTACAGGATGAATTCACTTACAATTTTTTAAGGCTGCTAAAAGATGGTTGGGTGGGTGGGTGAATTGATGAATGTAAACTGTGTAGTTAGTTAAGGCAGTTGAAGAACAGGTACTTGGAAGTCATGATAATATTAACTTCTTTAGACATTCAAGAATAAACATTAAGGAATTCCTTTGTTTTGTCCAAAAACTCTTATTGATGAAAATCTGCTTTTTATTAGACAATGTGTGAATTCAACCTAGCCAGCTGAATTTTACATAGATAAAACCACAAATAGGTTCTTCATATTTTCCATTGTTGTTAAATAAAGACAAACATGTAAGTTAGGAAATCAGAATAGCAGCTATAAATTCTAAATAATATATTGTAATATATTACTTAACTATGTAATGGAATTGCATCTTGCACCACGAAGTGATCTGTGGATGTCTCCATCAACATGAAAGATGATATATAATTTCAAATGGAAGACATAAATGTTTTCCTTCAGGAGGTATAGAATTAATTAAAAGTTACAGGATGTTTAACACAATATCATAAAAACACCTTTAATGAAGATATCCTTATACTACATACATACCCTTCCCCCAAACACATCCGGCACATATACATACATAGATATTTCTTCATTGTCCCCAAAGTGCTTTTTCAAGAGGCAACTAGTATTTCTGGATTTTCTTTGAAGACATTTTCCTTCTTCTCTTGGAAGAGAAGAAAAATGTCTTCAAAGAAAAACCAGAAAGTCCAGTTGCCTCTTGAAAAAGCATCTTTGGGACAACCATGACCTAATGATTGAGAATCTCCATAGACATTTAGCAATATCGTATCATTATTTTTTATTTAGTATTTATTTATTTAATATTCAGGGAGATGTTATAGGTGTCTTAAAATGAGGACTAATAGAATGAGAAACATTCTATTGCCTTCTTTTCCAAGGCAATAATTGTCTTGAATCAAATGGTACATTTGTGATTTAGTCCTATGTATAAAGTGGCATTTTTAAACTATCTAACTTAATATATGTTTTAAATAGGTTTTAGACTAGGTTTTTAATTATTATTATTATTACTTTAATTATTTTAATTTTTAAATACTCTGTAGTGTGATTGTGATGTGGTGTTTGGGGCATTGTGCTGGAGTAGCTTTCAAATTTCATTGCATTTTGAATGCAATGACAATAAAGGTATTCTAGTCTAGTCTATATAGAAAACTTTGGGATGAGGCAAATATCTCCTAGGCCATAGTTGCGTTGTGGGAAAAGAACAGATCTCAAGAACAGACCAATGGCTTATTTAGCAAAGTTCTAAAGTGTGGAGTTGGTGGAACATTCTTACAGTAGACTAATTCTTTCTTCTGGCCCTTCCATTTCTTCTCATGTCCCAAATAGTGTTGTTTTGGAGTGGCTTAGCCTCTGGCTAGTGCTATTTTGCATTAAATATCCTTGAGATTGGGAAACTAGAATAGGCATTAACATCCACTGTGACAACCTAAGAAATGATACCTCAAATATCTATAAGACCTAGTTTTTACCTTGGAGTAGATGAAACTAATCTCAATGTGAAAAACATTTCCGTCAGTTCCTTGTTAAATCAATCACTAGTATCACTGGAATTTTCAGACGTCACAGCTCTCTAAAGGAGATATTTCATTGATCAGCCCTGGATAGATATCAGGTTATATCAGCGTACAAAAAGTGCTTAGGGCATTTTTCAGAATTCTGCCATTCTTCACCCCAGTTCTGTCTACTACTTCAATGAATTGTTGACAAAGGCACTTTGCACAATTGCTTCTAAATGGCCTCTTCTCAGCCAACAATCCAAGAATCTTCTGTGGTTTAATCAGTGCTCCAGAAGAAGAAGAAGCAAATGTCATATCAGATAAGAATGAATATTATTGAAAACAGCTAAGAGCTCAAAATTGATCCTACACCGATAGTATGCAGGTCTAGCTATCTTTTTGTGACTGCCCATACTTGCCTGGCAGCCTCATTTAAAATTTTCTAGTTTCTGCTGGGAAAACCTAGGCTAAGATATTGGATGCTGGACCATCATGCTTTACAGTTAAGTTCATGCAGTCTGGACAAACCACTCACATTAGCTGGAGGAAGTGGACAAGATTATCAGTGTTGTTACTCTGGCATAATTCTTACAAACTAATCCTCTTCATCTTATTTCTGAAGAGGAATAAAATATGGGGCAGAGCCACAATAAAGGAACCGGTGGGGGGGATTTATTATTTGATATTATTTAAGTCACAAATTATCTCATGGTAACCTTAATGCTCACCTTAATTATAGGGAGACTAATATTTTCTCAATGGTTTCCAAATCCCCAACTGAAATAAATATATTAATAGAGATTTGCATAATAGGATAACTGGAACAATTATTTTACTAAACACCAGCATTGTGAAATCCATAAACATTATTTGCCCAAATGAAAATGTGATACTTCTTTACATGCATCATTTAGTATGGAAAGTTTTAGGGAGATAACTGCACCTGAGAAGTCATCTCATACACTCGAAATGTTGAACGGGTAAATTTCTGAGTTAGCTACTATCTTTGTCCCTTGGCTCATTTGTTTCATTAACATTGGTTATATCTCTGTCTAGTGAAAAGTCTTGCATTTCCTGGCCACAATACTGTAGCTAGGGCCAAACGTGTTAAATTGAAATTTGCACTGCCATGTTACTTTTCTGATAAAATTGCCTCCCATATCATCCAACAATCTGTTACCATTTTTGAAGTTGCTTCAGCATTAAACCACAGAAAACCTGAATTTTGTTTTACGTATTTTATATATTGATGTATGCAGTCAGGGACTGAAATACAATTACTTCCAATCCAAAGCAAACCTCCTGCTGAGTTTTGTGCTATCAAAAGTTTATTGTGTACTAACTAATGCATGCTCTGAAGAAGTAAATACACTAATTAAATATTTAAAATACTAAAATGCCATCAGAGAGATTTCCAGCCCCACTTATTCTTGTTAAATTTTCAAGTGTTTGCAAACAACCTGATGCTACTTTTGTCTTGCCCTTTTGGATGATATCCCTTTAACTATACCATCTGCTTTGGTTAGCAGCTAAAGAATCTGATGGCTCTTTTTAACAGCTTAAACATAGCCCAATGGATATAGAGTACTTAGAATGTAGTATATGTAAAATACAAAAAGTTCAGTGGGTGGAATTTCATAAGGGAAAGTTCAACAAGTACAAAGAAAAGTGAAATAAGTGACTCAATAACTGCACAATGATTATTGACTGACTTTAATATGTTAATTACATACATCCCTTTGCTAATTGATCCATTGATAGATTCTTTACAGTATTTTCAAACTGTTTCATTTTCCTATTCAATTTATTTTCCATTTTTCCTCTCAGTTAACCTTATGTCTGAGGTTTTTTTAAAAAGGGAAATACTATGTATTTTGCCTAAATAAAAATTCCATAGTTTTGCAATGATAAATTTCCCAAAAGATGTATTTAATTTTGAGATGCATACATATGGATAGCTTAACAGGCACATTAACACTTTCAAACTCAAAGTTAGAAACAAATTGTAATGTGCAATTGGCCAGCCACTTTATAGTCTCACTGTGACTATATGCATCATGGTATCTTATATGGCAAAGAATGACTCAATTGGTTCCCTCTCTTAACCTATCAATCTGAACCCTACAGGTATTTAAAAACACCTGTAATCATATCAGCGATGCATATTATTGGTTTCAATATTGGATTTATAGAAGTGGGGAATTCAGGTTCAAATATAAGTTATTGTTCTGACCTAGGCTTCACAAAATCACGTAGCAGACTCCTTGTCCCAAGAAAACACCTTTTTATTAGGCTGATATGAATTCCTCTTGGCAAAGTCTTGGCAAACAGTCTTTCAAGAATGATTTACAACTACAGACCTTATCAGGTTTGGAGAGTTGCCAGGCTAATAGCTTCCAAGCACAACACTGTTACCAGAAAATACTTGGCAAGGAGTCATGAACAAATCTTCACCCTAATTAAAGGAACTAATTGTCTCCTGCAAACACCACTCCCCTTTCAGTCCTCTTTATTCCCTATGGGAGGAGCCATTCACTGTCCACCTGTGCCTTTATTCCCAAGTCAATCCTTGTTCCTTAACTGTTCACTTCTCCTGGCAGCTGTGCACATGTGCACAGGGGTTGGGATTCAATTTCTGAACAACCAGTTCTGTGGGCATGGCCTAATTTGTGGGTGTGGCTTGGTGGTCATGTGACTGGGCGGGTATGGCTTGCTGGCTGGGCATGGCTCAGTGGTCACATGACTGGGTGGGCGTGGCTTGATGATCACGTGATTGGCTGGGCATGGCAAACTCAACATCATTTCTTTGCCCTAATGACTTTTTTAAGTATAAAAAAAGACATACCAAAACAAAAGGTTGTTTATTATTTCATGTCTTTAATGCTTCAATAATAAAAAGATACATAAAACTAGTTGTTACAACATTTTAAAATATTAATCAAAAACTATTACATAACAAAACTTTACAAAAGACAATAAAACTGATATTTAAAGTACTGCCAAATTGCTTTTTTAGTGGCGCCCTTAGATACAGTTTTCTTTTGTTTGATACAAGCATCATTGTTCAGTGACTTATGACTTTGGACTGCTTATTTTGAACTTTGCTTAAACCTTTCTGGAAGTAAAAACCTACATTTACTGTACAGCGTATCTGTGTTCTGTGTGTGTATTATTCAAATACTACTCTCAAATTCGTCTCCCTGTACGCGCTCATTCTCCTAACAGGGAATTACCTCAACACTGGTTATGGGCCCAGACCATACTAGGCACAGATAACTGAGAGTTAGTGTGAATGCACAGTACTGTATACAGGCAGCTGTTTACTGTTTAATTGTGGTTTACTATCCTGGTAAAGATGGCACAAGAAACTTCGACAAGTTTATCACTGATAACCCGGTTGGATGGAACAAACTATGTTTCCTGGTCTATGCAGTGCAGTCTACTTCTACGTAGACAAGGTTTGTGGAATGTAGTTCAAGACCCACCAGATGTAAATGCTTGGGATCCAGATGAGGAAAGAATGATGTAAACTTGATGCAGCTCTGGATGGGATAAACTGGAACAGGAATCCAGCAATGATATTATTATTGACACATTTATTTTAATTAGCCACAAATTGATGTGAATTGAATATCCTCATTTCTAAAAGAATAATTAAAAGGGTATGTGAAAATCACCCAAGATTATCTGTACCATTGATTTGAAGAAATAAGTAGATCGAAATATCTAGCTAATGGGATCCAAATAATCTGGATGATATGATGAACTAAATTGATATGATTATTTCAATTAAATAGCATATATGTATAGAAATTCATGAATTTTGATTTGAAAACATCTGGGCAAATTGAATCTACCTAATATAAATTGTTTCATATACACTGGAAGCAACTGGATCAGTCTGATTATTTATTGATCCAATGACCTTTGAATCAGATATTTAAACTGAAGCTTTAGAAGCATGTGGTTTAAAATTATTGGATTCCTCCAAAGTATAGAGACAAGTTCAATCTGCAAGTTCAATCTTTTAATTGTTGACTCTCTAATAATGCAGAGGCGCATGATGGCGCAGTGGTTAAAGACACTGAGCTTGTCAGCTGGAAAACTGACAGCCTGGACTTGAACACCCTGTGATGGTGAGAGCTCTTGTTACTTGCTCCAGCTCCTGCTCACCTAGCAGTTTGAAAGCATGAAAATGTGAGTAGATAAATAGGAACTACTTCAGTGGGAAGGTAACAGCATTTCATTGTCCTATAGCAGGGATGTCAAACTGGTGGCCTGTGGGAAGGTCATGCCTACCCTGACTCCACCAGGCAAAAAATATTGTGATATATCTCGATACATCCCATGATGCGATTGAGTTTGACGCCCATATCTCTATAGCCATGCTGGTCATATGTCTCCCTAAGCTAAGAAACAGAATGAGCACCTTCCTGTAGAGTCAGATATGACTGAAAAGGAAACATCTTTTTCTTTAATAATGCACAGGGCAAAACATTATGGTGACCTAAAGTGAAAGCTCTACAGTGTGAAAGAAAGTGATGCTAAATAAAAAGCTGTCTGGAAATATCTGTTCTTTTAAATATTGTCAGCTACAGTGGCTAATATGTCCTGCTTTGCCTGAATAGCTACGTCAAATATCCATAAGCCTGGTAAGCTGTATTACAGGTCTCACATTTAGAAGTCTCAGGGCTAGGAGGCCATTACCTGAGCATGCACACTGACATAGTTCACCTTGGGTCCTAGCTTTCCAAGAAGAGGGAAAATTATCAACAAGAATCATGACAGTTAAGGAATTGCTGAAAAAATGAAGCTTCTGCCTAGAGCCAGATCTAAAATTGCAGGAAAATCAACCCAGATTCTGAGAAAAGCAGCAGGATATTCCAAATAGTGTTCTTTAAGAATTTGTGGGTAATTAATTGTACATAGGCAGGGGTGGGTTGCTACGGGTTCACCCGGGTTTGGGAGAAACCATAGCTAACGTTATGGCCAGTTTGGAGAACCGCAAGATCCCACCCCTGGCTGGCCTTGCTCACCCCAACCTGGCCCTCCCACCTCTCCTGCCTCTTCCAGGAATCTCCACACAGCCTATTTTGGATGCGGGATAAGTGCAGAGACTTCATGGAGGCTTGGGAAGGGTGAAAAACAGGCCTCCCAGAAGTTCCAGAAGGCCGGAAACTGGAGCCCAGGGGAGGCCATTTTCACCCTTCCAGAGGCTCGAGGAAAGCCTCCCAAACCTGGGGAGGGTGAAAATGCCCCCCCCCACCATGGTGCAGGAGGCTAACTAGGCCACACCTACCATGGCTACACCCAGCCAGCAACTGGCCAGAGAACCCACTGCTGAAATTTTTGAAGGCCACCCCTATATATAGGGTGTTTAGATTGTTAGAGGAATATATTTATTAGCCACATAAAATTTAGGAGATAGATTTAGTTTGAAATGTCTTATGGAATTGGGTACATTCTTAGCTTCTCTGGTGTAAAAGAAACTGAATATAGACTCAGTGCTTTTATTGCTCTTTAAGGAGATAGATTTAATTGGTCCTTGCCAGATGCCCAATTATTGCAATACTATGCTGAGATATTTAAATGTGAAATTTGGTCAAGAGTTTTGTTATCTGAGTTTATGACATCCCAATCTCTTTGAAAAGATCATAATTTTAGTTTTAGAGTAGTTAACTGTAAGCAATTCTTTTATATAACAATCTATAAGGGCCTGTAGGTCTTTTCTGAGATGCAGAATGTCTTTGCATGACCATGTGCCTATTATTAAATCGAGAGTTGGGGTTGGGGGGGATGGAGTTTCACATTAGATTAAAGCTTAGATGATTGAGTCAATATTTATATATTAAAAAGAGGGGAAGCACCAGACAGTCCTATTTTCCTACATTCTAGGTGGGAAAACCTCAAGAAAGCTAGTGATTTCTGCCATATCTAAATTGTTTAATAGTGTTTTCATGCAGCATCTTAATTAGGCAGAATCCAAAAAGATATCACCCTGGCAGAAAAATAAATCTGGTCATGTTGCCAATTTCAAAAGCTGATAAAAAAATTTATGCCACCAGATAAAGACTGAATGCACCATTTATCACATTAAACAAGAGGAAAACCTTCTACGCACCAACTCTACCTGTGCCTTTTACAATTATGTAAACAACAAACTAAAAGATTCAAGGCCCATCCCACCCCTGATAGGACCTAATGGTAAAGACTGCAATGATGACACCATTAAAGCCAACATCTTTAACACATTCTTTGGCTCAGTATTTGTAAACAGCAATGGATCATGTATTTCCTTGTTGAGCCACATAAAACTACAATGATCTAATACATATCGATTTTACAGAAGACAATGTTGAAAAAGCACTACACAATCTAAAACCATCTCTATCTATTGGACTGGATGGAATATGTGCCTACTTCTTAAAAATGCTATCCACTGCCATAGTAGAACCTCTAAGCATAATCTTTGAAAAATCTTTCAGGACCAGCTCCTTGCCTAACCTATGGTCACAAGCCACAGTCATCCCCATCTTCAAAAAGGGAGACCCCAGCCTAGTTGAAAATTACAGATCAATCTCCTTATGCTGCATCACCTGTAAAGTCATGGAATCAATTATTAACCAATCCATTATCCTCCACTTAGAGACAAACAACCTACTCTCCAATAAACAATTTGGTTTCAGAAAAAAACTATCCTGTAATCTGCAACTCTTACACTGCAAAAACATATGGACTACACAACTCGATCAGGGCAAATCAATAGACGCAATCTACATAGACTTCTGTAAAGCCTTTGATTCAGTGGTACACGACAAACTACTCCTAAAACTAAAATCTTATGGTATCTCTGGACAACTGCATAATTGGATAGAAGCATTCCTGTCAAACAGACAACAAATGGTCAAAATTGGGAGTGTTCCATCAAATTCTGTACCTGTCAACAGTGGTGTCCCCCAAGGCAGTGTTCTAGGACCAACTCTCTTCATACTCTACATAAATGACCTCTGTGATCATATTAAGAGCAACTGCGTTCTCTTCGCTGATGATGTAAAGCTATTCAACACCACAGACAATACTATTACCCTCCAAAAAGACCTTGACTATGTATCAGAATGGTCAAACAAATGGCAACTTCAAATCTCAACAAATAAATGCTCTGTCCTACATATTGGCAAAAAAATCAGAAAATAAAATACAGGCTGTATAGTCAAGACCTTGTTGATAATCCAAACTCTGTCAAGGACCTTGGAGTACTCATCTCTAATGATCTAAGTGCTAGAGCCCACTGTAACTACATAGCCAAAAAGGCATTAAGAGGTGTTAACCTAATCCTACGTAGCTTTTTCTCTGGTAATATCACATTACTAACTAGAGCATACAAAATATTTGCTAGACCAATACTTGAATACAGCTCATCAGTCTGGAACCCACATTATGTATCTGATATTAGCACAGTTGAGAAAGTCCAGAAATATTTCACAAGAAGAGTTTTCCACTCCTCTACTCATTGTAGAATACCTTATGCCACCAGACTTGAAATTCTAGACCTAGAAAACTTGAATTACGCCGTCTTCAGTCTGATCTAAGTATGGTATATAAAAAATCATACATTGCAATGACTTATCTGTCAATGAATACTTCAGCTTCAACCATAACCACACAAGAGAACACAATAGATAAAACTCAAGGTTGATTGCACCAAACTTGATTGCAGGAAATACGACTTCAGCAACAGCGTGGTCAATGTCTGGAATACTCTACCTGACTCTGTGGTTTCTTCCCCAAACCCCCAAAACTTTAACCTTAGACGGTCTACTATTGACCTCACCCCTTTCCTAAGAGGTCTGTAGGGAGCATGCATAAGCACACCAACGTGCCTACTGTTTCTATTGTTTCTTTTATTTTTCTTATATGTACCCATTTCATGTGTTCATAACTATTTATATACTTATACCTATTATCTTGTAAGTGATTGACAAATCAAAATAAATAAATAAATAAATAAATAAATAAATAAATAAATAAATAAATAAATAACCTCCCTTGGTTGAGACAGAATGACTAGTCAATGTCACTCCATTGACTTTGTGTCTAAAACAGGATTAGAATTCATGGTCTCTCAGGTTCTAGCCTGGTCATCATTTAGCCATGTTGAAATCTACTAGTGTTTGGACTTTACTGAAGATTATGAACAGACTTCTATCAGGGTTTGGCATGGACTAGCGCTATATGATAAACCTCAGATTCTTGACAAAATTTTATCTGTAATGTCCCGTGAAATTTTGGCTCACGCCAAAAATTTGTATTATTATTTATAAGCTTTTAAATGATAGAGGAGAAAAGATAACCTATATACATTTCTTATGTTACTTTGTTAAATAAATAAATAAATATTGTAAAAGTACAATTTATTTGTAATACTTTTTTCATCCATCCATCTTTTTTTTCCCAGATAAAAGTTATTAAATATCAATCACTCTGCAATCCTTTTTATTTCTTTTATAAATAAAAGCTGTCATTCAAAAGTCAAGACAATTTTTTTTAATGATAGAAATGAATATAATGAAAACACTTCCATGTTATCTCTCATCAGGCAAGGTGCATCTGTCCTAAAATTATTTCAACTGAAATTTAAAATAAAACAACTGACAATGAGGAATATTGGGATCATATTATATTCAGTCCACATGTATTGCTATGCAGGTTTACCAATGAAAGTGCCAATGAAATTAATGTTGACTCACAATTAGAACTGCTGCACAAATTCATAAATCCTGATGCAAAATATGAATTTCTGCAGCTTGAGTCAGATTTTTCTGACTCAAATCTTCCATTTCCTTGATTTCATTTTTATAATGTTTTTGTATGACATAGGAATTGAAGCTTCAGGGATGAATAATACATTTTTATTCCATGTTTTTGAATTTACTTTATAGGTACTATTAGAAAGCTGTTTGGCAATGTATTCCAAGGTTGTTTAGCAACTGCAACTTGTGTGTTCCCTGTTCTGAGCCAAACAAAATGGTTGCCTTGGGACTAAAAGCAAAAATTTTAAAGCATGTGAAGCCAGGGACCTCTGAAGCAGTTAAAGAAAGGGGTGAAATGCATCCTTTCCCTGGGATTACTCAGTGACTGGTCCACATTAATATTTCCTATCTACATATTGATGTTTCTCCTAAATAAATAAGAATTTAAATCTAATAAATCCAAATTAGAAAATCCAAATCCATATTTTATAAAATAAAATCTAAAATAAAATAAAATCACAGAATGTATGGTTTGGAAGTAAACCTTTAGCTTATGCAGTCCATTTCTCAAGTCAATTGAGGAGTCAATTCAATCATTCTGACTGAGAATAGTATGGGCACTTAGTTTTATAAGCTGCAAAAACACATACTGTATGCACAAACACATTCACACACCATTTCCAGAATCACCATACCAACAGGTAAAACACAGAGAATTTTAACTTAATATGGAATTCTATGTTCAAAAAAACCACTCAGCTTTCCAAATGTTCTTTTTTAGCACTTAAAAATAATTGTTATGATTATTTACTGTCTAAATAAATCTATGCAACGATAAAAAACACCCACTAGGAGTTTTAGATGCATGAATGATTCCAATCCAGAATTCACAATAACTTCATTTAACCATTGAAGTTAAAATGTTTTTGAAAATGCTGTTAATGTGAGTGACACATTAACTGATTTCATTGTTACTTGCTAGATAGACAGAGAGGCAGGCAGGCAGGCAGGCAGGCAAGCAGGCAGGCAGACAGATACTGTAGACAGATAGGAGAGAGAGATTAGATAGATGATAGATAGATAGATAGATAGATAGATAGATAGATAGATAGATAGATAGATAGATAGATAGATAGATACTTTAACTTTCTAGGAAGAAACCAAGAAGATAGAACTATTAGCTGTTAATACAATTTGTCAGTTTCTTACTTAATAACTGAAAGCTATATTTGTTTAGTCGATTTGTGCTAAAAAACTGAGATAAACATATTTGAATTTTCTGAGCTTAGCCATTAACAATACAAGGATATTGTTTTATTAGTTAATGGATATGTGGGAATGGGGATGAAACAGTCAGTCTTTCTTAAAGTACACTTTTTGATTCAATCCTGCAAGGTTGGCATGCTTCAAGTTCCTTCAATTAAATAACGTGATCTCTCAAGATCCTGGAAATATGGCTTTTCTGAGCAGTGCCTGTGTGTGCAATGAGATTTCACTTAAAATTCAGATGCCTCTCCCCCGCCACCATTTTTCTGTTGGTTAGAACAGCAATGAATACCTGGCTCTTCTTCACCCAAACTTTGGTGAAGGAGAGTGGGATGCCTCATTTCATTGTCCTGACCACCTTTTACCTTTTTAAAAAATGTTTTACAGATATTATTGTAATTGATTTGCCAAAATCACTAAGAATTAGGCAACATACTAGTTTAATTACAAATTGTTATTGTTGTTTGTTGTTTTCTGGATTTCTAGGTAGAAGATGTTTCACACTAGTACCTGTGACAGGACTATAGGTGTCCTGGTGGACCATCATTTAAGTATGAATCAGCACTGTGATGCAGCTGCCAAAAAAGTCTATGTGGTACATCAACATTGGGATAACATCAAGAAGGGATAGTGCTGCTCTATACCACACTGGTGAGATAATTGCAAACCTATGTCTGCCCTAATTCAAAAATGCTGCTTACAAAAAATGTAGAGAATAGCAACAAAGATGATAACGGGTTAGGAGGCTGGATCCTATGAAGATCAGCTAAACAAACTAGGTATGTTTAGTTTAACAAAGAAAAATTAAAGAGAATTATGATAGTAGTCTTCTTAATACTTGTAAGAGCTGCCGTGGGAGAGGACATCAGTTTAGCCTCATAGAACATGATGGAAACAATGGGTGCAAAGCTCATCAGAGAGAAATCCAAATAAAGAAGAATTTCCTAATAGTGAAAACTATTATGTAGTGCAGCAATTTGCTTTCTGGAGTAGTGGAAGCTCCATCATTGGAAGTTTTCAGGAAGATTCGACAACCATTTGTCTGAAATGGTATGGCGACTCCTGCCTTGGTGCAGGGTGTCAAATTCCCTTTCAATCCCATGGTTCTATGACCTCCTCCTCTTTCTATGCAAAACTTCCTGAAGTGATACAATGCTGTGAAGGGAAGAGATCTGTTACACTACAAAAAAATAACTGCAGGGATTTTTAATACCAGGTCTTTTTTAATACAGAAATTGGTGATTAATAGAAAGTGTTAAAACTGATTTTGTTTTGCTTTGTTGACAGAATTGATGACATTTGTATGAATAATTGTCCTTTCTGTAAGAAAGCCTGTGGGGAACTATGTGTGGGAATGGTGAAAAAAAAAGTTTACTTCCCTCCTTTAGACCACAAATAATGATTACATGATGAAATACACTCACCAGATCATGTCACATATTAGCATAGTAGCACAGGTAGAGTAGGACAGCTTTTGCTACACTGACAGAGCAGTTATGTGAGTAGTCATTCAATGTCTCATTTGGCACTAGCCACTTAACATCTTGTGACTTATTATAACTAGACAGTAATTCAAGTCCAGATACCTAATTTAGAATGAATTTAAATTCTGATTTCTCAAACTAACCAGGTCAAAGAATTGAAATGACAACTGAAGGTCCAATTTATTTCACAAAGAATGCTGATTTCTGAAGCAATTTAATCTGATGAATAGCAACTTGTTCTTTAGCAGGAGTAGAACTGGAACAGAGCTGATACCCAGTTTCAATTCTATGAGTTATATGGTAAGATGCTCACACATGTCATTACAAAATTGGTATCATGATTATGAATAATAGCAATTAGCAGGAGCAAGAAATGGTCATAGAAAAGATATAAAGAGTGAAAAAATTAAACTATGTTGTCTGAACATCATGTACGTGTTTGGATGGTATGTCCTTACAAGAGGACAAACTCATTTTTCACATAATTGTCATCATTCTCGTATTATCCTGAACTTCAAAAATGGCACAGAGGTATCTGGCTTTGGTACCTGCCTATATCATTCAATGCTTGAGGGGTTATTTTGTTAGTATGGCCTTATGTAAATGCACAATCCAACTATTTGTTTGCTATTATAAGTCTTTAGGAAAAGCAGTTAATCTCACTATGAAGCATACAAGTAGTTTCTTAAAAATAATAGGACATTCCTACAATTCTTTTTTTTTTGCCTTTGCAGAATCTTTTTCCATGAATTGATATAAATCATACTTATGAGACAGGATTTTTTTTTTAAGTTTTCAATGTGTGGAAGTGTGACTTACTTCAATTTTTTTCATAGCATAGAAAAAGTCTGGTAGAATGTTCTACATAGCCATTTTTAACTTGGGAGGACAAATGGTACCTGTGGGGGACTGCAAAGATGACAATTCTGAAATATCAACCTGCTGAAAAAAATGCCAGCATATCTAAAATGAAGTTATACATCATTTTATGAATTCTATCTTGTAGGTTGGTGGGAAAAATCACCAGATTCAAGGAAATATGGCCAAAGCCATTCTTTAACTGTTGCTATTGCTTCTACTCCAATACTCAGCATTTTTAATATTGTATCCATCTGTCAAAGAAAGATACAGTAAGGAATGAGATATAGGGGAACCAATCTGACAAATTTATAATGCCGTTGGTCTGTCTGCACACATACAGGATGTCAGTGATTGTCCTAGGCAAGTACAAGACACATTGAGGAAATCTCTCTTCATCTTTTCCTTCTAATATCTAGCATGTATTTTCAGGCACAGTGGTGGTGGCTGTATGATTTTGGGTTGTGTAAATTAGGTCTAGCCTTTGGATATAAATTCAGAATATCTGAAAGTGGGGCTGGAACTGATATTTCTGTATTCGAAATAGTGTTCAAATGCTTACATACTTGGGTCTAGCAGTAGTTAATTTCAGATTTGAGCTGCAAATGAAACAGGTGAATCCTTTTCCATTTCTGTGGAAACTCTGTTTTTCTAATAGAATACTTAGTTTAGATTAAGGCACTTCTAACCAATAAAATTATCAAAAAGAATTGTAATACCTTGTGAGTAAGTAAGTATTTCCACAACACTTAAAATGATTTTTTAAAGCACAAGATTATATCTCTCGGCCACATTAGGTTCTCCTACTCAAAACAGAACTGGACTCTTTTTTTTCCAGTTATTAAATTAAAGCCTAGGTGTATCTATACTATTAATGTAAGTGAATGTTTAATTCATTTAGCCCCAGCAAAATGAACTTGAAATGTTTATCTCAAATATCCTTAGAAGAAACTGTTCTACATCAATTTAAGTACTTAATCATAGGTCAGAACAGTTTTTGAGCTCAACTAAAATGGATAAGCTCGATGTCTGAATTTTCTAGTGAATTACAAAGTGATGTTGTTTATCCTATAGTGCTTTTAATCTAAAGTGACAATTTATTACGGAACAAAAGTTCCTACTTTTCCATCCCTGTCATTGATAATGTGTTTTCACTGCAAAGAAGCACTTATGAGTTAAATTGGTCAGGTGTAACATGAAATAAGAGGTTGTGAAACTGTGTTCTAGGTACACTCATATCTCAGATGCTCAGTCATTTGGTTTTCAGTCTAGTTTCCTGAAATTCTCCTCACTACAGTGATTATCCTCAGTGCCAACTTCATCACATTCTGTCAAAAAAAAAAAAAAAAAAAAGACATACCAAATGTGTTAGGCTCTTAAAAAAATTAAAAAGCAGAGATCAAAAATTTCTGCCTCAACTATGAAATTTGATGCACTTCATGCAACATTTCATAGCAATTTAGCTTTTCAAATATCACACTGTTCAGATGAAAGGCAAGATATTTAGTCATGTTTTTTCCCACTTTCATTTTAGACTATATGAGAGTACTGACGATTTTTTTCTAAATTCTGAATCTTATCCAGGGACCAAGTCAGTCTTTAGAAGAGAAATCTGGAGCAGATGTGTCATTTGCTATAGTCTTCGTGATAATCCTGGCTGTGCAGAAACTACCCAAAGTTTAATTGTAGTAAACAAAATGATTAATTATTTTAGTCTGTAATATATTTAATAATCACCTATTTGTTTTGCAATTTTTATGTAGTTTGGAATATTATAAGTAGGAATTGAAAAATATATATTAAAATATACAATAAATTCAAAACACACCTAACATGTGAATTTCATACTTTCAATGGATCCAAGGTTTACTATGCACTATTTTCTTTGAAATATAGTACATTTTTTTAGATATAGGAAGTGCCTGAGCCATATGATCATTTCAGAAAGTAGTTTTATGGTACCAAGTACATAATATAATTTATAAAAAAGGAATGGGGGAGAAGGGGAGTGTTAGGAATTGATAGCCACCTAACAGTTGGATTGGAAATATATAAACCAGGATAGAGATTTGATGCTGTCTCTTTAAGGGAATGCTAAAATTGTAATTGAGTGTGGTTCCTCAAATGGCCATAAGATGGAGGCAGAAACCTGGTTGGTTTGTCCTGTTGTTGATAGTTGCTAGTTGGTCAATGTTCTGATGTTCGCTGGTTTTGGTTCCTGAATTTTTCCCTATTTACTGTTGCTGATGGTTGTTCTTCTTGGATTGCTGTAAGTCTGTTATTGAACTGTTTATGATACTGGATTTTGATACTTGGATTATCCCTGGACTGAAAAACTGATTGCTTTAAGCGTGTATGACTTGGACTGCTTGTTGGACTTTGCTTAACCATTTACTGGAAGTAAAAACCTACATTTTACTATACAGTGTATCTGTGTGCTGGTTGTGTGTTATTCCTCACCACTCTCACTACATCTCCCTGTGTGCACTCATTCTCCCAATGGGGAATTACCTCAACAGGGAGAGGGGGTAAGAGGAAGGAAGGAAGGAAGGAATCTTCCTTGATGTGCAGTAGGATTTACTAGTTACTGCAAAAGGCTTGCATCCAGTTTTTGGCAATCATTTTAACTAAGTCAGAGGAAAAAAATATCAGTTTTATTGTAGAAATAAATATCCATGTACATAAAACTGTAAAAAAAAATATGTCCCTAATTTCTTGAGCTACAGATACTTTATTTGGATTATATGGATGGGTGAGAATTTTAGTTTGTTTTCCTATAAAATAATATTAAATATTTTTCATGATATAAAGAACCCAATATATTTTTAAACAATCTGAGAAAAGGCCAAGCTATTATATTTACCCAGCTGGGCAAAGGTCTTTAAATATTTAATAAGCTTTGCAAAATTTGGAGAGGTGATTTTATTTGAAAGAAGTTTGAAAAACATCTTCCCTTTACACTGAACATTTAAAATGATTCTCAATTCAAGATGTCACATAGACTCATATACTTTTAAATCAATAAATCACTTCTGAAGAATTCAAAGGTACCTTGCACATTCATTGGATATTCTGGAATTTATAGCATTTCTTCCATATATGGAGAAAGCTTAGTAATATGTTGATTGCTATATAACAGTGATATGAGTCGCTGGTCAGGGAATTTTATTATGTCTTCCCATTTGTGCTTCTTTAATTTTGGTGTCTCCCTTTTACCGTTAGAATTTGTTCAGGCAGGTTCACGTGAAAGTAGACAAAAACGGCTTTCTAATTTAACCTGGTTTGGATTTTCTTGTATAATCCTGTTCCTATCTTCCTACTTTATATTTTCTTACTCTAAATTTTTATATCCCCTCTCTGAAATTTTCCAGCAAATTCAGTCCTCCTTTATTTTCTATTACCCTTCCTGAAAAATATAATGTATGTATATGTGTATATACACACACACACACATTTCATTCTAACTAACTTTATTGTGAGTGAATTTTGTAAAAAGAGCCAATATAGGATCCTTGTTATTGCTTATATAATATAACCAATTTTTAAAATAATTACAATGTATGATAAATACAGGTGATAATAAAAAGTGTCATACAAATAACAACATATTATCTAGAAAAAACTAATTCTTCCAATAAGTTACAAAAACAAACATCAAAGAACTGAAGTGTCAATGTTAAGGAGAGTTCATTCTTCATTCCTTAGTGAGAAATTTATTTTGTAACACTTTATGGAAGTTGTGATTTTTTTTTCAGTTATTCTCAGATTCTTCAGAAATGTTTTAGCACAAATTCCCTATAGATTCTTTGCTGAACAGCTTGAAGCATCCTGTATTGTCTTTTTCTCATAATTGTTATTTTGTTTTGAAAGAATACAATTATTTAGGTTTTTTTCCTTTATAGATGGTGATTCTCTCTTTTATAAAATCACAATCCAATTTGAACAATTCTGTTACTTTTGAAACTTGAACCTCAAATCTGAATTGACTTTATGATCTTCAAATCTTGAGTTTAAATCAAATCTTAGCTAAAATACAAAATGTTAATGCAAAACTCTTTACGTGAGATTGTCTCATCTAAATGCCTATGTTAGGTGGGTGTTCATTAGTCTTGCCATCTTTGTTTTCTGTGTGCCTCTTCATCTTTAAGAAGTATTTGGTAGATAAGGCTGAAGTAAGAATAGCAAATAAAAGTGTTATGAATATATTTTCAAGTGATGTGAAATAATCAACCATAAGGGAATCTCTGATACAAACAAAAATGAAAATCTGGGAATCAATTAGCATCCACCATAAAAATGTTTCGCTTTTCAAAAAAGAAAAACAATCTATACAAAAATATTTTATATTTTTTTTATAAAAATATTTTTATATTTTATTTATATTTAGAAATTTACACATACAATATGTAAATCTGGAAACATTACACATTTGAACATAAGGAACTGTAATAAAAATATTTTTATTTTAAAGCAATGTGACAGAATAGGAATAATGACCCATCTCATTTTTTACTATCAGGAATCCTGAAGACATTTACAACAATAATTAAAGAGAATAAAACAAGACTAAGGTATACCATTTCATTCATCTAGTTAGGCAATATATTTTCCATGCTGTAGCTATTTTAGTCTGGTGATGAGACTTGAAGATTTTGTTTACATTATTTTTAGTTTAAAGGAAAAATCAAATTTAGACATTTCTTTCTAAAGACAGATAGAAAAAACAGAATTTGTTTCATTTTAAGTAAATCTATTTTCAAACCAAGCCCAAGCCTCATAACTTCATGGACACATATTAACCCCAGTATGGAAGTTATGTCCCACTACCACTTGAAGTATATGTTTCTATTTCTCTATTTAGTCAACAATTCTGATATTTCCTGATACCTTTTCATCCATATGCTAAATAGGTCAGTCCTTACATAGCCTTGATAAGTCTACTAGGTGCTTCCGCATAATAGCAATTAATGGGAGAAAAGTACAAAGTAGATAAGATATCTATTATTTCTTTTTTTACATAGTTGGTATGCTTTCTATATTATATACCATATCTATATTCATATTTCCTACAATTTGTTTTTTACATATTTTCTGTACTTTTCTTTAGATGGAAAAACAAATGGAAGCATCCACAGCAAACTACTACAATGCCCAAATAATGATACACAGAAAATTACATAATCATCACATTGCTGGGATTATGTACTTTACCAGTAGACCTGTCAATGTCTATTGTCCATGCTTGATTAAGAAAAAACCCACAAATAGCTGATGTGTACATTGGGAAATCATCACACTGTTTCCCACGAAGCCACTTACAGAATATGAAGATCAAAACAGATCTAGAAATCAAATGCTATGGATGGTACAAATATTGTTTTCACTGACATGGCTACTTTCTCACAGAAAATAACTCTTCCTTAATGTTTCTTTATGTATTTTGGGTAGTTCTGTTCAGGAAAACCTTCAGATATAGCATTGGCAATTACAGGTGAAACTCAAAAAATTAGAATATCATGCAAAAAATCATTTATTTCAGTAATGCAACTTAAAAGGTGAACCTTATATACGAGATAGACTCATTACATGCAAAGCAAAATAGTTCAAGCTGTGATTTGATATAATTGAGATGATTATGGCTTACAGCTCATGAAAACCCCAAATCCACAATCTCAAAAAAATAGAATATTGTGAAAAGGTTCAATATTCTAGGCTCGAAGTGTCCCACTCTAATCAGCTAATTAAGCCATAACACCAGCAAAGGGTTCCTGAGCCTTTAAATGGTCTCTCAGTCTGGTTCAGTAGGAAGCACAATCATGGGAAATACTGCTGACCTGACAGTTGTGCAGAAAACCATCATTGACACCCTCCATAAGGAGGGAAAGCTCAAAAGGTAATTGCAAACAAAGTTGGATGTTCTCAAAGTGCTGTATCAAAGCACATTAATAGAAAGTTATGTGTAAGGGAAAAGAGTGGAAGAAAAAGGTGCACAAGCAGCAGGGATGACCGCAGCCTGGAGAGGATTGTCAGGAAAAGGCCATTCAAATGTGTTGGGGACTTTCACAAGGAGTGGACTGAGGCTGGAGTCAATGCATCAAGAGCCATCACACACAGACGGATCCTGGACATGGGCTTCAAATGTCATATTCCTCTTGTCAAGCCATTCCTGAACAACAAACAATGTCAAAAGCATCTTACCTAGGCTAAAGAAAAACAGAACTGGTCTGTTGCTCAGTGGTCCAAAGTCTTCTTTTCTGATGAGAGCAACTTTTGCATCTCATTTGGAATCCAAGGACCCAGAGTCTGGAGGAAGAATGGAGAGGCACACACTGCAAGATGCTTGAAGTTCAGTGTGAAGTTACCACAGTCTGTGTTGATTTGGGGATCCATGCCATCTGCTGTGCTTCATTAAGTCCAGGGTCAATGCAGCCGTCTACCAGGAGATTTTGGAGCACTTCGTGCTTCCTTCCACAGACGAGCTTTATGGGGATGCTGACATCATCTTCAAGCAGGACTTGGCACCTGCCCACACTGCCAAAAGCACCAAAACCTGGTTCAATGTCTGTGGGATTACTGTGCTTGATTGGCCAGCAAACTCGCCTGACCTGAACCCCATAGAGAATCTATGGCTCATTGCCAAGAGAAAGATGAGAGACATGAGACCACACAATGCAGAAGAGCTGAAGGCAGCTATTGAAGCATCCTGGTCTTCCATACCACCTCAGCAGTGCCACAGGCTGATAGCTTCCATGCAACACTGCATTGAGGCAGTAATTGCTGCAAAAGGGGCCCAAACCAAGTACTGAGTACATCTGCATGCTTATACTTTTCAGAGGTCCAATATTGTTCTATGTACAATCCTTGTTTTATTGACTGCATGTAATATTCTAATTTTCTGAGATTGTGGATTTGGGATTTTCATGAGCTGTAAGCCATCATCATCTCAATTATGACAAATCGCGGCTTGAACTATCTTGCTTTGCATGTGATGAGTCTATCTCATATATTAGTTTCACCTTTTAAGTTGCATTACTGAAATAAATGAACTTTTGCCTGATATTCTAGTTTTTCAAGTTTCACCTCTATAGCTAAAGCCATTCCTGGGAACAAGATGGGTTATTGACTATGAAAGGAAATGTAAAAAGTGTGAGTAGAAGAAGATCATAAATGTTAGAATCTAATGCCTTAGTTTTCATAGAACAAATGTCTTAGTATGTAAGGCTTTGTTATGAATAGTTTTATATTGGAACAGGATCCATGCCAAAAAAATGAGAGTCACCTGCATATTTTTTTAGAAATAATATTTAAAATCTGAATAAAATAGAATAGCATTTTTATGAGAGTTCTCTTCATTAAAGACTGAAGAGGCTTTCTGAAGATAACCTTTCTTTCTTTCTTTCTTTCTTTCTTTCTATTCAGACATAGAAACAATAAATAATTTTACAAGTTCAGGTTGAAAGATTCGTTATTCCAAAGGAGGAGAGACGATTGAGGTCTTTCTCTGTTTGTGGTAAGTGAAAAGCTCTGACAATTTTTGACAGTCTCTGAAATGGACTGCTGCCAGTGGGGGATTTTTCATCCCTGCAAATCTTTCAAGAAAGAAAACAAAATAAAAGCTCCAAGAAAAAAAAAAAAGCAAAACAGAGACAGCAAAAGATAATTTGTACGTATCCATATGCATGATTGCACCTGCCTTGTATGTGTTTTATAAGTTGGGAAGAAATATAATAATGAAACACATGCTCATCCCTTTTATGAATGAATTAGAATTATAATTGCAATCTGTCAGTTTGAATTAAAGAATGGTTCCAGGTTTCAGGGCAGAGAGTGCTTCATAGGTTAATCAGAGCAGCATTATGCCATAAAAACATTTGGAGCCCCAGTTTCATATTTTGGTCATGATTCAGCTGCTAATGTTTGAGACGACCCAGCAATTCAAAATTAAGTGCCTAATGTTTATTTGTTATAGGTAGCTGTTTGAAAAAGGAGAGTTTTGATTAGAAAATTATACTCTAATTTGGCAGAAGCTCTGTGTGATCATGGGCCTTTTAGCTACTATATTGGTTCATTTACTTCAGTTAGAAGAGTATTTGGCACAACTATTTTTTCCCCTGTTTTGTTGAAATGGAATGGGAAAACCTTTGAAAAAAATGGAAATGGAAAGGTCCAGGGGTTTGTGAAAGTAGAGTATGCCATTTAATGGGGTGAAAATTAATTTTGGCAAATTTTCTTCAGTGAGGGATTCTAAAAATATGTTTTTACCCCAAGAATTCAGATCTGTGGTTATTTTTGCAATTGCACAACATTTAGCTTGGTATAGTAAATCCATGTCTGATCACATGCCCCACAAAGATTGTTAACTTTACTTACTCAAAATTACATCTTGGGCTACAAAAATTAAAGTTTTTTTTCCTGCATGAAAAAGTTATCTAGTTAAGCAAATAATAATAATAATTCATGCAATCATAAACTAACATCAAAAAACAATTTACCAAAAAAGTGTTACAAAAATGTTTAAGTGAATTCCAACGAGTCTTGTTTTGATTCGTTCTCCAACTTCAGCTGCCAACTTGCTTCTTGGCCTGTGATATAACCCTCACATTTCTCATGTGTATACACTCTGCTTGCTGCCTCCCTCACATAGAAATAGGACATGAACTATGACTCTCAGCATCTCAACTAATGCCCCTAATAACAGGCAAATATTGTTCATCAATCTGACAGTGCCAATGTTTCCAATCCCTGCCTTAAAGTTATGTCAGTTGATAATTAATATACTATGTGATATTAAATAGATGCCAGGTCTATCTGTTTGGCACTGCTCAGAGTACCAGGCTAAGCAATTTAACAGGAACTGTAGATCTATCTTACCAGGGAATGGTAGCAGGGGTGGGATTCTACCAGTTCACACCTATTCACTAGAACCAGTTGTTAACATTTTAAGCAGTTCAGAGAACTGGTTGTTAGAAGAAATTACTGGCCTAATCCTGTAAGGAAGGTAGGAAGGAAACATTCTGGTGTTGCTTACAGAAACTGCCTCTCCATTAACCCTTATTACATTCTTGGCAGGACTAGACTTCCTGTCTCAGGAATGTCTCTGGAGTTTTTTCCCCCTCCTTTGCTGATACTTTGCTTGTGTGGAGTTACAATGTTCAATTCAAAGTTACAATTGCACTGAAAAAAGTGACTTATGACCATTTTTCCCACTTAGACTGTTGCAGCATCCCCACAGTCATGAGAGGTCAGGCAAGGAGATGCATGCCTCGATGTGAGTGATATTGAGTTGGCCACACCCAGCCAATAGCATGACCACCAAGCCATGTCCACCCAGTCACATGACCACCAAGCCACGCCTACCACCTAAGCCATACCCACAAAACTGGTTGTTAAAAATTTGAATCCCACCCCTGAATAGTAGCCCAGAATGCATCATATTCGTGTAACTTATGATGTGTGCCATTTCTAGGCTACAGTATGCCTCTTCAGATTTTATGTTTTTTTAAAAAGGTGCTTTAAGGGGTGTCAGAAAACAAATGCAGTACCTGATAGCAGCTTTTTATAGCAGTTGTATTTCTTTCAGGGACTGGATATCTGCTATATGATTCTTGTGGAAAGGAGAAATTTTTAATTTTTTAAAAGATTGCAGCTAGGTGCTATATTCATAAGCCTGTGCATTCTGAAACCTGCCCCTTAAAAAAAAAGCACTACCCTAACTTATAGCCCATGAAATAGTAGAGCCCATTTTTTGTTAATTTAATTTTATTAGTTTTCTAAAAACAAAAACAAAAAAAATGCATGGATAACATTAGGAAATATGTTGAAATAAATCAACAACATCTAGACAGTGAAATGTTGCGTAAAGTTAAAGAAAATATATAGCACTGAAATGTATTTGAAGCACCAAAGGAGTTGTGCACTTTCACAGTGAGTCAGCAGTGAAATTCTGCTCCTTTGGTTTTATTTGGCAAACCACTTATATTTGTCTCCAAAGAATTACTATAATTGCATGTGCTCAGTGAAGATAAGCATGCTGTTCCATACAAACTCTTAAAAAGATGTATACTATCTCTATCTCTACCTGTTAATTTAAAGCCTACCTTTCTTGGTTGCACAGGATAAGGTTGGTTTTTTTTTTTTTTTCATTTATTTATTTTAAATGTAAAAAGTCACCCAGTTCTATGTTGATCACTCTTTATGGATGCTGCGCAATTTGATTTAGAAAAAAACCCAGTCACATAGATTATAATGGGGAACATCTGAGGTTTCTTCTTTGCCTTTTGCAGAAAGGATGAAAATACAATGAATGGAAGACCTTTAGAAAACTTCATTATTGCCAAATATTAGAAATATTTATTAAATTCTTGAATTTTCCAATTTACCCTGTTATGGCACAAGTAGCACAGCTTCAGAAAGGGCAGCATATGAACCTTCAAATTGTCTCTTAAAGATAAAGACTCAACCAACACAAAAACTATCCCAGTTCAATTTAAATATATATTTAAATATACGGCAATGTGGATGTGGGTGGATGGGCCTATTGTGTGCACAATGTCTAAATGAATTATTAATTCACTTGCAAATTTTAATTGATATACCAGAAGATACTTTACTGTCTTATGTTACAAATTTGTTAGATGCATTTTAATAGAGTTGTTCTTTAGTAGGTCTGGAGAGACTATCAGAAAGGCTGCTTTGATTTTGGCATTCCTGTATGCAAACTCTGCTTTTCCATGGCCAGGAAACACCCCTTCCAGGATGGGGGCAAAGTATATAGCTTCTTTAGAATCATTCTGGAAAAAGTACCACTTAAACTTAATAAAATAACATCACCTTCATCAGTAACTATATTATGAGCTTGGTATAAAGCCTACTAGATAGACCAATTCAGGAAATCAATTCCATGGAAGGCTATAATAACAGAAACATGCCATTGTGCTCTACCCGCTTATGGTCCAATGAACTAGGGCGGCATCTGCCTGAACAACTTTCAAGTATTATCTCCAAAATGTTTTTTTTAAAGTAGTCCCTTTTATGTAAAGTATAATCCCTGCATATTAAAACAAAAGTCATCTTCCTTACGCTCTATACTATATGATTCATTTTATTACTACTTTATAAATACTTTCAAGATACTGTGAAAAAAATTCTTATACTAGATCAACTAAGGGCATTAAATAAATTATGGATTAAAGTGAAGAGCCATCTAAGTCAGCATTCTTTGTTTTCAAGGATTGGGTAGAGGAAGCTCCAAACACACATCAACAGTGATTATAAAAGTAGAATATAAACTGCAATGTCATGTAGCCATTGTTAGCTTAATTCTCCATGAAACAAAAAGCTGCCTAAATTTCTGGTCATGATATATAGTCTGATAGTAAAATCTCACAGTTTGTTGTGTAATGAATAATTCAGATTAATATGAGATCATTGTAGAATTATAAATGGAGGAAGAAAATGTCTCACTATCTATTTTGTCTCCACTATGCACTTTTTTTATTTATTCATTTATTTAAATTTAATGGACTCTTTTTATATATTTCAATCCTGTTTCCCAAAATCAACATTTCATTTCTTTCAGTTATTGTCCATAAAATCCAAAAGTGTTTTCCAAGTAGAAATAAAATTAAAGATTTTTCCTTAATAAAAGCTGTTAATTTTACCATCTTCACCAATTCCATCAGCTTCACTGTCCATTCTTCTACTGTAGATATTTGTAAATCCTTTCACCTGTGTGCATATAAAAGTAGCACTGTTGTTTTCTTATATAAGATGTTTCCATGTGCTTATCCATTAAACCCAATTCACAAAATGTCCTATACATTTCTCTAAAGACATTATAATGGCTTTTAATATTTATACCTTCTCTATCATAACCTCAAAATATCTCTTGCCCTATCAACCTACCATCATAATCTACATAACAATACTAAATAGTATTTGCCATTTTAATGAACACTTCCTGAATTTCAGTGGCATTTTAAAGCTCCTCATGCTCTATTTATTTGCAGCATACTAAATAATCAAACATCCTCAGATCTGGTTGCTTAGTTTGCCCCAGATTCAGATAATTTACAAACAACTTTAATTAATCATTTAAGAAACCACATTTCACATCTATTGGTAATTTACTGCTTTTCTATATACCTTCTATTGTTCTTTAATTTCTTTTTAGACCATAAAAATCTTTATTCTTGTAATACAACTCCTATGAATCTTCTGATGCCATTACAGAATGTCTTTTGAACTACCAAGTTAAAACCTTTGGCTGAGTACTCCTCATATTTGTTGATGCTAACAATTTGATTAGTGCATAAAACTATGTGGATCACAGAGTTTCATAATGTTAATGGAAATACAAAAACATAACTATTGAAAGGGAAGAAAGTTATAGAAGTGGTGTTCGGGATAAGGAAATGTAAACAGAAATAAACAATCATGAGAGTTAACCATCACTGCCCTTTACAAAAAGAATTTAGGTGAGACACAGGTGCTTTTGCATTGAAAGGCTGGCTAATATAATTAATAAGGAACTTTGCTTTTAGTTTATTCCATTCTAATTATTTTTATTTCAGCTATTTTTTCCAAGAAATCAGTCTTTGTAATCTCTTTTCTCAGTCTACCCATTTTGAAATCGGTGACAGAACTGAAGTGTTCCCTCACTGGTGTAGTGAAGCTCTGCTGACAGATTTGTTTTACTTTCCTATTTATATACTGCCCAGTGTCTGGGCAGCTTGTTACACAGAGACATATAAACCACAGCATAAAATAAACAAAGAATGCTAAAAATAAGAAACACTGAAGATATACCAAGAAGACAGAATCTCAGGATGGATATTAGCATCTCAAGCCATGAATTGTAATTATATGCTAATGATGTCTGGTTTGCACTTATTCAACCAAGGGAATCTTTAGAATTGATAATGTAATGCACACTGCAACAAAGTTTGGTATATCTGATTATTGGATTAATAACAATAAAATTAAAATGTTTGTCATGACAGAAAGCCAAAGAAAAAAAGCAATATTTGCACCAAATAACAGAGTTTGGCATTATTGCTAGAAAGGTCAAATAGGTTAAAAAAAAGACCCATTGAAAAATAATTATTCATAGATTTGAAACCTGTATTTCAAGATGGAAAAAGCTGAAATCATCTTAGTGAGAAATAATTGTAGCTATAAACATGAATATTCTACTAAGCCTTAATTTTGTATCCAATAAAAAATAAAATTAAGTTATTAAATGGCTGGCAGAGCAAGTAAAAACTTACATATAGTCAAATAAAAGGCATGGATTAAATTCAAGATACTACAGGATTTGAAAGGATGAAGTTATCTGGCAGCCTTCCAAATTTTTATTATCAAGCTAGCTTTACAATTTGGATAACAGATTGGATCATATCACCTTATGGATTGGCTACATTGATTGATAGAGCAGAATTACCAGATGGACTGAACAAAATTTAATTGGAATGATACAATGTTGTAAAGAAATTCACTCAGTGAAACTGTATAGACAACAGAGCTTGATTATCAGTAAAAGGTACATAAAAACATTTGAGACATTTTCTTCAGGATGGCCAGAAATAACCAAATGTTGCCAATATCTTCAAATAAGCAGTTTAACACTAATACAAATGCAAAAATTAGGTAAAAGATTTGCTGAATTTGAAAATTTTTTAATAATTGCTAAAATGGACATGCATTCCTACCTTTTTCTTTGCTTCTCCAGCTAATGTTTCCCAATAGGGAAATATTTTGCTCGGAAATCTCAGAAAAAAGAGTCTGAAGCACTTCAATTCTCCATATCCAGCCGATCTAAAGTTTGGGAAAAGGTAAAAAAAGAAAAGGAGGAAAAGGAAAGAGAGAGAAAGAGAGGAAGGGGGGAAGAAGGAAGGAAGGAAAGAAAGAGAGAGAGGGAGGGAGACAAAGAAAGAAAGCCATATTGATGCTTACAGACATATATTTTTCAATTAATGTTTCATAATTTACAACAAAGAACTCCAATATGGGGAAAATCTACATGGTTTTACTTTTAAAGAAATATTTCAATTCTTTTATTTAAAAAAAAAACATACAAAGATGACTTCATAAAAAATATTCCCAGCCTTCAGTATTAAATTTGTTTCTAAGAGGCATTATGTAGAAACTAAATACTTACAAAAGTAATTGCTGCAATCCAATATTCTGCTTAAAATGTATACAACCTGAGAAATTAAATAGTTAGACAAACAGGAGAGAGAGGGAGAGAGGGAGGGAGGGAGGGAGAGACAAGGAGAGGGAGAGATCCTTTATACTGTATAAATGTATTTATTTTCTTATTACTTATAATTCATATTATTAAGTCTACCCAATTCATCAAGTTTAAAAGCAATCCTATATATTGCTGAAACATTTGTGTTTGATACTTTGTAACTTTGTCAAGAAAGTTACCCCAAAATGAGCTAACTTACTGAACACCAGGACTCATTACTTCTGAGGCAGAGGTGGTATTCAGCAGGTCCTGACCAGTTCTGGAGAACCGGTAGCAGAAATTTTGAGCAGTTCAGAGAACTGGCAAATACCACCTCTGAATGGAGATTTTACAGTATTTATTCCCTTGCCACGCCCACCAAGCCATGCCCACAGAACCTGTAGCAACAAAAAATGATATCCACCACTGTTCTGAGGGAATGAAATTTGGGGAAGTTGCGGCTACTTAGGCACTGCTCGGCTGCTGCTGCTGCTGCTTCAGCAATACTGCCATTGCTACTGAGGTCATGTGGTCTTCATTTTCAATGTTCCTTGAAAGGTTTAGTTTAGTTTACTTTATTGTCATTGCACCTCATACAACGAAATCAAACACCATCTTCAGTGCACATTATGACATGAAAATAAACACAAACACACATCCTTCACCCTTCACACATTGAACCGGAAACTCCCGACACCACACCAACACTGCACTATACAGCAGAATTCAAAAGAGCTACTGCCCTGGGATAGAAGCTGTTTTTCATCCTATTTGTCCTTGTTTTTATTATTCTGTACCATCTGCCAGATGGTAAAAATTCAAAAAAAAAAAGGTTCCCAGGATGAGATGGATCTTTGAGAATGTTTTGAACTTTCTTAAGGCAGCGGTAGCTATAAAGCTCTTCCAAAGAGGGGAGAGGGCAGCTAATGATCTTCTGGGCAATGACATTAACCCTCTGGAGTGCTGTCCTATCTGCCACAAAATTTTCCAGTCACTTTTGCAATTCTTTGCTCTTTCCCCCAGCTGGCAGCAAATACTTACCTGCCTGCTAGGAAGGAAAAGAAAGAGGAGGGAAACAAAAGGAGGGAAGGACAGAGAGGAAGGAAGGAATGACCACACACCATTTCAAGCCCACACAACCCCATGCACCCTCACCAACCCATGCAGCACTCCTGTGCATCTTGATGGACCCTCTTTTCACACATACTTCCCCCTACATCTCCTCCCTGACCTGCATGGCATCCTTCTTGTCCTTCCCTACCTGCACAGCACCTCTTGCGCATAGTATGGACCCTTCCCACCCTACACTGCCCAATGCGGAAGGAAGGAAGGAAGGAAGGAAGGAAGGAAGGAAGGAAGGAAGGAAGGAAGGAAGGAAGGAAGGAAGGAAGGAAGGAAGGAAGGAAGGAAGGGTGAGAAAGGAGAGAGGAAGAAACTTGGAAATCACTGAGGGCAGAGTGTATTTTTCTCGTTGAACTTGAATACAAAATGCCATTAATGATACAATATAATGTACACATTTCAACATCCATGATTTGATTTGTATTAATAGGAAGGAAATTTTGCCACTTCAGTTTGTGACAATTAATTTTCACTTGAGTATTTTGCCATTTAAAGGAAATTGGCTTCTTGTTCTCCTGGCTCTAGTTAATAGGTTTCAAATGTTCTTTACCCAATCTTCTGGAAGCTTTTGCCTTCGATATTTTGCCTCTCTGTAATATAGCAAATCATTTTAAATGTTTTAAATGCCTTTCTGCATGAGCAATTTATATATTCAGGAAACTGAATTCTCTTTTATCCTGACCTATGTGATCATATTCCTTTCCAGACCAAGCTATCCTCATTTCATAAAACTGCAATATGTTTTAAAGTCTAAATTCTGACATAACCAAAATATACTGTAGAAAGCTATTACTACCCAAAAGTAGAGCTTTGTTTATGCTTGGAGAGTGTGAAGGACATTCAGGACTTTAACTTTCATTGGCAAATGGATTTTGAGAGGTGTCAAGAAACCCTCTTTACGGAGTTTGAATTCCCTCCTCTCCCTCTCTCTCCCTCAAATTAAAATTTTAATAATTGATGCCAAATGTTGCTTCTTTAAACAGAATAATTATCAGCATAACACCCAAAGAAAGCTTACATTTGGATAGACCTTTATAAAAGGTTTCTAATGATGACAATTGGATCTTTAAAGAAAAGACTCAGTTTGGGATTTATTTATTTATTTTAACCCATTTAGTGTTGACTCCCTAGCTGCCAAGGAATCTGCTTCTTGGTTGGTACGATAACTTCTTATTCATACTGAGTGAAGAGCTGTCTTTCACTTGCACCAAGCAGGAGGTGAGTTTGAAACTTGGCTGTTCATTTAAACAAGTCTTCACCCTGGGTCTCCCTGCAAATGACCCAACTTTCATTAGACATTTTGATTTTTAGGCTGAATTTAGGATGAGCCCTTAGCACGAAGTAGCATCTGCCTGGGGGCTCACTTCCCTCTGCTGTTGCCAATGAAATGGCTAGCAATAACAAATCCTTCAGGACATCAATAGAGTCCCTGTGTTGAATAATCACAGACTATCAGGCATGAGACTTGCAGCAGCAGCAGCTCCGTTGCCTGTGACATCACTCCTCAAGCACAAGCCCCACTCTGGGCTGCCTTCATTAGTCAGTGTGTTGGTCTGCCTGCTTTCTCAGATCTACTGACTGTCATACGCTGGAGCAGGTTCTTTTGCAGAGGAAGGACTTTAGAAATCGGAGAGCTGGTGGGAAAGACAAGAGGAATCAAGAGAGGAAGAGTGCCGAGTAGCTCCAGAGAACGAAACAGCCCCGCTTTTGCAAAATGAAATACATCTTGACTCAGTATTTGCTCTTCCTTTTGCCTCCTCTGGTCCTCAACACCAGGTGAGTACCCAGCTGTTTCTGACTTGGAACGGGGCTTTGAAAAGCGGTTAAGGTGATTTTTTTTTTTTTTTAACCAGGGTTTTCGTTCCAGCTTTTTTCCTGCTTTGGAAGTTCAGATAGCATCTTTTGTTGTGCAGATACGAGCGTAGCTTTTATTTTCATTTTCCTCCCTTCTACATTGCTTCCCTCTGTTTCTTTCATACATACACGGAGAGAGAAAGAGAAGAGAATCAGTGCTTAAGAGACTTTGATTCTGGGTCATTCGCTAGTTTAGTCAAGTCCATTCATCTTCTTAGTCAATAAGAGGGAAAACTCCAAGCTCTGCAATGACCCAATGCATTTGTGATTAAGCAAAACAGTTTCTTATGTCAATAGTGCTCATCCAACACTAGTAATTTTTCATGTGCTCCAATGCATAAAAAAGGAAACACTACACCAGAAGAATAGGGAATGTACTTGGCTTTGTTATACATTGCATTTGATTTCAAAACAAAATCTTAAAGCTATTTTAGTCATCCAACATTTTGGTTTTATTTCACTGTGAGTTTTGCAACAGAAAAAAATAGCCTTGTTAGTGCTATGTTTGTATTTGTGAAGAGCTTAAGGGTGAGATGACATTGGGATGCTATCAGGATTATTTAAAAGTTCCACTAATACAGGAAAAGCATGTAGAATACTTTTTTTAGCAATGAAAGAGAAAAGCTGGTAAAATGTAGGATTTGCAGTTGTAGGTGTGCATGTGATCTTTATTGTGGAGTACGCACTATCAGATTATATGTACACACAGACACACTCTGTCCTGCAAGTGAAATTTGATATAGAGTCACCCAGTACATAGGAAGAAAGTTAATGCTCTGTGCAAGGTATGATCTGAACAAATCATTACTTCAGCAGCTTTACTATCTGTGTATGCTTTTCAATTTTCTGAAGCCCATAAATGAGAGACTGACAGTCTTTTGCTTTGTTGCTTATTTAAGGAGCTGGTAAATTTCTAACTCTCTGGGAAATGCAATAAACAGTCTGCACAGAGCTATGTCTATCTTGGGAGAAATGCTTGTAGGCTTTTCTGCCAAGTTATGTTTTCTAGCAATATTTCTTTTCAGTGGATTTGGAAAAGCTTTTTCTATTTAGAGTTCTAAGTGTTTAGTCACTGAAGCAAGATTCCTTGCTAAACTGTTGGGTTTAGATAATCCACCTATAGAAGAACTCCTGTTAAGTATAAGTGAAGAAAGGATTCGGGAAGTCATAACTTACCACAAATAATCAGATAATAAAACATAGTAGAACTAATTACTCAACTGTCTATATTTTGAACAAAAAACCCTTGTATATTCTCTCCTACTTAATCAGTTATGAACCACTGTAATGATTACATGCCTTGACAGACTGTATAGATCCCTTTGGAAATTTGTACAAGGAGTTGCCTATTTTCTGAGGATCCACTTTGATTTAGTAAGTGACTTTGGAAATATTATCTTATTATGAATATCTGTATCAAGCTGTATGAGTAATCTAAAGTAGTTTTAAATTTTATATTTCTCTCCAAATGATACCATAGCTAAATTCCAGTGGACGACAGAAATGGTCCAGGAAATCACCGGGAGATGAATGGGCTTTTGAGTGAAGTGTTTTAGCCTTGCCAATTTATCTTCTTTATGTACTATGTAGAAAATGAAATAATTGTTTGTCTTTCCCCAGAAAATTTTTAGAGGAAAAGTTGAAGAGACTTGGTAGAAGGACATTTGATCAAAGGATCAGCTTTACTTTAATATCTTCTCTAATAAACTTTGAAAGGCTATCACCAAAGAGAGAGATTGAGAGAGACAGAGACACACACAGAGATGTTTCTTGCCTGTACAATACATAAATGCTGGAAAATTGTAAACAATCACCTCTCTTCTAGAGGGGTTTTTAAAAGATACAATTATGATAAAACTGGAAAAATAGACTTTCATAGATACTCCAGTACAACCTTCTTCTGACAACTTTCAGAAATAAAGTTACTTTGCATGAATTCATCATAAACAGTTCTCCTGATGTTGAAAATAGAGTACTGAATAAAGATTCAATCTTTAAAAATGACTTCTTGGAACTTCTTACTTTAGCTTTTTGAGAAATGCCAATTAAGTGGTTTTAAATGGAACTTTTGGCATTAGAAACTAACAAAGTGGTATTTTAAAGAAATAGGTTATATTCCAGTAGTAATAAAAATGTAAAGGATTTGAAATAATGCAATCAATTTTGTTGAATGTTTCTTCTATTATACAGGTCCAATAAATCACATATTAGAACCCAATAACAATAATATGCATATTTTAGGAGATTTCTCTGTAGAGGAAGACCAAAGTTTGTAAAGTTGTAAGGTGTGTTTGGAGGTATCTACTTAAGCAATAAAAAGACTTGTTTATTGGTGAACATAAATTTTATTGCAACCTTTAGGAAATGTGAACTGTGGAAGCTGTAGTTTTTGATTAGACTTTTACCTGATGAAATTACTGAAATCAGTGACATTTCTCCTATCATTTATTCTAGAAGAATGTCATTTAGTTTTCAGCATCTCAGATTGTTCCTTTCTAACATATGGTTAATGTTCAGGTAATTGCCATACAGAGAAAATTTCAAAGAATAGTTGCTGTACTGAAGATGGGACTCTGTTATCCTGCTGTGTGAAAATGCTTTGCTTAGGCATAGTTGCCCTGTAAGCAGTAAAAAAAAAAGTATTTTTCTGTCAACTTATCATGTAAAAATTTTGCAGAAAAAAATCTCTGCAAATAGCCCCTTGGTTTAGTTAGTTGTTGAAACCAAGAAAAGTATGGGAGCTGTGTTTCCTGACTACCTAGACTTTGGCAGTGAGGGCACTGATGGAGACATTGACTTTTCGTAGACTTTGGCTATTATATGGTTGATCTAGGGGAGAATATTTTAATTAAAAAAAAAATACCCCTAAACTTTTGGGGACTATCTCTCACTAACTAATTTTCTGACTATTCTAACTCTATTTTTGACTCATCATATCACATACTGATTTTACCCATGACCTTGGCTCAGTAGCTAAGGTGCTGAGCCTGTCGATCAGAAAGGTCGGCAGCTTGGCGGTTCAAATCCCTAGCACCGCATAATGGAGTGAGCTGCCATTTACTTGTCTCAACTTCTACCAACCTAGCCGTTCTAAAGCATTTAAAAATGCAAGTAGAAAAATAGGGACCACTTTGGTGGGAAGGTAACAGTGTTCCATGCACCTTCTATGTTTGGTCATGCCGACCACATAATCATGGAGATGTCTTCAGACAGCACTGGCTTTTCAGCTTTGTAACAGAGATGAGCACTGGCCCCTAGAGCTGGAAACAACTAGCACATATGTGGCCTTCAGATAGCCTATTCCTAAATCTTCAAAGATAATAAGTTAGCATGTTGAATTGTATTTACCAGTATATTTTCAATGTACTAAGTTGAACTAACTAAAATTTCAACCTGGTTTTAAGAATTGCATCATGCAATTTATATTACAGTAATTCAACTGAGTTGCATTAAATTAAAACACACAAAAAGTAACAGTACAAATTTGTTTTTAGGTTGTTTAGCTTTATCTAGCTCATCACCCATGTAGAACTTCCTTGGCCTTCTCAGAATATGGTAGAAGGAAAATACATAGCTGATAATAATAAAAATACCCTTAAAAGTACCTTTCTAATTTCCCAATGATTTTTGAAGAGGTTGAAAAGCATAGGCAACATATTGTACTCCAGGAGACAGCTTAGATCAATAGTTAACTACAGAAACTTCAAGTAATAGTAGGAAGGTATTCTTATGGAAGATAGCATGGAAGTGAGTGAGGTAGGTAAAATCACTTTTACCTGCAGAAATGGAAAATGAATTAGCCATTATAGTACCTAAGTTACACAGAATTGGACCTGATTAGTACATGGATGAGAAACAGCCAGAAAATCTCAAAGCCATAGCCTAATCTAGGAAGTTGAACAAAATATCTTTGAAAAAGAGAAATAGAAGTTAATAGTAGTTGAGCTTGTCATTGATAATGGAGTGAATTTGATAAAAGAGTACACTTCATCATTTCTATCACAAGTCATCATTCTTGCCCATAAGTCAAAACATGTCCCACTTAATCAATTAGGGATATATATCAACTGGGAAAACCCTTAGTAGAGACTGTTGCCAATGTATTGAGGAAAGGGTTATCATGAGGGTTTTTTTTTGGAGGGGATGGCCAAATAAATAGTAGAAATTTTTGTACTTGTCTTATGGAAGGGCAGCAAGATGAAGTTAGTGAACAGAGCATCTTGACAGTGTCTCATGATAGACTATAATGATTCTGTGTACCTCCCCTTGAACTTTGACTACTAGTGAATACTTCTAATGATGTTCTTCTCATATGCTCCTGTAAAATCAAATATGATAGCGCTGAAGTTTTTCTATTATTAATAAATCTTACATTAGCTAGCAGCATGAGTAGCAAGTTTTATAGGACAGAAATGAGAATATATAGCCACACAAGCACAATTGAAGATCACAGTAAGAGGAAACAGCAGTCCATAAATCACTTAAGTTTTAGTATTTTAATTTCATCTGCCCTGTTAGATTAGTGTATTGGGGTGGGTGGGGATAGTTTAGAAATAATGGAATGCAGTTACTGCTGCTCCATTGAAAAGTCACAATCTGTTCTGTGACTTGAATTGATATGAACGTTATATCTGAACACATAAAAGCAGTATTATGTGCAATAGGAAGCATAGTATAATAGAAAGGATTTGACTCATATGTTTAATTGAATCAGAGGAGTAAATTACTATATTCAGTACTCTGCAGAATCTAGTGTGAATTTATTAAAGTCGGTACATTCTTAATGAAAATCTATTTACATGGACAAACAGTGCTCTAATAGTTTATTAGTCTAACATGTTAATATTTTGCAAAAGTTAATAAGTGCTGGCATCTGTATTTCAAAAAAGTATCTGTTTTTTAATGTTGATTATATATGATGAAAAGTGATGCTCGGTATAATTCAAATCTTAATGGAAATATTAGCATTTTGTTTGTTTTAAATATTGATAGATATTAGAAATTTGTCACTGGTATTAAAGCACTATGTGATGGATCAAAATGTTCCTTTAAAAATCCACTGCTACTTTCATTTCTGAAAAGGATAATATAATAATATGTGGGAAAGACCTCGGGAGATGGGGCAAAGAGATACTGCCTAGGGAATGGTCAGATAAATGACAGCATAGCCCACAGGTGCATAGTGGGCAGAATAATCTCTTAATGTAACTTTTCAGTAAAGTAGAATTTATTTGGTGATATTTCCTGTCTGGTCTACCTGATAAGACTGACAAATTAGAATCCAGTGAAAGATATTTCTTTTTTTGTAAAAGTTTTATTTGGGTTTTTACAATACAAAATACAAATAAAATATCTTTTGGAGAACAGCATGATTCCAGGTTATCACCTCTCCATACAGACATAAACTCAATTACATGTTCGTCTTTATATTCTATTCCATATCTTTTAACTATTTTATCATTTTCTCAATAATTTTTCCTTTCCCTTACTTTCCTCAACCTTATTTTTAATTATCTCATTTCTTTCTAAATTCAATTACATATATTTTTCTAATTTTCAGTTTCTTTCTAATCATTATATTTATACTTTTGTCTGTCCTGTTTACAATTTCATATTTTCTTTTCCCATAAAACAAGATTTTCCCTTTGATAACTAAATGGAATGTAACACCTTTCAAATCTTATTTAAAATTTAATGTATATCTTTATAATTATAACATTCAATTTCTAACCTCTATTTTAAAACATATGACTCTTATCAGTCAATTTCTGCTTGGTACATTCCCTTAAAAGTACACACTAAGTTCTAAAAAAGAGAAAATACATATAACAACAATAACTAAAATAGTTATTGTATTCCAATTCAACCCAGCCATTGATATTAATTGGAATCTTTAATGTGTCTTTTCAATTAGATTTTATACTTCGTGGAGGACACTTAAAATATTTCCATCCTTTCTTACTTTTCTTCCCTTTCTCTTTTTGTTTCATTTAATTATTAACAAACATTCTATTACTTAATAATACCAGTTATCGTTCACTTTAATCACCTATATTTTATATTTTCTAGCTCATTAGTATTTCTAATTAAACAATATTATCTCTGGTACCCATGCAAAATCCTCTCTTTCCATTTATGTTTTTAACCATTATCTGAATCTTATTTAAAATTTAGTTCATACATTATACAATTATAACATTCCATTTCACATAATTTGTCAGCCAAATTCGATTTGGTACATTTCCTTAAAAATCAATGCATTCTAAACAAAGAAAGAAATATATAAGAATAATTAATAAAGTTGTTATTTTATTCAAGTTCATCTTATCAACTGATATTAATTTCAGTTAGAGTCTTTCATATTTCTTTTCAATTATATTTTTTAAAAGTCATTGATAACAGTTAAAATGTTCCCACCCTTTCCTACTTTCATTTTCTTATTCTCTTTATTTCATTTAATTATCAACAAACATTCCATTACATAACAATACCAATTTTATCTATCGCTTTAATCACATATATTTCATATTTTCTAAACTCATTACTATTTCTAATATGACAATGTTATCTCATGTACCCTTGCAGAATCCTCTTTCAATTGAATTTTCAACCATTATCTCTGTATCTTTGAAATAGGCTTATACCTTTAATCCTTGTACATTTTCCCTGCTTCTCTATATCCTGTTTCTGTCTTTTATAACTTCTTTTCCTTTCCATTTTCCCCCTCTTCTTCTCCCTCCCCTTTTTGACCCCTTTTCTATCTAATTCTAATTCTCCCTTCTGTGATCCTTTTTTCTGCTCCTTCCTAGTATTGTAATTGCTTTTCAAGCTATTCTTTTTTTTTGGTTGTTTTTTCAGATCTTAAATTTTCCACTCTCTTTCCCCCCTTTTCCTTTTTTACCCCACATAGAATTGCTTGATCATTAAAGATGGCTTCTTCTTTGTCCCGCCCTTCTTTTTCTGCAAACATTTTTTTCTGTTTTTGATAGTTCAAAATCTCCATTTCTAAAAATTGAAATATGAAGCCAAAAGATCCTCTTCCCTCTTGCACGTCTTCTTTCTGTTTTTCTAAGTTTCATTTTTAGTTCTTCAAGGAGTGATGCCATTTGAACATTTTTAAATAACCACTCAATTAATTTTAATCATTAAAATCCAACAACCAAAATTCCAAAAATCACCAAGTGATCCAAATAATCCAAAGCTGTTTCTTCTTGCTTCTTTTTTCCACTTTCTCTTTCCAGAGGTACTGTTATCTTGTAACAAAGTTTCAGTTACAGTGTATCTTTTAGAAGTCTTGTTAAAATTTCACTGTTAATTCTTCTTACTTCCAGGTGGTCTCCTCCCTTTTTTTCAGATCCACCATTTTCTTTTCTCTCTCTCTCCTTTCCTTCTTTGAAGGTTTTAAAATATCCAAAAGTCTTTATTATCCCTTTGACACTTTATTTTCAGCTTACAATTGCCAATTAATGTCAAAGTGGATTTATATCAAGTTCTTGCTTAGATCGCTTTTTCTTAGTATTTAAAGCCGATTATGGCTGTCAGTGTGAGAAAAAAAAACCCAAATCTTTTCCCTTCCCTCTCTCCTTCGCCACTTCAAATCTTCTTTGGGAACAATATTATTCTTTATAATTCAAATTCCAGTGTACCTTGTATTGTTGCTTTCTCATTTTGTCCCAGTCAGTCAAAACTTTCTCCTTTATCTTCCTCCTGCACAATCCTGTCTGGTCAGGTTCTTCTTTGAGGTGGGAATTTCTGACGACCGTTGGAAGCGCCTTTGGGAAAGGGAGTAATGACCAGCCAAGGAGGAGATATGAGGCTCTCCTCAACCCCGCTGGTGGTCTCCCCCCTATTCAGCACCTCGACGGGGTGGCTTCAGCCTTGAATCCAAATGGCTCAGGGCACTCCTGCAGCAAGCACAGATCAAAACCGTGCATGATCGTGGACTTCTGTCCATTGCTGAAGAAGCCCAAACTGAAAGCCCCTAAGTGAAAGTTATTTCTGCATGTATGTGGTAGGACATGATGTACAGGGGACTTCATATATGCCTTGGTTTTCCAGATCAATTTTCCAGGTCAACTCACAGATGAACACAATACAGAAGCCTGTTGAGGGCAGATGAGATTCTGCTGAAATGTTGCTACAACTTTAAAAGCACAACTATAATGATGTGGGAAAATACCCGAACAAAGCTGAATACCATACATGTAAGTACCCACAAAAACTTAAGAAAACAAATATCAGACCTCTACGGGAAGGAAATAAACAGCCAGACCAAAACCTGTGAGTAGCTGGAAGTTAAAAGAGCAGGCATACTATGTGACCTCAAATTCCTACACAGCTGCAGAGACAACAAGGCAACACCAATCTGCTTCAAATTAACATTTCATCACGGCACAGCAGCTACTATATGTATCCTGAAAAGAACTGAAATGACTCTACTTAGGAATGAGCTCCACAGAAAGAGATTCCAATTGTATCAGTTAAACAAAGATTTGCTAACACTACACCTGGAATTGAGCAGCAAAATCCACCCTTTACTTTGGGACATGATAAAACAACTTACGACTTGGAGAGCTGAAACTGAAACCACTTACAAAAATGACAAACTCTTGAAGAAACTAAAGAAATTAGAACATGACAAGAAAGCCCCCAACAACTCACAACAACACCTGAAACAATTAGTATATAACGTTTCCAGCAGAGAACTCACCAAAACAGAAACATATGTCCTAACCAAAGGATTCAATTAAGCTATAGCACCCCCAAAAATCCCCACAGAATCCATCATATGTGCAGTAGAATCCAGCCTAATCAGCCTAACTAAATTAAATACAGATGAAGCTGATAGAATAAGACAGCAAGTTACTTAATATCCTATGCACAAGCAAACCACCCAAAAGCAACTTGCACAAAGAGGAACTAAAAACCCTGCAAGCCCTAAAGAACAACAGCAGCATAATGATACTTCCAGCAGATAAAGGTAATGCCACCGTAGTAATGGATAGAAAAGACGACGAAACAAAATTGACAGACCTACTCCAAGACTCCACATACAAGCTCATAAACATGGACCCAACCACATATCTAGAAAAAATAACCAAGAAGAAAATTATCACCAGCCACATAAGCAAAGAGATCCAACAGACAATCATCCCAAGAGAAAAATCTTCCAGATGCCCCAAACAATATGGCCTCCCAAAAATACACAAAGAAGGCATACCTTTCAGACCCATAGTCAGCTCCAGAGGAGCACCACTACAAAACCTAGCTAAACACTTAGCAAACCAGCTACAGCCCCATGCTGAAGCAGCAGCTTCACATGTACAAAACTCATACCACTTTTTGGAAATGATTAAAGATCTACACATGGAACAAGAAGATCTGCTTGTAAGTTTTTACGTGGTTTCACCATTTACTCAAGTCCCGATAAAAGAAACTCTTGAAATCATCAAAACTAAATACCAACCAGCTAAACACCTCATGGAACTAGCAGAACACTGCTTAACCAACACATATTTCATATACAAAGGACAAAGATACAAGCAAATTGCCCCCATGGGATCACCACTGTCACCCGTCATTGCAAACCTGTTCATGAAAGAATTCAAATCCAGAGCCCTAGCCAATACCACCCACAAACCCAAACTATGGCTAAGATACATCAATGACACATTTGTTATTTGGCCCCCTGGAAAAGAAAACCTAAACAATTTCCTAACACACCTAAACAGCACACACACCAAAATCAAATTCACCATGAAAACGGAAACAAACAACTACCATTCCTAGATGTACTAATCTACAAAAAAAAAAAAAAAAAAAACCCTGATGGAACACTAGGACACACCATATACCAGAAGAAAACACACACCAACTGCTACCTCAACCCCCAATCCCACAACTACCCAGCACAGATAAACTCCATGGCCAATACACTAATTGCCAGAACCAAATGCCTGGCAGACAAGACACACATAAAGACTCAACTATGCACCCTGATTAAAGTTCTGACAGCTAACAGCTTCTACAAAAGCAAAATCACCGGCTTGATCCACAAAAACACACTGAGACATAATGGAGACCTAGAAGATGAACAGACCTATGGAACAGCTGTCCTGCCCTACATAAGAGGTACTACAGACAAAATTAGTAAGATACTACACAGGCATCACATCAAGACTGCCTTCAAAACAGACAGAAAAATAGCAGCCATTCTAAGAAACTCCAAAGATAAAATTGACCTGGAAAACCAAGGTATATATGAAGTCCCCTGTACATCATGCCCTGCCACATACATTGGACAGACCAATAGAAGAATAAGTACCCGCCTAGATGAACACAAAAATGCAGTAAAAAAGCTGGAACACACTTCCTCACTAGTCCAACACATGAAAGCAACAGGTCATAGCATTGACTTCAATGGCACCAAAACCCTAGCCACTATAGAAAACCCCAGCCACAGAATTATCAGAGAAGCCATAGAGATTGAAAAAAGACCTGAAAGCATGAATAGAAGAGATGACTCCACCAGACTGTCATTTGCAAGCCTGCACTCACAAACAAAAAAATCTCCACACCACAAACCAGGCAAACACCTGGGCACAAACAGATCCCCCCTGATACCTCCAGCTCAATCACACCCCAACCAGGCACCCAGATGAAACCTAGCTTCCGAAAAAATGATAGCCATCCATTTATTCGGAGCCAAGTCGCACTAAAAGCCTCCAATACAGGAACACAATGTTGCCAGCCAATCAAGACAAAAAAATCCTCAAACAGACAGAAGATATTAGAAACACCAATCAAGCAGAACACAGCAAACTCCAAGACCAATAAACACAGACCAAGACTCCCAACCAATCAGGACGAAGAAAAAACCATTCTGGCACAGCAGTAGGCTAGTCCCAAATTTAAAACTGAAATGGCTGTGAAAGTCTGACGAACACAATACAGAAGCCTGATGATAGCAGATGAAATTCTGCCAAAACGTTGCTACAACTTTAAAAGCACAACTATAATGATGTGGGAAAATACCAGAACAAAGCTGAATACCATAGATAGATAGATAGATAGATAGATAGATAGATAGATAGATAGATAGATAGATAGATAGATAGATAGATAGATAGATGCCAAAGATGCACGGAACCCTGTTACCTTCCCACCAAAATGGTCCCTATTTTTCTACTTGCATTTTTATATGCTTCCAAACTGATAGGTTTGAAGAAACAGGAGAATCACTCCATTATGCGGTGCTAGGGATTCGAACTGCCGAATGTATAAGAATGTATAAAATTTATAAGAACCAACAAAAGGAAAAATTGACATGACAAAAGTTTCACTCTCAAGTTTTGTTAACAGGAATGATTTGTAAATGAACTTTTGCTCAAGGGAACTTTTACTCTGGTCATATACATTATAGAAGATTATGGGGCTCTGCTGAAAAAAATCCACTTTTATTTTTTGATCAAAATGTACAAATTGCTGGACTGGGGCTTCTTATTTTCATACTACTAACAATTTGCCTTTATTTTAACTCTGTTTCCCTTGATCATTGCCTCTTCTTTCCTTTGTAAAGACATAAAGGACCAAGATAACAATATATACAACCAGATTTCTTAACACATTAATTATCATATGTTCTGACATATTTTGAGCATCTATAATCTTCCATGGGGAAAGCTATTTAACATCTACTCAGTAATATAATAGTTAAAAATACTAGATTGTCATTCAGTGTCTAGCAAAGCTATGGCTAAATAGTTCAAGAAAAATAATCTAATATATCTATGGATTGATGGAACTTTCCATATGTCTCATATATCAATATTTTTGCAAATGGTACAAATGTATTACGCATAATATAGACCAAACATGATCATTAGTTTTGGCTCCCTTCCAAAAGAAGTTCTGATCATATATATCCAGAGAAGATGGTGGAGAACCTCTTAAGATACATTACTATTCCTGTCATTAACTCTGTATATCATATTGATCCAACTTGGTCTCATGTTTAGTTATTGACACAAGGAAACTCTATCCTTAATAGCACTTGAACATCTGTAGATGAGTCAGGCTGACTTTATGGTACAAAATCTGAATTATAAAGATAGAAAAGAAATATATTTGATATTGCGCTGTGTAGAATTTAATAAACTGATGTAAATATAAGACAGGATCAAGCTCTGTGTATTATTTCAAATGGAATTTAAGAAGAAAATTTTGGTCTGGATTAGTGTTGAGATGAAAGATAGCGTTCAGTTATTTATAGATAGTATATTCATTTTTATTCATGCATCATTAACCTTTGAGCAAAGGTCTAGGGCCTTTCCCAGATCACAATGCCTTACTTTAAAACAAGGATTTTCTTAATTTTGTTAACTTAAGCAGTCTAATACTTCTGACATTCCGGACAATGTTCAGTGCAACATCCAGCAATGCTCTGAGAGGTATAGTTTCTCAGATAATGATCCTATAATATTGCATATTGTTATTCATTTGTACTTCTAGTGAATTCTTGCTGGTGGGAGAGAAGGAGAGGGAAGATAGTTGTTTGAAAAACTGCTCACAATAACTTTCATCTAATATATGTGGCTGTTTAGCCCACAGTTTGGATATATTATGAAAAATATTGATCTATCATTTTCAAAGCTTCATGATCTTGCTTAGTTCCTTTTTTCAAAATCAATCAAGCTCATCTAGGTGCTTATTTTCTTATTACCGAAAACAGTCTATAAAAGACTAATCAAATTGGTCTCTTTTATATGAACTATATATCTATCATCTCTACATGTCTATCCTCCCTTTATCTTCTTTCTTTCTTTCTTTCTTTCTTTCTTTCTTTCTTTCTTTCTTTCTTTCTTTCTTTCTTTCTTTCTTTCTTTCTTTCTTTCTTTCTTTCTGATAAAGAGATTATCATCTCTTTAAATAAAAATATACTAACTTCTAATTTTGGCAGCTGTGTGATTGCCACAATGTACAAAAGATGTTGAGACACTATAAAGAGTGCAGAGAAGAACAACAAAAATGATTAGGGGACTGGAGGCTAAAACATTAAAAAATGGTTATTGGAGTTAGGTATGTCTAGTTTAATAAAAAGAAGGACTGGGGTGTGTGTGACATAATAGCAGTGTTCCAATATCTCAGGGGCTACCACAAAGAAGAGGGAGTCAAACTATTCTCCAAAGCACCTGAGAAGGATAGAAGCAACCTAGAACTAAAGATAAATTTCCTGACAGAACAATCATTGGAACAACTTGCCTTCAGAAGTTGTAAATGCTCCAAAAGTGGACGCTTTTAAGAAGAGATTGGATAACCATTTTCTGAAATGGTATAGGGTTTCCTGCATAAGCAGAGGGTTAGACTAGAAGATCTCCAAGGTCCCTTCCAACTCTGTTGTTCTATTCTGTTTATTGATGCTGTGCAGAACATATACAATAGCAATAAATTTACATGATTAGATTTAAAAAGCAAACTCTCAAAGACCTAATGCTAAGCAGATTCTCCTTCAAAGCTGAGTAAATTGGTCATCTATGTAGATACCAATTTTTTACTTGGCAACAGGAAGAAACAAGTATACTGTACCATTATTTATTAATGGACACTTTTGTTGCTTCTCTTTTCCTTGATAGCAAATACTTCCATCCCTAGAATTAAAGAAGAAGAAAGAAAAAGAAGCCAGGCCAAATCAGGACTTTTCATTCATGAACAGACATGAAATTCCAAGAAAAATAAATAATAGTGTAATAATGTGCTTAAATTGATGTTATATTAGTGAGGAGGAGGAGAAAGAAAAGCAAAGAAAAAAAGAAAAAAGATGGTCATGTATTACACTATGCAATAGTATACTGTAATTCAGTTCACAGGAACAAACTACATTAGACTTTCAACCAAAAAAACCAAACATTTGGGGGTGTTCTGTTTAGTTCTATGGTACAGAATAACAGATTAACATCAAAGAATCTCTACTGATCTTAAAGATGGCCATTTTGACTGTTATTTTGAAGACATTTCTATCAAATTAAAATGGAACTGCTGAAAGTTTTTATTTACATAATTCAACATTTTTAATAAAAATAATAACCATGTTTTAAAAAGCCATTAAATGTTTAATTCATTTTAATATTCTGTCAATTCACTATTAGATAACTCATTAAACTAACACAACCAGACCTTTGATGTAATTTTTTTAAATAATCAAAGACTATTCCTTAGTAATGTATTTGCTTTGAGCCTCTGTTGTTTTGGAAAACAGCCTATTTCCGTTTGAAACTAATCAACCACTACATGATTAATTTGGAGCTAGAATATAAATAAAATGTGGAAATCCAGTTCTATACTGTCCATTGAGTAGCATAGGAAAGCTACAAATGATTATAACTTTTTCAATGTGTTAAAAGGTTAGGATGAATGAAATGTTCAGGCACAATTCATCCTTCAGTAAGAATGAAATCTGGTTGTTTTCAAAGAAAGAGATGCAGTGAATGATCTTTTACATGCTGTTTTCTTTTTTAAAGGAAAATGGTTATAGTCTTGCTTTTAATAAAAAGAATAAACGTGACTATATATGCCTCACACAAATTATTGTGGTTTGGAATGTCTGATCTATGATCAGAAAGAGCTGATATTCTTCTTACACTACTCTTCCTTCTCTTTCTGCCTATCATGATGTTTTATGGAGCAATTATACTGTTTTTCACAATGTCTGTTCTGGTCTAGCATGCTTAATTGCACATTAAATATTTCAAACGCAATAATAGAGCTGGAAACCCCCTGCTCAGGCAGGAAACCCTATACCATTTCAGACAAATGGTTGTCCACTCTTCTTAAAAACGTTGGAGCGTTCACAACTGCTGGAGGCAAGTCGTTCCACTGATTAATTGTTCTAACTATCAGGAAAATTCTCCTTTGTACTAGGTTGCTTCTCTCCTTGATTAGTTTCCACCCATTGCTTCTTGTCCTGCTTTCAGGTGCTTTGAAGAATAGGTTGACTCCCTCTTCTTTCTTGCAACCCCTGAGATCATGTTCACTCCTAGTCCTTCTTTTCATTAAACTAAACATACACAATTCCAGCAACCATTCTTTTTATATTTTAGCCTCCAGTCCCTTAATCACTTTTGTTGCTCTTCTCTGCACCCTTTCTAGAGTCTCAGCATCTTTTTTACATCATGGCAACCAAAACTGGATGCGGTATTCCCAGTGTGGTCTTATACCAAGGCATTATAAACTAGTATTAACACTTCACGTGATCGTGATTCTAAGTTAATGTAGCCTAGTACTAGCTTTTTTGACAGCTGCAGCACACTACTGGGTCATATTTAAGTGATTGTCCACTAGGACTCCAAGATCCCACCTACAGTTACTTCTGTTGAGCCAGATACCACCTATACCAGGGCTGTCAAATTCCTGGCCCTTGAACCGGATGCGTCATGCGCTGGTTTAGTTAAGGGGGGGAAAGTCCCAATATGCATGTGGTGCTGCTATGATTATGTGAGTTTTACACCCCTGACCTATACTATACCCACAACTTCTGAAGTCAAGCTATCCTCATGGTTCATGGTTAGTCTAACAATTAACATTGCTATTAATACCAATTTTAATACAATTTAGAGTTTAAAAAAATATTACAATTAAAAATTGGTTATTTGGGAAAACTCTAACTGGATTTTGGTGACTTTTGGTTCCATTTCATCTCAGATGCCTCAGAATCCGTCCACACTGTTCTAATTTAGCTGGAGATTTAGATTTAGATGAAGCTTCAACATACTTACTTTGTCCTTCACTGAACTGATCAGAAGCAAAACAGCAACACCCTTAAAAATGAATAAATGTGTGCTTATTATTTCCAGCAATTAAAATTGGCAGAATTAAAATGAAGTTGCTAGGGTCTAGATAGTTAAAACATTACTTTTTTTCTAGATTGATTAGGTGCCATAACATTCTTTTCAACTCCTAGCAACAAAGTTGGTTTCTGTAGGTTATGGAGATGTCTTAAGTTTTCAGAAACAGTATTCTTTTAAAATATTTTTATCCTTACTATATTACTTTTATAAATAAAGGGGTTAAAAATATCTAATACATCTTCCTCCTCTTCTTTTACCCCAACAATCACTGCATGAGATGAGTTAGCAGACTCTTTGTCCCAACCAAACACCTTTTATTAAATCGATGTGAATTTCTTGCATTCACATTCAGTCAACGGCCTGCCAAACAGTCTTTCAAGGGTATAATTAGGAGCTGAAACCTTGGAAACCTTCCCACTAAACATTTTCAAAGCAGTACTGATAAGGAAGGGAGTCTCAGAGTCACCGAGTCTCTAGGATGCACAGACAGATCTTCACCATGATAGAACGAATAAACAAATTGTTTCCTGCAACTCCCCTCACCCTTTGTTCCTTTTTTAATCCTTATGGGAGGGGCTATTCATCATCCACCTGTGGCCTTACTCCCATGTTGACCCTGAGTTCATAATTGTTCTTTCCTTTTGGCAGCTCTGCACATGCACAGGCTGGGAACTGGTTCCAGCTGCTCCCCCACCTCACTGCTGTCTGAACCCAAAATCAGCTGATGACTGCCAGCCTGCCCTGACCCCATCTCTGTCTCTGACACAGATCCCTCATCCAAGTCTTCCTTAGCCTCCAGGACTGGCCAGGTTCCTCTCCAACCTCCTCACTATCTGACTCTGCTGCCAGTTCCGCCAGCCACCGGCAGGCCACAACAGTTGAGCTGAGGGAGTGTGACTGATATAAGGTCACCTTGACTTTCATGGTTAAGATAGAACTTAAACTCATTGTCTCTTGACTTCTAGCATGGCACCTTAAACATTAGATCAAATTGTCTCATTAAAATTCCTTCTACCTCCACAACCTCCCCCCAAATTTTCTGGGTACCTCAAATGTGTTCACATCTTTACAGTAGCTACAAAGTGTGCTTCAACTTGATTATATTCAGATAGTAATTTTTACTAACCCTCACCAAAGAACCCCTCAAACCCTGACCTATTATCATGAGAATGAATTCCCATTTTAATTTTGACACATTCAGAAAAAATAGGTCTAATAATGATGGATATATTTACAGTATTTTATGAAATATTTTTCTAAGCTCTTATGGCTGCTTCAAAAGTTGTTTCTCACTATATCCACATACATGGGCATGAATGCACTTTGATAATCAAGGCTTTATCCAAGGCTCATCCTATATCTATGTAAGTTCCAAGGTTTAAGTACCAGGCTGCTTCCTCCCTTAAAAAGTTGCTGCTGTTTTTCGTAATCCCCACCCAAAAATTATGCCACCTTTATAAAACATCTACTGTGACAATTGGAAAGTCCTGTTTCATCTCTTTCAACCATCATATCAATTTACAAAGATGTTGTGCATGCAGATACTGTTAGGAGCACCTTTGAAAGCCCACGCCTAGAAAAAAATAAAACAGTTTCAATGATAAGAGCTCCTTTGCATGTACTGTTAGTGAAAAACATCTGTTTGTACATCTCTTCTATTGAAGGTTGTCTCTTATCCAAGATAGTTATGCTTCTTCACATACTTTGTAGGAAATAAAGAAAAACAAAGGAAATGTATGGTATTCATAGATGGTTTTGAAGTTTCTCCAAAGCTCACAAGATTTAGAAGCAGTCTGCATTACATGAGCCCTTAGATTAATGCCACAGGATTCTTATTGCTTTAAAGAAAGCTATTAGGGGAAGAGCCATGCTGATTTACAGTAGCTTCTGAAATGGTAAGATTCGTTTCATACATCTCTCCTTATAATATTTAAGTCTGTTTCTATATACTTTCATGACCAAAATAAGAGAAGGGATTGATTTTTAATTGGGAGTCTTGTGTCTGAATGCAGCACAGTTCTGTATTGTATTTTGTTTCATACAAATTGTAATTTAGCTACTCCTACCATGAGTTTTAAAAGTTTTTGATTAACTTTCTATATATTTGAGTGTCCTTGAAATTACACTTTCTTTCAATAACTAGCAACTTTTTCTTTGTTGTATTTTTGGTATTGACTATTTTTTCTATTTACATAAATTAAATCAATATTCAAAATCCATTCTGTAATGCATGCCTGAGGTCAAGAAGTTATTATACTTCAAATAACACTAAATAAAACAATTTAACAATGGATTGTGCTTAGTCTGCCAGCCCAAATGGCTCTGGGGTCATTTTGTAATGCCTTGTGAAAATCCAACAGGGTTGGGGCCATCCAACTCTAAATGGGATTGTTGACCTACATGTAGGCAGAGTGACAAAGCAGTCACATAGATGGGAACTAGAGCATGCAAACTCTGCTGGTTTTGGTGTGATTAGAGGAGATAAATGTTACACTTCTAGAGTAATTATGTACTAACAGGAAGTTTGGGAAGAAGCAGGATTTTTTTTCTCAGCATAGCAGAATTATAACATGTATTAGGTGTACAGGGGTTCATTTTTCACTTTTCTAAATGAAATAGGGGATCAACCTGAAGAAAACTAGTATGATTTTTAATTAAGAAAGAATATCTAGTACCTATTATGCAATATTCCTGAAGAGTAATAAACCACAAATGTCTGGTGTGGAGTTGACTAATGGGGACATGAGAGAAATATAATATTTTATTGCACACAGGACAGTTTATGCTAATTAAATAAGATTATAGTAAAATTGTTTTAGATCTGGATGATTGTGTTATAGAAATTGATAATTAAATTGAATAAGCATAGTTTGCTTGTTGAAAAGAATGGTTCTTTATTATTTTGCTAAATTGAATATCACTGGAAGCCCAAAGATGCCCACATTTTCACAACTGAAAAGGAAAGAAAGAATAATACTGCAATAACTTGAATTATTTTTAAAGGCTGTAATGGCTAATACAAAAGTAGAAAATTATATATAGCCTTCTGTTATTCTTTTTGCAGTATTCTGATCATTTTTAATTTTACTTAATTAGATACCTTAAAATAGTACATTTCATAGTTGCTTTGAAACAATAATACCTCATCAATGTTTAACTTGAGGGGTTCTTTTTGTTTCAATCAACATATTTGATTGAAATCTGAACATTTTTCTGTATGTAATGAAGGAAAACATTAAAAACTAGGAAAAGGGGTATAGTGCTGAATGAAAAGATGATCCAGGAGCAAGAATAGTAGGAATAAGGGAACTCAAAAACTGAAAATATGATGGAACAATAAGTATGGGAAGCAGAACACTGAAAGTAAGTCAGAGAAATTTGAAATCGGGCTATGAGAAGTCAAGAGTTGTATACTACTAGGTATATTATTCACAAAAAAAGGAAACAGGTAAAAAATATTGAAGAAAATTTTGGACACAGCCAACCAAAGAATGAAAAAGAGGGATAAATCAGATAAATTAATCTGTAAAAAGGAATAGAAGGGTCAATGAGATCGCAAAATATCCTTCTTAGCATTTTTCAAGTGATGCTATTCACCTGTGAAGAGGCTTCAGTTAAAAGCGGATTATACATATGACTTGAGAGTAATTCCTGTTAAATTCAGTCAGACTTTGTAACTATAGTGTTGCCTTTCAAGAATTAAAATAGCTCCTTACTAATATCAAGCTGAGGAAAATATATTGACTGTCCATGTTATTATTTTTATAATATTAATCCTTCAATCAACACACTTAGAATCTGCAGCAGTTAGGAGAAATGTGGCATTTTGACCTTGATAAAGACAACATTGCAGATTACATTTTAATTTAATCTTTGTAATATCTGTTACGAAGTTTTGCTCACCTAGCTAATAATCAATACATATAGTATGCTTTCTCAATCTTTCAAATAGTTTTTAAAGCATAATGTCTGTTCTAGAAAGTTTTTGATAAAGCCCACCTAAAGTACAATATATATAAAGGTAAATGTTTTCCTGCCAGTTTTGTCTGATTCTAAGGCACATTGCTCATCTCCGTATCTTGCCTGAAAGAGCCCGTAATGTCTGAAGGCAATTTTCATTGTCATGTGGCCAACATGGTTAAATATGCTAAAGATGGACGGAACACTACTACCTTTCCATTGAAGTAGTACCTGTACTACAATTAAATTACTCAAGTTGTGCACTTGTTCCCATGAAATGGATCTTAATAGATTTCTCATACCCATTAGATAATCCTAATTATATAACACATCTGCACAAAATGCATCAACCCAATAATGACTACACTTACCCAGTCCTATGTATGTCTTGGCATATTCTCTACCTTAATGAAATCAACTTTATACTGACATTGTTCCCTTATTTGGCCTCATGTCAACATGATTGAAAGTTGAAACTAAAACAGCCAAATTATATCAATTAACTCTTATGACTTAGGGTGTGTGTGTGTGTGTGTGATTGATTTGGACGAGAAAAATCTCTTTTATCCCTAGAGTTTGTAAAGAAATGAAAACTCAAAGCAATTATGTTAAATTCTCTTAATGATAAATAATTTATTTTGCATTTTTAAAAGCAGTTCTTATTCAAACTGATGAAAATGAATTTGCCTCAAAATCTCTTTTTAAGAGGGAAGTAGATTGGAAAGAAATTGTTGAATATGAATTCTTGTATAAAAGTGCAAGAATTTAATTTGAGATGACTAAGAGATTTGTGAAATGTCCTTTTTAAAATTTTTATAGCCTCTCTGGTAGTCTATGGTTATGCTAGATTCTTCTGCTTCAGTCAAATCCCAGTCAAGGACATACAAAATTACATTTCTTATTGGGCAGTTTCAATAGCAAATTTATTACTAAAGCAGACTCCTGACTTGCAAAATTGCTGGATATTTTTTCTTTCTACTCAAGAAATATAGCAGAATCATCCACCCCATTCTTCTGCTTGTAATTTGGCTAAACAATATTTTAAGTCCATTTGCATGCAGCTCTCATCTCCATTCTCTAAGAAAGTGAATTTCATAGTTATCTATCCATAACTGATATTTTCCTTAAGCTGAGATCCAGCTTTAATATCTCAAGTAATCTCTCATACAGAATCCTACAGTGTGATAAATAGATCTCATCCTTGTGGGAATCTGTAAGAATCAATACTCTTTGGTCTTGCCAAATTCCAACTTTTCTAGGTGGATATCCAATAGATATTTTCAAACTGTGTTCTGTGGTAAGAGACTATGTAGAAAAAAAGGAAGGAAGGAAGGAAGGAAGGAAGGAAGGAAGGAAGGAAGGAAGGAAGGAAGGAAGGAAGGAAGGAAGGAAGGAAGATACTTTTGATTGGAGGTTAAATTTTAAACAAAAAACAATCCAGATTCTCTAATTTGAAAAAGTGTGAAACTTCCTGCTGCAGAACTCCCATTGGATTGAATAATCAGTCATCCAGTTACAAGAGTGCTAAAATGCATATGTACTGTGACAACAATATATGAATTTGTTATGTAGACAGTCACCAGTAGAATTATTACTGCCTCATCCATTAGTCTTTAAAAATCCTTTTGCAGCATTTTAATTACGGGCCTGTGACAGGTCACAGTGAAAAACTGCAGTAAGGTAGAGGAAAAACGTGATTTGTAGCATACAGCCTCAAATAATATCCCACTATTCTGGAATACCCATATATATTATGCAGTGAAGTATGTAAGCAGCTAAAGTTTAGTCTGTATAGTCTTCAGAGATTCAGTCTGTATCATGCCACTGAATAGACAAACTGTTATGTCCTGAGAACTCTAGGAGTTCTCACTCAGGTCCACTCACTTGTGTTGTTCTTCCCCCTTTTCATTGGTTGGTTCTCCCCAGCAGCCAGCTATAAAAGCAGGCTGCGGGGTCCAACCAGTTGCTGATTGCTGCGAGCCAGTTCCAGGCGTGGCAAGCACGGTCAGCCCTTTATTGTTATAATAAAGTATTGTTGCACTCATGCTCTGGTTCAGCCTCTCATTGCTCAAACTTAACACTGGCGACGAGGATGGGATGGCTACCAGAAGCACCATGCAACCTCTGAGTCACTAGCGCCGATCCGCAGCCCAGAGAGAGCGATCGGCCGGCGATAAGAGAAACGCTGATCCGCAGCCAGAGAGAGTGGTCAGCCAACAAAAAGAGCAAACAAAAGAGCAAACGCTGATCCGCTGACAGAGAAAGCGGCCAGCAAGCGATAAGAAGCGAACGCTGATCCGCAGCCAGAGAGAGCGGTCAGAATCGAAAGTTAGAAGTGTCTGTAGCCGCTTGTTAGCCCAGCTACAGGGAAAGTGAAGCGCTGCAGCCGCAGCCGCTCAGTATCAGGCGCGAAATTCAAACGGTTGTCATTTGAATTTCAAACCTAAAAGGTACAGCACAGCGCTGTAGCCAGTCACTGACGCCCACTCAGGCGTGAATCCAAACGCCATCAACGGCTAACAGCCTAACGTGGTTAACCCAGAGAGAAAGAGAGGATTGCAAACAGCCTCTCCTGAGCTGAAATCACTTGCCCACCACAGGCACTAAAACATTGTCTGCTGCCCCAGAGAGATTTTTTCCTCAGGTTGTTCAACCGGTCCCAGCACCATGAGTTCCAATCCAGTCTTCCCGGCGTTCAAACCAGACGAGAAGAAGTGGGAATTGTATAAGAACCGCTTTAATCATTATATCGATGCAGTTGGCCTGGCGGATGCGGGGAGCATCGGAAAAATCGTATTTCTAATCTACTGCGGAGCCACCGTCTCACGATACTGCCGCAGCGCCGTGGCTCCTCGTGAGTTGAAAAACGTTCCGTGGTCTGAGTTACTTGAAATTCTCACTAACCACTATTCCCCAGGCCCTCACAGATTGCCAGGAGATTCACCTTCCGTATGAGGAAGCAATCGAGCAAGGAGACCATCAATCAATATGGCGCTCTCAGAACAGCAGCACTGCATTGTGGGTTTGGAACCTACCTGGAGGACATGCTCCTCGATCAATTAGTCTGCGGGGTCAAGGACCTCCACCTGCAAAGGCGCCTTCTCGCAAAAAGACCTCAACCTCGCACAAGCAGTCGAGGGAAGCCTTGGCAGCTGAGCTGGCAACAAACTCAGCCACCGAAATCCAGGGCCCAAGTGCCAAGCTGACATCACTCCCAGTCCACTCCGAGGAGGTGGTAGCAGAGGAAACCATCAGTGATGAAAACGAAGTCCACCGCCTATCCAACGACAGACGGCCGCAGGTAGGAGCCAAACAAGAAAACATCGGTCCACCCAAGCACTTCACCCTGTGCCTAGCCTGTGGGGTATCTCATCAGAGGGCCACCTGCAAGTTTAAAGGAGCCACCTGCAATAACTGCCATAAAAGGGGACACATCGCGAGAGTCTGCCAAGCCCCCAAAGCGCAGCACAAAGGCACCCTCCTCGCACTCGGGACCACAGAGGCAAGTATTGAACTGTCGCACGCACCACCTTGCCAAGCGCACTTGCCACACTGTTAGTAAAATTTCTCTTCCGTTTCCCTAGAAGGTAAACCGTGCCGTATGGAGGTTGACACAGGGTCAGCGCTCTCAATTATCTCGTGGAACACCCTTAAGAGGCTCCAACCAAGCCTATCCACTAGCCGGCTCCAGAGATGCCAGTTTGGCCTGAAGGACTACCAGGGGAAGACCATTCCTGTAATCGGCAGAGGCAAGTTTCTTGTCAGTTTTAGAACTTTTAAAGGTCACCTACCTCTAGTGGTAGTTAACGGCAATCTACCCACCTTATTGGGGCTCGATTGGTTTCCCCATCTCGGCCTAGGGCTAACAGGAGTCCATGCTGTCTCAACCTCAGACACTGATTCCTTATTCGCTGATTACTCAGATGTATTCAGCGAAGAGCTGGGGTGTTATAACGGTACCCCCATCTCATTCTCAGTTGACCCCCAAGCAGTCCCAATTAGGCTAAAACCGCGAGGGTCCCATTTGCTATTCGGCCAAAACTAGATGCGGAATTGGATAAACTATTAAAACAAGGGGTCATTGAGCCAACAGATTTCGCCAAGTGGGAGACGCCCATTGTCACACCCTCAAAAAGACGGTAGCCTGAGAATTTGCTCGGACTACAAGACGACAATCAATAAATTTCTACAAGTTAGCGCTTATCCTGTGCCCGTCATCCAGCACTTATTACACACATTCGAACCAGGCAGCATTTTTGCTAAATTGGACATGTCTCAAGCATATCAACAGTTCCCTGTAGATAACCAAACAGTGGAACTCCAGACAATTGTCACTCACAGGGGTGCCTTCCGATGCAAGCGTCTCCAATTTGGCGTAAGTGTTGCCCTGGTATTTTCAATCCTCATGGAGCGGATTTTGCAGGGCCTCCCTGGTGTAGTACCCTACTTCGACGACATCTTAGTCTCGGCCAGGGACAGACCCCAACTCTTCCAAAGAGTTCGAGCTGTGTTAGAGAGGTTCAGACAGCATGGCCTCAAGTTGAAAAAAAAAAATGTGCCATTGCCACTAGACAGGTGGACTTTCTGGGTTATAAAATTGACGCCTCTGGCATTCACCCCTGGAGTCCAAGGTTAAGGCAATCCACGAGGCACCCACTCCAACCTCCAAAACTGAACTACAGGCGTTCTTGGGGCTTTTGAACTTTTACGCATCCTTTTTGCCCCATAAAGCATCAGTAGCTGAACCCCTACACAGATTACTGGATAAAAAGTCACCCTGGCACTGGGGCCACAAAGAAGACCATGCCTTTCACGCCGTCAAATCACTACTCACATCAGAGGCGGTACTTATTCAATTCGACCCTAACCTCCCTTTAGTACTGGCAGCAGACGCTCCCTTTTGGAATTGGGGCGGTACTAAGTCACAGGCTTCCCAATGGCGCCAAGGCTCCCATCGCCTTTTTCTCAAGGACGCTCTCTGCTACGGAGCGCAATTACAGCCAGATCGATAAGGAAGCCCTAGCAGCTGTTGCAGCCGTGAAAAAATTTCACGAATTCCTTTTTGGCCATTTTTTCGAGCTGGTCACGGACCACAAACCCCTCCTGGGCCTCCTAGCCGGGACAAGCAGACCCCTCAAGTCCTCTCCCTAGGATGACAAGGTGGACTCTCTTCCTAGCAGCCTACTCCTACAGACTTATACACCGCCCGGGTAAAACACTGTCCCACGCCGACGCACTCAGTCGCTGCCCCTTGCCTGCCCGGCTGAAGACCCTGCTCCTGTCCACGCTATTTTTGAGATCACCCAGTTGGACCTACCCATCACTGCCCTGGACATTGCTGCTAAAACCAAGGCAGACCGAACACTCGCCCAGGTGCTCGACTGGGTGAGGAGGGGTGGCCGGGTGGCAATATTGATATCAAATTCACACCTTTTAAGACTCGCATGCAGGAATTGTCAAGTCTGCAGGGCTGTCTCCTATGGGGCACTTGAGTGGTCATCCCGGCCTCACTGCGTACCCGAGTCCTGGAAGCATTGCACGAGGGACATCCTGGCATCGTGAGAATGAAGGCGTTAGCACGCAGCTACGTGTGGTGGCCGGGTCTAGACGAGGACATTGTCAATTGGGTAAGTTCCTGCAACACTTGCCAGGAATCCCGTCCTGCTCCCCCCATTGCCACCCCTACTAGATGGGAAAACGCCAGCGCTCCTTGGTCCAGAATTCACATCGACCTAGCCGGCCCTCTGCATGGGAAGATGTTTCTAGTGGTCGTGGACGCCTATTCCAAATGGATTGACGTAGCACAGCTATCCACACGACCACCACACTAGCAATCACCAACGTGTTAACACGCCTGTTCGTTACGCACGGGCTACCCGACTCCATTGTCTCCGATAATGGCCCACAGTTCGCATCGACTGAGTTCAGCCGTTTCGCTGCCAACCTGGGTATCCGCCACATTTTCACAGCCCCATTTCACCCTGCCAGTAACGGATTGGCTGAAAGGGCCGTCAGGACCACTAAAGAAGCCCTGGCAAGGTTCAACAAGAATGACTGGCACCACAAACTCTCGCGGTTCCTGATGAGCCAGCACTCAACTCCTTGTTCAGTCACCAATAAGTCCCCAGCTGAGCTCCTGATGGGCAGGCGCCTGAGGACTGTATTGGACAGACTACACCCACAGTACTGCCCTGACTCTCCCCTCGCTTCCACATCGGGGTTAGACATTTTATCTTACAGGAGCCAGTTTTCACGAGGAACTTCGCTGGAGACCCCTGTGGATCCCGGGCGAGATCGTAGCCATCACCGGGCCGCGGTCGTATCGGGTCAGACTGGAGGATGGCCACGTCTGGAGAAGGCACATAGACCAACTGCGAGATGCCTCAGCACCATCGCCAGCAGAGACCCAGAGGCACAAGACGAGGGGAGGCTTCATCCTCAGCCTCACATCCACATCACGCCCGGCGATCAGTTCACACCTACAGCCGGTTCCAAAGCCCGAACACAGACAGCGGAGCCCAGACAGTTGACCAGCCCGATCCAGTCTACAGGAGCACACCCCCAGTGATCAACCCTACGAGCCCGGGCAGGCCCAAACCGAGGGGCACACTGGGGACACTTTGCCGACTCTACCTTCCCAGGCAGACCCCGGACGGACAGACGATGTTCCAGAGCTACGCCGTTCCGGGCGCCAACCTCCTGCCTACCTCAAAGACTATGCATGTTCGCATCTGGGGGAAGGGGTGTTATGTCCTGAGAACTCTAGGAGTTCTCACTCAGGTCCACTCACTTGTGTGGGCGTTCTTCCCCCTTTCCTCATTGGTTGGTTCTCCCCAGCAGCCAGCTATAAAAGCAGGCTGCGGGGTCCAACCAGTTGCTGATTGCTGTGAGCCAGTTCCAGGCGTGGCAAGCACGGTCAGCCCTTTATTGTTATAATAAAGTATTGTTGCACTCATGCTCTGGTTCAGCCTCTCATTGCTCAAACTTAACACAAACATTGTTTCTTCATTAGGTAAAAACTCCCTCTTGCTGTTTCACAATTTGATTATTTCTTGGAAAAGTTACATCATTACAGGCACAGTTCTTGAATTAATTCTATTTTTAAAAATCTAATCTTTATGAAGCCAAGATAAACCTTTAAAAGAAGGACTGTGCAGAGAATGCAAAACAACTCCTTGGAAAATCACTGGAATGCAACATCTCTCTTTAGATTGTTCATGCAACCATATAATTAGCAAGGTTAAAAGGGCTGCATCACAGGTGCTGCCTTGCACCGAAGTGCAGAGGTTTGGGGGTTTTTTTTGAATACTTTTCAAAAGCTGATAGAAGCTTTGCCTACTGTAATTTCTACTCCTCAATCTGAAATAATGCCCTAGAATTATTCGTACTGTACTGTTTTCACTTCAAGTAGCCTTCAGTGTCCCCCTGCTGGATTTCTCTAGAAGAAAACTTCTATTACAAAAAATATCACCTTGGTGATTTGCATTTACACAAAAGAAAAAAAATAAAGCAAAACATTCTTTGTTATGCAGTTAAAAATATACAGGTGTGTTTCTGAAAGCCTCAGAACTGTGCATATAAAATGTGAATGCAAAACTTCACCAAATTATTAAACAAGTATATGAAATAATGGCCAAGGAAAACATTCAGAAACTAGTGGATAGAGAATAAGGAAATACATTTAATAATTTGTAGCTTCATAATGATATCTTGCCTTCATTTGAGCAGAGGGAAGGCAAAACTTCTCTTAAAAATATAAAGCTAATAATGACTAGATTACTTATCTGTCTGCATTGAAATACTCAACAGACAGAAATGAACATGTATAAGATTAATAAAGGGGTGGTAGAAATTGTGTTTATGGGTACCAATTGCAATAAGTTTTCATCATCATTATCATCACCTGAAGGTTATTGTTTTAAGTTACTGTGGTTTCAGATAACATTTTAGATAATTATTTTATTGATGTTTAAAAGTCAGTAAATATATACTGATATACCTGCATATATACAAATATACATGAAAAACAAAAGAGGAAATGAAATTAAGGAGGCACCCTTAATGTTTTATCTGATGTAAGTTGATTGCAGTTTTGGTTTATTGAAGTTGGTAAAAGTTATACTCGGTATTCATATAACTAGTTAGTTATAGCTACCTGCTTCATTAAATGTTGATTAGAAAAATATTAATGGTTTAATTAGCCTGTTTACAGTATTGTTGAAAGTGATAATAATTATGATTAACAAAGACACAATTATGTTGTGATGTGTAAACTCAATTCCTCTACTTTGCCCCTCCTGGAGGGCATCTACATGCTTACTCTGGAGAACTATTGCTCCTACATCATGGAAGCATATAAATTAACTCTACATAATGGAAGAAAGGCTTAAGGTTAAAGTGAGCTGATATCAAAGGGATTTTTTTTATGTGCTCTTTGAGGTATGAAAATTTATTCCTTTATTCCAGTTCAATTCCAGTCCTATTACAGTAATAGTGTATTTTCTCTAATGATAGTTTTGTGTGTGGATGGACAGGGAATATCTATAGTAGTTTTACGTAAGGTTTGAGTTTGGTTTAAAACTTATATTTATGTCAGTATTGTTGAGTTTTCTTTTTCTCACTGTTAAAATGTTCTATGTACATTTTTAATAAATTAGCTTCTGGCAGTGGATGGGTATCAAAGGTGTGAATATAGCAAAATCTAGATGAGGAAAAATGTGAATGTGAAAAAATTGAGATGACAGATGATGTTGAAACAGCTTTACCTTGATTGTTTCTTCCTTGTGATCCAGTAAAAAATGAAAAATTTGCTTGCTATGCTAATAGTATGTCTGTATAATAAAATAGTATGTCTGTATAATAAAATAACTTATATTTTGCTAATTATTTAGATTCCAAGTTCAGCATTTCAGAAAAGTGGGCCCTAATTATGTTCCAAGAAGCATAACCTAACAGAAATAGCAATTTCTCAGTCTGCCACTCTTGCTTTAAGTCATCTAATTTTGTTTTTACAGTATAGGAAAGGTATATATTCTTTTCAGTTGGGAACAAATTTTATTTTCATAGTTATGTTCATATTATTTTCCTGGCAAGGCTATAATACAAAAGTAGCGTGCTATTACCTTCTTGTTTCCTGCACCAATCAAAGTGCAGGAAACACTAATAATGAAGAATCACTAATCGGGGTTTCAGAAAAGGGCAGGCACAGCCACACACCTCTGTATCAATGATTCACTTGTGGTGAATCATTAGCAGCATTAGGTTTCTGGGTATGCAGCTGACCAGTAGGCTAGCTTGGTCGCTCAACAGTGAGACACTGGGGAAGTGGGCACAACAGCCCCTGCATTTGCTCCAACACATGAAAAAAGTTCATCTTCCTTCCCCTGTCCTTACCACTTTCTATAGAGGGCCTATCGAGAGCCCCTTTGATATGGTATTACTGTCTGGTTTGGAAGCATTACTGCTTCAGACAGGAAGGCAGTGCAGAGAGTGGCAAGGATGGCAGAAAAGATTATTGCTAGTTCACTTCCTTTAGGACATAGCATATAATTGATGCTTGAGCAGGGTCTGCAGTATTGTCTGGGACGCTACACATCTCTTCATGACCTGTTTTTCTTATTACCTTTTGAGAGGAGGCTTCATGGTATCTGAAGCAGAACATCCAGATTCAGATACAGTTTTGTTCCATATAGTATCAATCTTATGAGCTCTTAAGATTCCTGTTTCTGTTATGTATTCAAAACAGACTGTGATTTGTATATACCATATTTTTTGCTCCATAAGAAAAGTGGGTGGAAATTTCTTATGGAGCGAAAAATATGGCGGTGGGGGCCTTTTCAGTGCTGAACCCCATCTCTTCTGTCTTTGTCATTGCCCGTTTTCCTTCTCTAAACCAAGTTGTGTCTTATTGTCAGGTGTGTCTTATAGTGTGAAAAATATGGTATATGTATGGTGCATGTATATAGCATCTGTATATGTGTGTTATGCATGTGTTTTGGTAGATATACTCTTTCTCTTAAGAGCAGGCAACAGAATTTCATTTTTAACGTGGACTAGTTTGCTCACAGTAAAAAAAAAAAGGACATTGAAGTTATCTTAATCAACAAATATTTACCTTCACCTATTCAGCAGTCTTGTTTTTAACCCTGTTTAGTTTTCAGGATCAGTAAACATCAATTAAGTAGTGTCAATGAGTATCAACCTTTTTATAAGAGGTTACATTTGCCTTCAAAATTCTACATAAGAAGCAAACTAGAATGCAACTAGCTTTAAAATGGAGGTGTTCATAAGATAATGTATGATAATACAATTTTGCAGGGTTTTTAAAAATTTTCTGCCTTACTTCCTTTTTTCTTCCAATACAAGTTTTTTAAAAATACCTTTACTATGTTTAACAATGATGTTTTGGCCAGCAGATTTCTGGATCGTAACAGGATTTTGCCAAAAGTGAAATGCAAAGAGAATGTGTCACTGGAATTTCAAGGGACACCAAAAGCAATTTAATAGAGCAACCTACATTGTCAGGGCATAATGTGATGCTCTTTTGCATTAGGCACTATCATATTGTGTTGGAGTTGTAGATACTAATATTTTGATAGTCTTTTGGTGCAGCATGCTAAAGCTAAACATTCTAATGAGCATAAGTTGTGTAGAGTGTTTACTGTATAATCAGTATTATGTTGTATGAATTGTCAGTTTTGACTGTTTTACTAAACAGTCTGCATTTTGTTGAGACGAGTGCTGCACACTTTGATGGGCACAGGAAATAAGAGCTTTTGAAACCATATAGTATTAGCAAACAATGAAGTGACATTAATTCACTGGTTATTACAAAAAATGCCATCAGAAAATAGTGTTGCTAGTATATCATGCCATTTCTAGCAAAATACCAGTCATTTCCAATTGGCATCAATCTACTTTGTAAAAAGGTTTTAAATCTTTTATTTTTGACCAAAAGCTTGACAGGTGTGTTGTGTTTATCTTGATTGGAAGAGGTGGGATTATAAACTTTACTACCTTATATATCAGTCCAGATGCGGAAACACATCATATATAGAAGGGATAATCCTGAGAATGTTTAGTTCTATTAGTCATACAGAAGCAGATGGAAGCTACAATTTAGCCAGCAGCTCTGTGTAATTTCTCATGTCCTCTGCTAGGCAAAATAATGATGTTTATAGGTAGATTCTAGTCATATATTGAAATAAATCATTTTTCCCCATCTGGCATAGGAAGATGGCCATAGAAAACTGGATCACTGCAAACAATTTTTTCTTAATATCTACAAAAATATAGTATTAATGTAATGTAACATTTTGTTACTTGCTGTGGGTTATAGGAAGATACCACAGGTTACATTAGACTAGTGTTACTCTATGAAATAATGAAAATGAACTTGTCCAAGAGCCTAAAAAGATGAAGAAACTAAATTAATAAATAAATACTAATATTCTAATCGCAATGGGAATGGCTTTTCTATGTAAAATACTATACCTGGCTAATCACATCAAAGTTGATATGAGTGTTAAGTACTGGGTGTTGAGAAAAATTACTGATTGCTCCCTGCCCTTACCCTGGCTTTGTTCACAGCTATTTGGAAGGGAAGATACACTGCCAAAACTTCTGACTGAACTAGTAGCTGCAAAGTAAAGGTTCAGTGATTTTCAGTCTACCCACTAGAACAGAATTCATAGATAAAAAATATAAATAGATGTGAAACCCATCTTGCTATTGAAAATGAAAGCTTGAACTATCATGTATATCAGTAAATTTTCATCCACTAATGCTGCTCGGGGAGTGGAACATAAACATACAGAGAACTCCTAGTTCAAGCATGCATTTGTAACTTTTACCTCCTAAAAGTCTATTTTGCAAAATGAATGCAAAACCGCTGCCTTTAAAAAAAAAAGGTTCCATTTGCTTCCACTGCCTGAGTGTTTGTCCAAACTTTTGAGAACATCCAAGCCATAATCTGTTGCTTTTATCAGGTATTTCTACCAGATAAAAGTAATCCCCCCTTTTCTTCTAATAGCTAAAGAAAGTAGAAAAGAATTTTTTTTTTACAGATTTCCTTGCTTGGAAGAAACTCTTTGTATATCCTGGCATGTTTTCTTTTTGAAAATAAAGGTTATTCCTATTTAAGAACATTATCTCCTAGCAAGAATAAATGGCCAAAAGGTATGTAGGAAAAAAAAATATGCTGGATAAAGAAGCAAAAACAGTTAGAAATTATTTTTTACAGATTAGATTTTACAAACGTACACACAAGAGACTGCATTTCTTTCTTCATAACTGAGCTGTTTGTGATGCTGGCAAAAGAAAACAATCCCCAGTAGTTTTAAAGGGCAACTGATATATTTTTTTGGCATTTTCTTCTTAGAAGAACAACTGCCTCAATTATCTTTGCTTCCTCAGCTGCGCTTACTGCCAGTCAGAAGCACTAGAGGAGAGATGGCTGGAATGCTTTGATAGGCACCTGCAGTGGTGATTCTCTATTGACATTACAGCAGAAAAAATGTGTGATTTAATTTATATAAACTGAAATCTCTTCTCCCTATATACCAATGACTGCATCTCAAATGATCCAAAATACTGAATACTGAAAATACTGAAGTTTGCTGATGACACAACAGTGATTGGTCTCATTCGAGACAACAATGAATCTGCATACAGACAGGAGGTTATACAACTTGCCTCATGGTGTAACTGGAACAAACTGGAACTGAACACACTCAAAACCATAGAAATGGAGCTGCTGATACAGTTCTACAGAGGAATTATTGAGTATATCATCTGCACCTCTGTAACTGTCTGGTTTGGTTCTGCAACCCAACAGGACAGACACAGACTTCAGAGGATAATTAGGACTGCAGAAAAAACAATTACTACCCACGTGCCTTCAATTGAGGACCTGTATACTGCACCAGTCAAAAAGAGGGCTGTGAAAATATTTACAGACCCTTCACATCCTGGATATAAACTGTTTCAACACTTTCCCTCAAAACAACGCCACAGAGCACTGCATATCAGAACAACTAGACACAAGAACAGTTTTTTTTCCCAAAAGCCATCACTCTGCTAAACAAATAATTCCCTCAACACTGTTCAACTATTTACAAAGTGTACACTATTATTACTGTTAATCTTCTCACCACTCCTTATCACCCATCCCCTCCCACTTGTGACTGTTTGATTTGATTGTTGATTGTACCCTATGACTATCATTAAGTGTTGTACGTTATGATTCTTGATTCTTAATGAATGTACCTTTTCTTTATGTATACTGAGAGTATTTACACTAAGACAAACTCCTTGTTTGTCCAATCACACTTGGCCAATAAAGTAGGGTGATGCCTTGATACATAATGTACAAATCATGTTGCACCTCAAATCTGGTTTTTTTTTTTTTTGCTATAGAAATGTGCTTTTCTTCTTAGATTCCACAATTCCACTGCTTTCTGAATGTCTCAGGATCCTAAATGCATGCACATCAATTAGAAATCGTGGCTGAAATGTGCACGCGTGCATGTGCACACGTACACACACACATACACACACACACACACACACAAATTAAGTTTAGGATCCATCCCTTTTGAGCCGAATTGTCAGGACATTTGATATACTTCCTAGCAGGGTGCAGTATATAGGCTTGCAAAATAGTTTCTAGATTAAAGATCCTAGCCTGCGTAAAATAATACATTTAGGATAATGCTGGGCTTTTGTGGTATTTACACTGCCCAAATGTGGCAATTTATTATTTTATTTCAATGTTTAAACCACCCAGGAGCCAAACCTCTCTTGGGTGATTTATAAGAAAGTACAACCTAAACCATTCTACAAACATCTACAATAAGATTAAATAAAATGCAAAATGGAAAGCATAGAAACTAGTCAGCTACAGACATTAAAAATCTAAAAGTATGTAAATTAAATTATACTTAAAAATTGAGGATGAATGCCCTTGCCATTCCCAGGGAATGTTTTTCTAAGTCTTCCTTATCTTATTTAAACATGTGAAAGTTTTCATTGACTTAAGCTATCAGGAGTGAATGAATTCAATATCTATAGCCCCATGGTAGTCGAGATGTTGCTCCTTTTCCCTTTTATGCAGGAAATATGATAGTTCAGATTTGGAGGTGCAGCATAAGAAAAGGTGGAATACTTGATAGGTAGGTAGGTAGATGGTTGGTAATTGAATACTTAACATCTCATATATACATCAGACATTGTATGTATGTGTGTGTATATATATGCCTGTCTGCATCTATGAAGGCTTTCTCCTTAGAGATGTCCAAATTGTATCCATGGACAATAATAAAAGAGAGCTTAATGTACATAAAGGACAGTATGGGTCTTCAGTAGGATTCTTCTCCCAAATCCTATTATACTTACTTGGTAGCATTAAGAATATTACTCAGTGAAGTCTATCAACCGTTCATACATCGTATTATAAAAAAGTGCTTATGATTTTGTGAACAAAAATGGGTCTGTCTCCTGTTAGGTTCTAATTATTGAAGACTACCTGAATATGCAAATATATTTAGATTTGCAAATTAAATGTTAAAAAAATTGTTAAAAATCATACACTGGAAATTAACCAGTACCAGTACTGATTATAAAGAACACTGCATCAGCTGAAAGATAATAAATGCAGGTTAGAGCATTAGAAAGATGGAATTGCCAATTCAAACCCTTAATTTGTAGAACCATATGAAGAATGTTCTGTTTAAGGGTGATATACGCTACCCATTTTACAGAGTATTTCATGAGAAATGAAAGAAACTGGGAAACTATATCCCTATCCAATTGTATAGCTAATACACTTTTCAGTCAAGAGTCTCCTGCTATGTGACAGCTCACCACACAAAATACAGATAGTGCCCATTCTTATGACATTACAAACCTTGTAAAAACTTGGCTGTCTCAGAAGGTCTTCAGGACTTGACTGATATGAGTTTGTCACCACCAGGTGTGTTTTTATTACACAGTAGCATCAGATGTGATATTCAGTAGGTTCTGACCAGTTCTGGAGAACTGGTAGTGGAGATTTTGATTAGTTCGGAGAACCAGCAAATACCATCTCTGACTGGAGATTTTACAGTATCCTTCCCCTGTCATGCCCACCAAGCCACACCCACAGAACCAGTAATAAAAAAAATTGAATCCCACCACCGTGAGAGGTTTTATTGTGTTTTATTGGTTACATTGGCTATGTTGATTTTTGTAATCTTCTTAGATTTGCTTAAGATAAAAGTGATCACAAAATTCCATTAATATATACATTAGAGGCTAAGTCCAAATCTGATTTTTCTGGCTTCAGAGGACATAGAGGCAGGAAAAAAGTTTTATCTTCCTAAACATCTTAAATACTTCCTTCTTTACAAGCTCCAATGAGTGGGAAAAAAACCTTGGAACCTAACCAAGAATCCTACAGAATAAATACATTGCAACATATTGAATGCAAGTCAAAAGTCTGTCCAACATCCCATTATAGAAAGCAGCTTTGTAACAGAGTTTATTTCAATAGTCAGGGTTACCTAACACATGGCTCAGGTTTAGAGTGAGCTTACAGCTTGTCTTTGAATTATCTGCTCTTTATTTCACCTATACATAAATGGTTGCTATAAAATCCTATGATAAATAGAAAATGCTACTCTTAGGAGCATGACTGCAAAAAGAGTATGTCATTTGATCCTAAGCATCTTTTGATCCTGATGTTGATCTGTATTTCAGATATCTGATTAAAATTTTCATGAGTGTATGCTCATATGTTGGATTGCCGAAAAGTTGGATTGAGTGTTGGAGCAGTCACAACTTTTGGAGGCAAGTTGTTCCACTGATTAATTGTTCTGCCAGGAAATTTCTCCTTAGTTCGAGGTTGCTTCTCACCTTGATTAGATTCCAGGAGACATTTCATTTCGAACAGTTAATCAGTGGCACACCTTGCCTCCAGATATTGTGGGTGCTCCAAGACTGGAGGCTTTTAAGAAGAGATTGGATAACAATTTGTCTGAAATGGTAGAGGGTTTCCTGCTTGAGTAGAGTGTTGGAGTAGAAAACCTCCAAGGTCCCTTCCAACTCTGTTATTCTGTTATTCTGAAAGCTATTCAAAACATGAAGAAGAAGATGGGGGGTGGGTTTGGAATTATGAAAAAATTCATGTTACTTTTATAATGAGTTCATTTCCAGTTTAGAATGATTGGAAAATCATAACTAATATGCTGCATTCTAAACTGAAATTGAACGGTATCATATAGCTGGAATGACGATGAACACAAAATATTTTATTTTGTTGTTTGTTTAGCTAAATTGTTTAACTGGAGTGTTTTACAATGGAAGCACTCCAGTATTTTTAAAACCCTGAGAACAGCAGAGAGTAGAACTGCATATCAGAAACAGCAAAAGAGAGATGTATACATATCCTAATTATAATTCTGGATAATTTTTGTTTTCTTTTGTTATAATAATCTCAATGGAAGCAATTAAATGGAATTAAATTGACTAGTTCCAGCTGTTTCCCATGACACAATATAGAGGATATTTAGAGGATATTTCTCTCCCTTCCAGCATTAACTGGATACCATACATTGCTATTTTTCAGCTTCAGAAAGTCCTATCTATAAGTTGACAGGAAGACAAAGGAAATCTATCAAATTCTGTACTTTTTGAGATACTGTCGGGGACCAGAAGTACTTTGAAGTTTTCTTTTAGGGAAAAAGCTTCCCGCTACAACTTACAAAAAGTGTTTCATCTTTGTTGAATTATGACTTGTTTCATATTCATGGTAAGAACATTATGTTTTCAACTAATTTACATATCCCCAATATTCTCTTTTTCCATTAGTCTCTGTTCCATTCTGAAATACTTGTCCTTATCATTAAAATATCTTCAAGTTTGGAAGATATAAAGTTTTAAAACTTTTCCATCATCTATTCTTGGGTAGTATAATTCTTCAGTCATGAGAACTTGCTTTAATGATATAGGTATCTTGGAATTTGAAATTCAATTTCTTTCGTGGATACAGTGGGCTAGAGAGTCTGGACTTCATCATATCTGGAGACTACTATATTGAGAAAGTTTGAATAGAAATGTTTCTCATTTATTTCATGGGGAAAAGAATAGGAATAACTTTACCTGTCTGAAATGTTTTCTATGTGCTATCAATTTGGTATTAAACCCTAGCAAATACATAAACTCAACACATACTAAATTATCTACAATATGAGCTCTTCTGGTTTTCCAACAGTTTTCCACCATCACCCCTATAATTAAGTCTATCTACTTTCCTATGTTGTCTTCTTCTTTTTCCCTTTCCAGCTTGTGGACTTGAATTATGGATTTCATAAGACAGTGGTATTCAATAATATATCCAAAATGTAATAATTTGAACCTAGTGAGGAAGATTGAGATTAGATTGATTGCTCTATGCTCTGTTTGATTGTTTTTGGGCTGTTCTTGGTATTCTTAAGAGTCTCTTCCAACACCAATAGTTAAAAGCATCAATACATTTTATGTCCTGCTTTTTTATAGTCCAACTTTAGCATCCATAGATTTGACAGGAAAAATAATTGTCTGCACATTACTTGCATATTTCTGATCTTTATAGCTATAGAAATAGCATTGTATCTGAATATCTTTCCAGTGCCTTCATTACTCCTTATCAAATTATATCCTATAATATATTATTGACTGCTAGTTCCTGTTGAAAGTTGATTCTAAAATGCAGATGCCATCTACCACCCCATCTTCAGTCCTAAGGCTTGTTGCTGTACTTGTCATTAACATTGGGAATGATCTTCTATCATGTATCACTTTTATTGCATTCAGCAATCAAATTATAATTCCATATTAACAAAAAATATTTCATAATTTAAGCCTATTCACTTTATCATACACTTAAAAATACCCACTGTAAATTTTCTTATATTTGTATATTTCTAAACACCCAGCACAACAAAAATTTGGATGCAACATCCTTTGCCTGGTATAAAACCATAATGAAATCCCATATTTTGTGAATTTTCATTTCTTTATCTTTTCAGTTCTTTAAATGCCTTCTAGATACTTTGAACAGTCTAATGCTCCTGTAGTTTTTTTTTTAAAAAAAATTCATTTTGCTACTTTTTTTCATAGGGGAATAATAATGTGTATTTGGGGAAAACACAGAAGATTATTCAGATGTTATAAAATAATGAAAGAGACACTTTGACATATTTTAAGTAAAAACTAGATCCCTTTAATGTGTGTGTTTGTGTTCATTTATGTGTATGTGAGGGATGAGTATATATTTATAATATTATTTATATTATATTATATCTTATATAAAACACTTTATACTTAAACAGTAATAAGACATTCAACAAAGCAACAAATTAATAAATGGCCTTATATTGCTCTTCAATTTAAATATTCAAGATGCAAGCCTTTTGAGATTCTTATACAATATTAACTAAGATTATTAATGTAATTTATCTATCCTGCAAATAGGCTGCTATGAGATTTGGGAATAGCTGAGTTGTAGTTTTCATCCACTGAGAGGAGAAATTAATAGTACTTGATGATCCAAGCTCTGTAAAGGATCTTGGAATACTCATCTCTAATGATCTAAGTGCTAGAGCCCACTGTAACTACATAGCCAAAAAGGAATTAAGAGTTGTTAACCTAATCCTACGTAGCTTTTTCTCTGGTAATATCACACTACTAACTAGAGCATACAAAACATTTGCTAGACCAATACTCGAATACAGCTCATCAGTCTGGAACCCACATTACGTATCTGATATTAGCACGGTTGAGAAAGTCTAGAAATATTTCACAAGAAGAGTTCTCCACTCCTCTACTCGTTGTAGAATACCTTATGCCACCAGACTTGAAATTCTAGAACTAGAAAACCTTGAATTACGCCATCTTCAGTCTGATTTAAGTATGGTATATAAAATCATGCATTGCAATGTCCTACCTGTCAATGAATACTTCTGCTTCAACCATAACAACACAAGAGCACACAATAGATACAAACTCAAGGTTAACCGGACGAAACTTGATTGCAGGAAATATGACTTCAGCAACAGAGTGGTCAATGTCTGGAATACTCTACCCAACTCTGTAGTTTCTTACCCAAACCCCAAAAACTTTAACATTAGACTGTCTACTATTGACCTCACCCCTTTCTAAGAGGTCTCTAGGGGGCATGCATAAGCGCACCAACGTGCCTACAATCCCTGTCCTATTGTTTCTTTTATTTTTATTTTATTTTTCTTATATGTACCCATTTCATGTATTCATAACTATGTATACACTTATACTTATTATCTTGTAAACAATTGACAAATCAAATAAATAAATAAAATAAATAAATACTTCATTATCTTAAACTTGCCAAAACTTGCCTTTTCATGAGTCATTTTATTTTTTTATTTAGTTATTTATTGGCTGCACATCCCCATTTTTTCTTTTATTTTGGCACTCAATTCTACTGTGACTTAGTAGAATTAAATTGTCACTTTTTTCCCTAGGATCTCAAAATACTAAAGTGCTGAGGAACTTCCCCATACCCACCATATTCAATCCCCAATACCTTCAGAAATAAATCCCCATGTTCTCTCCAATTGGCCATTAAAAAAATAAGAATGAAATGGAAAATTGTCAAGAATCTCTTTGCCACGCTTCGTATCCTTTACTTGCCATATGTTTTTTGTTGGAGAGTTGGGGCAGAGATAGCAACAAAATAATAGTTGGCTGAATTTAAAATATGTGATGAAATGTAGGTTTGTTAAATTATCCTCAACTAGAAGAGGGAGAGTCAAACAGACGGGGTGGAATGAGGACAAAGTTCATGCCAATTGAAAAACACTTGCTTCCAAACTTCAGCATTATCAAACTGTTTTCACAGTGGTTCTTCTTGTTCCACAGCTGAGCTGGAAGCACATTGGCTCAGAGGGCAAATAAGGATGAAAATACAGAAGCCTGGGTACAACCTGAATCCATACTGATGGTATTGCTTTATGGAAGTGCCCTAGATCCCTTTTTTGGCTTTTTAATGAAAATCTCAAGCATTACAGGGAGTGAAGGCAATACAAATAAGCTGACCCAGTTCTGCCAATTAGCATCATAAAGAAAAATTATCTTCTTCTTTCTCCTGTCCCCAGTATTGTGCATCCACACATAGTTCCAAATTTTGAAAGAATAAGTTAGGCACGGAGAAGGTATTAAGACATTCACTCAAATATGTTGGGATAAAAATAGTCCTCACAGAGAACAACAGAAAGGTTGAGGTAAATATATGATAATGCACACTGCTGCCATATCTCTACCTCACTGAGTAGTGGGCAAGGAAAATCTGACAACATGAAGTGCTCCATAGAGCTGTATGTAAGCAATGCATTCACAGTGTATTCAAAGAAACACTTATAAAGATATATGTGTAGTTCCTATGGATGAGTGTTTGAAGATCCCTCAAAACAGATCTTGGTTTTTTATGTCATAAAATTGAGTATATTATTGGGCTGTGCCCAGATTGAAAATGATTTGGAAGAAGACTGATGTCTAAAAAAAGATAGGCTATGTTAATGAATAGCTGGGAAATGTCGCACTTTTCCTTTACAAAATCTGAAACATTTCTGAATTATTTGCAAAGCATATGCATTCCAACTGTATTGTTTTAGTACAATAGCAGGAAAGACTATTTCTTAGATTGATAGAGCTGTGCTGTTTACACTGACAGCATTTCTCTAAAAACTAGAAAGTCCTATACAGATTAAGATAACTTATTGCTGCTGTTTTCTAAAATCAAGCACAATAACGTTCTGAAGGAGTCTTTTTTTAAAAAAAGCTGGACAAAAGGGCTTTCGGCTTTAATCTGTGCTTTGTGCTTTGAAACGTTGGATTTCACCTGCATATGTATATACTTTACATTTAATCTTTGATGGCCACATATGTTACACAAGAGTTCCTTGAAATACTAATCAATTTTTGTTTTTAATACCAGGTAAGTAGAGTTGCATTACATTGGTGAGCAGCCACATGAACTTCATCTGGTTAATGTTAAGTCAATCTTAATGTTAAAGTTAATGTTAAGTCAAGTAAATTCAGTTTAAACTTTTGTCCCTGGCATATAAATAAGATACTGTAGGATTTATATCTTGAGACTCCTTTGCTTATCATTTTTTTCAGCAGCATGGCTAATGGCTATTTACAGAATAACAGAGTTGAAAGGGACCTTGTAGGTGATCTAGTCCAATACTCTGCTCAAGCAGGAGACCCTATATCTGTTCTGACCCAAACATGGTTCCAAGAGAACAATCACAAGACAAAGACAGAAGCACAACCTTTTAATGTTTCATATATGAATCCTTTTTCTTCACAGATAAAAGGCTGCTTGCAATTAATTAGCTCTGACAAGAAAGAGCCTTGCCAAGTTTTTGCAAGGCTGCCAAAAAACAACAGATAAGAAATAATTTACAAAACAAGAGTCTTCAAATATCAACTGTATTTGAAGAGGCTGAGTTCAAAACGTCTTTGCTTCCTACAAAGAATGTTCACTGCATAGCTGCTTTTTATCTTCTTGAAGGAGGGGCCATTACCTTGCAGCCTTACTCCCAAGTCACCCATGCTGTTGTAGCTGCTCTTTCCTGCGAGCAATCCTACATGCACATGCACTTGGTACAAGCTCCTCAAGAACCTCCTTATCGCTGCTGCCAGCCCCCAAAATCTCTGAAGGCAGCAGTTCATGCCCTAATGGTCCTGCCCCTCATCTGAGTCCTCGCTCTCCTCAGCCGTCCACACCTGTTGCCAGCTAACCAGAACATTATCATTTCTGACAATTGGCTGTCCATCTTGAAAGTCTCCAGTGGTGAAGCACCCACAACTTCTGAAGGCAAACTGTTGCATTGGTTGATTGTAATCACTGTCAGAAAATGTGTCCTTATTTCTAGGTTGAATCTTTCCTTGATCAGTTTCCATCCATTATTACTTATCTGTCCTTCAGGTGACTTGGAAAATAGCTTGACCCCTTCAATTCTGTTGTTGCCCCTCAAATATTGGAACACTGCTATCATGTTTACCCTGGTCCTTCTCTTCACTAGACTAGCCATGCTCAGTTCCTGTAACCATTCTTCATATGTTTTAGTTTCCAGTCCCATAATCATATTGATTGCGATTCTCTGCACTTTTTCTAGAGTCTCAACATCTTCTTTTATAGTGTGGTGACCAAAATTGCTCTTTGAATGTCACATCAGGGCCAAGATCTTTCAAACCACGAAAGGCTGCATAGTAATCTTTTCAAAATATTGTGATAGTCATCCAAGATATATTTCAGTTCTTAGATTCAGCCTGATCAACATTTCCTTCCAAATAGTTAAAAACCAAATAGAACAGCTTTGTAATTAAAATAGGAACTTTCCTGTACAGGAATTTAACTAATTTCTACTGTTTTACTATGAATAAAACAAAAGGCATATAAATGTTGGAAAATAACACTCAGAAGGAATTTTCTCTGAATTGTATGGCATCTATAGAAAGCTAAAACTCTGGTTTTCATGTTATCAATGTAATGTCCTAAAGATAATTTTATTTGTCTGTAACATGAAATACAATTACAGCAGATATTATACAATGCTCTAGAGATAAGAAATGCAAATACCTTTGGGCAGATTACATCTACAATGCAAGATTTTGTTGCTAATGTCATTTTTGTTTTTCCTATCTGGAATTAAGTAAATATAATTAATTTAACTCTTTGCCTCAGTTAAATTGATAGCAATTGGGAAGAAGGTTTTTTTACAATGTTATGATTTTAAGTAAAACACTTCAATGGGAATTATTTTTTTCCAACAAGAAAATGAGAAATTAGTACCTGTTTTTCAAAAGATTTGGTCCTTGTAATACAGACTACTAAATACAGGTAGTCCTCAATTTATGACCACAATTCAAATTTGTGTTGTTAAGTGAGAAATTTGTTAAGTGAGATTTGTCCCATTTTATGATTTTTCTTGCCCATTTGTTAAGTGAATCACTGAAACTGTTAAATTAGTGACATGGTTGGCTTCTCCATTGTCTTTGTTGGTCAGAAGGTTGCAAAATATGATCACATGACCCCAGAACACTGCAACCATCATAATTATGAACCAGTACCTTATGAATCTTGACTCTTGATGAATGCATCTTTTCTTTTATGTACACTGAGAGCATTTGCACCAAGATAAATTCCTTGTGTGTCCAATCACACATGGCCAATAAAGAATTCTATTCTATTCTATTCAGTTGTCAAGCATCCAAATGAAAATCACATGACCATGAAGATGCTGCAATGATCATAAGTGTGAAAAATGGTCATAAGTCACTTTTTTCAGTGCTATTGTAAGTTCCAATGATCACTAAATGAACTGTTGCATGTTGAGGATTACTTGTATTTTTAAATGTTCTAAAAATCTCCTACACTATAATATTGATCCCAGTTCTATGGTACATGGTTATTTTATAAACAAAGCCTACAAATGTTGGTTATGACTTATTTGTATGAATATTGAGGCTAGCTGACGTACACATCAATCACTTGGGCAGGATTCTTGACAAAAAGCCTTTTACATTTGTTGAGCTCATTGTAATATCAAATTGAAACATAATTTAATTCTGACTTCTTTTTCAATGATGTTGCAATTTGTTACTATTTTTGTGCAGTGATTATGATATGTAAGTAGAGATAGTGAAATGGTTAATTTCCTTCCTTCCTTCCCCCCGCCTCCTTCCGTCTGAACCTTTTGGTGATGTCCTTTAAAGCAAGTAGGAATATACTGTAATATGGATCCAGCAGTTCTTTAAGAAAGTCCTACCTTTTCTCAGAATGGCCTAGCAATTATGGGCAGCAACCCCCCATTCTCAGGAAAGGCAAAGCAAAGCAGCTTTAAGAGAAGGATAAAGGCTTGCCTCTTTATTTCAGTATCTGTCCACTGCAGAATGATTTAAACTGCTGCATGTTTTGTGCCCCAATTAGAACATGTAATTAGATTTTTAGCCATAATAGGAATTGCCTAAACACCCTTTCATTACATCATCATCCAGCAAGGCTCAACCAAGCCTGGGACTCAGGACAGCCTACAAAGTTGCCCCTGCATGGCCCCATGGGAGTCTGACAACCAATCAGAATACAAGCTCAAATTCAAATCCCAACCAAGGGTATAAATCCAGGGACTCAGCATCTCTGCCCTTCTTTCTTTTTTCACCCAAGGCATGTGATCCTGTCCACCATTAAAACATCTTTCCAAGCAGTCACCATGTTTTCAATGTCTTTCTTCCCCACTTGGAACTGAACCCAGAAGGATAATTCTTCCAACACTTGCAAAGTGATCGAAAGTGGCTCCTTCAGACTTAAGCCCTGTGTGACTAAGAACCATGCCAAATCCCCAAATGGCCCCCCTCCTAATCATTCACAGCCCCTTCAAAAAAGCAACCAGGCTCGAAACTCAAAGCTTTTATTTGCGTGTTTCCTCATGTCGAGTATAAATCATATATTGAAAGAGCAATTTGGGTTTGCTTGTTTGTTTTTAAAAAACCTTTCTTTCCCCCTTACCATAAAAGAGGTAGAATTATTTTTAATCTGTGTTTTTGCACTGGAAATGGGATGCCCTGAAAATAATATCATCTGATAAGGAAAGTTGCTTTAATTCATTATAAAGGATCATTTTTAGGAAATGATGCTGTGGGGGGGGACACGACAAATCCTCATCTTTGACTTGTATTCCTACATTAATGTGAGGTTTTACACAAGTAATTCAAAGGAAATGGATTTGGAGAGAAAGACTAACCCTTCAAATAAATATCTTCTTCCTTTGCCCCTATTGTCAGCAGCCCTTAAAATACCCCCTACTGCCATGAATAGGTCAGATTTAAAGCTTAAGTGCAGTTTTTAAATTACTACTTGCTACTCCCCTCTCCAAAGTTGTGGCCCTACTTTTGGTGAAAAAACAGCCCCACAGTGCAACCCCAGTTTAAGGCTGTGCATTTTCAGCATTTTAGGAATTTTGGCTATATATACACGGAGTATAAGATTATTCTCTAGAGAAATGCATCAGAAATCTCAGCCCTGCTCACTAATTAGATATAATCTCCAATGAACTTGTTTAGACCAATTTGGAAAACAAAAACAGAAGAGAGTCCAGAAATCAAAATCAGACAACTGGAGTAAGAGGCTACAACCTTACAGATTTCTGTATATTGGTGTAGTCTATACCCTGGCAATTGTAAGAAGTGTGCAAGTTTAAGACCATAGAAAGAACAGATTGGATACTTAAAAAGCATTCTTAAAGAATTAATCTGAGAAAATATCAACATTACCCATTACAGTTTAATATTTAAAAAGTCAAGGGTCACATTTAAAATTGGAAAAAAAAGAGGGATTTATTGCAAGTGACAATAATTATTGTCAATTATTCTCTGGCTGGGTTCCATGCCTCACACATTTAAGATGCCTCACACTTTAAGAGGTTCCATGCCTTACACATAACTTTAAGAAGTAGTAAACATGATCCATTTCATGAATGGTGCAACCAAGGAACCTTACTTGGTTGAGCTGCTGAATGATCAGCTCTACTTCTTTAAAAATGCTCATGATATGCAAACTTGTACCTGTTATAATTTCATATAGATAAACTGCAAAGTATTTAATAACACCTAATGAAATATGACATGATCGTGTCCTATTCTTCACTGAAGGACTATTTACTTAATTGGGTTTAATAATGGTACTTAAAGGAGAAGTCATTAAAATGATTTTACATCCATGGCAATGTGACTTGGCGGTATTGATTTTATCCCTCTAAAACAAATGACAAAATTAATTTGGCATCTTTGGAGTGACATGCCATTGTGATTAAAAAAACTTTTTTGGTGAGCAATTTTGAGACGGAAGGATGTTACAGTCTTGGCTGGAAGTTACTGAATACATTTAAAGTTAAGCATTGGAAAACGAAAGTCTGCCATTTCATGAGAAAGATTCTTCTTTGTTGCCATGTAGAAACTAAAATCTGAAAGGTCATCCAATTACATATTTTAATGAAATCCTGCTGAGATACTGAAGCCAGGTGCAAAGGGAAGATAAGGTGGAATAGTGTCCTAGACTAGGTGGTAAAAAGAGATCCCAAGAGGGCATTTCTGTCAGGATTTATGGCGAACAAAAGAATCTTAATTAAAATGTTGATTTCTATATTGACTTTCATTCCCAAAATAGTCCCTGTGTCTGTTTTGCTTTGTGGATTGGGTCACATTGCCTCCAATGTTTCTCTTCCCATTTATTTCAAGCATTCTTGAATGGAACTGATTTTCTGGATTTCTTTCAACTTGCTTGCAAACCTACTTCTGGAACAATTAGCAGCTTTCATTGCTCTTTGAGATGAGTTGTGCTGTGAGAGGAATATGAATCTGTTACTTTTTGTGATTATTGAAAGGTGCTGAGACATTAACCATGATAATCCAACTGGAGAGCTGTCCTAGTCAGGATGCGGAAAGTCTATATTATTTGCACAATAAATTCCAGAAGATTATGCTAAGGGATTATAGCACTTCCTTATGGTCCCTTAGATCTCTGGTTTGTTCCCCGTGCTTGTATATGCGTATGTGTATCCATCCATCCATCCATCCATCCATTCATCCATCCATCCATCCATCCAAACTTCATATCAGTGACAATTCAGATCGCTTTTTCAATTATCTCTTCTTAAGGGTGATTATGTATGTGTGTACATATGCATATACATACATAATCACCCTTAAGATGAGATAGTTGAAAAAGCGATCTGAATTGTCACTGATATGAAGTTTATATCCAGTTCTTTGTCTTATTATCTACTCAGATGAGGTGGCTGGTGTTCTAAATCCATGTTTCTCATACTTGGACCTTTAAGAATTCCCCAGCCAGCCATTCCCCATAAAGTATACGTATCCTAAAGTTGCCAAGTTTGAGAAAGACTGTTGTAAACCAAAGATTGAAGAGGATTAAGTCCATATTTCCATGTTATATTTTTTTTATTTGAAGGTTATATAAAAGAAATGGTTTTCAATAAAGTATGAAAGCAAAAGAAATACCCTCAGTAAAGTACTTTGGAGAGGAATTATTGTGTTTATTTTGTAATAAAATGGTTGATAGGTATATTGATCAAATTGTCCTTAGAGTTTGTTCATAAATGGAGGCTAACAGGAAAGGACATAGGAACTCAACCCCTTTGTATATTTTAGTGTGTATGTTTGTGTGTTCGTGCATGCACATATATACATGTGCACATATTCATAAGCATACACACAAACCTATATACAGTATATATAAATATACATATGCACATACACTGAATAGAGCAGAATAATTGACAAGTTATAGCAGCAGCATAATTTGACTGAATATAGTAGCACATTAGTGTGGTAGCTGTGGCAGAACTGTAAGGTAATGAAGGTAGTACTATGAAGAAAATAGCTTGTAGGATATAGGCGAAAACAAATTGTGTTCTTTGAATAAGATTTATTCTTGATGTATTACTGTGCTGGGTGTTATCTCTAAACTCTGTTGCTTCCTAGCACTGTTTCCATCCCCTAGTGTTTTAATCAACATTCTTTATGTGTAATGTTTCTGTGGTTGTTCTGGTAGCTTGTTTCTCCTGGGAAAGTTAATTCATTTGAAGTGGAATAATTTGGTTGCCTTCACTATCGCCATTTTTTATAGTTCAGGTGTAAGTGTTACAGCAGCCTACAGCATCCCTGGCTCTTTGTTCATTAAATACATTAAACATTAGGGGAAACTTAACAAAACATCTACCATGGAGCTATTTAAGAACAAGAAGCATAGTTCATTTTGAAAGGATGCAAATATTTGCAATTAAAACAAAAAAAATGCATCATAGGAAATCACATTGTTAAGGTTAGGGATAAAAACATTAGACAAATTAGACAATTTGTTTAATAGCAGTAGATTCTCCTTGTCTAAAGCAGGGCTGTCAAAATCCTGGCCCATGGGCCAGATGCATCACTCACTGGCCATCCACCCACCCCACCAGTTTAGGGAAGGGGAAAAAAGTCCCAATATGTAATGTGATGCCACTGTGACCACATTAGTTTGATATCCCTGGTCTAAAGTTTTTAGCACAAGAAAAACTACTGATATTAAATAAATCAGAATAAAGCAAAAGAAATACAGGGAGATTTTTCTTGAAAAAAGAACTTTTTTAAAAAAATTAGGGAAAAATTACAATCTTAATGCAATATTAGAAGTAGGCAGAGAAGAAAATGCAAGCTATTCAACCCAAATTCCACCGTATAATTTAGGATAGAAAGCTCCAGAGACTAATCAGCTGTGTTATAAGTTTTACCTTCCATCATTTCACACTGACAAACTGACAAACTATCATGACATTTGACCAAGTAAAATAAGAGTGTTATAAGTTCTAAGAGAAGAAATTGCGTTTTTGACCACAGACAAGCTAATAATAGAATAATTGGAATTGCAAATCCAGTCGAACTTTAAGCCATTTTGATGCAATAAGTATTAACTCTAAGCCATATTGATACAATAAGTGTTAAGAGATCATAACATTCATAAACAGAAACAGGAACCTTAGCAACTGCATGAAATACATTGTTCATTGTGCCTTTTTATTTTTCACAATTTCATTGTGCTGAAGTAATTAACAAAGGAAATAAAAATACTGCACTGGAAAAATGCCTGATATAATAATATGACTTCAACGAATTCTTTTCAATAGAAAGAAGGAATTTAATTCGGCTTCATGAGTCACCTTGTATTGTCTTGTAGCCTAATATTGATGGAGATTCTCAGTCATTCAGGTCATGGTTGTCCCAAATGTGCTTTTTCAAGAGGCAACTAGACTTTCTGGTTTTACTGTGAAGACATTTCACTTCTCATCCCAAAAGATTCTTCAGCTCTTCCCCTTCATCCAATCAAAGCTGAAGAAGCTTCTTGGATGAGAAGTAAAATGTCTTCAAGGAAAAAACAGCAAGTCCAGTTGCCTCTTGAAAAAGTACCTTTGGAATTGCCTTGTAGCTTCTTTGACATTTGCAAAAGCTGGATGAGCATTGGAATGGAAGGAAGCAAAGCAAAGCGAACTGTCCTAGAACAGGCACAGGCTAACCAAAACGATAAAATAATTACTTTCATCAAAAAACCAAAGTCTAGACAAAAACAAATGTAGAGAACCAACAATGAAGACTAGGCAAGTAAACCAGAAAAACTGTATATAAAACACACAATAGATGTCAAATCTAAAGATTAATTTATTGAAAAGTAATATTTTATGCACAATTAAATGAAAAATGATAAATTATTATGGTTAGGATCTTAAAATCATAGCTTTCTAATCCTTTTTTTACCCCACAGGGAGAGAAAAAAAGGGTCCACAAAGCCTCGAAGTAGGTTTGATGTATTGAGTGATTTTAATGCTTAATATATTAAATTAATACAATTTTTCAAACTGAAGTATAGATGGATGGTACATATAGAGGCATTAAGTTGAACAACCCAGGAGACTTACTACTGAACAATAATGGATGAGATTGTACTGCAAGTGATGAAAAATAATGTGTGATGTGGACAGAAATGTCAACATCTGTAAAATGTATTTTTCACTCTCTAAAACTTATGATGATATTTTGCCATCTTGAGAGTAATAGCATGTGAAAAAACAATAGCATGTTAGGAAAACTTTGAATTTCTTCACTTTTTTTTTTCCTTTTTGGTATTTTTTTCCTTTTTTTAAATCCAGGTGATTTAACCTTGCACAGTTTGGCTCAAATGGTTAATAATGTTTGAAGCAGGAATCTGCACAATATTTTAAGGGATTTGGAAGCATCACAAAGATGTATTCATGAACTATTTGCTATCTAATTTATACATCTGGGAATTAGGAACTTTCAGCAATAACCAGGAAAGAATATGAAAAAATTAAGAGATTTTGTTTTGTTTTGCTTTGTTTTTTGCTTGTCAATTACCTCCTGCCCCCCCAAAAGACTTGACCAATCCTCCCTTTTGCTAACTTTCACTGGTCTGAAAATTGAACAGATTTATACTGAAAATTAATCTCACCATTTTGGGTTTTTTCTTTTCTCTTTTATTACATTTTATTATAATATAAAAAATGAAAACAAATATCAGAGAATTGGAAAAGCGGAAGAAGAAAAGGAAATGCAAGGTAAAGAAAAAAAAAAACAGTGACCTTTGACTTTTTTCAGTGCAGAACAAAGGTGGTATTCAGCAGATACTGACCAGTCCTGGAGAACTGGTAGCAGAAATTTTGAGTAGTTTGGAGAACCGGCAAAGACCACCTCTGATTGGAGGTTTTACAGTATCCTTCCCCTGCCACACCCTAGCCATGCCCACAGAACCGGTAGTAAAAAAATTTGAATCCCACCACAGGTGCAGAAGAATAAAAAACACAGTTACAACTTCAACATTTTGTTTTGCACATTTAGTAAGTACTACCCATTTCTATAGCAATAGATTTTATTTAAAACCTAAAATCAAGTTATTTTTTTTTTCTGTTTTGAACATAAAGTCCAGAAATGGTTTCCAAGTGGAAGCAAAACTGGATAAGTCATTTTCTTTAATTAAAGCAGTCACTTAGTCACTACTGTGTCCATTTTTGTACAGATAGGATTCTCAGTGCAGTCAACATACTGTATATAATGTTTAAAAAATCCAAATTTATAAAAGAACAAATAGTGGTTTCAATTTTATATTTGTTTTAATAATTGTTTTTATACAACAAAAATCTGCCCCAAATATTACTTTTATTTATCACAAGTCCCCAATCTCACAGTTTTTGATCACGAAATCATAGGGCTTTAAGTGTCCTTGGAGGTCATCTAGTCCAACTCTCTGCTCAAGCCAGGAGTTCTTATACCATCAAGGACAAATGGCTGTCCAATCTTTTCTTGAAAACCTCCAGTGATGGAGCACTCCCAACTTTGGAAGGAGGACCAATAAGTTCCACTGATTAATTAGACAATCTAGCTGATGATGAAGAGAGAAGTCACTAATTTGGAAAGGATTTGACAAGGTGTAATTAAGGGGGAAGAAAAACTGAAAATAACAAGAGATTCATATGCTTGACTAAGTATTGTTATGTTCGATTTAAAAAGTTATCTCCAAATAAAATGACTACATGCCCATAATAATTGATTTCCCGACAGTGCTGATTTTACAAAGATGACCATATATAAGGAATAAGGATATATAAGAAATAAGGATAATTTATGACATGCATAAAAAAAATAGCAATCAAAAGGACAAAATGCTTGGGTAAACTAACATGTTTTAGATATAACCTCTGTGTCTTAGAATTTTATCCTTGAAAGCAATTACTGACATGTTAAAAACTAAAAGAAAGCTGATCTAATTTGCAGGATGATCTATTTTCTTCAGCCAAGTAAAATATCACACTTCAGTCCCTGAGTGAGAAATCCAAATGAAGTCTGGTCTAGTCTCCTCCATATGATTATCACAGTTAATTATTTCTTTCTAGTCTTTTCTCTTTTTTTTGGCAAGAATAGGAATCTTAAAAGGAATTTCTATGTTCTTTAAAATATATTTTGTAAAGCTGTCGAATGTCCATGCTGATCCAAGATGCAGTGCATGGTATCTCTTGAAGGAAATGTTTTCCCACAATCCTACTTTTGGTGCTTTATGGAAAGTACCAAATGTCAAGGGTATTATCTGAAGTTAGGCAGGAAAAACAGGAAACAGATTCTGGATAAAAGAGAAGTTCTTAAAATAAAACCCCAATGTGATTTACAATAGCAAATTCCTAAATACGATCAGAAAGGTGTCCAGACAGATTTTCCAGACAGAATTCATTGGTAACAAAATAGCAAATAAAAGTTGGTGTAAGTAAAAAAAAAAAAAGGTATTTGTACTAATATGGGGTACTACTATTCTACCACGTCATTTCATTGTACCTTCTGTCTGGTTTTATTTATCCCCTTCTCTCCTTTTCAAAAAAACATTTAGCAATTCATGAAAATAGAACATGTTCATTTTGTCTGTTGTTTTTTAATCACTGTTTCCTTGGAATCCTCCCCCCCCACCCCCCCCCCCAAAAAAAGCTTCATTACTTTTGCAGTTACTTTTGCAAGTTATGATATTGTCTCCTTGGCTATGCTGACTAGAATTAAAGAGAAAACATTAAAAGGTGTGGAAGAGCTCCCCTTTTTTTTTAAAGTTGGAAGATAGGTAACAAGAAAAATTGCAGGTTGCTCTCACCTGAACTGTAGCATTCTTGCCTGGTGGTCCAACTTCCAGTTAACTATTTCCATGGCCTTTTATCTCCAAAGAAGGCCTATGCTACCGTTAAACATCAACAGGGTTGCTTTTCTGCAATTTCTATGAACCGATTCCTGATTGCTTTCTAGAGAAACAAGGAACATGCTGTATTGTGTTTAGGAGTTAGAATTTTGTAGTACAGGCCTCCTGCCACATTATATCTCAAAAATCAATCCCCACTCTATGTATAAGTTATTCAATTCTGAAAATAAATCTAATTTTGTAACTGACCAATAAAATGTCTATTATTCTAATGGGTACTAGCTTGCTGAGTCAGCTTTATTTTCTTTTTTATATGATGTTATTAACATTTTAAAATGAAAAAAATAAAACTATCAAAAACTAATATTTATGATAAAAAGAGAAAGATATCTTTATTCCCTGCTTTTGAAGCTCAGCTGCTTTGCGCAGCAGATTGCCGCACATCAGCTGTTGAAGCCACAGGGAGAGTGCAGGATTGCAGGAGGTGAGTAGGAAAGCCTCTGTGCATGTGCAAAGTGAGCTTTTGGTACATGCACACAAAGTATGTGCATGCGTGCAAAGTGCGCCCACCAAGCCACGCCCACTGAACCAATGGTAAACCACTTTGAAATCCACCACTGATTTAAACAATGCCTTACCTCTAATTAAAGCCATCAATTTGACCATCTCAGCAAATTCATCACCATCCATTCCTCCACTGTGGGTAAATTCAAATCCACTTTTGTGCAAATAATAGTCTTGCTGTAGTTGTAGTATACAGAAACAAAGTTCCATTTATTTTTCCTCATTTGCATATTCATGAGTCACAACAGTTCTGGCTTAAATTTCTTATTAATCCTCAAAAATTTCTGTATTATTATATGTACTTATCTCTGAAATTTTCAAACTATTTTACACATCCAGCGAGCATGATAAAATGCCTTTTCCCCTTTTTTTAAATTACATTTCTAAAATAAATTTGAAGTGCCATTAAAAATTCTGGACAGTTTTTCTGGTGACATGAACAGCGAAGTAAACAGCAAAGTATTAATACTTGACATAATACATTGAAAATGTACACACGAACACACAAAATTATTTTTAAAAAAGTTTACTGATAATTAGTTACACATTCAGTTGTTTTGTAAATTTCAGTAAGATAAGGAATAATTTTCATACATACTGTACAACTGGAAGGTTCTTTCTCTACATTTGATATAACAATGCAAGTTTTCAAAATATCATACCTGAACTTGGCAATTTTGGAAGGAATATGTGTGAACATCTACATATATTTTGAGCATTGTTTAAATTTGCAAGGAAATCATTTTTTGTTCAATGGGGGAAGGAGGATTTTAGTTTACAAATCTTTGTTCAAGGTGTTTCCTTATCTATAACATAGTTCACAATATCTGGACATAAAGTTGCAGAGAAATTATTTTCTCTCTCTCTCTCTCTCTCTCTCTCTCTCCTTCTCCCCCTCCCCCTCTCTACCTCCCTCCCTCCCCCTCCCTCCCCCTCCTTCCCTTCCCCTCCTTCCCTCCTCCTCCTTCTCTCCCCCCCCTCTTGTTCTGAGTCCATTTCTACATTTTTTTTTTCATGGTAACAAAAGTACAGCCTGAACCATCTTGTCTGCAGATTTCTACTTTTTATCTACTGTATATATCCATTTTTATTAAACTTTTATAAAGCACATAAAAACTAACTAATAAAGACCAAAACCAAGAAAGAGACAGTCAGAAAGTCTTATTTTGTTCAAAACATGTCTGCAGATTTCTAGATACTTCTCTGACATGCTGATTTTCTGATGAGGAAGGAATCTGGAATCTGGTTGAGTGCTTATAAAGATCAGATGTTAAAGTTGACCAGCACCATAATTTTGATAGAATATCTGTATGGTCCTTTATTATCTACTGGAGCAAGGTAACGGGAGTGCACATGTACATGCTGGAAACCGGAAGAGCAGTTCCCTGACATGTGTGCATGGGAGTGCTAGAAACCGGAAGCTTAGCTTCCTGGTATGCACATTTGTGCCAGCCACCTGGTCTTCCAGTTTCTAATGTGCATCTGTGCACAAAGTCCAGCTGGCCACCATGTGCATGTGTTCCAGGGAGCTGAATTTCTGGTTTCCAGCACTCCTGCATGTGTGAAGACCAGCTGGCTGGCACACATACACCTGCCATAACCTAGAACAGCAACGGGCGACAATTGGTGTGCCCGGAGAGATGGCTCAGCATGCCGTTTCAGGCATGCGTGGCATAGGCTCCCCATTACGAGCCTAGATGTTTCTTTGCCATTTATTTTTCAATAATGTATTGAAGGAACTTTAAAAATAATTCCATCTACTTAAGATGATTTCCCATTCCAAGAAGCCACCATGGAAAATAAACAAAAAAGGTCATCATCTTGGATTTCTTCATATTGCATCAGCACATTTCCTCCTTAAGCATCTTTAAGCAGATGAGGTAATGGTGTAGCGGAATAATCAAATAATTCATTTCAATTTGTATCATATCCCTGGCAGATATCATGTAGGATTAGAATATAGACAACCCAGGCTGAAGTTTGTTCCTTACCTCATTTCTAGAAGCTCATTGAATAACTTTGGATCAGTCACCATTTCTAAGACACCCTACCTGCTGTTGGTTGCTGTAGGAAAATAATGGATAAACAACAAATAAATAAATAACAGCTGAAAAAATAAAACCAAAATTTCACCTCATGCAGTACAGTAGTCCCCAACCCTTATATTTTTCCAGTAAAGTAGATGTAGTTAGTTGGTGGTAGATCCACTTTTGGGAGAAAGGATAGCAGAGTAAAAATTGTTAATGCATGCTATACTTTTTTCTGTGTCCAATATCAACCTAGAATATTATTGCTTATAGTTTAATAACTGGGCTGTTATATATTTTTTGCTGTATTATGCATGTCTTCTAAATTGTTATTATTTTTAACTACAAATTCCAGTCCTCCCTCCCTCCCTTCCTTCCAGAATTTGATTAATTGCCAAAATATGTTTAATTAAAGAAGAAATTTAATAATCCAGTTTCAGTACAGGCAGAGACAAGGAAAGAACAGCTGTTATACATTTGAAAACAGATGGTGCCTTTCTTATTTCATGTTGTGTATTGATGACAAGGAGAATTATAAAATGTTGTCATACACCACACAAAGTATTTGTCATATATGTATTTCCTGATGATTTAATGATGTCTGATCTAGAAATATATACTCAAACATTCTCAGGAAAAGGAAGATTTTATTGATTATAGATAAGTCTCAACTATTCTTTGGGACAAATGCATGGAGAAAATAACACAAACTTCGCTTCAATATTTGGTAAAACAAAAGCTTCATTTTTATTCCTTCCTCTGCAAGGACTCCAAGACAATAGCTAAGAAAATAATATAAAGTCAGATCTAACCCGAGTTTCCCGGAACTCGGTATTTATAATGATTTCCCCTCATTACTTTCTATTATCCATGATTGCCTTTATTACCCCTGATTACCATTATTATTTATGATTACTCATCGTAATTCAATCACATTTATCATGGTTAATGCACATATCTTAACCAAACAGCATTTTCAATGTACCGCGCTATTATTATTATATAAAGTTTATTCCGATGAAGGAGATTGCCATTCCTCAGATCGACGGGGTTTTGTTTCAAATGCATGTGTTGCGTAGTTGCGGCAATAAGTCTAAGTGCTATTGATATTGCTACCCAGATCCAAATAAAATTTTTCTAATGTTCTATGGGCTTTCCATTTTTAAGTAGGAATTCTTTCTCCTTTTCCTTTGAATTACTTACTTCTGTGAACTATACAACCCAGGGTTTGGTGAATTGTGGTAAAGAGATTGCCATTCTTCAGATCGACGGGGTTTCATTTCAAATGCATGTGTTGCATAGTTGCGACAGGCATCCCTCTCTACCAGGAACCAGTTTATAAAACAATATATATTTTATCACTACTTATTTCTCTATTTGTGGTCCAGGTTTATCTGGATATTTGACATGAAATTGTCTTATCAGTCTGTTAGCACATATATCTGATACTTTTACCTAGGTTGCCTCTGTTTCAGGGTACCCCTTCCATCTCACTAAGTATTGCAACACTTTACTATGTATCCGGGAATATAGGACTTGGTCAATTTCATCATGTGTCACATCTTTAGCTAATACAGATTCTTCAAGTTGAGGTATATTAATGTATTTTACGGGCTTCAGTAAACTAGCATGAAACACAGGATGTATTTGGTGTAACCATGGTGGTAGTTTAAGTTTTACAGTTACGGGGTTTATCACTCTCGTAATTTGGAAAGGTCCAATATATTTTGGTCCTAATTTTCAACTATTTAAGTGTAATTTTATATATTTACTTCATAAGTACACATAATCTCCAGGTTGTAATGTTTTATACTCTTTTCTTTTCTTGTCTGCTTGTTGTTTGTATTCTAGTGCTGTTTTATTGAGAGTCTTTTTTACTTTATCCCAACTATCCTGTACTTTTTTCGACCACATTTTGACACTCATAGGATGTTGATCATCACACTATAAATCAGGGATTGGAACAAATTCTATCCTATTTACTAGTTGGAATGGGCTATATCCTGTGCTTTCATGTATGGCATTGTTATATGCTACTTCAGCAAGTGGCAGTAAATCAACCCATTCTCATGGTTGATAAAAGACGTATGATCTCAAATATCTCTCAATCATCGCATTGGCTCTTTCAGCAGCCCCGTTAGTGCTGGGAAGGTATGCAGAGCTAAGACCTTGAGAGGATCTTAAAAGACATACAAATGCTCTCCAAAATCGTGCCGTGAATTGCACACCCCTATCTGAAATTATTCTCCTGGGTGTGCCATGCAGTCGATATACATGTTCTATTAATAGGTTTTCTAATTTTGTTGCCGAAGGTAATCCTTTACATGGTATGAAGTGAGCTTGTTTTGAAAACAAGTCTATGATAGTCTAGATTACCGTATATCCATTACTGCTGGGCAACTCTACAATAAAGTCCATGGCTATGTCTTGCCATGGCCAGTTGGGATCTGATACAGTTTGTAATAGTTCTAAAGGTTTTCCTACTCGTGGTTTCTCAGTAGTGCAAATGTGGCATTCTTTAATGTACTGTTCAATTTCTGATCTCATATGTGGCCACCGAAACTGCTGCCTTACCAAATGTAGTGTTTTCAAAAATCCAAAGTGTCCAGCCTGCCGAACATCTTGATATTGGGATAATATCTTTTTTCTATAGCTCGATGGAACATATATTTAATCCCCTCTCCAATACAACCCATCTTTATATAAACAGGCAGTGTTATTGGTTTTTATCCATACATCCATTCTTGCAGCCTCTTGTAATTCCTTTTTGGTTATCTCTTTTGTTGTCAACACCTGAATGTATTTGATCACCATTCCCACAGAGATCATGGGTTGAATAACTTCATCTCTAGATGAATTGTATTGAGGTAGTTGAGATAGTGCATCTGCCATGAAGTTTTTACCTCCCGGAACATATCGCAAGAGGAAATCAAAATGTTTAAAATACAAAGCCCATCTTACTTGTTTAGGGGACAGTTTTCTCGGTTTTTGTAATGCTTGCAAATTTTTATGATCTGTCCACACTTCAAATTTTTATTTTAACCCTTCTAATAGGTGTTGTCATGTCATAAGTGCCCATTTTACAGAAAAATCCTTTTTCCCAAATAGCCCACCTTCACTCTGTGGTTGTCAATTTTTGTGATGTATATGCGCATGGCTGTAATTGTCCATCTAGGTTATACTGTAACAGGGCAGCTCCCACAGCCACATCATTTGCATCAGCTTGTACTACAAAACTTTTAGTTGTGTGAGGATGTTTTAAAATGGGCTCTTGAGCAAATAAGGCTTTTAAGTTGTCAAACCCTTGCTGATACTCCTGTGACCACACAATGGGTTGGCTGGGTCTGGGTTTTGGTGATTGATGTTTAGTTTTTAACAATTCTGTTAGTGGTAAAGCGATTTGTGCGAATTTAGGAATAAACTGCCGATAAAAGTTCACAAATCCTAGAAAACTTTGTAATTGTTTTCGTGTTTTTGGTTCTTTCCAATCAACTACGGCTCTGACTTTATTGGAATCCATCTCTATTCCTTTATTTGATATTCTGTACCCCAAATAATCCAATGATGTGCAGTGAAACTTGTACTTCGAGAATTTCACATACAATTTAGCATCAAGTAATTTTTTTCAGAACTTTTCTTACTAAGGCCACATGCTCCTCCATTGTTTTAGTATAAATCAAGATATCATCTAAATATACTAAAATGCCATGATATAAATGTTCTTGTAATACTTCATTTAGGAGTTGCATGAAGACAGCGGGTGCTCCTTGCAGCCCAAATGGCATAATGTTAAACTGGAAACTTCCAAGGGGGAAATTAAAAGTGGTTTTCTATTGATCCCACTCTTGTATCCGAACTTGATAGTAGGCTTCTCATAAATCCTATTTAGTGAAATACCTGCCAGTTGCTAAAGTTGCTAACAAATTGTTGATTAGCGGTAAGGGGTATACATTGTCTGTATAAATAGTGTTGAGGCCCTGGAAGTCAACACAAAGATGCAATCCACCATCCTTTTTCTTGTGAAATAAAACAGGGGCAGCTATATGTGATTTCCCGGGTTGAATAAATCCATGCGCCAAATTCTTATCTATATATTGTCTCATTTCCTCCATCTCTTTTGGAGTCATGGCATACATTCTTGGTTTTGGAAACTTTGCTCCAGGAATTAAATCAATTGTGCAATCAGTTGTTCTGTGTGGTGGTAATGTTTCACACTCCCTTTCGCTAAATACATTTGCCTGATGTACCTCAGGGTAAAGTATTTTCTCAGCTATAACTTCTCTATTATGCATGTATGGAGGGGACATAGGACCAACTGCAATCCGTAATTTCCGGAAACCGTCTTCCCACCATATCATGGGCTTCCATTTGTCTAACCATACCAGACTTAAAATTAGTGCCTCCTGCATCTGTGGTACTACAATAAATCATAAAGACTCCCAATGACTCCCTATCTCTAATTTGATAGGGGTTGTCATTATTGTAGTAGGATCCCCACCTAATAACAAACCATCTACTTGTTCAAAATGCATAGGTTTGGACAGATCTTTCACTGGTAACTGTAATTCATCATCCACTTTTTTACTAATTAAACATCTAGAACATCCAGTGTCGATCAATGCTCCATACTGACCCCCCAATTTTCTTTTTAGATTCTCCAATAATATTGGTATTACAAATGGTCGCACGGGATTACCCACCAAATCCTCCTCCTCTGGACTGTCCTCTCCACTATCGTATAGCCCTGAGACTACCCTGGGTGGTGGTTTGCCATCAGGTGTTTTCTTGTCACATATATTTGTTATTATTTCTGTATTCATTTTTTGTGACACTTTTTGAGATCTTTCAGAGTTAACAACCCCTTTTTTTGTACCACATGGCACCTCACTACCTTGTACATTACTACTTGTGGCTCCAGGAATGTGAGCCATCTATTTTCTAACATCAGTTGCTATAGATGGGCACTCCATTGCCCTATGTCCCAGACCTTGACATCAAAAATAATCTTATTGGCCCCATTCCTCTACCACTACCTTTAGCCTCTTTTCCCACTTTATCCCTTGCTGCTAACGCTCCTATTCATTGTCTTCTGGACTTGCCATATGTAGGACGGAACTCCCTTAGTCCCACATCCAATTCCACAACTGTTTTATACCATTACCCCAGTTTCTGCCCCCCCCCCCCACAAAGACAAGTCTGCCTCAATCCTTTGTTTAAACCAGATCTAAACTCCCTAATCAATAGTCTTTCTGGCCAGATGGGCAACCTAGTTGCCAATTTCCAAAATTCTTGACATACTCCACAGCAGGTCTCCCTTCCTGTTTTAATGACATTAAGGCTTCTTCATATTGATGTATCCTCAACCGATCTTCAAATTGAACTCTGAGTGCATCCAAAAACAAGCCAACATCAATCAATTCCTTTGCATGCATACTGTGCAGCTCTGCCACCCAATCGGCAGCATCACCTGTTAACACTGTAGTTATCACTACTATAATAGACCACTGAGAAGGGTAGTAATTTGAATATAATTCTAGGTGGTTCACAACTTGGCTTAAAAATAATGCTAACCTAGCAGGGTTCCCATCAAATGAAATGTTTATAGGAGGTGGACCCCAAACCATTCTTGGGGCCAATATCCAGACATGCCTGATGGACCCCAGGATGGAACTGCTTGTCTGCTGCCCATCTGCACATCCCTAAATTCAGCCCCGGAACCTACCGGCTTAGAGGTTTTACTCCGAGTTCCTGATACTCCTACTACCTCTGCTAATGACTCATCTATTTCTGTAGAAAATGCTCCCTCCGACCACCTACTCATATCTCTGCTATCTCTGGCACTTGAACTAAAGAAAGATTTGTCTTCCATCCTAAGTCCCCCCCCCCAGGACTGTCCCAAACATTCCAGAGAGTAGACTCGCGAATACTTAGTTCACCATATTTGACATGGAGCAATTCCAACTGGTGGTAGAAGTTTAAACTGGTGGTAGAAGTACTCCACTTGTCCTCATCAGCAATCCATCATTTCCTCCAATTTTCAAACATCCCGGAGGGCAGCAGCATAAAAGTGGGAGGCTTCCCTTGTGAAACCTTCCCCATCATATCATCCCTCAACTCCAATCCCAAGTTCTGTTCCTTCCAGATTTTCAGCTGTCCCATGGGCTGAGAATCTTCTTCACATCTCGCGTTGTCTGTTTGTCCACTTTCCACAGACACAACATCAGCAGCCAATTGGATTGAGGGCTGATCAGGCAATACACCAGCCCCGCCAATGGCAGTGTCTGCCTTCACCTCCAAAACATCTTCCAAACCACCTTCATATAAAATCGGATCTAACCTGAGTTTCCCGGAACTCAATATTTATAATGATTTTCCCTCATTACCCTCTATTACCCATGATGGCCTTTATTACCCCTGATTACCATAATTATTTATGATTACTCATCATAATTCAATCACATTTATTGTGGTTAATGCACATTTCTTAACCAAACAGCATTTTCAATATACCGTGCTATTATTATTATATAAAGTTTATTCCGATGAAGGAGATTGCCATTCCTCAGATCGATGGGGTTTTGTTTCAAACGCATGTGTTGCGTAGTTGCAGCAATAAGTCTAAGTGCTATTGCTATTGCTACCCAGATCCAAATAAAATTTTTCTAATGTTCTATGGGCTTTCCATTTTTAAGTAGGAATTATTTCTCCTTTTCCTTTGAATTACTTACTTCTGTGAACTATACAACCCAGGGTTTGGTGAATTGTGGTAAAAAGATTTTATAAGTTTTTTTTTTCTAAGATGTTGTTTTGTAATGAAAAGAAAATAAATATTTATGAATCTTGTGTAGCCAACAATTGGAGTTTGCATGCATACAGGACTTTAATATTGCCCCTAAAATACACGATTATAAACAGAAATTTAATAATTATTTATTATAGTGGTCAGGACTACTTTTCAGGTGCAGTGCTTGGAAACTAAGTAATACTGTTTCATTGTAAAGCAAATGTTTCTAGTTCTCTAGAACAGCAGCCTAGAAAAAGTGCTTTAGGCAACTTTATTCATCATGTAAGTGCAATATTAAAATATAATTGTGTTTCTGAGGTATGTGGAGAGCTGTGTATGGAATAGATTCAAATTTTCATCATGTCTTGTTACTAGCTAATTTGCTGATACAGTCTAAATTAGATTTTGTAGATTTGACAAAACTGCCTTCTCATTTTCAGTTTATGTGCACTGCAATGAAACGTATTTATCTTGTTATTCCAGAAACGGAAGCTTTCCAAGGTAGAAAATGACTAAGGTTAATGGTTTCCCTGTGTATTTTGCTTTTCATAGCAAAATATTATAAAAGCTACCTGGAACATTCATAAATTGCATTCTATCAACATTCAATGCATTCTGGAAAGTTGATCTAAACAGATTAATCTAGTGTTCATATTCTCTTTCTTTTCAGATATAGTATCTGGGGGGATAAATATATGTTTATGTTGTGGAATTTCATATGGCAATTCATTTTCTCTCAGCAAGTCCCATATCATTTGAGCAGACTTCAACGTGCATGTGTATGCTACATGCATATACTGTATGTTTGTCCACATAATTTATCATGCAGCTACCTGAGCTTAAATAATTATAGTAGTTTCTTAATTTCTGCCCTGAAAATGCATAGGGATCTGGAAGTAAAAGTTCAGCACATCTAAAGGGCACCAAGCGGTGGATAGCTTTGCTTATTTCTCAATAAAATCAGATGGCTGTATATGCAGATACAGGTGAAGACACCTGGGATCAGCTTCTGAAGCAGCTGCTTGAGTCTTAGAAAAGCTGTAGCTACAGTATTGATAGTTATAAAGCAGGGGTTCAAACTTGATTTCATTGAGGGCTGCATTAGAGTTGTGCTTAACTTTAGGGGGCTGGGGCCATAGCCAGGGTGGGTGTGGCCAGAGTGGGCATGGCCAGCTCGATGTCACTCATCGAGGCTCCATTTTCACTGGCAGAGGCTACAGGAGTCTGTCACAGCCGAAAATGGAGCTGGGAGGGCTGCATGTGCCCCTCCTGAGCTCTGTTTTTGCTGGTAGAAGTATTGCAGGCCAGTCCTTCACTGTTTCCAGGATGGCTCTGTGGGCCAGATTTAAACACCCTGCAGGCCAGATCCAGCTTGCAGGCTTTGAGTTTGACACCCCCTGTTATAAAGTGTCTGTGCATTGTGAAGCAACATGTTTAAATGATTTGCACACTCATAGTTTTTTATATAGTTACATTATACTAATTACGAGTTATATACTGCTTCATAGTGTTTTACAGCCCTCTCTAAGTAGATTTACAGAGTAAGCAGATTGCCCCCAACAGCCTGGGTCTTCATTTTACCAAACTTGGAAGGATGGTAAGCTAAGTCAACCTTGAACTGGTCACAATTGAACTCCTAGGAGTGGGCAGAGTTAGTTTGCAATCCTGCATTCTAACTATTGTGCCATATATAGAGATATAGTGAGCCACGATGGCACAGTGATTAGAATGCAGTACTGGAGGCTACTTCTCCTGCCTGCCGGCTGCCTGCAATTTGGCAGTTCGAATCTCATGAGACTCAAGTTTGACTCAGCCTTCCATCCTTCTGAAGGTTGGTAAAATGAGGACCCAGATTGCTGGGGCCAATATGCTGACTGTGTAAACTGTTTAGTGAGGGCTGTAAAGCACCATGAAGCACTATATAAGTCTAAGTGCTATTGCTATTTTATGAACTGTAAACATTTTTAAAACTGTACATACACACACACACACACACACACACACATACTGTGTATGATCCCAATTACCATCATTAAGCAAGGATTACCTCATTTTTGTTAATTGCAATAGAAAATTATAGCCTAAATTGTGAAATGGCAGTGTAATGTATTCAAATTTATCTTGATTTCAGTTTGGTCCAGATGCATTAGCAATATTCCTAGTATGTAGCATATTATTAGCATTAGTATGTGTTTTGGTTGAGTCTAATAATCAAAAATTACTAAACTTGATATTAGTTATTTACAAAAATTCTGAAGGATTATCCTATATTGTTAAATCTATTTTATCTTAAAGATTATTTAAAAGAACAATCATTTAATTCAACATTTTTTCATACTTATTAGAGTAATGTTTTAGAGTTGTCTAACAATTGATTTTGGAAAGTGTAAAATTGTTGAGGAGCCATCTACTGTTATAAAACTGGCTTGTCTCCTTATTGCTTCCTTTCTTTTAAAATTCTTATATTTGTTAATATGGGTTTTATAAACCAATATTTCAAATATGTCTATATATGGTACTCTTAGATAGTGGTCGACAACCAGTGGGCCGGGACCACTGGTGGTCTATGAGAAAATTTTGGTGGTCCGCAGAGAAATGTCCCCCCAAAGCAATTAATCCAGGCTGGGCAGGAACACAAGGCTGCACTGCCCACATGGCCCATAGGAACACAAGGCTTTCATCACTTGCATTGTGAACAACATGAGGTAGTGAGGGGAGGGGGGAAAGGGCGGAAGGGGGGAACTTGCCCCACTCGCCCCTCGCCCCTGGCCTGGTCCCCGGGCTGCTTCTTTCTGCTTCTTTCTTTCTTCTGCTTTTGGCTACATGCAAGGAAAGCAACCAAAGGCTTTCTTTCTCTCCCCAAAACTCCTCCAGAAATGAATCATTGGGACCCTGCAAGCCTCCTGCTCCAAGACGCTGTGCCAGAAAAGACTCATTTCTGGCAGAGTTTGGGGGAGAGTAAGAAAAATTTCTGCTGCTTCTGCTGTTTTCCTTGCATGAAGCCAAAAGTCTCTCTCTCTCCCCCTGAGAATGGAGCTGGAAATGGTATCCTGTGATCCCAAATAAAGAATGATCGATTGGTAGGAAAACAGGGTGGGGAATTTTCCTGCAAACTTTTTTGGGGATTTTCCCCAGGGTGTCTGCTGCTTTCTGCAGAGACCCTGGGAAAACGTCAAACCACTATCAGTCAAAATTTATATTAGTGGTCCGCGGGATTTAAAATGATGTGTTTGGTAGTCCCTGAGGTCAAAAAGGTTGGCGACCCCTGCTCTAAGAAATTGATTTTTTGAGCATGGAGATATATATGGAAATGACTGTGCAACTTTTCATTAATTCTGGGATCAGAAGTATGTGGTTTGATATTTGTTTATATCCTGGCTCTTTACTGATGTAATAGAAGTCCAATCAGGGGTGGGATTCTGCAGGTTTGCACCTATTCACTAGAACTGGTTGTTAACATTCTAAGCAGTTCAGATAACTGGTTGTTAGAAGAAATTACTGAGCTAATCCTGTAAGGAAGGCAGGAAGGAAACATTCTGATGTTGCTTACAGAAACTGCCTCTCTGTTAACCCTTATTACATTCTTGGTAGGACTAGACTTCCTGTCTCAGGAACATCTCTGGAATTTTTTTCCCTTCCTTTGCTGGTACTTTGCTTGTGTGGAGTGACCATTCAAAGTTACAATGGCACTGAAAAAAGTGACATGACCATTTTTCACACTTACGACTATTGCAGCATCCCCACAGTCACGAGAGGCTAGGCAAGGAGATACATGCTTTGATGTGAGTGATGTTGAATTGGCCACACACAGCCAGTTACATTACCGCCAAGCCACGCCCACCAACTAAGCCATGCCCACAGAACCGGTTGTTAAAAAGAAATTGAATCCCACCTCTGAGTCTGATCCATATTATTTTGTGGCCCCAAAGTTTAATTGTGTGTTTAAATATTCAATTGAGTGATTATCCATCTGTGATATTATATATATATATATATTGTGGGTACTTACATGTATGGTATTCAGCTTTGTTCAGGTATTTTCCCACATCATTGTAGTTGTGCTTTTAAAGTTGTAGCAACGTTTCGGCAGAATCTCATCTGCCATCATCAGGCTTCTGTATTGATATCAATACAGAAGCCTGATGATGGCAGATGAGATTCTGCCGCAACGTTGCTACAACTTTAAAAGCACAACTACAATGATGTGGGAAAATACCTGAACAAAGCTGAATAATATATAGTATAGTATAGTATAGTATAGTATAGTATAGTATAGTATAGTATAGTATAGTATAGTATAGTATAATATAATATAATATAATATAATATAATATAATATAATATAATATGTGTGTGTGTGTGTATCCTCTTTTCTCTTTCTTTTGTGCTTCACTTTTTCTTGCTACATTTTGTCTTGTTTTCCCTGTCTTCTTTGTACAAAAGCAATAAATTAAAAAGAAAAAAAATCCTTTTGTGTTAACAAGAATATTGAATTCACAAAATGCTACATGTCATCCCTTTCAGGCAGAATGATCAACAAAAGGTACAGAAGGGAATTCAGGAATGCTGATTATTATTATTATACGGTAGAATAACATTTGTCTGCAATGTTGTCTGAATGCATCTATTCCATTAAGAGGAGGTAAGCATCCTGTCTCTCCTGGAGGAAAAAAGATGGCAAGAACTCTGGAGATTAAGATGCAGGTGCATTAGCCATATATTGATTGAAAGAGAGACCTCCCAATAGAGGAACCAATGTGTTTTAGGTAAATTCTGCAGGAAGTAATAATTCAGTTTTCTTGGGGATAAGAAACTTGGCAGTACAAATATCATTTGAAAAAGATATTCATTTTTTCCAATTATTCATTAAGATTCCAGATGATAAAGGGATGACAAATGACATTGAATGTCCAGTTAATAGAAAAAGGTTTTCAAAATTTGGATGTAAATTGAGAATTTTTATCTAAAATCAAATGATTGATTAAGTACTTGGATTAAAAATGAAAATCTTATGCAGTCCCTTAAGCTGACAGTAGTTGCTTGCAAGGAACAAAATATACCATCTTGGTAAACCAATCTGCTATGATTGAAATTGTTGTGAATGCTCCAACTGGGGCATTTCAAGAAGAGATTGGACAATCATTTGTCTGAAATAGTATAGGGTTACCTGCCAGAGCAGAGGGTTGGACTAGAAGACCTCCAAAGTCCCTTCCAACACTGCTATTTTATTCTATTCTAGATAATTTGGTTAACTTGTGCAGTTGTAAGATCAATAATAACATCTACAGGAACTCTGTCCTACATTCCAGGAAGGTAGGGGAATAGCTGGACCAAACCGACTGAGCCACTCATAATGGTCTTAGTCTATCAAAAGACATGACAAAATGAAACATAGTATTTGATATTCATTCTTTGTCTGTAAGGCTACAGGTGAAACTCAAAAAATTAGAATATCGTACAAAAGTTCATTTATTTCAGTAATGCAACTTAAAAGGTGAATTTAATATATGAGATAGACTCATTACATGTAAAGCAAGATAGTTCAAGCCATGATTTGTCATAATTGAGATGATTATGGCTTACAGCTCATGAAAACCCCAAATCCACAATCTCAGAAAATTAGAATATTGTGAAAAGGTTCAGTATTCTAGGCTCAAAGTCTCTCACTCCAATCAGCTAATTAAGCCATAAAACTTGCAAAAGGTTCCTGACCCTTTAAATGGTCTGTCCTTCTGGTTCAGTAGGAATCCCAATCATGGGAAAGACTGCTGACCTGACAGTTGTGCAGAAAACCATCATTGACACCCTCCATAAGGAGAGAAAGCCTCAAAAGGTAATTGCAAAAGATGTTGGATGTTCCCAAAATACTGTATCAAAGCACATTAATAGAAAGTTATGTGGAAGGGAAAAGTGTGGAAGAAAAAGGTGCACAAGCAGCAGGGATGACCTCAGCCTAGAGAGGATAGTCAGGAAAAGGCCATTCAAAAGTGTTGAGGACTTTCACAAGGAGTGGACTGAGGATGGAGTCAAGAGCCACCACACAGAGTTGGATACTGGACATGGGCTTCAAATGTCGTATTCCTCTTGTCAAGCCGCTCCTGAACAACAAACAACGTCAGAAGCGTCTTACCTGGGCTAAAGAAAAACAGACCTGTCCTATTTTCTGATGAGGTCCAATATTGTTCTATGTACAATCCTTGTTTTATTGATTGCATGTAATATTCTAATTTTCTGAGATTGTGGATTTGGGGTTTTCATGAGCTGTAAGCCATAATCATCTCAATTATGACAAATCATGGCTTGAACTATCTTGCTTTGCATGTAATGAGTCTATCTCATATATTAGTTTCACCTTTTAAGTTACATTACTGAAATAAATGAATTTTTGCAGGATATTCTAATTTTTTGAGTTTCACCTGTATATCGAAACCATCCATCCATACCCTTACATATGGGTCTTTTTGTGGCAAGAAAATCCAATCCAACTGATCTGCTGACTGATTCCTTCCTCTTGGTTTTCTCGAATTTCAAGGAAAGTGAGAAGTAGAAAGCTTGTTCTGTGAACTAGGAATGTGAAATATATAAAGATTGAAAAAAGCGAACAATTGGTATCCATCTGATCTATTGTGGAATGAAGGTTTATGTCTTCTGCAAGTGCCCCAAAATCTTGTGAACTCTGCAACCTGTGCTGGATGGGTTGCTCCCTGCAAGAAATCTCTCCACTGCTACAATGCTGCTTTTATGGCTGGCAACTTTTCTTGAAAATATAGTTTGTTTGAACCAAGATAAAGAATCTGAAGTCGGCTGAAGCCTGCAGAAAAACACCTCCCAAAGTTGAGGCTGTGGTATGTTTGCAAACAAATTGTCTATAAAAAAAGTCAAAGCTCAGTAAATACTGGACATCTTTCACATTTCTAGGATCCTGCCATGTGAAAATTGATTGTACTTTTGCTGAATCTCTTTATATTCCATTTGTGGAAATTATACAACCAAGTAATCCAATTGGGGAAGATCAGATACAGATTTATACAGATTTATATTTATACAGATTTAGCAAACAGTTTGCAATTGAGAAATGTAAGTCGCATATAAGGATGTGTTTTCTGGGGGAAAAAAAGCAGTATATCATTCAGGTACCTCACTATACCTTTATCTAAAATATTTATGAATTTGAAGATGACCATGGAGCAATTAGCCAAACCAAAGGGCCTTATTATGTACTCATGCTTGCCATACTGGTTATCGAAAATGCTAAATATTTACAGCCTCTTTTACTAAAGTCAGATTGTAACTTTCTTTCAAAACTAATTTAATGGAGACATGCACCTTCTGATGGCAATCCACCAGTTCTGAAATAAGGGGCAGTGGGTCATAGTTCCAAATGACTGTAAAATTCAGAAGTCTATAATCATACATAATTCTTAGGGAATCATTATTTTTATTTACAAGATAGATAGATAGATAGATAGATAGATAGATAGATAGATAGATAGATAGATAGATAGATAGATAGATAGATACAGACACTAGATTTATAGAAAGGTAAACAAATTCTTCAGATTGTAACCCAAAGTCTATTTAAATTAGCTAAATTAGGAGTAGGTGTGGGATATTACCTTTCATCTGGAATCTGGATTGCAAGTTTTAAGAAGCTGTTATGGCCATATGAGGCAAAGTAGATGCTTCATCTTACTCCAAATTGTCTACAAAATCTGTTAACCTTTCTAATAAAGAAGAGATTCCCATAGAATGAGACACCTGATGCTTTTTCTGACACCTTTGAAAGGAAAACAAATTATCTTTGGCTGCTGGTAGACATTCAGATTATGAGTTTGCAGTCAGTCTATGCTCAAAACTATGGGGCCATATCAGGAAGCTGTAATGCAAAATCCGAAAGGTGCTTTTTCAAGAGGCAAGTGAACTTTCTGATTTTTCTTTGCTTCTCTTCCAAGAAGCTTCTTCAGCTCTGACTGGATGGTGGAGAATGACATCTAGTTATTAGTATTCTTTTAGCAAGTTGTTAAGGCTACCTGGAGGTTTATCTGTGTCATTAGGGTCACCTGATTGGTGCAAATTGGTGTGGAGTCTTCTTGGAACTGTTGAAAGGACTCTGTTGTGGACTGGACATAGATGATGTTGTGTCCCTCGCCCTCTGTTGAAAGAGGGCTGTTCAGTTTTGACATAGATGGCTCATTGCCCCCCTCTTTCAAACCAGCGGACCTCTGTGTCCAACATGTGGACTTTGCTGTCTTCAAAAGAGTGACCTTTGTTTTGTTTTTTTAAATAGACGGGCTGCTGAATCTAATCCTGAAGGGTTTGTCTCCTATGTTGTGCCATGCATTTATGAATTGGTTGTTTTGTTTCCCCGATGTACAGATCTGCACATGACTCACTGCATTGTACTGCATATACCATGTTGACTGATGACTGAGACTATCCATAGACAGTTGTAATTCAGAATGATAATATATTTTATGGTCATTTATTTTAACTGCAGAGGCATTGTACATAGCAAAAGAGGACCAGCTTGAAGGCATTGCCTATCAATTTTCTCAACTAGCACTGAGTTCTCAAATAAATGTGTGGGCAACTGAAACTGATGCACTGTAGTCTCATTTATGAGGTTAGATGCTGTGCCAGATTCTTTAAAAAAGAGAAAAAAGGTTGCATTTTTGCACCAGCAGGGGTGCAAAATGAGTAACAAGGATAATAAAATGCATGTGCCTGCCTACTGACAACTGAGCATTTCTTAATTGTCTGAGTACCCCTCTGTGGAACTTTTTGGAAGGGTGCCTGCAAAATTTCCCAAAGACAAGCCTCTGCAGCAATTGGGCATTTCCTGGGAAGATGATCTTGATGTGGTTTCTTTCCAATCTCAGAAGAAGCAGCCCTAGTGCTCCACCCTAAAAGTATAAACAGAGATAAAAAATTTTGGACTATAGAATCCATATAAATAGGAACAGAGATGCAAACTGTGGAGGAGAAACAAAAAAGGATTATCTCTGTTTATACATTTACAGCAGAGATCCAGGGCTGCCTCTACTGAGACAGCTGGAAAATACTACATTAACCCTACATTTGAGGGTTAACCAGATAGTTGAGATTTACCAAATATCTGGTAAATGGTAAATAGTAGCTAAATAGTGATAGGTGATGCTCCACTCTCTCTCACACACCCACAGATCAGTGTGGTTTATAGAGAGTTTTATTGGTGTTCCCAAGCAGTTCTCTTCACCCGGCCCAGAACTGTCCCAAATAAAGCCATCCATAAGCAAACCAAGATTACTCCACTAGGCAATGGCCAACAGTCCATGAACCAAATGCAAAGCTGCAGCAGCAAATAAGTCCACTAAACCAAGTCACCAGGCAAAGTCACCAGGGAAAACTGAAAGTACTTCCACAAAAGCTCACTTATTATGAGCAGTTCAGAGGTCCAGCAGGAAGCCCGAACAAACACACAGACATAAATCACACACATTGTTCCCAGCAAGGCCTCCCTCTGCCTGTTGTCCTAAATAGCTTCCCTGTACAGCCCATCAAGAGGGGTGGGGCCTTCTCCCGAGTAATCTGGCAGACCTCCATTTCTCTGCCCTGAGTGGTCTGAGATCCACCACAGAAGGCAGCTCCTCCCCCCTCCTCTTCACCGTCCTGCAAGCTGAAACCTGTAATTCTCTTTCTGCTGGTAGTTCAGGGTCAATCGTTAACCCAGTTCCCGATGTGCCAGGAATGAGCAGGCCTCTAAGGAAGAGTCAGAGGAGTCATGCAAGGGAGACATCGTATTATATGATTGAGCAATGAAGTAGTTTAAATGATTACCATTTACATACTGCAGAAGAGAGTAATGAGATTTACTTCTGAGAAAAGGTGTATAGGGTAAAATCTCTATTCAACATGTGCATTGTTTGTACATGGCAATTGCCTCTGCTTACTTAACAAAATAACTGAAGATGTTGTTGGCAAAATATGCAAAAGCAATCAAATTTGTGCACCTAGCATGTGCAGTGTCTAATCAACAATGAATAATTTGAGCTCAAAGATTGCTAGGGGATCACAAGTGGAAAAAAAATTGTGGGCTACGCAAATGAAGCCAGGATTTAACCTATGAAGATTCTAAGCACTAATGAATGCAATATCAGTCATTCAGGTTTACTCACCACAGGGAACTGTTCATTTAAAATTTATGCCAAAATATTATGTAGCAAATGCAATATTTAAAGAAAGAGTTAAAAAATAATGTATACACTTCTTGGGTATACCGTCTTTGAGACAAATTTTATATCCAACACGTTTCTCCTGGTCTGTTTGTTATTTATGTAAGAAGCAGCCACCCATATTTCATCAACTTAACAGTAGATGCAGAAAGATGGAAAAAATTATCATATTAAACTTCATGGGATTTAGGCAAGAGCATTTGAATGGATAATACCAGAGTTAGACAGAGATGGCTACTGCTGAAATAAAATAAAATAAAAAATAAATAATGCACTTTTCCAGGGACATGCATAATACATGTGATTTAATTGGCTCTTGAATTTTTTGTATGTGTTAGCTTCTTGATTTGCTGTGATGCACTACATTTGCTGTAGTGTGCTAAATTGTGCTATGCTACAAGTGTTCAGGTGTATGGTAAATAAAAAATAAATAAAATCTAGAACCGTGATGCTGAACCTATGGCACGCATGCCAGAAGTGGCACACAGAGCCATTAAGGCCAGGATGCAAGCTCCCACCCAAAGCAGGTCTGTTGCACATGTGTGCATGCTGCCCGCCTGCCAGCTGATTGCCGGGTATCTGGCGTGCATGCACAAGGGGTGGGGGGCATGGGAGACACACGCACATACGCAGAGATGCATGATGCACAGGGGGATCATGTGTGCATTCATAAAGATGTGCAACATGTATAGGGGGTTGCCTGCGCATGCGCAGGGGGTGTGGGGGCCTCTGTGTGCATTGCCTTCTGGGTGATGACACATGAGTGTGCAAGTGTGAGCGCATGCACATTTTTTTTGGCACAGGAGCCCAAAACCACTGATCTAGAAGGTTGAGTAGCAGTTTTGTTTGTAAATAAAATTATTATTGATGTTTTAAAATATTTTTATTTTATTTTTATGTAGATCAGAGATAAGGTTTGGTAAAATCTGAGATAAGGTTTGGTTTCACTTTTGTTTTATTTTCCTCAACAGAACTACTTTTCTGTCTTAATTTATTTGGGTAATAGCCAGGGGTGGGGTTCAAATTTTTTAACAATCAGTTCTGTGGGCGTGGCTTAGTTGGTGGGCGTGGCTTGGTGGTCATTTGACTGGCTGGGCATGGCCAACTCAATATCACTCACATCGAAGCACACATGTCCTTGCCTGGCCTCTCGTGACTCTGGGGATGCTGCAACTGTCTTAAGTGTGAAAAATGGTCATAAGTCACTTTTTTTCAGTGCCATTGTAACTTTGAATGGTCACTCCACACAAGCAAAGTACCAGCAAAGGAGAAAAAAAACCCTCTAGAGTAGTTCCAGAGACAGGAAGTCTAGTCCTGCCAAGAATGTAATATGGGTTAATGAAGAGGCAGTTTCTGTAAGCAACACCAGAATGTTACTTTCCTACTTTCCTTACAGGATTAGGCCAGCAATTTCTTCTAACAATTGGTTCTCTGAACTGTTTTAGAATGTTAACAACTGGGTGTAGTGAATAGGTGCAAACTGGTAAAATCCCATCCCTGGTAATAGCATAAACTTTGAAAGATCACATCTCATATGGTACTGAAGTTATATAATAAGCAATTTATCTAAGAGCTTCAAATATGATAGTGATATTGCTGTTGCCACTGATGATGCACAGAAGACCTCAATATGCCATTGATTTCAAGGAGACAGTACTGTTGTCTAAATTACTGGAAAATTATAGCCTAAGTGAGCATGAAGAAGCAAATGCTGGCTATCTATTTCTGATGAAAATTTCATGGCAGGCTAACAAGGTGAATTAAGTAACAAAATCCATTAATGTGCAGATGAATCACAACGCCCACATGAGAATGAAATACTCATCTTTTGTTTTTAAAGGTCTCATTCAGTAGACAGATAGCTGGTAAGAACTTTATGGGTACTGAATAAAAGGAACCACATTAATATGTGTTGCAAAAAGAAAATTTTTCTCTTCTGCATCTGTGAAATCCAATTCATGGCTGCTTTAAAAACCAAATAGGGGCATATGTTTTTATCATAAAGTTTCCAGTTTAGTCATCTAATCTGAAAAATAAAGGAAAATATAATGGCAAAAAGTAGATTTTAACTGGGCTTTAAAATTGGGTCCCCAATTTGGAATCAATATGAAAGAACTATTACCCAATGCATCCTATTACCAAAGATGCTTTCTGTACTTTGACAAACAAGTTTCCTTCTCAGTCCAAATATCATTGGAGGAAATGGTGCAGCTTGGGAGGGGAAAATCTTAAACCTTTCACTCTCTTCCCCCCCCCCTTTCCTTTCTTTCCCCCACTTAAAATTATTTGATCATTAAAGATGACTTCTTCTTTGTCCCAATCTTCTTGTTTTGCAAGCGTTTCTTGTTGTTTATCATAGTTCCAGATCTCCATATCTAAGAATTGAAATACGAAGCCAAAAGAATCTCTCCCTTCTTGTGCATCTTCTTTCCAATTTTTACCAGTATTACTCTTTCTGATTTCAGAAAGAATAGGTTGGTAAAATGAGGACTCAGATTGTTGCGGGTAATATGCTGATTCTGCAAACTGCTTAGAGAGGGCTGTAAAGCACTATGAAGAGGTATATAAGTCTAAGTGTTGTTGCTATTGTTATTTGGTAAGTTCTGATTGGTCTGGAATTAAAGTTGGGTTTCATGAAGAAAACAGGTAAAATTAGGAAGATGTAAGTCAAATGGAGATCAAAGGAAGAGGAGCATAGACAGCAAGGTGAAGAGTTCTGAGCAAAAAAAAAAAAAGTCCTTAATTTACATACTATATCAGCAGCAACAAGAACATCCTTATGGGCTTCTGGTTTGAGTCTCTTCAGCAACAGACCAAAATCCGCAATCGTGCATGGTTTCGATCTGTGCTTGCTGCCAGAACACCCTGAGCTGGCTGGTTCTGGGGCTAAGCCACCCCATAGAGGTGGTGAAGAGGGTGAGACTGCCAGCAGGGTTGAGGAGAGCTGCATGTCTCTTCCCCAGCTGGCCATTACTCCCTTTCCCGAAGGCGGTTGCAGCAGTGGTCAGAAATGGCCACCTCAAAGAAGAACTGAACCAGAAAAGAATGTGCAGGAGGAAGATAAGAAGAGAAACTTTGGTTGACCAGGTTAAACTGAAAAAGCAATAACATAAGGTACCCTGGAATTTAAACTAAATACCATTGTTCCCAAAGAAGATTTTGAAGCAACGAAGGAGAGAAAAAAGGGAAAGGATTAGGGTTTTTTTTTTCTTCCCTTTTATATACTGACAGCTAAGAGACTTAAGCAAGAAATTGAAAAAAAATATCCACTTTGACATAAATAGGCATTTAAGCTGAAAATAAAAGTCAAAGGGATAATAAAGATTTCGAAGTTTTTAAAAGCAGGAAAGGAGAAAAAAAAGAATAAAAGGATAGGATCTGGAAAAATGGAGGAGACTGCCTGGAACTAAGGAATGGAACTGTAACTAAAAGGAACTTACAGTGAAACTTTAACAAGATTCCCCAAAAATACATCCTAACTGAATCTTGGCAACAAAATAATAGAACCCCAGGAAGAGAAAGTGGAAAAAAGAAGCAAGAAGAAACAGCCTTGGATTATTTGGATTACTTGGTGATTTTTGGTTTTTGCATCTAAATGACTAAAACTAATCGGGTGGTTGTTTAAAAGTGTTTAAAATGGAATCACTCTTAGAAGAACTGAAAATGGAACTTGAAAAATGGAAAGAAGATGCACAAGAACGGAGAGGTTCTTTTGGCTTTGTATTTCAATTCTTAGATATGGAGATCTGGAACTATGAGAAACAACAAGAAACGCTTGCAGAACAAGAAGATTGGGACAAAGAAGAAGTCATCTTTAATGATCAAATAATTTTAAGTGGGGGAAAAAAAGGAAAGGGGGGAAAGAGAGTGAAAGGTTTAAGACTAGAAAAAAAAACAAAAAAGAAGAAGAAGAGTTTGGAAGATAAGTATAATATTAGAAAGAAAGAGAAGATGGGATTACAGATGAGAGAATTAGAAGTAGAGAGACGAGGGGGTAAAAAGGGGAGGGAGAAGAAGAGGGGAAAGAAGCTAAGGAAAAGAAGTTGTAAAAGACATGTTGGGTATATGGATACACCAACTGGTTTGGGTGAATGAATATATAAAACCTAGTTTTAAGTGTTTGCAGCTTTAAGCTTCAAAACTGCAATGTCATTGCATAATTATGGGTGCGGTTGTAAGCTGCAATAAGAGGCAGTGAGAGAGACGTAACACTTCCTGGTTTCTGATCCTGGTTTTCGAGTTCCTGGTTCCTGGTGTTACTGGTCTCTGGTCTATCTGCTGTCTGTCTGCCTACTACTGTTTCCTCCTGTATGAGATGTCTACTGTGCAAGATACTTCTCTCTACTGAACACAAGGACTGTTTGCTTGGTGAGCTGTGGATTCAGCATTGTCTTTGAGAGAAAGGTATCAGAAGAAGAAGATTTACAAGCAGATAAAGACATTGTATTTACTGTTTAAAAGACTAGGTAACTGGATAGATATACTGGATACTGACATATGGACTGAATGACTCTTCTTAATGTCTGTGTGAATTAAATACCTATTTAAAACCACAAACAGTGTTTTTGTCTCTAGTGTGTGTATACTCCTGGGCCCAGCCTCTCTCTCATTTGGCTGCCTGGCTTGACTGCTGCTGTGCACTCAGCTCGGGGGTTTATCCCCAAACACTAACATTGGTTATGGGCCCAGCAGTGTGCACAGTCTAGCTAACCAGGTTATACCAGTGAGAGTTTGGTCAAGAGTTACACATTGCTGTAAAGACAAACTGTTTGTTAAATAGTTATTTTTCTGCAGAGCAATGGCACAAGTAAATTTGCCAAGTCTGTCCATGATATCCAGGTTAGATGGAACAAACTATGTTTCATGGTCAATGAAGTGTAGTTTACTGCTACGAAGAGAAGGTTTGTGGGACATAGTAACAAACCCACCAGATGTATCCAACTTGGATCCTACTGTTGATGAGGATGCCAAAAAGATACAGGACTATAAACAAAAGAATGAACAGGCTTTGTGCATCATAGGACTCACTCTCTCAGACCAGCAACTGATACATATCCGTGGAGAGGAAAGTGCTGCGAATTGCTGGGAGATTCTCAAGAGGGTTTATGTTCGAGACAGTGTAGGAGCTCATATCAATCTTACACGGAAGCTGTTTAGAACACATCTTGAGAGGAATGGAGACATGTTAACTCATTTAAACTGTATGAAAAGCATTTTTCAAGAATTACAAGGAAAAGAGCTTATATTTAATGAGTTGCAACAAGTATACATTATACTGTCTTCTTTGGATCGAAGCTATGATGATTTTGTGACTGCTTTAGAGGTATTGCCTAAAGACAGTTTATCAGTAACTGAGATAACTGGCAGGCTCTTAGAAGAAGCCAGGAGAAGGAGTGAACGTGACCAGCTGAGAGCAGATAAGCCTAATGAAGAGAAATTATCTTCAAAGCCTGAAAGAAACCAGCTATGTAAGGTAAAGCACCCGGAGGAAGAGAATTTATCTTCAACGGCATACACAATTAAAAAGTGTTTTAATTGTGGAGGCAGAGGACATTTGGCAAGATTCTGCAGAAAAAGAAAACGCCAGAATTTAAAGAAGCCAAAGAAATCCTTTGAATTAGCCACATACAGCAACTGTGATATGAAGAATGATATATGGGTGGTGAACAGTGGAGCATCCCACTGCATCACGAGAGATAAGACTAAGTTTATAAAAATGTCTACAAGCTCTCAGCATATATCACTCGCTAACGGCTGGCACCTCAAGGCCAAGAGTGAAGGTATTGCATATTGTCCATGTTTAAAACAGAATATAAACATGTTGTATGTACCACAGTTAAAAATGAACTTACTTTCTGTAAGAGTATTAGATAAACTAGGATATGTGGTTACATTTAAGAATAATAAGTGCATACTGGAAAGAGATAACAAAAAGGTAACTGCAGCTTTAAATGGAGCATTGTATATCTTACATGATAGTAAGAAAGGGGAGGCACAGACTGCATTTAATAATACCAAGCCTCATGATGAATGTATCCATTTATTGCATAGGCGTTTGGGGCATGTAAATTTTAAAATGCTAAAACGTACAGTAGAGTTATCTGAAGGTATAAGGCTAAAACCCTGTGATAAGTATTTGCGTTGTAATGTCTGTTGTGAAGATAAGAGTAAAATATTGCCTGCAAATAGGCTAAATGGTTTCAAAACTAAAGAACCTTTAGAAGTAGTATTTGCAGACATTATAGGTCCAAAGAAACCCAGTATGGGGGGTGCTCGATATATACTGAGCATTATGGACCATTACTCTAGATATGGGTTTTGCTACTTAATGAAAAGCAAAACTGAAACATATCAACATTTCTTCAACTGGTTAAAGTTTGCAGAAAGAAAGGCTAAAAGGCAACTGATAACCTTGGTGACAGATAATGGTACGGAATTTGTTAATAACAAATTCCAGAATAGATTAAAGGCAGCTGGAATAGCGCATAAGAAATCTGCACCATACAGACCACAACACAATGCATTTATAGAAAGAAGAGGCCAAACACTACAGGCAATGGTTAGAACAATGTTAACTGATTCTGGATTACCTGATTCTTTGTGGGGGGAGGCTGTAATGTGTGCTAATAACTTATTGAACAACGTGGTTAACTCAACTACTGGTGAAATACCATTCACCATGTGGCATGGCAGGAAGCCTGATTTGAGTTACCTGCACACATTTGGTGCACCAGCATGGGTGCATATCCCTACAAAACTCAGGCGTAAAGGGCAACACAGAGCTAAACAATTATTCTTCGTTGGTTACCAAGCTAACCATAGGGCATATAGATTTTGGGAGAAAGGCACATACAGGGTGTTATGTAGTGCCAATGCCCAATTTCTAGAGCACGTAGGATGGGATAAGTTAGAGCAGGATAACAATAAAGAAGTGGTTATTGAATCCTACAGAAATCCCATTGATTATCCCTGTAACTCTAAAAATAAAGTAAAGAGTGAAGTACAGGAAGAGATAGTGCCCATAGAAGAAGAAATAGAAGAAATAGCTGAGCAAGATGAGGAAAAGGACCAAGTAGTAACTCACGAAAGTCCTCATACAAGCCCTGTAATTCCCAGAAGGACTACACGAGTATCTAGACTGCCTGATAGATACCAGGCTAACACAGTGTGCCAGGTAAATAGAGTTCCATCTACTGTGGATGAGATAAAAAGGTATCCTTCTAAAGAGAAAGATAATTGGTATGCAGCAATGAATAAGGAATTGAAATCCTTGAAGGATATGAAGGTTTATGAAAATGTGAGATTACCTAGTAATGAAAAACCCATTGGCTGCAAATGGATTTTTAAAATAAAAACAGATAAGGATGGAAACACAATCCATAAGGCAAGGTAAGTAGCCCAAGGCTTTAGACAAAGTGCAAAAGACTATGATGAAGTATTTGCACCTAGTCTTAAAGCAGCAACATTAAGGGCAGCCTTAGTGTGGGCAGCAAGCAAGAAGTATATAGTTAACCATTTAGATGTGGAAACTGCTTACTTGCATGCTCCACTAAGACATACTGTATATATGAAAAAGCCTAGTGGATTGAAAGGTGTAAATAATAATGATTGTTGGTTGTTAAAGAAGAGCCTCTATGGTCTTAAACAATCGGGCTATGAATGGAACCAGTATATTGTAAAGGAACTGAACAATATAGGATTTAAAGCTGGTTTAGCCGACCCATGTCTATTTAAGAGAGAAAAGAATGGGAAGATATCATTATTATTGTTGTTTACTGATGATATTGCTCTGATAACTAAGACTAATGATGAAGCAAATGAAATAATATCATCATTAGCCAAGAAAATAAAAATCAAGCAATTAGGTGAGATAAAGAGATATCTAGGTTTGAATATACTGAGAACACAGAAAGGGTTTAAGATATCTCAGGAAGATAAGATATCTAAATTGCTAGTAGATTATAAAATGGAACTTTGTAAGCCTGCAAAGACTCCAATGAGTCAGGATATTTGCAAAATGGATACTCAAAGTCCCAAGTTTGATAAGGCAATATATCAATCTTTGATTGGTAGCTTATCATATATTAGCAATTGGTCAAGGCCAGATATTGCTTTTAGTATTAATCAGCTGGCACGACACAATAATGACCCACTTCAATGCCACTGGATAGCACTGAAAAGAATCCTAAGGTATCTTAAAGGAACATTACACCATGCACTGTATTTAGAACCAGAAGGTGATCTCATATTGAGTGCTTATGCAGATGCTAGTTTTGCATCAGAAAGAGATACAAGAAAGTCGACTTCAGGAACAGCCATAATGCTGGGTAAGACATTAATAGGTTGGAAGTCAATTAGACAACAGCATATAAGTTTGTCTACTATGGAGGCAGAATTCTCCTGTTTATCACTATTATGTACTGAGTTGATTATGTACAAACAAATGTTGAAGGATATGGGTATAACTGTAAACTACCCTATAGTTGTACATGAAGATAATCAGGCAGCAATTCAAATGGCTACAAGCATTGCAGTAAAAACTAGGAGCAAGCATACAGATTTGAGATATCTGAATGTAAGACAATCTGTAAATAGTAAAATAATACAGCTAGAGTACTGTATGTCGGAGGACAATATAGCTGATAATTTTACTAAAGCCCAAGGTGCCATCAAGCACCTAGAGAGTTGTGAAAAATATGGGTTCAGATTGTAAAGGCATTATATATTCATGTCACCCAAAAGGGGAGTATGTTGGGTATATGGATACACCAACTGGTTTGGGTGAATGAATATATAAAACCTAGTTTTAAGTGTTTGCAGCTTTAAGCTTCAAAACTGCAATGTCATTGCATAATTATGGGTGCGGTTGTAAGCTGCAATAAGAGGCAGTGAGAGAGACGTAACACTTCCTGGTTTCTGATCCTGGTTTTCGAGTTCCTGGTTCCTGGTGTTACTGGTCTCTGGTCTATCTGCTGTCTGTCTGCCTACTACTGTTTCCTCCTGTATGAGATGTCTACTGTGCAAGATACTTCTCTCTACTGAACACAAGGACTGTTTGCTTGGTGAGCTGTGGATTCAGCATTGTCTTTGAGAGAAAGGTATCAGAAGAAGAAGATTTACAAGCAGATAAAGACATTGTATTTACTGTTTAAAAGACTAGGTAACTGGATAGATATACTGGATACTGACATATGGACTGAATGACTCTTCTTAATGTCTGTGTGAATTAAATACCTATTTAAAACCACAAACAGTGTTTTTGTCTCTAGTGTGTGTATACTCCTGGGCCCAGCCTCTCTCTCATTTGGCTGCCTGGCTTGACTGCTGCTGTGCACTCAGCTCGGGGGTTTATCCCCAAACACTAACAAGACAGAAACAAAATATAGAGAAACAGAGAAAAGATATAAGGATTGAAACCATAAGCCTGTTTAAAGTGAATGAGATAATTAAATTAGGAAAAGATAGGAAGATTTTAATTATTATTAATGATTTATAAAAATATAAGTGAGAAATATGGGAAAAAAGAATTAATTATGGAAAGTTTATAAGTGTTCCCAAGGAAGTATGATATATAATTGAAAAGAAATGTTAAAGATGTTAAGATTTTAATGAATATTAATGATAGAATTGAATTGGAATGGAATGTGTGATTTATTTACACACACACACACACACACATACACACACATATAATCTTTTCTTTTTAAGAATATAGTGTGTATTTTAAGAATATATCAAGCAGAATCCGATTGGAAGTTATGTATTATATTGAATGCTATAATCTTAAAGGTATACATTGAAGCTTAAATAAGAGTTTGAATGGATAAAATTAAAAGATATAAAGGTGTCATACTCCAATTAGTAACTACAGGGGAAAATTTGTTTAATGAGAAAAGATAATATGAAATTGCAACAGGACAGCAAAAGTATAAATATAATGATTTGAATTGAGATGAGATAATTAAAATAAAGTTGAGAAAATTAAAAGAGGGGAAAAACTATGGAGACAATATAAAATAGTAATAAGATATGGAATAGAACATAAAAATGAACATGAAATTGAGTTCGTGTCTGTATGAAGAAGTGATAACCTGGGACCATGCTATTTTCAAAAAAGATGTTTCATTTGTATTTTGTTTTTGTGAAAACCCAAATAATTTTTTTTTAAAAAGAACATCCTTATATATTCAGTTTTGTGTTATTCAAAGCAGGAAACATATCTGGGCCATTAGAAGTGCAGTCTCTTTCTTCTTTACAGTTAAGGGGATCTGTAAAGTCTCAATGTAAATGGTTAGCTAATTTTCTCTGTGGTGTTTATTTATATATGTTGGTTTATTTTGTTTGATGTGTCTTAGCCTTCTAGACAGAATTCCCTCTCATCTTTTAGAAGATTGAATTAAAGTGCTTTTGCCCATGTAGGGTATTTTAAGGTTCCACGAAAACTTCAGTTTGAATGCAAACAAAGTCTTACTTTACAGGAATTCAAAGTGGAAATGAATTACTTATGCTTTGCAAATTTCATAAAATTATAAATCTCTTTTTGGAAAGATAGTAATACTTCCTTTCAAATATAAACCTGCTAAATACTTCTAAATCCCTCTGATTACAGCAGGAGAGTAAGTATCCTGCTGTAAATATATCCAACCTAACTTGGGATATAAAAATAATTGACTTTTCTTAATAAATATTACCCATAAGAATAATTTATAAAGATCTGCATTATGCAAGTCATGACACAAAACTTCCCAATCTCATCTTCTGGTTTAAAGAAGTGTTACAGAACAACAATGTAATATTGTGGAACTAAAAACAAGAATCCAAAGGTGACAAAAACAATTGTTTGTGTAACTGTTTGTGGAGAGAGAGCCCAACACTTGTCTGCTCCATTAGTTCTCCAGTCGTAAGAAGAAAAAGAAAAATGAGAAGGGGAAAATGTGTTGCTCCATTTGCTCGCTCTTGCTTCAAGAAATTCAGATTGATGTCCTCTCGGGGGAGAAATTATATTGCATTATTTGATCAAAGATTGATGGCAATGCTTTTTCAGATGAAAATTCTGGAAAAAATATTTTCAAGATTTGCACTTTTTGTTATGGAATTTTATGCTGACAACATGGTCATCAAGTACCAGACTCAGACATTTGAAAAAAAAAATCAGACTGCAAATAGAATTCATGTTAAAAAGGTCCAAGAAAGAATAATAGCGTGTAAATTCCTTGCTAAAATGAACTAAAGGGGAAAAATAAACAAATAAGCAAACATCACTATGTGCTTAGCATTTCTATGTTTCCAGCCAGGATATAATTGGGGAAAATCTCAGAGTAGAAGAACAGCTCCTGTAGTGCTTTCTACTATTGTTAACTTACTTTAAAAACTATATTTGGACTCAGCACTTTTGAGGTTTCATGTTTGGACAGAAAGAGCCAATTACCAGCTTTGTATCCGCTGGCACATACTCGTCATTTTGCGCTTCTAATGTTATTTTCTTGTCAGGCTAATTTAAAATTTTGCCTTTGCGTGTGTATGTTCCTTTCTGCATGTTTGTACGTGTCTGTGTAGAAATCTGACCTGTCATCCATTGGGCCTTAACCTTTCTTGTCTCAGATTATGTCCTCATGTTTTCTGAAAAAGACAAAAAACAAAACCCTTGAATGAATATGTGATACCAATTTTTGATTTATTTTTTTGAAAGACTTCTTTTTGCTTTGTTAAAAATCGCCTTACGCTTCAGCTTGTCTTCCAAGTATATACGCTGAATTTCATAAGCTTCTTGCCTTATGTTCACCTTCTAATCTCTTATATTATACATAGTTTTGGTTCTTTTCTATGAAAGCTTTTCAATCGAGTTCTTTTGCTAAAGGTGATTATGGCTGTTATATTCATGGGAGCTAAATAACCAGTTCCTATACATCTTTGCATTTCGCTTGAACAAAGTGTGGTTCTTGAAGACTTTACAATGATTGAGTGAAAAGAACATCCAGAATCTGTAATAGATTTTACTATACTCTTTCTGTTATTTACAAAATAAAAAAAATGAGGTCTAAGTTTGCCAGCAGCTCTCTCTTAGGCCACCTACCTCAAGAGAACAATCTCCCTGAGTGCTGGATACTGACAACTGAGATTTGTCCTTTAGAGGCTCTTGCTCACCCTGTGAGAGAAAATGTGGTGGATCGATTACTCTTTGTACTCTTTGTATGAAGATCCATTTGTATCCTGCTTTTAGCTCTCAGAGAAGATCAGCTAGAAATGTATTGTATACACATACATTGTAGGGACAATTTATGTCAGGGGGTTTGTTCCCTGTTCAGGTCAAACACCACTGCCGTAATTCAGTGTTGTTGTTTTTTACAAAACAAAACAGACACACAAGGGAAAAGCCAGGGATGTGGCACCCTTTTATAGTCATGTATGAACAATTATTTTGTGCATGCCCAGTTCTAAAACTCTCCAGCTTAATTTTCCTAATAAAGAATGGTCCAATTTCTCATCTGCTAATTGTACATTTTGTATCTGTTTCTCCTCATTCTTTTCTTATCTGCCTTTGTGGTTCTTGTTTCTTTGTAATGGAAAACCACTAACTTCAACAGTAGCTTTAGAAAGGCCAAGTGTTAAAATCAGTGTCATTAAAGTGGAATGATTAGTTATAAAGTGACATTCTAGTAAATGAAGGCAAATACTTGTGTGAAAGATCCACTCTCCGTCACTCATCAGTACCAAAAGGGGGCAGAAACAGAGAAGAAGGAGGGAAGGGAGGGAGAGAGAGGGAGAGGAGAGAGGGAGAGGGTGGGAGAGGAGAGAGAGCGGGAGAAAGAAAGAAAGGAAGGAAGGAAGGAAGGAAGGAAGGAAGGAAGGAAGGAAGGAAGGAAGGGAAAGGAAAGGAAAGGAAAGGAAAGGAAAGGAAAGGAAAGGGAAGGAAGGAAGGAAGGAAGGAAAGAAAGAAAGAAAGAAAGAAAGAAAGAAAGAAAGAAAGAAAGAAAGAAAGAAAGAAAGAAAGAAAGAAAGAAAGAAAGAAAGAATTCCCCAATGATGGGCTCCAGCACAAGCCTGAAGCAATGAACCAACCAGTGGTGGTATTCTAATTTTTTTACTACTGGTTCTGTGGGTGTGGTTTGGTGGGTGTGGCAGGGGAAGGATACTGTAAAATCTCCAGTCAGAGGTGGTATTTGCTGATACTCAAAATTTCCACTACTTGTTCTCCAGAACTGGTCAGAACCTGCTGAATACCACCTCTGGAACCAACCCAGAGTGGATCTTGATGTTCTAGTGTTGCCTCCAAACTCAGGCACCCTTGAACTTGAGAGAGACACATTTATTTTTATAAAGGGGCTCCTTTGCCCACCAAAAAATAAGGATCAGCAAGTAATTCAGGAAAAGGAAAAGTATGTGTGTGTGTGTGTGTGTGTGTGTGTGTGTGTGTATGTGTAGTTTTTTTATAGGTGTGGAAACAAAATTACATACGTTGGGAATATGTGATACATCAAAAAGTGATCAAAAATAAAAGTATTGATTACACGTGAGACATGAACAATAGAAAACATTGGCTCTGGATAATATTCCACAAGTGACAAATGTACAAGTTACATTGCTCCTTCCCATCTTGGTTTCTACCTTTCTCAAAACTTGGCAGTGTATTCAAGGATTTTCAGAATACCCTCTTTATTGTTTAGTGCTGAAAAGACAAGCGCTCGCATATCAAATGAAATGGTCTTGGGTAAGAAGAAAACAAAATGTTTTCCTGAAATTAAAAAAAGAACACCTAAACTGCCATTTTAAAAGCACTAATATCATCTTTTAAAACACTAATAATGAAACTGAAAAATTTCAGGCAGTACTAAAACATTTAAAAATATCTTCTTTGTATGAATGAAGATGAAAAAATGAATGAATCCATTTCCACTATCCTTTAATCCTATTTGTTATATTTGCATTTATATGAACTTGTTTTTCAGTTAAGTATCAAAGGTGGTGTTTGTTTCTGCATGCGAACAAGTTTGAATTTTATTGATTTTGAATTCTTATAAGAGAATTTATAATTTAATTTAGAAATCTAATTCTTAATTTGCAACTAATAATTTCTGTTGAATGGCTATTCATTATTTCCAGGATTCTATTATGACTCAGGAAATCTGAAAAGCAAATTTATTTTGCTTACTGGTTTGTGTTATTAAAAGCAGAAAATAGTGAATTATTGCTTTTGAAGTATTTATATCTCAGATATTCTCTGAGCCATCACAACCGTTTTATTTTTTAATAAAACTTGATTAAAGATCATCTTAAACATTTAAAAAAATAAATTTAAAATAAATAAATTCATCCTCTCCTTATATGAAGAAGCACTTAAAAATATTCATTTTCCTTGGTTCTATCTAAACTTAGTTATTTTCTTGCAGACATTTCTTTACCCATGTTACCTAGTTTGGTTAATGAAATACCTGATGTTACCTAATTTGGGTAATGAAACATCTGGAAGAAAACAACCAAGCTCTGAAAGCACTAAGGATTTCTCATTTCAACCCTGAGCTACAAATATTCTCTTCTATCAATAATATTCATTTTGTTGGCAAAGTTAAGCTCTACTTAGCATAAGGCATTGTTAAAAACTGATACAAAATGCTGGCAAAGATAAAGTCACTTTATCATCACAATCAGTTTTTTCCATGAAAGATATATTATTTTTTTATTATACTTAACATCTTATTTCAACTTGTGAAATAGAAGTTACTCAGTTCACATGGAAATGGCTTTGCCATGGAGGGGGGAAGAGAAAGTTGAAATGTCCTTAGTTTCTGAAGTCAGTCTTCCAAAGCACATGATGTTTCAAGAAACATGCTGGTTTCAGATGCTTAACCAAGCATGGCCTTTAATAGTTGTAGTTGCTCTACTGAATAGGGACGATATTATTCCAATCTTTTCCTCTGCCAAATATGCTTGCAGCTTTCCTCTGATACAAAAACATCTAGAGATGGAAAGAGACAGGTGCAGTGACAGCAGGACCTCCTTTTTTTGACATTATGTAGGTGGAATGGGAGCTATTTGCAACAGCTTGCAGGGTGAGGAAGAAATCACATGAGTATCCTGTTCTCAATTTTACAAAAAAAGGGGGAGGAGATTGTGAATTGTTCAGTCAATGAGTGGTCTGACTATAAGAATTGTTGAAGATAGAAGATGATAGATAGATAGATAGATAGATAGATGATAGATAGATAGATAGATAGATAGATAGATAGATAGATAGATAGATAGATAGATGAATGGTAGAATATTCTACTACATACTGGGAGAGGGGGGTTATGTACATACATATTTGATAGTCTATTTCCCCTTTGCTATGTTCCTATTTTACAATAAAGCTATAATTCATTATTATTTCCATTTTAAAAAGAAGGAATTTAATGTGGGGAAAATGGTGGTTGCCTTTGCTTAATCTAAATGTGAAGTCTAAGGATGAGATGGGAAGGGATGGGAAGTCTAGGATGATTAAAGTTTTTGAAGTCTGGTATATTTACAGGGAGTGGCAGCACTCTATGAAGAGCAATTTCCCATTCCCTGGTGCTTTATAAAATTCCAGTCTGATTGCCATGCAAATTCTCCATCTCTCCTATAATATTCATTTGTTGTGTATATAGAATAGAATAACAGAGTTGAAAGGGACCTTGGCAGTCTTCTAGTCCAACCCCCTGCCTAGGCAGGAAACCCTACACCACTTCAGACAAATGGCTATCCAAATACATATCTGCATGTACATATGCATTTATGCCTTGTAATGTGAATCAAGAACATTATTCATTTCAGTGGAAGAACTACATTAGTGCCCAAGATGAAAACCTTACAAAATCCAACTCTTTTAATAAGGAGTAAGCTCCATTGAAGAGAATGGAGATGTCACATAGAGACCCAATGTCAGGTAAATCTCTGCCCTTGATTAAGGAGCAGGGAAAAAAAACAAGTAAAGGAACCATTCTAGTAGGAAAAACCAGAGGTGGGGAGAACATGTTGGGAAGAATATTTCAAACTAGAGCATGTTAATACACTACCGTTTTTTCCTGCATTTTTCAGTCTCACAGGGCCAGTTGTGGATTGTCTTTGCACAGCTTTTCCTAAGAAGAAACTTTTATGGTTTGATCTTCTCATCACAGAAGTGCAAATAAATAGATTCACAAACTTCTCTACCCCAACACTATCTAATTGCACCGTAAAAGATGAACATTAAAAGCATTTATTTCTGGCTTACTTAAACTTGTTGTTTTAATATTATTTTAATGTTTTAATATGGGGACTGATATAGAGTTCTGTATATTTTAATCCAAATAGCATTCACACCATGGAACATTGACTTCCATGAATCGACTTGTTCATAGGATAGGAAAAAATTTTCTGAAAGTGAATGGTTGCTAAGTCTCTTACCTTACAAGGAAGTTGTTAATTGACTGGCATGTTTTGATTACTCTAGATTTGTATGAAACTAAAACCATGAGCTTCTTCAGTCATGTCTCAATTTAGGAAGTGAAGAAAACTGTTTGGGGCTGTGAGAACTCTTACTGGGCAACTCTTCCTTGGTTTGCAGAATAACAAGCCATCAATATGATGGCAAAGAGAAACTGCATTCATACTTGGAAGCACGCATATTTGGTATTTATGTATGAAAGCAAAGAGTTGGATCACGTAGAGATGCTTAGTTCACTAAGGCCTGCGGTAATCTTGGGAAGTATGATAATATTATTACAGTCTTTTGAGAAAAAAATATATTGCGGTGTTTTAAAGTTCACATAAGAAACTGATAAACTGAGACAAGAGTTTTCAAAGAATTTTCAATTCATGGTCTTAAGCCCTATGTTAAAATTGCTTTTAAGAAAGGTCAGGTGATATATTTTGACAAAGCATAAGACATGAAATACCTTGTACTTTAGGTTCATGATTAATGAAAATGTTTGAAGGTCTGTTATTATGTAAACAGGCATTCAGTAGACTACCCTTCTTAAAGTGTTTTTCTGGTACTTTGGGACAGAATAGAGGAGGTCATGATGGAGAAGGGAGCTCCAGATCAAAAATAATATATACTAAAAGTTACATATTAACAATATATAAAATAAATATATAGCAAAGTTTTTGAGGTTATGCACAGAGATAATTGCTTTATTTGCTGTTTGTATAATAATGGCTTGACTAGTTGTTGTTTTTTTTTGTAGCTTTTATGGGGACAGGTAATATACATATAATAATAAAAAGCAAGCTGTGTTACCTTTGGAAGCATAAAAAGAATTATTTTTTTCTGTAATGTGGAATGCTTTGCAATATGGTTTTTGAACTTTTTCTATAACATTTTAAGAATTTTACTCCTACTTTATTTCACACTGTAGACAATGTGATGATTTCAACTTCCATCATCATCATATATGAAACTCCCCTTGAAATCTCTAGCAGATCAAAAAGCAAAATTATACTTAATTGCTTTCTTCCCAGAAACTTGTCAGGGTTTGCTAGAACATGTCAAGTGTTTTGAAAAGTCTCATTAGTGTCATTTCTAAAGAAGCTACGAAGGATGTAGCATCGTAAAATGTTGAGAGACTTTTATTCAACAGCTGTTTACTCAAGTGCTATGTGCTGTAGATTTAAAATAAGTATTTACTCCATATAAGAAATTAGCTATGTTGCATTATGTCGGGATTAGTATGAGCTGGTTTATGTGTACATAAACATCACCAATTCCACAGATTCACTTGAAGGCATAGAAATAAATGTGTCAGTAGCTGATTTTAGACTGCCTGATCTACATATATAATCAACATAAAAATGTGTCAGTGAATTTGAAGATTGTGAATTAATGAAATACTTTCTTCCTACTCTCTCTTACATATTTAGTCCCTAGGAATTAAAGTATATGTATGAACTATGCGCATGTGCATAGACAGACAGACAGACAGACAGACAGACACATACTGTATGTGTGTGTGTGTGTGTGTGTGTGTGTGTGTGTGTATCTATCTATCTATCTATCTATCTATCTATCTATCTATCTATCTTTGGTTATTCGGGTTTTCTCCCGCGTAAGATTGGCAGCATCTAGGCAACGTTTCGATGAAGTCTCATTCATCATCTTCAGGCTTCTTTCTTCGGCTCTGTGCTTCTCAGAGTGATGTGAGATTGCAGCTGCTTCTTCCTTTTAACTGCTAGTGGGGGTGTGACTTGATTGGGTGGGGGCTTGGCTGTGTTCTGATTGGGTGGGGGTGTGTTCTCATTGGTAGGGGGTTTGGCTGTGTTCTGATTGGTTGGGGGGTTGGCTGTGTTCTGATTGGCTGGAGGCGTGTTCTGTTCAGGTGGGGGCTTGGTTGTGCTCAGGTTAGTCTTAGTTGCTGGGAGATTTGAGTTGGTGAGCTGTGATCTTGCTGTTTGGCTTCGAGTTCGTGGTCGTGCTGCATCTTCATAGTGGGTGTCGGTTTGCTTCATGTATGGCTCGGAGGGGTTTGAAGTGGGTAGTGATGCAGCTGCAGTGCGGCTTCTGGTCCATGGTTGTGTCTCATCTTCTGAGTGGGTGTGAGTCTGTTTTCTACATGGAAGTGTGGTGGTGGCATCTTGTGTGGCTTTCATGGGTGTGGGTCTGGTGTCATTCTTCATGTTAGGTACTCATCTGTTCATGAGGGTGGGTTTCCAAATGGCTGGAAGGCGGGAAGTGTCATCTCATTTATTCATGCTGTGTGGGCGTTTTTCTATCTCTATGGCTTCTCTGATTATTCTGCTGTTGAAGTGTTCGGTTTTGGCGATAGTTCTGGTATTTTTAAAGTCAATCTCATGTCCTGTGGCTTTGAGGTGTTGGACCAGGGAAGAGGTTGTTTCTTCTTTTTTGATTGTGTTCTTATGTTCTTCAATGCGTGCACTTATTCTTCTGTTAGTTTGTCCAATCTATGTGGTGGGGCAGGCAGTGCAGGGGATTTCGTATACTCCTTGGTTTTCTAATTCGATTTTGTCTTTGGGGTTTCTTAGGATGGTGGATATTTTTCTGTTTGTGCAGAATGCTGTTTTAATGTTGTGTTTTTGGAGGATCTTGCTGATTTTGTCTGCAGTGCCTTTTATATATGGGAGGAGGATTTTGCCATTCTCTTGTTCTCTGTCTTGGATTTTGGTTGGGGTTTCTTTTTGGATTAGGTGGGTAATCTTCTTTCTTTGGAATCCATTGGCTGTTAGTACGTTGGTGAGAGTGTGTAGTTCGGTTTTTTGGTGTTGTTCATCGGCTAAGCATTTTGTTCTGGAGATGAGTGTCTCGGCTACGGAATTGATCTGTGCTGGGTGGTGGGTGAGAGTGCATGTAGATAGCGGTTTGTATGTGTTTTCTTCTAGTAGATGGTGTGTCCTAGGGAGACATTGGATTTTTTTGTATACCAAGACATCTAGGAAGGGAAGTTGATTGTTGGCTTCTGTTTCCATGGTGAATTGTATTTTGGGGTGTAGGCTGTTGAGGTGTGTGAGGAAGTTGTTCAGTTTTTCTTTCCCGTGTGGCCAGATTATGAAGGTGTCATCTACGTATCTGAGCCAGAGTTTGGGTTTGTGATCATATTTTTTAGAGCTTGTTTTTCAAAGTGTTCCATGTAGAGGTTTGTGATGACAGGTGAAGGGGTGATCCCATGGGTGCTCCTTCTATTTGTTTGTATTTTTGTCCATTGTAGGTGAAGTATGTATTGGATAGGCAGTGGTTGGTCAGATCTAGCATGTGCTTGTGGGGGTTGTATTTGTTTTGGATGGCTGTCAAGGCTTCTTTTATTGGCACTTGGGTGAAGAGGGATATTACATCAAAGCTCACTCGCTGGATTGTAAGTTTTGTTTCTTTATGATCTTGATGAACTGGAATGAGTTTCTTACATGTGAGTTGATGGATTCTACATAGGGCTGTAGTTGTTTGGTGAGAAATTTGGCTAGGTTTTGTAGAGATGAGCCTATGGAGCTGACTATTGGTCTAAGTGAGGTTCCTTCTTTTTGTATCTTGGAGAGACCATAAAGCTCAGGGCATCTGGATGATTTTTCTCTGGGTATGATTCTTTGCTGGATTTCTTCACTGATGGGGGAGGCTTTTATTTTGGATCTGGTGGTTTTTTCTAGGTAGGTGGTGGGGTCTGTGTTTAGGGGTTTGTATGTGGGGTCTTAAAGTAGGTTGGTTAACTTGGTTTGGTAGTCAGATGTGTTCATAACCTCAGAAAACATATATACATACATATATATATACATACATACATGTATACATATATATATATATGTTATGTCCCACCTTCAAAAATAAACAGATAAGGCTGAAAGCAGCAGTCCTCGCAAATAAAGGCAGCAACCAGGAATCTTCACTGATAACAGCTGTAGTTAGCCTCCACAAGATAGTCCAAGTTAATAGTTCCAATAAATCCAAATCCCAACAAGATATTTCAGGTTTAAATCCTCCAAGCCAAAGTCTTCGGTTCTCCTTGCAAACAATTTGTTCCCAACAGATTTGCAGAGTCATCCCTCTCCCTTTATAGAGCAGCAGCTAATTAGACTAATTACTGATCTGCCCTCCTCCTGTGCTCCCGTTGGTTTCTTCTCGTAAGGAGACGCCTGCTTCTGACATCCACCCAGCAATCAAACTAAATTATTACTTTCACCTGAAGACTCCATAAGTTCCTCATTATCAGCTGTTCCTGGCTGATAACCTGATTGAGAAGCAGAGGAGGTTGAAGGTTCAGGCCGATCCTGCAAATCAAATGTGTCCTCCCTTGTAACATTCTCATTCAAAACTGCAAGCAAAACTGTTAGGATTCCCTTTTGAAATTCAAACAGTCATTTCACGATCAAATCAAACTAAAGGGAGTAACGTTCCCTGGTTCTGACGTCAATCCACGATCTAACAGTCATCAGATTCAAAGTTCCTAACAGGATTGGACCTTCCAATCACAACACTATCCCCCACCTCAGGGCCCGTCCCCCGAGTCTTACGTTCAGGATGTGGTTTTGAAGGGAATTCTGCATGATATCTTCGAACAAGGTCTGGGGCATGTACCTTGGCCACATCCTGCCAATAACGGATCTCCGTTTCATTTTCTACTCTTCCCACAAAGTACTGGAATCGTCCCCTTTTCCATCGTGAATCATAAATTCCAACCACTGTAGTATCTGTAACAGGTTCAGTGCGGGGCCTAGATGTGAAACGTACCAGACCTAAGGCCTCCTTAAGGTCAGGTCTACCCTGTTTTCCTGACGAGCCAAGAATGGTTTCAGGTACGGGTCTGCGGTTCCCTCTCCGATTGCAGGAATTAACAAAATGTCCCAGACCCCCGCAATAAAGGCACAAGCCTTCCTGGAACCGTCTCGAACGTTCCTGCACTGTTAAGCGAGGGCGGAGTGCTCCCAACTCCAACGGCTCCTCTGTCATAACTATGGGTTGGAAAACTCTCGGTGGCGTGGGTTGTGCACGAAAAAACGAAGATGGTTCCATACTGAGCCGTTTGCGTCCACGTTGCTGTAAACGAGCTTCAATTCGTAAGCACTGAACTATCAATGCATCCAAAGTTAAAGCCCTCTCTGCATGGACCAGCTCATCTTTGATGGCATCAGACAGGCCTTCCTGGAATGCAGCCATATGAGCCGGTTCGTTCCAGTTGGAGTCCAAACACAGCACCCGAAATTCTGCAACGTATTCCTGAAGGGAACGATTCCCCTGAGTTTGTATCTTAATTGGGTTCTCAAACATAACCCTTATTTGTTGTAGAAAACCCTGAAAGTTATCCAATAATGGGCTATCTTGAATTAACAAGGGAGTAGCCCATTTGGCAGCCTGCCCAGACAAAAGGCTGAGAATGAATCCCGTCCTGGCCCGATCATTTGGAAAGTCTTCAGGCCTCAAGGACTTAAATAATTGACACTGCCCCAGAAATGCCGGAAACATGTCCGTTTGCCCAGAAAATTTCTCCGGCATGGATACTGGGCTTTTCCTCACAGGAGGGGCAGGGGGAACAGCAGCAGGGCTTGGTAAGCTGGAAACATAATTCAGCAATTGTGTTACCTGATTCTGAAGCGTCACATTGCTTTGCAGGAGCTGATTTATTTGCTGTTGCTGCTGCTCGATCAAGTTCTGCAACTTTTTTGTATCCATCTTGGTTTGATGATAGTTTTTCAGGCTTGAAAGCAAAAAATGTAATTCTTACCTATAAACTCAGATGAGCAGACGAAGTTTCAAAACTCAAAATATTCAAACGTACACAACACCGAATTCAAAGGAATAAATTAACACAGATGTCCCGTCTTTTGGCAGACTTCCCGGACTCTTATCAGGCTAAATGGAAATTAATCAATTTTTTGGCAGATTTCCCGGACTCTGTCAGGCAACAAATTTTTTTTTTTTCTGGTTTCACAAATACGCTGCAAACATATTCCTCTTCACCGGTCACACACCAGAGTTGATTTATAAGTCCATCTTACCTGAAAGATGGTTTGTTTTGGGTCGGGAACAATAATGTTATGTCCCATCTTCAAAAATAAACAGATAAGGCTGAAAGCAGCAGTCCTCGCAAATAAAGGCAGCAACCAGGAATCTTCACTGATAACAGCTGTAGTTAGCCTCCACAAGATAGTCCAAGTTAATAGTTCCAATAAATCCAAATCCCAACAAGATATTTCAGGTTTAAATCCTCCAAGCCAAAGTCTTCGGTTCTCCTTGCAAACAATTTGTTCCCGACAGATTTGCAGAGTCATCCCTCTCCCTTTATAGAGCAGCAGCTAATTAAACTAATTACTGATCTGCCCTCCTCCTGTGCTCCCGTTGGTTTCTTCTCGTAAGGAGACGCCTGCTTCTGACATCCACCCAGCAATCAAACTAAATTATTACTTTCACCTGAAGACTCCATAAGTTCCTCATTATCAGCCGTTCCCGGCTGATAACCTGATTGAGAAGCAGAGGAGGTTGAAGGTTCAGGCCGATCCTGCAAATCAAATGTGTCCTCCTTGTAACATTCTCATTCAAAACTGCAAGCAAAACTGTTAGGATTCCTTTTGAAATTCAAACAGTCATTTCACAATCAAATCAAACTAAAGGGATTAACGTTCTCATTCAAAACTGCAAGCAAAACTGTTAAGACTCCTTTTGAAATTCAACAGTCATTTCACAATCAAATCAAACTAAAGGGAGTAACGTTCCCTGGTTCTGACGTCAATCCACGATCTAACAGTCATCAGATTCAAAGTTCCTAACAGGATTGGACCTTCCAATCACAACATATATATATATATATATATATATATATATATATATATATATATATATATATATATATATATATATATACACACACACATATATATATATATATATATATATATATACATACATATATATACTTGTATGTACTTATTATGTATATAATATTGTATATTATATATATATGTATGTATATGTATATATATATATATATATATAAAGAAACAATATTAATACATAACAAGTGCATACAAATTCAGAATTCGGAAAACAGCTCTGTAAAGAAGCTGAAGAAAAAATGAACCACCTGGTTAAATGCTGCAAAAAAATGCTACAAATAACCGCATGATAAAGTACAGTAGCAACAGTGGTGCATTAGAATATCTTTCAGAAATACCATTTGTCTGCAAATGAGAACTGGTGAAACTACAAAATATAGAATGTAGTATAAAAGGAAGAAGCTTCGACTTTAGAATTCAAATAGACAAGCACCTGCCACATAATACCCTGGACTTAATTATTGATAAGAACAATAAAAATGTCTAATATCTAACTTCACATTTGAGGAAGATAGTTGAAAAAGTATTTGTGCAGCAGCTTCAGAGCATCTTATCTGGATCCTTTACAGTCAAAATTAAGATCTTAGTATAAGATGGAAACAGCATTGGTTGCTATTTTGGATGATTTCTGACAAGGATAGGATGGAATTATGTATCCATCCTTGCCCTACTTGACCTCTTTCTTGCAGCTTTCTATATCATCAACCATGGTATCCTTATGGATTGACTCAGAGAATTGGAGGTGGGTGGTACGCATGGGTAGATTCAAATATATGATGATTGGGAGCCAGAGATCCTGTCCTTGGCCTCCCACTATGAGGTTCATCCATCACCATGTGATGTGGCATCAGTAGACTGATGATAGGCCATTATATATCTTTGCCCCTGATAAATTAAGACATGCTGTGGTTTTATTAGCCCACTATCTGGGGCCTGTGAAGCTTTGAATGGAAAACAAGATTTGAATGGAAAAGTACAGTCTTCAAATGAATCTTTAACTGGACATTGTTTGAGTTTTAGACTCTTGTCAGTTCTAGGATTATGTCATCTTAGGTGCTGGATTGTTACATTGCCCCAAAGATTCTGCACACAGTCTGAAGGTCTTCCTGGACTTGTGACTCCTGCTCAAAAAGCAGGTGACTGTCACAATTACAAGAATCTTTGCACAATTTCCTGCTGTGTGCCAGCTATGTTCATTCCTATGACCTCATGGTCACTCATGCCCTAGTCATCTCCTGATACACTACTGTAATGTTTTCTATGTGGGGCTGCCCTTAAAGAGTTTCTGGAAAATTCCTCTGATGCAAAATGCAATGGTATGGGCAGTTACGTCTGTCTCTAAAACAGCACATTTTACACCTCTGCTCGGCAGCTTGTTTTTGGTGCATTTAGAGGTATTGGTTGTAACTTTTAAAGCCATATGTGGCATAGAGCCAGATTATTTGACAGGCTTCCTCTCCACAACTGTAGAAATAGGAAATCAACCTTTTTTTTTGCTTTGGACCCTGGTTTAGGGAATATTTTCCTCCTTTCCTAACTCTAATCTCACTGGTGATTTTTCAGAAGACCCTCAAAACTGGTTATGACTTTAAGTCTGGGTATCTCAGGAGCTAGTGAGACGTTATGGGACTCTAATGTTATTAACACCCGCTGTTCTATCTTAATCCTGCGTTTCTTAAAATATGTAATAATTATTTTATATATATATATTTTAATTCTATTGTACCATCCTCAGAGACAGTTTCTTATGAGATAGGTAGCCATATACATTTGATGAATGAATGAATGGATTCCAGTATATCTCAATATGCATAATATATCATGTGGCACTATTTTTAATAGACATTTTTATCAGGTTACAAACATTTTTAAGATTCATGATTCAGAGGAGAAATGTGAGAATGATAAACTGTATAGAAATCTGAGTAAAGTTAAATGAGCAGGCTGTGTATCTTACAGAAATTAAGATCAATGATTTAGATGTTTCTAGTAGGAGGAACACATGAGAAGGATATTTTTGGTCATCAGAAAGAATATAAAGTAAGAGGTAAATATCAGAAAATAATTTTTAAATGTACTAGGACATTGTTAACATAATAAACCTTTCTAAATTATAAGAATGTTTATGGAGCTTTGAAAAGAATGTCCTGCATTTGGCAAATATGCTTTAAACCAGCCTTCCTATCCACACCATTATCCCAACATATTGGAATAACTCCCAGAATTCCAAGATAGCATAGTGATGCTGACTGAAAAGTTGTGATCCCAAAGCATCATGGAGGCACCAAATTGAGGAAAAATGATTTATTATAGAATATCCTTCTATTAAGAAAGGATAAAAAAGGCCTTTAGTTAGCTGGTTTTCTTTTAAATAATTCATTGGTTGGGTTTACACAGTTCATTGCTTATAAAACAACTTTATCAGAGATGGAAACAAAATATTTTCATATAGACAACTGTTATCTAAGAAACAAACCTTTAGAGTTAGCAGTTCCAGGTGATGCTAAGCTATTCTTATGACTCTGAATTTGAAACTTCCAGTGGTTTGCCTTTTTGCATCATCTATCTTACTGGAAACAGTACATAATAATACATAAAAATATATTAAGATCTATAAAACAAATCAAGTGATCACAATTTATTCTTAAGGGAGAATATCAGCAGTATTCACCATCAGCATCTAGACCAGTCAAGCATAAGCCATGTGTTACAAAGTAAATCAGAGTTTAAATAGAAACCATATCCTCTGATTTTACTCTCCTTTGAAATTGCTGCCCATTTAAATTTCTGAATCAAATATTTGCTTTCCCTTCTGACCAAGCCATATTTTGCATGAAGGTGTTAATAGCTTTAAACCCTCCCTCTTTGATATAGTTGCCATGGCAATATCCTGCCATTTCCAGCATTGTAGAGCTCCCAAATGACATATCAAAGGTTCACAGAGGGATTTAAAGGAGGACAGAGTAATCTAGGAACATTTGTCTTGCTTTGAATGTTAGGCTGGGTGTTTAGGCTCTGCTGTGAATTAGAACCCTAATGCTAATACACCATAAAAATAGTCAAAGGCAATTCCCCATTCAAAGTTTATCATTTTTAGTATTAAAACTAGAGGTGCCCGTACAATGAAATATTAATATGAAAGATGTACAATAGCCCGAAGGTGTAAATTTAGGTTATAAAACAGAAGTATGTATTTACTGTGTATAATGCAGTAATTGTCTTTCACCCATCTTTTAGCTACCAAATTTGCATCCATTTTATCATTATGATTAAATGTCTCTGGAGTACATTAAAGCAAAATGGACTTGACTCAAAATCACACACTCAGTATGCCAGATGACAGTGCCAAATTGCTGGGAGAGTAATAATAAATCGTCCAGCATTACATGGGTACACAAATACTTCAGAGCTTAAAACTGAAAAAGTAAATGGTGCTTCCTATTATGATATAATAAAAATAATAAAGAAGAATAATTGCAAATTGCTTTCTTGGAGCTTCTCCCTCAAAGATGATCCCTAGCAAAGGGTCTAGAAACATTTCCTGTCTAAGGATAAGATATAGGAACGTCAGAAATTTATCAGATTCACAGTACTGAATAGAAATACAGTTCTCATTAAAGATTGAGTTAGTTCATTATATTTTGCTTGAATATAGTTCTCCACTAAATTGTTGTTTTAACTGTTTGGTCATGCCCGACTCTTGGCGATTTTATAGGCAAATGCTTTCCATGCTACCCTGTCAAGCTCAGCTTCTTTCAGTTGTTGGGTGTTCATCTTTGTATCAGTTTTGATGTTATCAAACCAACATGTTCTTTGCTTGACCCTTCTTCCTGTTCCACAAACCATTTCTAGCATCACTGACTTCTCCAATGAATTTACACACAAGACATAGCTAATGTAAATCAAATGTAGTCTTGTGATTTAGACTTCAAGAGATATGTCTGGTTTATCCCCAATAAATATGCATGTTAAAAATGTATACACTAAAAGTTGGGGTTTTATTGTCATCCCCAGGCTTGGAAATGTTCCCAGAGACACCTCTTTTGGTGTCTGTCAAGCTTTTCGTCCCACCTTCATTTTTATTCTGTCTCTCCTTAAAAACAACAAGGAAAAATCCCCCACCACTATTTAATTACACTTTTGGGGAAGCTAACATTTTACTAGCATCAGCCCTTAATGTTCTTTTTATTTCCAAGAATGCCCTTGGGTCACAAATGATTACCTTCCAAGTTTTCTAGGAAGATAAAGTCATGGGTGATTGCAGCCTAATGATTATTTGCTTAAGAAAGAGACAAAGGAAAGCAAGAAAAAGTCTGTAGAGATGAGATGGCAAGTAACATTCTAAAATATCTTTCCTTTTGGACTGATGGCATCATCTACCACATCCACGTGGAGAAAGTCTAGATCTGCAGCAAGACTTTTTGTGAGGTTGCCCAAAACTCGATATCAACATTTCAGTGGTGCCTGCCGGCTCAAAAAAAAAAAAAAAAATTGGATTTGGGTGAGACAAATATGCCAAAACACATTCTTTGATGGCAATGCTAACAAAAATGGAAATTTAGAACAACACGGCAAAGAAAGTGCTTGTGTCAGAAAAATATTCACAAAAAAAATGAGGGTGAATAATTGAGCAGACTTTTATTGAAATCACAAAACAACATTTTCTGTGGCAGAAAATGGTGGATGGATAGAAATGAAAATTGATAGGCTGTTTTCCCACCTTTATGGGCAAACTTTTTAATAACTTGATGGATAGAGAAACCAGTTTCCTTTATATTGTCAAGTTCCTGAGATGGTTTCATGGTGAAAGCACTCTTTTGCAAGTGAATTGACACTGATGTATACAAAAGGTCAGATTAGGCAAAATGGTTTTTTGATGCCGGTTCAGATCCAACTCAAATGGCTTGATTTAGCACACATCTCCTTTCCTGTTCACAAGGATTCCAAAAGAAAGTATAGAAATGGGAAGCTAATGTGTGGCCTGTTCATGCCTAATGGTTTTTTCTTGTTTGTTTTGTGGCTTAAATTGTGGTTAGGCCACAAAACTCACATGAAAAATGCCAAACTCCTTTTGACTAATGTCGAATATATTCATAGTTGAGGCTTTCATGGGGCACATTTATTAATTTCTACCATGTAAGATAATAATTTTTTCACCAATAGAAACAGTGTTCAATAATAAGTGTGTGCTTTACGTACAATTGTTCTTCCATTTGGTACCCATTTTGTAATATGTTACTGAAACCGACTTTTATAAAATAAATGACTCTCTTTTCCAGCAGATTATTTTTCTTTCCCTGCTTTACTCCATGCCATATTCTATTACTCTTGTATGATTAAAAGCTGTCAACTTCAGATATTGAATGATTTCCCCTTCTTCCCATCTTATTTACAGGAACAGCTTTCATCTTCAGTGCAACTAAAAAAGTGTAGAGATGAATTGTACTCTGGGCACTTAATATAGATTAAGACTACATATTTTATGCTATTCCTGAATCTGTATAGAAAAACTGCTATGATATTTTCAGATTGGTTAATATAAGATTCTAGCTCATTTTTTCTGCCAAAAGAGTATAATCATTAATTACTTTTATGCAGGGGTGGGAGTCAAACTTTTTAACAACCGGTTCTGTGGGTGTTGGCTTAGTTGGTGGGTGTGGCTTGGTGGTCATGTCATTGGCTGGCCAACTCAATATTACTCACATTGAGGCACCATCTCCTCACCTGGCCTCTCATGACTGTGGGGATGCTGCAACAGTTGTAAGTGTGAAAAATGGTCATAAGCCACTTTTTTTTATGCCATTGTAACTTTGAATGGTCACTCCACACAAGCAAAGTACCAGCAAAGGGGAAAAAAAAAAACTCCAGAAAAGTTCCTGAGACAGGAAGTCTAATCCTGCCAAGAATGTAATAAGGGTTAATGGAGAAGCAGTTTCTGTAAGCAACCCCAGAATGTTTCCTTCCTGCCTTCCTTACAGGATTAGGCCAGTAATTTCTTCTAACAACCGGTTCTCCAAACTGCTTAGAATGTTAACCAGTTCTAGAGAATAGGTGCGAACTAGTAGAATCCCACCCCTCATTTTATGTCTCTTGATAACAACTAAAGATAGATAGAAAGACTGGGATACAATGATCCAGATAAAACAGCTTTTTCAGATAATATACTTTAATCAACCATAAATCATATAGCAGTTCTCCAGTGTGTTCACATAGATCTACATAATAACGTAATGTGTAATGTTGTAATGTAATATAATGCATTATGCTAAGCCATGGTTTGTTTAAGGATCATTTATTGAATGAACCATAATGAACCAGGAGATAATTCATAAATGTGAGTAGTTCATACATACAATGCACTAAACCAAAATCAGACAAACCACATTATAAATTAATATGTTTTGAGTTTCAAATCAATCATTTCAACTTCAAATCATCGATAAAGAATTAAAGAACAATGATCTTCCTAAAGCTACTTTATGAGTTATCTGAACAGAAATTTAAATTCTTGATTTCTTAATAATATTAACCAGATTTACAAAAGTGGCAAGTGTTGCACAAATATCTCTTTGTTTTCTATTCTGGATTTTGCAGCTTTCAACAGTTTGAAGAGCACCACATTTGGGAAACTCCTTCTATAATTTTGTACACATATTTCCAAGCAGAAAATCTTAATTATATAGACATGTACTGTGTATATAAAACTATTTTCAGCAGAGGTAGGGGATTGGTTGGTTTTATTTTGAAAGCTAACAATTTGATAAGCATCAATATTTCATTAAAAATTGTTTTGAGTTAGTTTTTCTCAATTATGGATTACCTTTTATTCATAAAAGTCATGATGTCAGTCATGACTGTATAATTGAAATCCCACCCCTTTTAAAATGTGTGACACATGTTTAACAAATGTAAAAACCGGTGAAGCTTTGATTACTTAGTTGTGATTATCAATTTTTTATCCATCTCCTATTATTGCCCTGGAAATCCATGAACAAATGACACATTTGCATTATTTGATTTTAATAATATACCTTGTGTAGTACTAAAACTACTTCATTGATTTTAGCTTTCCTTTAGTCATGTATTTAAGCAATTTGTTATGAACATTTATATAAAAGAAGCTAAGTTATTAATTATATATAAAATAACAGATGTGGTTAATGTAAAAGACAACAAAAATCCCATGGGATTTAGGTTAAATTATAGTTCACTGATACAATATCATCCCCTTCACTTCACCCAATGCATCCATGCATTGGAAATCGAGAGATTTGAGACTGTAGGCCAACTATTTAGATCTATTTTTGCCTGAAGGAACTCATTCCCATTGGGATTTAAGTATTCAAACTGGTACCCATTAATTTATCCTTAGTATGATGATTCAGCAATTAAAGATGTTGAGCTTGTCAACTGGGAAGCTGACAACTTGGATCCAAGACCTGAGCACTGCACAATGGAGTGAGCTCCTATTACTTGCACCAGCTACTGCCCACCTAGCAATTCAAAATCATGCAATTGCAAGTAAATTAATAGGTACCACTCAGTGGTGGGATTCAAAAACTTTTACCACCAGTTCAGTGGACGTGGCTTGGTGGGCATGCTTTGCATGCGTGCACACCTTTTCATGTACGCGTGCACCAAACAAATACTTTGCGCAGGTACAGAGGTGTTTGCGCAGGAGCAGAGATGTTCCAAGTCACCTCCTGCAATCCTGCACTCTCCTGGTCACTTCAGCAGCTGCTGCATGACACTCTTCTGTGCTGCACAAAGCAGCTGCGCTTCAAAAGCGGAAGATAAAGGTGAGTATGGGAGCCCAGGCTAGTGGGTGGGCCCAACAGCAGAGGGGTGGAGAGAACTTCCCCACTTCTCATTTCCACTACTGGCTTAGCAGAACCATCACTAGCATACCACCACTGGTACCAATTCAGTCAAAGGTAACAGCATTCCATGTGCCTTTGGTGTATAGCCATGCTGGCCACATGACCATGGAACTTGTCTTTGGGTAACACTGGGTCCCTCAACAAGAAATGAAGATTAGCCAAGATGAAGATGAGAAATGAAGATGACCTTGCCCTAGAGTTGGACATGACCAACAAGAAAAGCTTTTTCTTTAGTGTTAAAACTCACAAATCCAATGAAACCTTCTTATGAATAAGTCTGAAAGACTTCTTCGGCAGGTTCTCAAGATTCTCCTGTGTCATCCACCTTCACTAATAAACTACTTCTATCAGCAAGTTTTCAAGATTCTTGAAACCTTTTAAAACTTAGTAAAGTTCAGAGGGACATTGTGCATTGACACAAAAGTATGCACAGTATCACAAAACATTCTGACAGGGTTGAATTTCCTCTGGATTCTGTTCTTCATTTTTTTTTCAAAGGATTTTTTTTTACCATTTCTTTTTTCCAGATACTTTTTTCAATCAGAATCATTTGTACAGTATAATTTTTAAATCTACCTTCAAATGAAAAAAGTATGATCAAAAGCCGTCCCAAGTGTGAGAAATAATTTCTGACCTTCCAAGTATTAAAAGTTTTATTGTTGCCTACTGCCTCATTCTCCATATTTTGAGCAATTATTTCATCTATTTAGGTTCATCAGGCTGCAGTCACATGCATACAATTTGAGAACTTAACAAACTAAACCACTTATGATAGATTTCTGACACCAGAAGCTGTGAATAATGCAAAGCATTTGTGGACTCACAATATCAAAGCAGAGGAATGAGATGAATGATGCTCCATTCCCCCACACATACACCCCAAAAAATCTTTCTGTTGCCATTCATCTATATGGCATTTTTTCATGATTTGAGAGCATCTCTAAAGATCAGTATGACTAAGAAACATGGGGATTTTTGGTCCCTATCAGCAGTCCTCTGACGTATATCTAACTTGCCTTACTCTTTCTCCATTCATATACAGTTATGAAATGGAAGTTATGAATAAAATCAACAATCCTAACCAATTGCACTGGAACTCTTTCCTCTATGATTCATCCATAAACACATAACTTTGTAAAGGGTTGTATCCCTTTACATGACATTTGTGAATATACAAAGAGATTGGACTTATAATTTATTCATGGATAATTATGTCAATAGGGTGTGATTAGGGTGCTGGATTAGGTTGGGAGACCTAGCTTCTATATTTAGCCAGGAAAAAATTTCTTGGTAACTTCAAGTCATTCTCTCAATCCCTCATACTTTATCCTGTTGCAAGAATAAAATAAGGATTTTCATGTAATCTTCTTGAGTTTTAAAAATATACACCCAATTAAAAGTTAATTGATTTCAGAGGTGGTATTCAGCAGGTTCTGACCAGTTTTGGAGAACCGGTAGAGGAAATTTTGAATAGTTCAGAGAACCGGCAAATACCCCCTCTGACTGGAGTTTACACTATCCTTCCCCTGCCATGCCCACCAAGCCACGCCCACAGAACTGGTAGTAAAAATTTTGAATCCCACCACTGATCGATTTATGACTGTAAGCATATGACATATTGCTGGTTGGTTGGTTAGTTGGTTGGTGTAGGAAATGATCAAGCTGAGCCTAAGACCAATGTCAAATTCATCATCAGTTTGGTGTCACTACACCCACATAATAGACCTAAATCCAGCACCATTGAAGTCTGTTGATTCTTATCTGGAACCAAATAGCTTTGACTGTTAGTAGATCAGATTCTTGTGAATAAGTAGCATGAAACAAATTCATAATGCTTTTGAAATCTATCCTGGCCCCTTATTTCCTGCACCTGATGGTTGGTTGGTTCGCTGAGTTATATTTTTCTTTTTGTTCAGAAATTCAATATTACATACACATTTTTCTCTGCAACAATGAACCTGTGAAATAGGCTGGCTTGAAAAAGAAAGAGATTGACTGGCCTAAAATCAGGATTCTATGGCAGAGGATGGACTCCTTAGTGTCAATCTAACATGTTACCCATAACAATATTATGTGGTGCCAACATATCTTATCAATTAAATTAATACTGAGATTTACTTTTGTATAAGTAAGGAACAAACTGTATAACTAATTATATTTCCTTGTAAGATTTGATATAGGTTGATCATTTCTGGCATATTAATTTCCCCAAGATTTGTGAAGGTAGTCCCTGATGATTGTAAACTGATCCCCCAAAAGGAAACACTGTTCCATTTCACTCTACTTCCTATCTCTTGGGTAAAAGCACTTGAATATGCTTATCTTCTCTGATAATAAAGGCAAGTGGAGGAGCAATAACACTAACTTTGCATTTATTCATTTTTTCTCAAAAGGAAAAGATAAAAATTAGTGTGAATCTTTGTCAGCATGAAGTCAATGACCTGATGACTGATGTTTTCCATTCAACATACATTATTCTGGTTTTATGTACTTTTTTTTTCAAATGATGTGTATGTTCATCAAGTTTAATCACTTCAGAATAAAATGTGATAACATAGTAATCCATTTTTTTATTTTACAGTTGTTTATTGTCTAAGTAATCCAATTTGAAAAATAATTGTGGATATCTGATTCAAGCCACACTGTTGTATGAGTATCATAGTCTCATTGTTCAGACTGCATCAGAACATTGAGGCACAGGTGATCACACTTGCAGAGCTTGAGACATGCAGAGCTTGAGAAACAACCCATACTAGATAGAGATATAGTTTAGACATGGGATGGAAAATCACAGACTTGTTCTTTCATAATACAGCTTGGGAAACATAGAAATTGCTGTACCTGTTTTCCCCACACTGGCATGACTTCCATATGAGGTGAGGATATTTCTTTGCCTCCTACATTTCATTTCTTTTTATCAATTTAACTGCTTTAGTAGTTTATCGTATAAAATAAAAAGAAAAAATATGGAAAGTTAAGAAGAGAGGAAGGGCGAAAGTGGGGGTATAGTGTTGTGTGAAAGCAAAAAATTATGATTGTAATGTTGTTACTTTCTACCCAGCTAAAGAGAGTTGGAAGTTGGTACCTTTTTCTTTTCTTTTTCTCCTGTTACACTATACTCTTTCTTTTTCCCTTTCTCCCCACATTTCATTTCTGACATGTATCATATGTATGTTAGAATATGAAATAGTATATGAAAAAAAGGAAAATAATCCAGTACAAGGAAGATCGATCTATCTATCTATCTATCTATCTATCTATCTATCTATCTATCTATCTATCTATCTATCTATCTATCTATCTTATCTATCTATTATCTTTCATCTATATATTTATCTTATATCTATCTAACATCTATCTACCAGTATCTATCTATCTATCTATCACAGATACAAATACAGATAGAGTTAAATTACCTAGACACATATTCTTCTACCGTGCAAATAGGATATATATCTAACAAATGTTCTAGCTGCAAATTTATAACATAATAAATGTCTTAGAATTTCAGATGCCACAGGATATTTTCTGATTTTTGTTCAACAGACCAAAGAAGAAAACAGAGGCAGAAAATAAAAGGAAAATATTTGGAACTAGAAACTATAGGTTGAAGACATGCATAAGAAATGGAACAACAATGAAGATTTGGTTTTCAGATTTTCAGAATTCATACAATGCCTGTGTAGGTTTCCTGAAGCCACCTTTCTTTATTAGGGTTTTAACAGGAATATTTACAGTCTTTTTGTCTATCAGCGTCCCAAGTTAAGCAAATGTCTAAAAACTTTTCTAGCAGTTGCTTCTGAGAGCACAGAGAAACTGTCTTGATGCATGTTTAGGCATATAGCAATAAGAAGCTCCCTTCAGTTCCAGGAAGATTTTGTTGTCTCACTGTAAGCTACTGAAGAAAAACATCAGTGAGTCATAAATTAAAATAGAGCCATCCATGGAAGTGTCTATGGAGATACTCAGTCACCCAGAAGCAAATGGACTATCTTGTTTTCTTTGAATATGTTTAGCTTTTCATTTTAAAAGCTTCTTCAGCCCAGCTGCCTGCAAGGAACATAAATCCTTCCATTCCCCACCATCCAGTCAAAACTGAAGAAGCTTCTTGGATGAGAAGTGAAACATCTTCAAAAAAAAACCCAAGAAAGTCCAGTTGCCTCTTGAAAAAGCACCTTTGGGACAACGACGAAAAGCTCTGATTACATCACCTAGAGCAGCCCTTGATATAAAAATGGAAACCTAACAATGTTACAAAAATTAATTTAGATTTTAAAATGTGTCACTGAAAATAATATATTTGGAAAAGAAGTAGTGTTGGGAAGCACATACAAAATGTGTTCATTTTTGCAAAGGAAGTTACATAAAATATCAGCATTTTTGATAGCATTCATTTTTTGTACCTTACAATGGCTGATGCCTATTCGCAGCCTTTTTAGTCCAATTTTCCATGGGAAGTAGGCTTTACTCCATTTCTTTCCATTTCTCCAATAACAATATAGTGCTGTAAATTCTAATGATCAGTTCAGATGACTAATCTGGAAGAAGGGTTTTTACCTATCTGTCTCAGTGCAGTATTCCTTTTCTGACAGAGTTAGACCTACACTGAATATAATCAAGGACCTTAAAAAGAATACTAGATGTATTTAGTGGATGTGAAAGATGAGTTTGTATCAGCCTGCTTATATAAAGAAGGATGAAACAGAAAAGCAGGGGAAATATCAATAATGCAACAGTTTTTTCTCATTAATTAATGAGCATATCAAGACAGATGACAGGTGTAATGACTACAAATGCAAAGCAACTGCTATTGATCAGAGTTATGCTAAATAAAGATGCTCACTTTAAACTTTTCTCCTTGATTGGGATTTTTGAACTAAGTAAAACTGAGAGTGACTTGGCAAGTGCTTTAGAATTTAATAGCAGGAATCAAGAGAAGTTCCACAGAATACATTCAATAAAATCACAAATCAAATAGTTGAAATGCTACATTCTCTGAATGGCTTTCTACCCAGCTGCTTAGTAAATGAATACTATTGATTGATATTCAGTAAACAATACAAAGAAACGCTTTACAAAGAAGTAATTTATCTGTTTTGAATGTTGAAACCAGCTTCATTTGCTGCCAAAAATTCCCCTTCTTCCTTCTTCTGTTCTTGCTTTGCCATCTTGTAATCATCTTCTTGGCTCAGCCTTGGCAATTTCACATAACAGCTATTGCAAAAATCTATCACTGAACTTTTAAATGCAGTCCAAAACTTTTGTTGTTGCTGTTAGTTGTGAAATAATGTCTGACCCATCGCGATCCCATGGACAATGTTCCTCCAGGCCTTCCTGTCCTCTACCATCTTCTGGAGCAGGGGTTGCCAAACTTTTGGACCTCAGGGACCACCAAACTCATAATTTTAAATCCTGGGGACCACTAATATGAATTTTGACTGATGGTGGCTTGCTGACATTGATGGGGGGAGAGAGAGAGAGAGATCTGATCTAACCTTTCTCCCTCCGTCCTTCTCTCTCTCTCTCTCTCTCTCACACACACACACACACACAGAGGCAGGGGTGGGATTCAAATTTCTTAACAACTGGTTCTGTGGGTGTGGCCTAATTTGTGGGTGTGGCTTGGCAGTCATGTGACTGGCTGGGCATGGCTTGTATGTAAATATTATAAATATTTATGTAAATATGGATTTTTTTAATAAAAAAGAGCAACTTTTACCCAAAATCAGTCAAAGCTGCTCACAGAATCACAGATTCATTCAGAGATCTATCTGCCATTAGCTACCTCAGTCTGCCCTGACAAATAGAAACTTCAGTCCTAAGGAATGGTTTTCTGCTTTCTAACTAGTCTAAATCTCCCAGCACAGCAGAACAGCTGATGGTTGAAAAAGGAAAAATAGCAACTTAGCAGGCAAGTTTGCCAGGTAAAGAGTGAGTGGACAGGGAGGGTTCTCATGGGCCATGTGGGAGGCACAGCCTTGTGTTCCCTGCAGTCTGGATTAATTGCTTTGGGAGGGTCGGTGCTCTAGGGGTGACATTTCTCTGTGGACCACCAAAATTTTCTCACGGACCACCAGTGGGTCGCAGCCCACTGGTTGGTGACCACTGTTCTGGAGTCCATTTAAGCTCAGGCCTACTGTTTCAGTGACTCCATCCAGCCACCTCATTCTCTGTTGTCCCATTCTTCTATTGCCCTCAATCTTTCCCAGTATTAGGCTCTTCTCCAGTGAGTCTTTCCTTCTCATTAGGTGGCCAAAGTATCCAAACTTTAACAGTGTACTAAAGATCCATATATAAGCTAGGTTTGTAAAGGATCAACTGGATGATTACACCTGTCCCTTTCCAAACCATTTTTTTCAGCTTTCACAACTAAAGGTAAGAAATGTCCAATTTAAAGGTAAATAAAAGTAGATCTTCTCCCTACCTTGATACTTAGGGTGATGTCAAAAATCCATCTACAGATATGAAAAAAAAACTTTATAGAAAAGGTTTCCAGGCCCAAATCTTGCAATTTTATGATTCCCCCTAAGCCTTAAGATGTTTCGCAGGATCATCATAGCTTCCTGGATTGCTAATTGGGAACAGTTTGGGTACTGTTGCAATTGATCTCCAGCAACTGAGAAGCTTTGCCTTTATTCTGTATATGTGAAGAACTCACGTAAATTGAATGCACAATTTTTATTCCCAAAGACATTTCATTAAAATAAATGCAAGCTTTGTACTGATTAATATAAAACCATGTTTTGTATGCTAGCAACATAGAGCTGAAGTCCTCAGTTGAAAATAGGTGTGAGGTTCTTTAGGTTTTAGTCATTCTTCCTTTAAAAGCTGAAAATACCTACTCCTTTGCTTGTTGAGATTTCTACACTTATTGTGGAAACAAGCAAGGTTATTATTTAAAAGCTTTTTTTGTCCTGCAGATTCCAATTGAAATCTAAGCAAGAATTAGCAGTAACATGAATAACAGAATTCTAAAAATGAGAGCAGGAAGGTTATGTTCCTCCAAGGATATTTTTTCTCTCATAATTTTAACCCTGTTTATGTTTTGCCATTGTTGCAGTATTTATTTTTTTGATAAGATGGGAGAGATCCTTTTTAATTAAAAAAAAAGGGGGGGGAGTTTCATTCTTATGTAACTCAATGATTTTATTCTATTTCTCTCCTGGCTGATAAGAAAAAGTGGTCAGAATAAAATAAAGAAATTCATGGATTAAATCTATTCTAATTTTTGTAGGCATATTTTTAAACCACAAAATTCTGATCATGTTTGAACTTACTATTTCACATTGAAGTATTTGCTAATTCTGTTCTGAAATGTTTTGTCCAATTTCCTTAAACATGATTTTCTTCTATCTCACTGTTATGTTTATTTATTTATTTTTTTAAAAAAGGTATTTTTGAGCTTCTTGTAATATAGCAAAAAGTGTTCCTCTTCTAATTCTATAACTTTAAAAATCTCCACATGGATTTCTTACCTTTAAATTCAAGTATGGGAAACCAGAAAGGCTGCAGATGTCTGGGGTAATTATTGTAGAATGGGGTAGTTATTGTAGAATGATACAATTACCCCCATCATTCACCAAATTTTCTTTTCATTTGAAAGTGCAGTGCAAGAAAGTAGTAAAAAAAATCAAGAGTAGTTTCTTACATACCAATACTGTTGTTAAAGGCAGAATGTAAAATTTTATTTTTTTCATGTTTTCTCATATAATTTATAATTAATTTTTTGGAAAATGTTCAGTATGCTTGGTGATATTTACAAATTAATTTTTAGGTTTGCTAAGTAGTAGATTAATTAAAGCAGTTGATTATTTTAAATGCATTTAATTTAGACATTAGCTGGCATGCTGCAGATATGTAGGTGTGATGAGAATGTCAGGAACTGTGTCATGGTGAGTGTTTCTTAACTCCAACAGGAATTGAGATTTGATTTTGAATTTTTATCAATGTTAGAATTCAATGTTCAGGTCAAAATGTTTTTCAATGCATGCAGGGGATACATTCAAGGATGAAGTACATAGAGGATAAATGTAGAAAAAAACATGATTTTGTAAGGACCATTGAAATGCATATTATTATTTTTAACTAAATCCAAATTAATGAGAAAACAGCACATTGTGCATTTATGAATAGACTTGGGTAAAATTAAGATAGACTAAAAAATAGCCTGGCACGGATAAGATGTAGGTTGATTTGGAGGAGAAGAGGTTCATTCCTAATGTAAAAATACTTTCTGTTGTTTAACAGTCCTCTGCTTATCTCAAATAATGCTATGATTTTTCTTCAACTGTCTTCCACTTCTTAAATAACTATTCTGATTTAAATGATAGGTCCCTTGGTTCTGAGATTGACTGATTTACAGGTGTACATGGGTTTCTTTTTCTGGACCGTTGCTCTTGCACAGGGGTAGGGAAACTTGGCTCTTTTATCACTTATGGACTTCAACTCCCAGAATTCCTGAGTGATCCATAAAAGTTTCCCCATCCTTGGCCTACTGGTTTTTCAGTTGTGTGGGAAATCAATTTTTGACTTGAAAGGACTGTTTAATATACAAATGTAGGACATATAAAGAATATGTCCCATTCCAGTCAAAAATTGATTTCCCCCACAACTGAAAAACCAGTAGGCAAGGGATGGGGAACCTTTTATGGCTCACTCAGGAATTCTGGGCGTTGAAGTCCATAAGAGATAAAAGAGCCAAGTTTCCCTACCCCTGCTCTAGCACATTCTTTCTCATACAAATGTACTATCTTAATCAGTAGTCTGCCTACTACTACCTACCATGACTCTTAGTTTCATAGATGATAGAGGTAACCAATAATTCAAGGGAGGAGTGGAAAAGACAGAAATAGAAAACTTTGAAAATTCATGCATACTCTTTCATCTCAGTTCCTAGATCAGAAACATTTAGTTGATTTAAATGCTTTTCCCATTTGTCTCCCTGTTCTCACATTGCAAATTCTGATTTGCACATAAACACCAAACTACAGTGTAGTTTGTTTGTTTTAATTAAGACATCACTCTTTTCTGTTTTCTTTTTGCACGATCAGCACACTTAACATAAAATAAACTATAGCACAGTGATATGAGTAAACTCAAGAGGTCATGATGGTTGAGCAGTTAAAGATGCTGAGCTCATCAGTTGGAAAGCCCAGGTTCAAGACCTGAGTACCGGATGATGGAGTGAGCTCCCATTACTTGCCCCAGCTCTTGTCTACCTAGCAATTTAAAAGCATGAAAATGTAAGTAAATAAATAGGCATGGGAAGGTGACAGCATTCTGTGTGCCTCAGTATATAATTATGTTGGTCACATAATGACAGAAATATCTTTGGACAATGCTGTCTCCCTTGCCTAAGAAATGGAGATGAGAACCACCCTCCTAGAGTCAGTCATGACTGAACAGGGGAAACATTTACCTTTATGAGGAAACACAGTGGTGAGATTTGAAAATTTTTACTACCAGTTCTGTGGGCGTGACTTGGTGGATGTGGCTTGGTGGGCATGGCAGGGGATGGATACTGCAATATCTCCATTCCCACCTCACTCCAGGGGAAGGTTACTGCAAAATCCCATTCCCTCTCCATCCCACTAACCTGCTTTCCAGCTCTGTTGTCCTGTGCAGAGCAACAACAACAACAACAAAAGACCCAGCCGATCAGCTGGGACTTGGGAGGCAGAGAATAGATGGGGCCAGTCAGAAGTGGTATTTGTTGGTTGTCTGAACTACTCAAAATTTCTGCTACCGGTTCTCCAGAACTGGTAAGAACCTGATGAATACCACCTCTAAAACACACTTATGGATAAAATATTTAACACCCTGTCACATCTTGGTGTCTTTCAGGGAACCGTTCACTTTCATGAGTTGGAACTATATTTGCTAAAATATCCAACCAGAATTGTTACTAGCAATCTCTAGAAATAAATCAAATCTAGTGAGAAAAGCTCATTAACACATTCCAATATTTTTTATTTTACATTTTATAGTAACATGTATTATTTGCTGCTGTAAAATAAGCCTCAGTACGTATCTATACATCAACAAATCCCTATTAAAAATATTGGCACATGTTAATAGCTCATGATTATTACCTAAATTACAGACATATGTGACATAGTCATTTATTTCATGCAAATATATAGGAAGGTGTTGGAAGAAATATCTATCTGGTTCAGTTCCAAGGCAGGAGAAAGACACTGGAAACATGGAGGCTGATCAGAAAGATGGTTTAATGATGAACAGAACCATCATGCACATGGTTCTGGTGCAGTTCACCACATGGAGTTGAGAGTGGGGGGGCATTTATACCTACTTTTGGGCTTTGCACTTGAACTTCCTGTTCCTGTGCAAGAACATGTATTCTATTGGCTGTTGTCAGATTCCCATGAGGCCATGTACAAATCCTAGGAGTTTGTTTGAGCTTAGTGTGGTTGAAGTTTCTGAGGCTGATGCAATGAAGGCTTGTGTTGGGCAATTCCTATTGTGGCTGAAGGCTGATCCAGAGGTGGTATTCAGCAGGTTCTGACCAGTTTTACAGAACTGGTAGTGGAAATTTTGAGTAGTGGGATGGGGAGGGAATGGGATTTTGCAGTATCCTTCCCCAGGAATGGACTGGGAATGGAGATTCTACAGTATCCTTCCCCTGCCATGGCCACCAAGCTATACCACGGCCACAAAGCCATACCCACAAAACTGGTAGTAAAAAATAAATAAATTCCACCACTGGGCTTTTTTGGGATCTTGCTTATGAATAGAGCTATCTATGTCTTTATTTCTTAAGTGCTGACATCTGCAGTGGGCTCTGAAAGAAGGCAGAGGCTGTTTTCCAAGAGCATGTTTCTCCATTTGTCATCCAGAATAATATAATATTTCTCAAAGTATTTCATTCTTCTAGGAGAGGGTTGGGTACTAACTTTTTACAATGGGGTTGAAAACTGTTTAGGTTCCAAATCTGCATTTGATTTTACAGTTTTCTAGAAAGGTATTTTTCAGCAAGAAAAAAAAATCAGTTTTATGATTTAAATACAAAAGAGAAAGTACCTTCATTTGTCTCATCTATGCGGGCCTATTCTCACTAATGCTTGTCCAAAGTGAAAATCCATTGATTAGCTTCAAAAGATATATTCATGTGTATGCTACATACATTAGGATCTATGACAAATAAGAGAACCAAAGATTAATTAAACTTAAAGAAATTAAAATTGAAGCTAAAAAAACCATGAAAGAACAACATTAACCAAATAACTCCCATATGTTTGGGGTTCAGGCAAGCTAAATTGGGTATGGTTTTAATGTAGTATAATTGTGTGCATTTAAGTCTTATTGATTTCAGCTGGACAAATTCATGCCATTGCACAATGAAGGATGGGAAGTCTTTCATTTAATCAGTTAAGTTTGTGAACTGCTGTGGTCAGCCTCTTATTTTCATGACATTTGATTCAATAATTTAGTAAAGGATGTTTTCAAGAACATATTTTTACATTTAGTTTTTTGTTTTACTCTGCAAGAATAATTGTAAGCAATTTTTTCATGTATCAAGCTTGACTGAAACAGATTAAAAGGACAAAAAGCGATGTATGTTGAGAGGATATCCTGAAAAAGGTGCATTTTTTGTTTATAATTATGTTTTATTGTACTTATCTATGTTTTCATGTTATTGTAGCAATTAAAGAAGTATTTTCTTTATTAAGCTTTTCCAGTGGTGAGGACATGACTCAAGATAAATTTGCATATTATTAGTTTAATTGGAAGCCAATCCTGGCACTGTGAACAGACTAGAGATTGCCTCAGATATTGGAATCAGAACATTGATTGACAATGTTTTTGGTTGGGAATTTAAGGTACATACTAAAAACTAATATCGTCTCTAGAGCCAGTTTGGTGTATCAACTAAAAATTAGATGAATATGAGTTCTAATCCCAGTTTAGGTATGAAGACAGCTGGGTGGTATTAGGCTAGTCATTTTCTCTCAGCACTGGGAAACTGACGATGGCAAACTGTTTCTGAAAAACCTTGCCAAGACAATTGCAGATGGTTGTCAGGAAGCAAAACTCAACCCAAAGGTACCCCAAAAAACAAAACAAAACCTAGAGACTAATATAGTGGAAAAATAAATAATTTCCTCAAATTTTTGTCAACTAGAATTCCCTAAGACTGGGGTGTACATAAATAAACCCCTAGCCAAGTTTCTCAAATGGGGTCCTTCATTCCAACAGTAGTTATTTAGCAATAGCACTTAGACTTATATACCACTTCACAGTGCTTTACAGCCCTTTCTAAGTGGTTTACAGATTCAGCATATTGCCCCCAACAATCTGAGTGCTCATTTTACTGACTTCGGAAGATTGGAAGGCTGCGTCAACCTTGAGCCGGTAAGTATCAAACTGCTGGACTGCAGTTAGTTGGCAGTCAGCAGAAGTAGTCTGCAATACTGCATTCTAACCACTGGACCACCACAGCTCATTTGTTAAAGAACTAGGAACTACTGTATTCAAGATAGTAGATCTGTTTGATGCATAAGACTCCCTCATAAAAGCCATGATTGAGGAAAAATGGCAGCAGCAGTGTTCAAGTAGAGCTCAAACCATTACATATAGCTTTCATTCCTTCCGGTTTTCCCTAAAACAAAAACCCTATATCAGTGATGGCGAACCTTTTTGTTGTGGTGTGCCGAAAGCACGTGCGCATGCCGGCATCCACAATGCAATGTGCCCTGCCCCCCCGCGCATGTGCATGCAACACCCCCTGCCCTGCCCCTTTGCCTTCATTGCACATGCGCATGACTCCCAGCTGATTTTTGGCCTGTTTGAGGCTGTTTTTGCCCACCCAGGGGGTTGAGGGAAGACTCTGAAGCCTCAGGAGGCTAAAAACTGGCCCATTTCGGCACTTCTGGTATTTCCAGATTTCTGTTTTTTTGGCCTCCTGAGGCTCCAGAGGCTTTCCTCAAGCCTCTGGGAGGGCGAAAACCAGCCTCAAACAGGCCAAAAATCAGCTGGGAGGTGTGCACTTGCGCAATGCAGGTAAGTTTGATTGGGGCTTGTGTGCCCACACAAATGTCTCTGTGTGCCACCTGTGGCACACGTGCCATAGGTTTGCCATCATGGCCCTATATAGTAAGTGAGACTATGGGAAAGTCACTGGCCCATACCACGCAGTAAGTTATATCTGATCTTTGCTACCTGAGGTTTCTTCTTCTAGTATGGGATTTCTTACATGTAAATAAGGGAATAATATTCATTTTGAAAGGCAACTCTCTGCTAAAGAAGTCTAGTTGCCTTTTGAAAAGTAGCTTTGGATGATTGAGAATTTCCATAGATGGAATAATGTGCAATTTTGATGTAGTCTCTTTCCACTTTTGAACCAATTGTTTCATATTCCATCATATTCCTTTCTGGTCATCATATGCTTTTGCTTTTAAGGCTAGTCTGGAATATGTTGTAGTTTACACAATCAAAACACTTTGTAAAACAACATAGCAAACTCTTTGAAAGTTTCTTGTCTTTTGCATTATTCATCAGATATTAGGAATATAATCTCAGGTACCTGCATCTTTTCCATAGCCAACTGTACCTCTGTCAGTTCTTATTTCAGGAATTGTTGAAGTCTAGTATGCCAGAACCAGTAAACTATGTACTAGGGTCTTAGTAATGTGCGAGAAAGGTGTGATTCTTCAGTTCAAGCATTCCTTAGCAAGTTTTCAAACTTTTTCAGTCCATGGAATTTGACAGCTTGTGATGATGATTGATAATGAATCCAAGAGCAAGAGACAAAGTTCCAATGATAGAAAAAAGGCTATTGATCTCTCTCACAGAGCCCTCTCAAGTTCTTATGGAACTCTAGAATTCTATGGAACAGAGTTAGAAAAACCCTGTTTCCCAACATTGCTTCCCCCCACCCCGGTCTCTGGATGTTCTTCATATCTTCAATGCAGACTATTTGTCCATTTGACAAATTTCCTTTTCCAGTGCATTGCCAGTTCTTTCATCTGTAACCTTTCTTTTATGGGTGACTCTCTTAAGTGTATTTTATTATTTGTAGTTGTAAATAGTTGTAGTTGTAAATAGGCTTCAAAAATCTCAATAATAATTTGAACTACAGATAATTATCCATAAAAGGCACATACAGAATACTCTAGTTAGTATGTCCTGAAGCTTTCCACGTCCACCATATTGTTCTAGGCATATGCCTTGGTTTGTCTATGGTGCACATCAACTTTGCCACAGACCACAACAGATTTGTTTGTTTTAAGAACCCAGGTCCCAGAACGAATTTGTGTACCTGTGGACCCTTCAGCAATTCCCACACCTATGTGGAATGTATGTGTGACACTGTCCAGAGAAGAATTCTACTCAAAATATGTTCTTATCGATGGGAAGAAACTCTGGAACAAACTTTTAATCCTGAACTGTGGTACAATATGCATGTACCAAAAAATTTAACCTTATCTTCCAGTTACTCTGATTGATAGTTTACCTATCAATCAAACCCATCAAGCAGTGAGTTGAGCTTTTGGGATAGGTGTGTGTGTCATTATTTCCCAAGGAACACTTTAACAAAATGTTTCATTACATTATAGCAACTTTCTGGATGAGGCCCTAAACACAAGACAACTTCATAAATCTTCAGCTAAATGACATATTTATTTAGCTAGCTTCAAAGTCTTAGATACAAACTGTGTTATATTATGAATAAATATACAGACATAAATTTGTAAGCAATATGCAACAGTAGTTGTGCTGAACTTTACAAAGAATGCAGTCTGAATTATGATGCAAAGACTAAAGCCTAAGCTTTAAGGTACATTATTATTATTTGAATGGTGCCAAATTGTTGCCTTATGCATAATGCAGATTAGTCTTTTCCCCTCTCCCTCCTTCGGATTATATACCCTTCAAAAGTACAAATCATAGTCTAAGATAGTGTTCACCCAATGAAACAGTGAGATCATACTTTTGAAGGTTCTGTCATATGAAAATCTAACATCGCAGGGAGAAAGTTTCTAGTTATCTTAAATAAATTGGACCTAGAATACAGAATTCTGTGTGCCCAGATGCCTTGTTTCCCAGTCTCAAGGACTAGCATGTCCAATCAAACATGATTACATAAATTTTGCATTAAATATAGAAAATTTAGCATGCAAAACTGAGAATATTTAAGGAACTGAGTGTGTATGTACATAGATACCCATGTTTCTTTCCTCTTTCATTGGATTTGATGGGCAAATTCTTGTTGAGAACTTAAGCCCAGACTATTTTTTGCAGACTTTATACAATAAAGGATCTGCAAAATACTTTTAAATTAATTCATAGTTCAATATGTAGGTTGGTCTGTACATGGTGATTTTTCTCTTATTCCTGAAGCAAACAACAGATATGGAATCTGAGGCCATTGGCTGAACCAGAGCCTATGGTACTAATGAAATGAAGAAAGACAAAAGAAAATAATATGGAACCATGGAACCAAAAACAGACTTGATATCAATTCTATACTAATGACTTCAAATCAGAGTTTCTTAGCTTACTTCGTAGTGCATATTTCCTAGCTAGTGTTTCCTACTTAGCAGCTTCTAACGACTCTGTTTTTGTTTAAAAAAAACTTTTTTCCCTTGTCAAACAAAATAAAACAGAATTACAACTGAATCTTGCATTATACTAGACAAAATCTAGAATATGTCTTGATTGATTTTAAGGGTAAAAGCATAATCTTTGTATGTACATGCACATCTATACATACAAGTATGGAATATTCCATTCATTGTAGCCTCACAAGAACCCTATCAAGGAGAAGGGCATAAGAAAAAATGAGACAGGTCACTCACGCCCAGTGAGCTGCATCTGAGCTCAATAAACTTAATGGCATCATCTTTTTACTAGTTTACTGTCTTCAGCAGAGAAAACCAGCATGGTTAATGAAATGTTTAGCTGTACTTTCCTTGACATAAATGCAGGGAGTGTTCATTAAGGCAGTCTTTCTCTTCTTGACTTGCTTTTACAAACTTGTTTAGGTCAGGATAAACATTCACACAGTCACAAAAGAAACCAAGAGACATGTTATTTATTTTGCTCTACCCAAGGAATCAACATTTTGAGAACAGAAATACTTGGGTCAAAGTCTTCTGGCTCCAGGGAAACATTTTCTTTTCGTGGCTCATTTGTTCTTCCAGATGCTAGCCCAGAAGCAAAGTGGTAGCTTAGACATTTTTGTAAGACTGATGAAATACGTTCTGAATGAATGTGCTACTCAAAACTTTCACTGCCATATTCTGCATCAGATGAAACATCCAAATTGTTTTCAGAGGCAGCTTTATGCATAATATATTGCAGTAATCCTATTTTTAGTCATTGGTGTTGTAAATTAATATTAATGTCTGCATTTTTATACTAAATTAGAAATTCTAAATTTCTTTAGAGTCTTAAAATTTTAACTCATCACTGTCAATATAAACAGTTGGACTTGTTTAGGAAATGCAGATTGTTGTGAAGGACCCTTTGTAAATGTAATAACTTTTAGACCAGGGAGCTTTCCAATGAAACCCTTGACAAATATGCAGGTGGAGTAATGGATGGAGTTTGTGTCATTTGGCTTAATTAAATCTCAGATACTACCCAACAGACCATGGTGTAAAATGAATAGTAAATATTTTCAGAGATCCTCTAGGAATTGTCTTTCAAAACCATTGCCTAGGCCACATAACCTTATTCGTTTTAGACATTTAGAGTTTAGAGATGTCAACAGTGATTATTACAAAAAATAGTGGAACAGTGGAAGTAGCAGTGGGTATAATAATTTAATATCTGCCTTTAGTTTGCTTGTTTTAAAGAGAAAATACATTGTAGTTACTTAACATTTTGGGAGCTACAAAGAGGTATCAGTCTATGGAAGCATCCATTAAGGGAAATAGAAAGGGAACAAAACCAAATCAATACATGGCAAAGAGTTATGTGTGCATTAACTGGTAGTACAAAGGAAGATGGAGGAGAAAATGGCACAGTAGATTGCAATTATAACAGGCAATCTTGTCAGATGGCTGAGTTTTGGCCATTCTTTTTCAGGTGAACCATCTATTTTCATAACTATTCTGTTCAATATTGTCAGAGCCTTTCCACTGCTAGCAAACTGCTAATCAATGCAGATTCACTCACCATATTAGGCATCAAGCTCATTGGAAAGGAAATGTTGACAAGGCTTTAAAATAAAAAAAGTCTAAAATAGTAGAAGTACATTTTAAAAATCTCAAGAGCAAAGGATTTGTGTGATTCTTCTCCACCCACTTTCTCAGTAATTTACTGTTAGGTTGCAAGGCTTTTGAATTCTTCTTATATAATATATATGAGTTGAGAAGACAACTTTTGTCATCTGATCCCACCTTCTTATCAGTGTATGAATCTATTTAAAAGAAAACAACCTTTTAAAAAATATTCAGCAAGAGAGAGTCCATCATTGTACTAGACAACAATACTTAACAAAAGACATTACTGCTAATATTACATCTAATATTTAATGTCAATGCATTGATCTTTGTCCTGCTCTCACTTGCCAAACAAAGCAGAACTGACCACTGTTATGCATGACAACATTCTAGATATTTGATGTCAATACACCTTCCTTCAATCTTCTATTTTGCAATCTAGACATGACCAGCTTCATGAACTGTTCCGCTTAAGGTTTGGTTTTTATGCCCCTTAAAATCCAGTGTTGTCTGAATTTGTTCCAGTTTTTCACCTTTAAATTGCAAAGTTCAGAAATGGATACTGCATGGTTAGGATCCTCAATTTTGTAGGTGTGCATTTTCCCCCTCTATCTAGGTACAGGATATTATACTTTCTGTATAATAATGTGATGACCCAGAGTGTAACACAAACATAACAAAATCCAAAACATAAATAAATGTCCTTTAATGCCTCCAACTTGGCCCACTGTTCAATAATTCTCAGCTGGAGATAAAACATATTCAAAATAGTCTTCAAAAGAAAGTAATGCAGTCCATATTTAATGAGCAGATAGATGTGAAAATAAAAACCAAAAAAACTAAAATGATGAATTTCCACAACAGAGCAGGAGAAGTACTTACCAAATTCAAGGAGATAACAAGGCACAGTTTGTTAGAAGGTTGCCAATCAAGATAACCTCAAACCAAAATAAAACATGCTTTGTCTCCAGCGTTTGCCAGAACGCAGGTCCAAACTGTTATGCAGTTTTCACACCTGCAGCCCATGAAGAGGATCAAGGCCCTCTCCTCCCAAGTAGACCACGTCTCTCCCTTATCCTCTCCTCCCTACATGCCCTAGGGGATGGGCCTGGGTCCTCCTCTGACTGCTCAGCTGGCCTCTTCCCCTCCTCAGCCTCCTCCACAACTTCTGGAGCCACACTTCCACTCCCTGTCAGCTGTTCCTCTTCTCCCTCAGAGTCAGTCTCCACCAGCAGCGTGACAAATAACAATATCTAATGTCATCTTGCAAGTTTATCAAGGTCATTTTGAATCATGATTTTGTCTTAAGGCATTAACCAAACCCTTAATGAATTTGTGCATTTAATAATCTTTCCTTCTATTTCAACAGTTTGGTAATCATTAAAGGTATTGAATAGTATTGGTCCAAGCCTTGATACTTCCCTTCAGGTCAGTTCAGAATCATTCACAATTACCCTCTTGTTGTTCAACCAGTAGAAAATTTAACAGACTGACTATTTTATTCATCTTATTCACCAGGATATTGTGTCAGCCTCTGTCAAACCCTGAAATCAGGGAATACTAAGTCATCTATAGCATTCTCCTAGTTTATCAAAACAGCCTTTTGTCATAAAAATAGATCAGGTTAATTTGTCATGACTTATTCTTGGCAAAACCATTCTGGATACTGGTAATCTTATTCATCTATAAATATTCACATATGTGCTGCTTGATAATCTGTTCTTCCCTCCCTTAATATTCTTTAAACTGATTTTTAGAATGAGTTTGCAGAATCTTCCTTCTTGCTTTTGGGATATTTGGATAAGTTGTATCACCCTTTTTCTTCTTCAAGAGATTTTAAGGATGACAGTCAATGCATTTGATGTCTGTTATGTCACACTCTGGAGACATAAATCTATTTAAGGATATCAATTAAGTTTTCTAAGTCATGACAGGGTTCCTGTTGCTCAAATGGAACTGGTGGGAGAATTTGTCCAAGTGGATTTTGCTCACTCTCACATTTTCAATCTGAAATTTGTTCCATCCAATTTCCACATCAATTTATGATTTGGTTTTAGACATCCAGGCAAAAATCATTGCATGTTTCATCATTTTTGTACTGGCAATTCTTCCTAAAGTATGAATTTTGTTTGTATTCCTCCAGGACATGCATATATTACGTTTATATGAGCAGTTTCACATCAGTCCAGGAAATACAAAGTAGATAAGAGTGCAATAAAATAAAAGCAAAGGACTTACCACTTCATTGCTGTTATTATTAGAAAATCTTCAACATAACTTCATAGTCATCTTTTTAATAGATTAAAATGATATACAGTATGTAGAATTTGTTTACAAATCTGTTGTGTCTGTCTCTTAAAAATATTCACAAGTATCCATTGACAAAGATCTACAGAAAGTAATTCTAATCAGGGGTGGGATTTAAATTTTTAACAACCGGTTCTGTGGGTTTGGCTTAGGTGGTGGGTGTGGTTTGGTAATCATGTGACTGGGTGGAGATGGCTTGGTGGTCATGGTATTGGCTGGGTGTGGCCAACTCAATATCACTCACATCGAGGTAGGCATCTCCTCCCCTGGCCTCTCATGACTATGGGGATGCTGCAACAGTCATAAGTGTGAAAAATGGTCATAAGTCACTTTTTTCAGTGCCATTTTAACTTTGAATGGTCACTCCACACAAGCAAAGTACCAGCAAAGGAGGAAAAAAAACCCTCCAGAGATGTTCCTGAGACAGGAAGTCTAGTTCTACCAAGAATGTAATAAGGGTTAATGGAGAGGCAGTTTCTGTAAGCAATACCAGAATGTTTCCTTCCTGCCTTCCTTACAGGATTAGGCCTGTAATTTCTTCTAACAACCGGTTCTCCGAACTGCTTAGAATGTTAACAACCGGTTCTAGCAAATAGGTGTGAACTGGTAGAATCCCACCCCTGATTCTAATGCAATAATTGTAATGCATATTATACTTTCTCACATTTTATCAATGCATGTGTTTTATTGGTAATGTGTATGGCAAATTAATAAGGAACTCAGTGAAATTAATTCTGCAGATTCAAAGATGTGACTGTGTCTCTGCATTAAATTTAGGAATCCTTAAGAAAAATCCATAAAATGGCTAAATAAAATCAATCCATTCTTCTCTTTGTAAAAGCTATATCAATAGTTGCTTTTCATGTGCAAAAATCATATTGATGTAGATTGAATGGAGATAGTCCCTTTTCCATATTAAAATGATATAGTAAGAGGTAGTCAATTTACATCAGGTTCTTTATCAGGCTGGACTCATTGGTCTAGGATGAGATCAAAATGGGAAGACATATCAAATAAATGAAATGTCTGCTCAGTTAGAAGGAAATGGGAACAGATACTCATAAGCTATAAAGCCATGTGGGCTCGATAGAAAATAGATTGTGCCAAGTATTGTGAGCAGAGACCAAACATTTTTATTTCTTTCTAGTAATATTAGATAAAACATTGGCATTTAAGGTATTGTGACTTTGCAAAATTATGTATGTAATTACCAATTTTGATCTAATAGACGAGCCCAGCTTTCCATGAATTTGCAAATTCTGTGATGCGGTTTGTATTTTGGGGGGGAAAATGAGTAATTAAATGTATACATTTGAATAGGTGCTTTCAAAGATTTTCTGAATAGTCAAATCAACAAGAAAAAATACCCCATTATTTAATGTGAAGAGAAATCTATATAATTAACAGTGTAGCTTTTATTAAACTATTAGAAGTTATCACACAAAAAGTTCAATAATATTAAATTGAATATGGACGTTTAATTTTTGTTTGACATCAGTTTAGTAAATGGTAAGTGTCAGGGTTCTGACAGATGCCCCAATCCCTGACTTGCTCTCGACTTGCCACTAAAATTGGTTCTGACTTTAACATTTTAGGAGGGAAAAAAAATCCAAATTTGGATTCATAGAGACATCATATTGAATCTGAAATTGCTTTTAATCAAGACTTGGTTCCAGATATTTTAATTTTGATTTTAATAAACAGACCAATAAATGACCAAACTGAAATGAATGCAATAGGACATTGATATTATTTAATTTAAAAAGGTCAACTGGTGACTCTCAAGTCTTAACTAATTAAATGAAGATTTGGATAATCCCATAAAAGAATAACATATGTGATGCTTTGATTCATTTGGTGGTTGAGATGCTCTAAACATTATTAGACCCATTCTGGGAACCACCACTGAACCACCCTCTCCTATACCTAAACTGGAACTATCAAATTAGAAAGAAATGGAGCAAGTTTAAGTCTTCAACCCTTAACTTTCACCTGGAATCTGAAAAGATATCAGGATCAGTAGTATTAAATACCACACAGAAGTCTAAAAGGACTAAGAGAAGCACACTACCCACTTCCAAGTTCTGACAAAGATTGTATACAAGACTGATCAATGCTATTGCTGACCCACCTCCCGAATGGACCCCTGACACAAAACAAATTCAGACATTCTGCTACTTCTAGGGCACCCCTTCTGCTATCATTTCAGTGCCTTTCCCTAAAATATTAAGGTTAGAGACTAAGCGATCATTGTCAAAAATAATCATATTGAGGAAGGTCTTTTTAAAAACTAGGCATGCTACAGTTTATTCAAGGCTACAGGCACAAAAACCCTCCAAAATGAATTTTTGACAGTTTCGCAGATCCAAATAGTCTTATTCTTGTGGGTCCAGACAGGAAGATCATAGCTCTAGCCCAGGGGTGTCAAACTCGTAACCCGCAGGGCAGTTGCGTCATGCTCTGGCCATGTCCACCTCAAAGGGGATAGGGAAAAAGTCATGATACGTCTCGTGACAACAATGTGACATCAGAAGTTTGACACCCCTGCTCTAGCCTATAGATAGCTGCAGACATGCCAGAGAAGATGCTATATATTTCATCAGAGTTCATATATCAGAAGTAATCTTAAGTAACATGGCAAGATTCCGAGTCATCATAATACCATACTTTGGTACATTAGAAATCAAACCTTGGTGAATCTGATGAGTTTATCAGTGGTCTGTTTTCAAATATTGATGTCATAAGATATTCCCATGCACATTTAAAAGTGAAAGTTTCAAAGTAGCATCTAGCATTCCAGAAAATCATAAATAAGGTTCTATTTTTAGTATAGACTTTTGATATTTTTAATGATGTCATCACATTTGTGTTTCATTTTATTTCTTGTCTATGAGAGTTTCCAAAGTATTAGATTCTCTTTATGCTTTTTCATGCTTCATGCTTCATTTGTCTTTTGGAAATACAGAAGAAGAAAAAAATCAATGAAACTAAAAAAAATATATAGATTAGCACTAGAGGTCAACTGGTTAGTAAGCAAATTACATATTTTAGCATCTTGTTAGCAAATGCACCCTCTATTTTGTAAACATTCATCAGAGAAGTTCACATTGTTCTTCTCTTCTGAAATTTTCATGAACTATCTTTCCAAATAGATATTAATGCTGAATTCTCCAATTCATCTTTTGATAAATTAATTAACACTATTGTTATTGGGCAGATTAAAAGTACCATAACTGGATAATTAATTAACACAGAAATTATTGAAAGATCAAGCAGGTATTGGTAACCAGGCAACCATTAACCACAAAACAGAAATAGTAATAATATTTTTTTAAAAGCACAGAAAAGATATAGGTTGCTGTACTGCTTTCTGTTTGCTTGTTTTTTTTTTTCAGAATCTGTTATTACATCTTTAATAAATATAGAGGAAATTCTCTATTTTTGAAGCAGAATTAAGCATGCTGCAGTCAAAAAATATCATTTAAAGCAGAAATTATCTTTAATGGAACCATCTTAAGAAGTAAAGCACAAAAAGTAATAAAAGACATAAGGAAAATTAAACATACTTTACAATGGAAATCAAGTCAACCGTTACTTTGTAGTCGCAATAAAAGTCATTAAGACTACAAAGTAACGGTTGACTTGATTTCCATTGTAAAGAATGTTTAATTTTCCTTATTTTTCTCCTTGGTAATTAAATTCATTACAATTGCAAAGTTTACCATAATACAAACTGTGGAGGCAGTCTATTTTCAGAGTAAGATTATTCTGAATCTCAAAGCTCTAGTTTATCTCGCACTCTAGTTATTTTTAGTTATTTCTAGTTATTGCATAACCAGATCCTATCACTCTTTGGCTTTTCTGACTTTGGAAATCTGACACTGGAAAATTTGGTCCTAAGAAGCAATAGAGATCTCATGGAAGATTTTTTTTTTTTTTGTCTAAGCTTAGAGCTCTTTCTGAATTTGATCCTACTTACAACTTTTCAGGGATTATAGAGTTGCAGGGTTGGAGGAGCATATGAAAAAAGTGAAATGTCATGCATTCTGATTGCCTTTTTGTAGGTTTGATTCAGAATAATACTTTTGCTGCAATTATCTATAGCAATTCTTCCTTCTTTTCAATCTTTGATGTATCCCTTATTTACTCTTACTTCATAAATAAAAAGTGCTACTTAATTTAATTTTAGTTTTCATTGGATTTGAAATTTTACATTTTTATTACTAGACTTGGATTTTTTTAAAAAGAAAAGGCAAGAAATAAATGTTCAAAAGAGAAATTCACCAAAGAAGAATTGTGTGTGATGAGTATTTTATGCCTCTCAGAGTTTCCCAGAGTGAATGAAATCAATGTTTTTAGTTACTAGTTTAGTTACTGTGTTCTAGAGGTTTGGGAAGGATAAAATACAATATAAAGGCCTCTGGATTTGCATTCTTCATTAATGCTCAGCCTTTCCAATAATTAGGGCAGTCTTTGCAAATATTTAATATTGAAAATGGTAAAATAGTTTATAGGTATGTAGGTCTTGCTATCCAGCAAAGACTTTTCAGCAATGTACAATTAGAGTTAACACAACCCCTGAAATATGGGGGGAACCCTGCAAGCATACAGTATCTCTATAAAAAGTATAGTATCTTTTGAACTACTCAACATTTCTGCTACTGGTTCTCCAGAACTGGTCAGAACCTGCTGAATATCACCTCTGGTACAGTGGCAAAATAGCTTCACACCTGCTGGCCTACAGCATTCTCGGGAAATTGGCTCATTTGGGGCTTTCTTCTACCAGCCCTCTGCTGATCACACCTGAGCAGATTCCCAGATCCATTGCACAGAATGCAGCCAGCATTTTCCCAGCACTGAAATGACAGTATCTATCTACTTACACAAGCAATGCTTTTGAACTGCTAGGTGGGCAGGAGGTAGGAACAAGAGATCCTGTGGAGCTGGCTTCAAACCACCAGGTTGCTGGTAATTGCTCAGCATAACTGTTAGGAATGATAGTCACCTAACAGTTGGGTTGGCAATATATAAACCAGGATAGTTATTTAATACAGTTGTATCTTTAAGAGAGTGCTGTAATTATGATTGGCTGAGGTTCGTCTGACGGCCATAAGATGGAGCCAGAAACCTGGTTTGTTCTCTTCTTGCATTTCCCTATTGCCTTTTGCCTGATCGTTGTTCTGCTGGAATTGCTGTGAGTCTCGCAAACTCCATTTACTGAACTTTGTTTATGATACTGGACTTCGTTTTTGGATTATCCCTGGACTGATTGTATTGAATACTACCTGCTTTAACTGTGTATTATTTGGACTGTTTGTTGGACTTTGTTTACCCGTTTACAGGAAGTAAAACCTACATTGTACTATTCAATGTATCTGCATGCTGGTTGTGTGTTATTCCTCACCACTCTCACTACGTTTCCCTGAGTGCACTCATTCTCCTAATGGGGAATACCTCAACACTAACCATCATCATTAAGCCTCTGTGCCACCACGTTCCTTATGTGAATAGTAATAACTAACATTGTCATATTATTATCAGTAATATTAACACTATCAGCTAATTCAGTGGTGACTAATCTTTTTGTGCCAAAAATTGCTTTGTAATGCTCTGTAAAAAGTCCATAATGTCAATATTCTGCATACTGGAAGAGGAACAACCATGAAAAGGACAGTTATAATTGTTTTGCAAAACATTACATGTCTCTGAATGTCACCTATAAACAATTAGTAACCCAAAGAGCTCTCATCTTCTTTCACAATAAAACAAAAATCAGGATTAATCGATAATGTAAGTTTTATGCCAATGTGGCAAATTGCAATAGAAAAATTATGGATTAATTACTTAGAAGTATAGTTTATTAATGACTGTTTTTGCTAATGAACCCTTTTCAATTAATAAATATGCAATAAAATAATGTGATTCAGAATAGGAAGTAAAATTAGGAAAGCTTATTAGAATCAATAGATGGGCTATCAGTACCTAGCAAGTGAAAAATTCATCAACTGCACAATGCACTTATTTTTGAAAAAAAAAGACCTACCCATAAATTACTTTTATTACTAGGCTAATTCTACTTTTGTTTAGAGGAATGCACATGTACACATGCACACAAACACACACAGACACATAGCATAAAGGTCCAGAAAGTTTAATTGCAAATTGATTAACATGGAGCTCTGCTAAATAAATCAGCTGAAAGACATTTAGGTTGACACTATGCTAGGTGCTCAAATTAAAGGACTGTCCCATTGCATTAAATACAGTACATTTGTCACTGATAAACTAACAGTCACTTATTTGAGCTGACAGCCAATGGCGCAGGAAAGCAATCTGCACAATATTGGATTTAATGAATGTTTAAATTATTCTCTCTTCAGAAATCCTAAACATAAAAATGTTTCTGGTTTTATATTTTCTCAAGGTGGAATATTTTAAAAATGATTTCAAAATGTTTTATAAAGATCGAAGATGTGTGTGTGTGTGTGTGTGTGTGAGTGAGTGAAAGAGAGGGGGGAGAGAGAGAGAGGGAGGAGGAGAAGGAGAGAGAGGGAGGTAGGAAGAGAGAAAGATATATTCTTTCATTCAACCCTTTGCCCAATTCTCAAATGGTGTCTATTGGTAGGGCAGATGGTTATGGCTTTTTACACTGTAGAATTTTAATATTGTAAGCCACCTAGAATCCCCATGTGTGATTATATGTGCTCAACATATAAATATGTTTAAAAAATAAGTAAATAAAAAATAAGATAGAAGCAAGAGAAAGAAATAATTGATTTATTAAACACATGATTTGTCTTGGAATAAGAAGTATTAACATGCTTTGTTGACACTAGAGGGGCATGATTTATTACTGGGATGGCATGCTTTTCTGTGGTATAAGGGAACTAAATCGCAGGGCTATTTTAGAAGGCATTATATAAGGGAGTCTTTATGGTTGAATTGGGAGAAAATTAAGAGAAAATGTTATTTGAAAATCCCAGTCTGGTTATCAACTATTGAAGCTTTTTCTTATTCTATAATATATGAGAAGGAACAAACAGTTAGATATGGGGAAATATTGGATGAAAAGAGTGAACTTAAAACAATGCAAAAACTAGAAGAACAAGGCATAAAGATGAATTGGTTTTCATATGCGCAAATACATTCAAGGTATCTTATAGATTCTACAGCGGAGGGATTTTATGATAAATTGACTGATCTAGACAGGATCTTGACAGGTACTGATGAAAAAATGATTAAAAATTTATACACTTATTTGTTGGAAATTTTATTAGAGGAGGAACAAGTTAAAAAGCGATGATTGTTTGGGGAAGAATTTTGGATATGGGATTGATTTGGAGAAATGGGAAAAATTGTGGTCTCAAAATTATAAAATGACAATGTCAACAGCTTATAAAGAAAACTTGTATAAGATGTTTTACATGTGGCATTTTCCCCGACAAAATTGCAAGAATGTTTAAGAACAAATCTGAAAAATGTTGGAAATGTCATCAGATACCTGGCTCATACTACCATATGTGGTGGACTTGTGAGGACGCTAGAAAATATTGGACTAAAATTCGCATATGGTTGGAAAAAATGACAAAGACACATATAGACTTGAAACCAGAGATTTTTTTATTGGGAATCTTGCCTGATATATATAATAAAAATTTGAAGTATTTGATTGTAAATATATTAACAGCAGCTAGGATTGTATTTGCTAAGAACTGGAAGAGTGAGAAAACTCCATCAGAAGAAGAAACTATTAAGAAAATATTGGATTGTGCTGAAATGAGTAAATTGACATTTGAAATCAGAGAACAAGAAGATAAACAATTTTATGAAGTTTGGGATCTTTTTTATCAATGGTTAGATAATAAAACATAATGATAGAATATTCAGATTTAGCATAAAAAAATTTTTTTTTCTTGATATTATCTTTATAAAACATTATTAAGGTACATTTGGTATGATCTTATGATTTATTGCAAAATAAACTATAGTTATCTCGTTAAAATATGAATTAACAAAATTATAAATGATTTTTTTTTAGTGATGATATTAGGTTATACAATTATTGATTGATAATATGAGCTATTATGTAATATAGTTATACTAGTGACTAGGAAATGGATGCACAAAAAAAGTGGTAAACCAATCGATGCACTGTATGTAAATTCATGAAGAAGGATATTTTTATGTTTTTTGTGGTATGTTTATGTTTATCTTGTTATGTATGCTTATGTTTATCTTGTTATTAAAAAAAGAAGTATTAACATGCTGAAATGTGCACCACAGAGTGCTGTCAAATAAAACCTCTAATATACAGCATAAAAATCATTTACTGTATCTGCATAGGTAGTCCTTGACTTACAACTGTTCATTTAGTGACCATTTAAAGTTAAAACAGCACTGAAAAAAGTGACTTATGACCATTTTTCATACTTAAGACCTTTGTAATATCCATTTGGTCATACGATCAAACTTCAGATGCTTGGTAACTGGTTCATATTTATGACCATTGCTGTGTCCCAAGGTCATGTAATCACCATTGTGACCTTATGACAAGCAAAGTCAATGGGAAAACCAGATTCACTTAACAATCGTGTTACTAACAACTACAGTGATTCACTTAACAATTGTGGCAAGAAAGATAATAAAATGGAGCAAAACTCATTTAACAAATGTCTCATTTAGCAACAGAAATGTTGGGCTCAATTTGTGGTCTTAGATCAAGGATTACCTGTATATTGAGGACAAAATAGTTTCTCCCCTGCACATTCTGTATGGTATACTTATTTCTTCGGTCTTGCGTATGCCTTCATTCTACCATGTACCCAAAATAACAGAAAATCCATAAACAGTAAGTTACCTGGTGCTGTAATGTGATGCATTATTCTGCATTATTTTAAAATAAATCCCATTGATCTTAGGGTTTAGTTTGTAATAAGCTTGTATAGCATCCTTCCAGGTTTTTTTTATGGTTCAGAGATTTTGCACTACAGCTGCAATCCATAGAGCCACGAGTTATATGGAGCACCTTCTGAACAGGAAAGGCAATGTGTAAAATATAGCTGCACAACTCATTGCCCGTACACCCACAACTATTTTTGCAGTAAATAAAAATACCTCTGTTGTTTTCCCCCACTTGTTGAAACAGAAATTAGAGAAAACAAGCAAATATTCCTGTCTGTTTTCTTTGTGGATAGCCTCCATATAGATTACATTTATATACCTCTAAGCTTGCAAGTTCTATAATTGAACAGTAGTGATCATATTGTCATAACCATCCCATTAAAAACTAATAAAGGATAAGGTGAAAGGATAAAGGAATAGAAAAAGAAGCTATAAATTAGAGAACTTTGGTTGATTCCAGAAGCCTAACAGGGTAAGCCTTTAAAGAAAGACTATATCAGAAGTTGAAGACTGTAAGATCAACAAGTTGAAAAAAAAAATCAAAACCTTGGAAGAAGGCAATAGAAACCAATTTCATACTATGTATTTGCTAAGAAAACTCTATGAATGAAAATAAGTCACCAGGAGCTGAATAGGTTTCTTTTATTTTACCTTAACAGAATTGAACAATACAGGTGAAACTCGAAAAATTAGAATATCGTGCAAAAGTTCATTTATTTCAGTAATGCAACTTAAAAGGTGAAACTAATATATGAGATACATGCAAAGCAAGATAGTTCAAGCTGTGATTTGTCATAATTGTGATGATGATGGCTTACAGCTCATGAAAACCCCAAATCCACAATCTCAGAAAATTAGAATATTGCATGCAATCAATTAAACAAGGATTGTACATAGAACAATATCGGACCTCTGAAAAGTATAAGAATGCATATGTGCTCAGTGCTTGGTTTGAGCCTCTTTTGCAGCAATTACTGTCTCAATGTGGTGTGGCATGGAAGCTATCAGTCAGTGGCACTGCTGAGATGTTATGGAAGACCAGGATGCTTCAATAGCGGCCTTCAGCTCTTCTGCATTGTTCGGTCTCATGTCTCTCATCTTTTTCTTGGCAATGCCCCATAGATTCTCTATGGGGTTCAGGTCAGGTGAGTTTGCTGGCCAATCAAGCACAGTAATCCCACAGTCATTGAACCAGGTTTTGGTGCTTTTGGCAGTTGTCGGCAGGTGCCAAGTCCTACTGGAAAATGAAGTCAGCATCCCCATAAAGCTCATCTGCAGAAGGAAGCATGAAGTGCTCCAAAATCTCCTGGTAGATGGCTGTGTTGACCCTGGACTTAATGAAGCACAGTGGACAAACACCAGAAGATGACATGGCTCACCAAATCAACACAGACTGTGGAAACTTCACACTGGACTTCAAGGATCTTGTAGTATGTGCCTCTCCATTCTTCCTCCAGACTCTGGGTCCTTGGTTTCCAAATGAGATGCAAAAGTTACTCTCATCAGAAAAGAGGACTTTGGACCACTGATCAACAGACCAGTTCTGTTTTTCTTTAGCCCAGGTAAGACACTTCTGACATTGTTTGTTGTTCAGGAGCGGCTTGACAAGAGGAATACCACATTTGAAGCCCATGTCCAGGATCCGTCTGTATGTGGTGGCTCTTGATGCACTGAGCCTCAGCCTCAGTCTACTCCTTGTGAAAGTCCCCAACACTTTTGAATGGCCTATTCCCGACAATCCTCTCTAGGCTGCAGTCATCCCTGCTGCTTGTGCACCTTTTTCTTCCACACTTTTCCCTTCCACATAACTTTCTATTAATGTGCTTTGATACAGCACTTTGGGAACATCCAACTTCTTTTGCAATTACCTTTTGAGGCTTTCCCTCCTTATGGAAGGTGTCAATGATGGTTTTCTGCACAACTGTCAGGTCAGCAGTATTTCCCATAATTGTGATTCCTACTGGACCAGACAGAGAGACCGTTTAAAGGCCCAGGAACCCTTTGCAGGTGTTATGGCTTAATTAGCTGATTAGAGTAGGACACTTTGAGCCTAGAATATTGAACCTTTTCACAATATTCTAATTTTCTGAGATTGTGGATTTGGGGTTTTCATGAGCTGTAAGCCATAATCATCTCAGTTATAACACATCACAGCTTGAACTATCTTGCTTTATGTGTAATGAGTCTATCTCGTATATTAGGTTCACCTTTTAAGTTGCATTACTGAAATAAATGAACTTTTGCATGATATTCTAATTTTTCAAGTTTCACTTGTATATAACAACAATCTTATTTGCTATTGGGAAGGCTATCATAGATTATTGCCAAGACAATAAAATTTTTACGACGCCCTGTTCCTTGGCTGCCAGTTTATCCCTTTGCAGTTTAGCTGTTCATATAGTATTTCTGAGCAGAAAAAAAATTATAGGATATCTAGCCTATACTTATTGTTTGGGAGAACTTATTAAGATTATTATGGTTGGCAAAACAAGTTTATACTGGATTTGGCATGTTTATCCATCTATTGAGCTCTTCCCAAGGGCTGTGGATAGGCAGGTATTGTTTGAGAATATTAAAAATATCTTCACAGTATGTAAGTTGTTCCAAGTAAAGTTGCCTTTTGCAATTGATGGATGGTACGTTTGTCAATGTCAGTGATATTCTAATGGTGTTCCAGATGTTTTGAGATTGCTAAAGTAGTACTGTTGTTATTATTTTTTGCTTTCTTTTGCCACAGTCATTCTACTTCTATTTGCAGGTGTTTTTTTAAAATTTTCTCCAGTTCTTTTTCTTCTCTTCTGTTGTCTCCAGATATTGCAAGATCTACTGTACAGACATTTTTGTTTTTGTTATTAACAATTATTAGGTCTAGGGTTATATTATTATTATTCTTCATTGCACAATTAGTCAGATGTTGAGTTATTTATAAAAATAAGTATAGATTTAATATTAATGAATAAATAAATAATACATATACACATACTTCAAATCATGTGGGGAATGTTGGTTTCATTTTTTGTCTTAGAGGTTGCAAAATATCAGCTGATTCAAATTCTTATGACTAGCATTTTAACCTATCATATTGGTGGTAAAGTACTTACGTATGTGAATGAAGCACCATTTTTGCTTTGCTGTGGGTTTGTGGTTTTAAACTCTTTCAACACCACTTACATCAAATGACTCCTCTAGTTAGGTTTCTTTTATTCAGAATTTTCCTTTCTTCCAATAATTTGCTTTGCATTCACCTTGCAGTGCTATGTGTACACATGGCTAAAACATGCCTTCTTCTCTTCATTATCATTTTAGCTTCTTCTGAATTGTTCCCAGAGTATTTCTTCTTATGAATGCATTTATAAATGTTCATTCCATCAAGCACATAATTATAAATTATGTAACTGCACAGAAACCCAATTAGCCAAAGCCACACACCACAAATAGCATGGCCCCCATTTCCCGCAATGAGTTTCATTCAGAAATTTTCATCCATCCCTTTATCCTAGATGTCCTCTGCATTTTGCACCCATTGTCCCTTTAAGGTAGCTTGCATCTGTTGCTCCTGTCTACTTATTATCTTACTTCATTGCTTTATATGAGCTGCATTGGTTTAGCTGTCACATCACTTTGGGCTAAGGAAAATGCTCTGGACTGGATAAGATTATTATTTTCTCCTAAACAAGTCTATCATGAATATTCATTATCTGATGGTCCTTTGTGGCAACCTTGCTCACCCACACATGCAAGGATGCAAATATCTTCTGTATATTATGCAAAAATTGATTTCAAGGATAAAATATTGAAAGGTCAGCCTTCTTAATAAAACCTAGAGAAAGGAAAGCAGACACACATTTGTGCGTATACACATATACACATACATACACATATGTTGCCCAAGAACAGATTCTGTGGCCTGAATCATAGGACTCAATATCAAAGGAAAAATGTGGTGATGTACTAAAATGGAACAATATTTCTCCAGTAATTAATACCTAATTCATTATGCTTAAATCCATCTGATTGATGGGAAAATAAAATTCAGAGCTAGACCAGTTGCTAATGCCAGCTAATAAATGTTTCACTAATCTAAAATTAATATAAGGGCCATCAAGAAGAAGAATATATGCCATCAAACCCAGATTCTCTTCCAAATAAGAACTGATGGCAATTCCATCTGCTATTTTGCTTTTTCACTATAATCCACCCTTTTGTTCAATTCTAGCTGATGAAAATGCAGGGAAGAAGAAGACTGTTGCATTAAAGGCATTACCAGAGCCCCGGTGGCACAATTGTTAGAATGCAATATTGCAGGCAAACTCTGCCCACAACCATAGTTCGATCTTGCTTTGCTCAAGGTTCACTCACCCTTCCATCCTCTGAGATCAGTAAAATGAGGACCTAGATTGTTGACTCTGTAAACCACTCGGAGAGTGCTGTAAAACACTATACAGCAATATATAAGTCTAAGAGCTATTGCTACTACTATCACAAAAAGGAATGTTTTAGTCAACCTATAATCATTAGGTTCAGACAGTAATACTTGTATAGATAAGTGAAAAAGCAGTAATGGCAACTGCAAATGAGGCTCACAGAAAAAAGGGAGAAATTTGATTATGTGATCATGACTGCCATTGTGACTTTTCTGACAACTTCTGCAGATGCCTCCAAACTCAAATAACTATTCATCTATTGAAATGTTCTGATTCCCCATCTGATTTTTCTTTTAAAAAATCCAAACTAACAGTGTAAAGTCAAGATATTATTTTTATTTACAAGATGAATTTTCTATTTTTTCATTTCATAAACTTTATATGCTTTTTAGCTAACAATGGCCTCTGAATCAAAGCTTAAATAATCAAAAAGAACTTACTTCCCACTTCAGTATCCTGCTAGCAGGAGGACTATGGTCATCTCCTCTGAAATATGCAAATCACATACTTTTTGATGTATGCAAAACTGAGTTGAAACACTGAAACCTACTTTGAAGATTTTTTCTCCTCAGTCCAACCAACTGCAATAATGATTCTACTTCATCTTTTTTTCCCCACAAAAATGATATGATGCATTCATTTTAAGAACCAGTGAAGAGACCTACAAAGCATCTTTGATAGCTTTCCCAAACTGATATGTAAATTTTCTTAAAAGAACAAAATATTTAAATATATGCAATCTGTATAATTGTCTGAGACTCCTAAAAGGGATTCATGCTTGAATTTGCTTATATGAAAATATATTGCTGATAAAGATATTGCAGAGCACTGTAATTGCAGTAAAGTTAGTTTGATAATGCTGAGTTTTCCCACTAACAATATTGAGATCTGAGAAAGCAGAGATGGACTGAATATTTATGCCTTTCCTCTACTTACTTTTAAATACTTATTTCTAAAAAGAATTTGTGGAGTTGTGGAGCCACCACTGAATTTTTTTTTGATTCAGTTAACCTGGTCTTTAAAGGGGAGAAAGGGTTCAGAGAATTATCTGCAGAGTCAGTGTGAGGAATATGCTAGGCAGGTGTCAAATCTTGGATTTTATCTATTGGATTCTAGCCTTGAAGCAGATCCTGTGAATTTGACTGAGATTGCTTAGTTATTCCTGATGAATGTCTATGGAGATTCTCAATCATTCAGGTCATGGTTGTCACAAAGATGCTTTTTTCAAGAGGCAACTGGACTTTCTTTTTTTTCTTTGAAGATGTTTCACTTCTCATCCAAGAAGCTTCTCATCCAAGAAGCTTCTTCCGGTATAACTAACTTGGCCAATATCATTTTATTTCCCTGTCCTGCCTGATTGACCAAGGCTTCCTGGGAGGTGACACATGGTTGGATTCTGGTCAATTTCTCCTTGAGAGAAGAAGTAGATCTGTGATCCCTTAAAGAGGTGGTAGTGTGTCATTCTCAAGAAGCTATCACTAGACCCAACTATGCTGAACATTTTGTCTTGTCTCTAAACTTCTCTTTCTAATGAATATTGTTAATGAAATGATTGCCTAGCAGCTCTAAACAATACTGGAGGAATCTGCTTATCTGGGCCTTTTTCAGTTAGAATTCAGTGGGCAGCACTTCTCTGGGGTGGGTTGCAGACAGTATTGATAGGGGAGAGATCTAGCTCATAGTTCCTGCTTTGCAAGGGGCTCCATGGTGCCCACACTCCTGTTTAATATCTACATAAAACTGCTGGATGAAATTATTCATCAACATGGAGTGAAGTATATGCAAATGATACTCAGCTTTATAAAGGTAGTCCTCATTTAGCAACGGTCTTGTTAACTATCATTTCAACATGTATCAGTAATAAATAGTAGTAAACCACAGTAAAATAAAAATTCTGACCAATGCTCATAGGTCCAAATTTTTGCACCTAACAATAATGCATGATGCGGTGAGAGTAATGCTGGTATAGCTATACAAGACATTCATCTTAATGAGACAGCAGTATGAGTTCTGCAACCTTGAGACTTCATACATAGATCTAACAATGTACAGCCAAATAATGAAGCTTTGTTTTTTTGACCCAAAAGTTTGAAAAGCTTGTCTAATTATTATTATTTATTAATCAAATTTCTATGCTACCCATCTCCCTTACAAGGTGACTTTTGGCAAGTTCAGGATCATAGTTAATCCTGAAATTATTTAGCTGAAATTAGTTTGTCCTTAAAGTGTAACCATATGATTTGTAACCATATAATCTTATTTCTTCCTATCTCATTTATTCTAACTAAAATGTTCAAATGACATTATTTTATATGGACTCATAATTTAAATAAAAATATGCATTGCTTCAAAATATGTCAAGACAATAGAATTGCATTTGGATACCCTCCAACATATTCTAATGTTCAGTGCTTTAAATCTCTGTCTCAAAATGCTGTTTTTGTGGTACCTTTGTGCATATGTGCACTTGCAGTAACACAAGCTGATTATGAGATTCCTACCCATGGCTTCTCTTGTATGATTTTGTCATCTCAATGAGCTAATAGTCATTTTCTGACTGCATTTGGAATTATATCCTGTTTACCTAATGTACCATGTAACTGTATATTTCTTGAGGTAGCTGGCAGCTGTGTTGTATAACGCTTTATGGTTATTTGTGTAATTGTGATGTAAATGTATTTTGCAAATACTGAAAGTATCTGGCAGTCTTCCATCACATTGCATAGAAAGCATTCAGTTTCATCCATATCATTATTTTTAACTTTTTGAAAACTCAAAACATGGAAAGTGATGTTCAGGTTGAGCAGTAAAATAGCTAGAAGAGTGATTTTACATAATTAAACTATTGAGGCCTTCATTACTGTTTCCTCAAGGCATATTATTTTGTAGTACAATAGAACTATATTAAACGTGTACATTGAAAGTACATTTATTTAAGACAAAGATGCTAGATTTGAGACAATAATCTTGGATGTGTATTTCATTTTCTCTGTATACAAAGATATAAAATAAGTCAAATTATTTGGCATTTGAAAGTATTGTATAGGAAGTGTGGACTTCCAATATTTTTTAATTAAAAGAGTGACCAATGTATTAATATTAAAAGAAGAAACTAGTTTAAGAATAGGACATATGACAAATTATGACCTATTCAAAATTCAAGTTATGCAAGATATTTATATTTAGAAATATGCAATTTCTGAAACTGAAACCATGAGTTCTGTTTTCCAAAAGGAAATATTCTAAAACCTTTCTTCATTTTCATTAGGCTCATCATTAAAAACCTAAAAGCCAAAAATGACAATAGCTCCAAGTCATAACAAGAATTTGCAGTTGAATCATCCTGATTGAAGCACTCTGACTCATTGTAGTTATGTATAAATAAAAAAAAAGTTTTCTATTTTTATACATTTCATAAATTCCATCACAATCAAAATATTGTTATTAGCAACATATCGTATCTACAACAGGTTAAATAATGAATTCAGAATGATAAGATTTGATCAGATGTTTGTTTCTGCACTTGTATTTTTTTTTGGCTAGCTCTTTCTTTCTTTCTTTCTTTCTTTCTTTCTTTCTTTCTTTCTTTCTTTCCTTCCTTCCTTCCTTCCTTCCTTCCTTCCTTCCTTCCTTCCTTCCTTCCTTCCTTCCTTCCTTCCTTCCTTCCTTCCTTTCTTTCTTTCTTTCTTTCTTTTTTTTCTATAACAAGCCTCTCTTTTTACAATCCCTTAATCTGGGGGTAGAGTCAGGGTGACTAGATGAAGTTGAGCATTTACTGGCCAGATGTCCTTTCTGGCACCACGCAGACTGGTGCCAGATATTTTTTCTTTGCATCCTAGGAGAGAAATATTTGTTCCTATATAAGATTGAACACTCAACCTTCCAAGTGGGAAGTGAGTATCTTTCTGCTAGGCCATCATGCTGTCTGTCTGTCTGTCTGTCTGTCTGCCTGTCTATGTTAGCCTCCGTTTGAACATGTAGGAATTCTAGCAATAAACTATATTACTCACAGGATTTGTTGTGAATAGGTACGTTTATTTTCACTCATTTCCTTCAAACATGGCAACAATGGATATACTGGATAAAGTCAGCGCTGAGATCATTCGTCTCTCAGCGCAATTTATCATACAGCCCTACCCCATGCAGCTAACTAACATCCACCCCCCCCATTAGTCCTACATGCCCCCACCCAGCAATTCTAAATGCAACTAATTACCAAACAGAATGTGGTTTCAATTCTCGAGTCATGCTGTAACTTCCCCAATGAGTTTTTGTGTTTTGTTTTGGGTAATGAGAGGAGTCAGGGTGATAAACCTCCTTCCACCCCATCCTTGTCACATGTTCGTGCTGATACGGGATGGGTCAAACCAGGATGGGATCTTCAATGGTAGGCAATGTTTTCAGATAAAATTAACATATTAGAAACGGCAGGATCATTCATTCAAACTGCACGTTCATTCCCCAACCAAGATAATGTGTCGGGCTTCACTCCAGGAGATAAACCGGTAGGCTCTTGGAAGCCCAACAGGCGGCCCCCTCTACCATTATTCTTTCTGTAACAGAAAGGTTATTATTAGTTACATGTATACATCGTACTTCATCCCCCCCACCCACCTTGGTAGGGTTTTTTCTATGGAACTGTTGTCTCAGATGAGACGCCAATACATCCATATGGGGTATCCATGATGGATCAGCTAATGGGCAACCTGTCCACCAGACTAAATATTGTAATACTCCACGTCTACGACATGAATTGAGTATTTCATCGATTTCATAATGGTCATCACGAACTGGTCCTGGGGTATGCAATCTTGGCTCTTGTTGTGTCATATTTGCAGGTTTTAAAAGACTGATATGAAATATGGAATGAACTCTTTTGAACTGAGAGGGAAGTCGAAGACCAACTGTCACAGGATTTATTACTTGTATAACTTAAAATGGTCCAATGTATCTTGGACCTAGTTTTTTACTAGTTAAACCTAGGTGTAGGTATTTAGTCGATAGATATAACCAATCCCCAACATCATATTGTGTTTGTGATCATCTTGTTTTATCTGCCTGGATTTTATACACTTCCTGCACTTTTTTCAAAGTGATACAAACTGAGTTCCATTGCTTATGTATTTTATCTGCCCAGGTATTTGTAGTCTCTAAATTGAGTTCTTGTTCATTATGGGGCCATTCGGGTATGGGTACAAATTCCATACCACTTACTATTTGGAAAGGAGAATGACCAGTACTGCTATGTACTGTACTGTTATATGCTATTTCAGCATACAGTATCAGATCTGCCCAATTACCTTGTTGATAGTTAACATAACAATAAAGGTATTGTTCTATGGTGGCATTTGCACTTTTAGCCACTCCATTGGGAGCTGGGTGATACGCTGTACTTAGTCCTTGTGTTGAACCAATCAAATGTATAAACTCCTGCCAGAATTTTGAGGTGAACTGTACTCCCCTATCAGATATTATTTTTTGAGGCACCCCATGTAAGCGATATATATGTTGCATAAATAATTTCTTAGCGGATGGTATTCCTTTACATGGGACGAAATGTGCTTGTTTGGAGAACAGATCAATAACCGTCCATATCACTGTGTAGCCATGGCTATCTGGTAGATCAGCTATAAAGTCCATTCCAATGTCTTGCCAGGGTTTCATCAGTTCAGACACTGTTTGTAATAATGCTGCTGCTTTTCCAATTTCAGTTTTATTTATTACATATACAGGACAGGATTTCACATAATTCTCTCTATGTAATCTCATGCCTGGCCACCAAAACTGTCGTTTTGCTAAATGCAATTTTTTTAGGAACCCATAATGTCCTGCCTGTTTAACATCATGACATTTTTTTAATACTATTGACCTTACTGTGTTCGGCACATATATTTTAGTTCCTCGCCATGCGATCCCATTTTTCATTTCTATTTGATTTTTATTATTTATTAAACATTCATCTTCCGCTAATATTGTAGGTAAATCAGTTGTAAGTATTGTGGATCATAAAGATTCTATCCTACCAGTAGCCAGTATCAATAGTTGGATTATATTCTCTCACACACTATTATACTGAGGAAGTCTTGACAAAACATCCGCCATAAAGTTTTTCCCCGATGGGACATATTTTAACATGAAGTTAAATCTGTTAAAAAATATTGCCCAGCAAACTTGCTTTGGTGACAACCGTCATGGATTTTGGAGTGCTTCTAAATTTTTATGATTGGTCCACACCTCAAATGGTTGTGAACTTCCTTCTAGTAAATGTCTCCAGTTCAGTAATGACCAGTGAACAGCAAAAGCTTCCTTCCCCCAAATTGCCCAATTTTGTTCAGCTAGACTAAATTTCCTAGATGTATATGCACATGGTTGTAAATTACATTCTTTATTCCTTTGCAACAAAACAGCTCCTACCGCTACATCACTGGCATTCGCTTGAATGATAAATGGTAGAGTTGCATCTGGGTGTTTCAATACTGTCTCTTTTACAAACAGATTTTTTAGGTTATCAAATGCTATTTGACATTGGTCAGTCCATTTTAACATAGAACTTGGTTTTGGATTTTCAATACCAATAGATTTAGTTTGTAATAAATCTGTTAGTGGTATAGCAATATAAGCAAAACATGGAATAAATTGTCTATAAAAATTTGCAAACCCCAAGAAACTTTGCAATTGTTTCCTGGTTTTTGGAGCTTGCCATTTTAATACTGCTTCCACTTTTGGGGGGTCCATTTCCACTCCTTGTTCTGAAATACGATACCCCAAATAATCTAATTGTTTAGTGTGAAATTCACATTTCGATAATTTTACATAAAGTTGGGCATCCAATAATTTTTTAAGCACCTGTCTAATTTAATATGTTCTTGCTTAGAATTAATTAAATTAATAAAATAAATAAATTAAAATATCATCTAAATAAACTAAAACACCTTTATACAAATGTTCATGTAGAACTTCATTTATCAATTTCATGAATACTGCTAGAGCTCCTTGCAATCCGAATGGCATAACATTATGGTAGTAACTACCAAGAGGGCAATTAAACATTGTTTTCCATTCATCTCCTTCTCAAACTCTTACTCCAGAATAGGCTTCCCTTAAATCTAGTTTTGTAAATATACGTCCTTTGGCTAGTGTAGCTAGTAAGTACTTCATTAATGGTAATGGATACAATGGCTCTACACATATTGCATTCAACCCTCGATAATCCACACATAAATGCAATCTTCCATCTTTTTTTTCCTGAAATAACTCCGGCGCTGCCAAATGGGATCTTCCTGGAGTGATAAATCCTCTTTTTAAATTGTTATCAATGTATTTTCTCATTTCTTCCAATTCCTTTTGGGTCATTGAGTACATTCGTGGCTTGGGTAATGCCACTCCTGGGATCGATGGCAAAATCCGTAGGTCAATGGGGTGGTAAACAGTCACTACCATCTTTCTTGAATACATCTGCTAAGTCTTCATACTCAATCGGATAGGCCATTTCGGTAAGTGTTTCCTCTCTTATTTGATTTGTATTATTTGAAGGGCGAGGCACCCCATCATCATGGAATGGTGGATTAGGACTGATGGCTAGACATAATTTATGAAAAACCCCTTCCCAGTGTGTAGTGGGTTCCCATTTATCAAGCCAAGCTAGTCCCAGAATTAAGGCTTCGCTCATGTGAGGAACCACCACAAAAGAAATCCATTCCCAATGCCCCCCCATCACCATTTTAATATATTCAGTTCTATGAGTTGCTGGAGCTCCACCCAATATAGATCCATCTACCTGTTCAAATTTAATAGGAACACCTAATTTAATAACACTTAAATTTAATTTATCAACTACTGCTTGAGTTATTAAACATCTTGTGCAACCTGAATCTATCAATGCCCCCACCTTAATTCCCTGATCAGTCCGTTCATTCCATAAATCCACAGGTAAAATAAAAGGATGAATGGGTTTATTTACCATTGGGTCATCTGGCATCTCATTATCCATATCAGCTTCTCCCAACATAGTGGATTGCATAATAGATCTTTCATCTTCCACTGGAATATCTGACGAATTAACTATTACTCCCCTCGCCTCATCTTGGTCATGCCAATCTTGCCTACTTGGTTTAGTCTTACTCAATTCTGAGCCAGATCGAGGATTTTTCACTGCCATAGGTTGAATTGGACAATCCATCGCCTGATGCCCTGGTCTATCACAGCGAAAACATTTAAATATTCTCCTATCATTTTGTGTCAATATTATTCTGGGTTGTGGTTTCGTACTTGCACTTATAAACTTTTGTGGTTGTATTAATCCTTCCAGCCTCGGTTTCAAATGATGCAAACCATCATCTAATTCTATCACCACATGATACCAATCAGTCAATGCAGCATACGAACCTCTATATAAACAAGCCTGATGTGGTTTAGGGTCCATCCCTTCTTTAAATATATGAAATAATAAACTCTCCGGTAATGACGGGAGTTTACTCGGCACTCGTTGAAAATCATTTACATATTCCTGTGCTGTTTTCCCTTTTTGTTTTATAACTAACAAATCCTCTTCTGCTTTCTTGTCTGCTGATGTATCTTCAAACCGATTTCTTAATGTATCCAAAAATCATTCTATATTCCCCAACTCCTCCACCCTATGGTGATATAGATCAGATGCCCATTCGTATGCTTCTCCCACTAATACTTCGGTAACAGCCACTACCATGGACCAATCTGAGTGGTAACAATGGGAGTATAAATCAAAATGGTTTAATACTTGGTTTAAGAAAATAGCCACTTTATTAGTATTTCCATCAAACATGGTTATTAGATGAAGGGTCCCCCACCTCCCTGGTACTGGACCTCCCCAACGTGCTCCGTAATCCAGGTCTCGTGGGTCTACTGACTGAGGTCATATGGACTATCTATCTTCCTCTATGTTTCTATCCTCCATTCTCCTAGAACGTAAGTCCGATCTGTCCAATCTTCTTCCAACCTTAGGCTCCTGAAACCCTAATGGACTGGATGCATATAAAGGGTCCTTTTTAGAATGTGATACTTGTTTCCAAATCAAGGTCCCTCTCTCCTTTGTTCCTTTTAAAGTCACCTTTCCGAACTGTATCCTTAACATTTCTAATGTGTCACTTTCTGGAACTGCCCACTGACTTTCATAGGACCCAGTCCAATGTTTCACTTTCCAATCCATTGGACACTCCCTTTGCCTATATTCTTTCCCCTTTTCCTCCTTTAAGCCAGGTCTGGGTCACTTAATTGCACCTTAGTTGTTTTAGGCTTTACTACAGGTGGTACTGTCAATGGCACATCCTCTCTCTCGATTTCCACAGTCTATTTTTCATTGCCCTCTCCACCATCATCTTTAGCCACTCCTATGCCTTCCTCCACCGTCCATTCCGGATCTGTGCCCTCTGCCATTATTCACAGTAAACTAGGCTTTTTTTAAAAAAATAAAAATAAAGGTGAGCGCTGACTTTCTCTTAGCCCCCGTTTGAACACGTAGGAATTCTAGCAATTAACTATATTACTCACAGGATTTGTTGTGAATAGGTACGTTTATTTTCACTCGTTTTCCTTCATACATGGCAACAACGGATGTACCAGATAAAGTCAGCACTGAGATCATTCGTCTCTCAGCCCAATGAGTTTTTGTGTTTTGTTTCGGGTAATGAGAGGAGTCGAAGTGATAAACCTCCTCCCACCCCATCCTTGTCATATGTTCGTGCCGATATGGGATGGGTCAAACCAGGATGGAATCTTCAACAGTAGGAGACATTTTCCAATCAAATTAACATATTAGAAACAGCAGGATCGGACGTTCATTCCCCAACCAAGATAATGTGTTGGGCTTCACTCCAGGAGATAAACCGGTAGGCTCTTTGAAGCCCGACAATCAATCAATCTATCTATCTATCTATCTATCTATCTATCTATCTATCTATCTATCTATCTATCTATCCATCTTTCAGAATAATGGCAAACAACAGTTAAAAAATCATTATCAAAACATTTAACAAAATGAATAATTCAGGAGTTTAAAAAATTCACATGAACAGCACGTTTACTGTCATTCTATCCAGCTGTTTGCCTATGTACACAAGGGCAAATAGTAAGAACTAGGCAAGGTCCCACTTTTAAACTCCACTTTAAAAATATTCAGGTAGAATTTAATTGCATTGTAATAATTTCAAAGAACGACAATGAAGATAATCAAGAGACTAGAGAGTAAATGCTGAGAAAAGAAATAGAAGGATCTTGGAATAGTTAGCCTTGGAGGAGGAAGCATGAAGGACTCTTTGAATTCATTAAAAAAAAAAAAAGCACATGTAATGTCCAAGACTTCCTATAGGCATGGTACATATTTAAATTACAAGAAAATTCTACTTGCATGTTAGAGAAAAAGGAGTTCAATGGTGAAGTTAATTACCAAGAGATATGATGGTATTCCTTTCATAGTCCAAGAAGATGAACAACTATCTGTCAAGGTTATTTTAATTTTCCTGCAAGGACTAGACTAATTTCACACCAGCTTGCAAAGCTGATTATTAAATGTTCTGCAATTTTGCAAGCCAGTTGAGATCAGATATTTTTCAGATATCGATCTCAAGTGGCTATATTGCATAAGTGGTCACCTTACCTTTGTGAGATATAGTGTTTTATTGAAGGGATTGCCTCACCTCTACAAAATCTGCATAAATTTAAGACAGATGAAACTTTGCATTTTGAGATATGGCAGTAGAGGCACAATGACTTTGACTAAAATCACCTTGAGATTTTAGTTCAGAACTTCCATTTCAGTTTAATTTTATCCTTTAAAAAACCAAGGAAACTAGAAGAATCTGAAATGTAAGTCAGGAACAAACAAGTTTGGATTGCTGTGTCCCTGAGACTTCATGAGTTTCAGGATTTATTTATTTCATTAAAGAGATGTGATTTTTCAATAACTTTGTGATTTCGAATAGCTATTTCCCCAGCTGCTAAAAAAACAGCTGCACAAACTCCACTGTGAAGTCTGTTCAAAGATCCTTTAAGTTAGTTCATAGCTGTGGAGTGTGGTGGCTCACATGGTTAGAACTCTGGGTTGGAGATTAGCAAGCCTACAATCAAGACCCAAATGCTGCTTCATAGCAGGGTTAGCTCCCATCATTTTCATGAGGGTCACAATGTAATATAGCCAGTTACTATCATAGCCAATTTATTGTGGTCTGTGTGAAGGCTATAAGTGTGGTACAAGTTTAGCAGCAACCTGTTGTATTAGTTCACCTCTTGCTGGTATAATATTAACTTTTCAAGGGAAAAAAGCAGACTACTTGCACATTTATAGTAAAATAGCTGATTTGTTATTCTTTGTCTGAGCGGAATGTCTGGGTAAATACAGATTATAATTACAAGATTTGTTTCCTTAATAGCTTGCATCTTGTTTTGAAATTTCTCAGTTTCTCCATTGGAGAAAAAAAACTTCATTTTTGTTTATGGTTTTTCTAGGTTCATCTAGATCAATGAGCTGAAGCCATAGCAAGTTAGTAACTAACTGCTTTAGCACATTTAAAATGATATGATACACGGGATAGGTGGGGAAGGGAGGGGCCAGCTAGTGGTGCAATTTACCTGTTCTCCGAATTGCACAGAATCGTAACAACCAGTTCTATAGAACTGGTCTGAATTGGTAGAATCCCACCCCTGTTTATCTGGATGTTTTATGGTGGACTTATTGTTAGTCAGACACTATTGGGTCAAAATCTTACCCAAATTTGGCTCAAATGATTCAGGACAGGCAGATGTGTCACAACCTCAACTACTGATATTAATATCCTTTAAGTACGCAATAAATTTCTTCTGAAATTCTAAAGCAGCTCTTAAGTCTTTTCTTGGAGGAAATACATGTAGAATTGTTACTGTAGATCATGTACCTATGAAGGAAAGAAAACAAACAAACTTGACAGCTACTCTGTCAAAAAAATCATAAGCTACATTTCAGAAAGATATCCCTTGATCTTGTAACTGCAAATGCACTATAATTCTACAAGACAGCAGCAAAAATAAAAACAACCCACAAAATACCATATTGCTTGTCAAATACAAGTGCTTTTGTTGTTTTAAAAAATAATGTTTGGAAAGTCTTGGCTGAAATAGGAAGGAAATACAAGATAAAATTTGTGAAATAACTGAATGAAATCTAGCATTCTTTGCCTAAAGCAACCAACTAAATGCCTATGAGTGGTTGAAAATAAGAACTGGAGTCAGAAACTGATTATTAGAGATATTCTTCCACTGATAAGGTAAAAGCAGCAAGAACCATGGAAAGTAGCAACTGTGTCATTTGTGGGTTCAAGATATTATAGAAAGAAAGAGAAATTGAGGATAAATGCACATTAGATTCCAAGAGAAATAACTTCAAGAAGCTTTTAAAAGTGCTCAGTATTTCATGGCCTGAAATCCTAATCTTAAATAAATTGTGTACACATACCCATATACTATTCCAAAAAAAAAAAAAAAAAAAAGAAATGGGGACAGCTTAGGAAAAAGCTGTAGAATCAATAAGGAAATTTATGCTGTCTAAAAGTTAAAGGGAACACATACAGGAAAATAAAAATGGGTGTTTTCCTTGGACTCAAATATCCCTCAGCATTCTCCTCCCTCTTTCCTAGGATAAACCAACATTTCATCACATTCTCCATTTCTAACTAAAGGAAAAAGAAAGCTTCTGTTAACATAAAAACCTGTTTCCTGAAATATAGAATCTGAAGTATATAATCTATCAGTGACAGAAATATCGAAGAAACCATGTTACCAAAATGTAATGCTGTGACCTTCTGTTTTACGCACTTTTTTAAAAATAAGGAAGACATATACTTGTTGAATTTAGCTCCATGCATCTCCTGGTTTTACTTTCTGGTTGGTTTCTTAAGTTGCATCAACTTCCAGCATCTGGATATGATAGCACAGCTCCGTAGTAGAGATGAGCAATAATAAATGAGCACTCCAGATCTGCATGAAATTGATATTATACACTCTAGCACAAGCAATAGGACTGTTGATGTGGCTGGTGGGATTTCTTTTAACATCTCTAAAAGATCTGGTCTGTGAGATTCTCATTAGTATCAAAAAGAAAAATGTAGTTACACTTCCATGTAACTCTCTTGGCAGGTTTATGCTGCTATCTCTTCTTCCTTTGCCTGAGCCTTGCCAACATTATTTGAGGCATCTAAGCTGGAGGGGAGGGGAGTCAATAAGGAAATGGATTTATCTAAAATGGTGCTCATCTTTAGTGTAGAAAACCAACTGGAAGTTTACAAGATCAATAAGTATAGTGTGCAATGTCTTAAACTGTGTTTGCTTACTACCTGCCCCCTGTATATTCTTTTGTGTTAAAGTTCTTTGAACCCAAATCCAAATAGGGAAAATAAACTGCCTGTGACCAATAAAGCCACCCCCTTATCTCTGTTTGAACCTATCATTACTTCAAGCATTACTTACTCAATTAAACCATGCTCAACATGTCTTCCTGGATCATAGACTCATTGAAGTTGTTTAACATGCAAAAATAAAATATGCCTCAGAATGCTGGATAAGTCTGGGCTTTGTCCTGGTCATGTATTCCTTCCTATTTAGAAGGCCACCCCAACTTTGAAATAATTCTGAATGGAAAACAATAAAACTGTGATGCATGACAGCATCTAACCATTAGGACAATATTGTTCCCAAGCACACAACTCTGGGAAATGTGTTAACCTCAGCTTCTGCTTCGGGGGGATTTTTTTCCTAAGACACTCTTAAACTACCATCTTTAACACTTCCCTTTTGGTGTTACTCACGAAGCTGCCTGACCTTCACCATTTCCTTCATCCTTCATTTTCATCCTAAGTATTCTGAAGAACCAAATCTTTCTTCGTTGGAATCAGGCCATCTGCCAATTTCATTATTATCTACTCTTTTAACTAAATGTACATGTTACTATTGGTAGACCATCATTTGCTTGGTAGGAGTCACATTTTAGAAGACTAGGTTGCAGTGGATGGGGAAAGCATTCATATAGATCAATTCTATTTTGCATGGGTGTGGTCCTTGGATTTTCCATTTTCCAAATCTGGGATACAAGTTTGGATGAATGATATTTTCCAAACTGTGGGAAACCCATCTTTCTTGTCTATGTTCCAGCTTAAAACTGCTGGAAATTTGCAACTAATTCTCCCACTAAATTTGACGAGTTTTAAAAAAGAGGAGGAAGATGGAGAATGCAGGCTGCCTAATTGATGATTTCCTTTTTATTAAACCATTCTTTGCTTAATAATTCCATTATGTCAAAGTGTACACTTTGATTTACATACTTCACTGTCTAGATTTATTAGACATTTATTAAAATATAACTTACAAGTATTAAGGTAGGTCATTCCGATTGCTAGTGTATATCTAAACTGTAAAATATAATAGAATTAGGGTGATTAATATGTGGTATAAATATTACAAGGAGGTGAAATACTCTCAGAGGGAGACAGCACAAAAGAATATGATCTGGAATAAAATTTCCCTTAATACGAGCCCAATCATATTTGCGAAGAAAAATTAACTTTGACATTAGATAGAAGCTATTGTCTGCTTAGGATAAGAATAGTAAAAGAAAATAAGAGTGAAATGGAACTAATAAAAATGAATAAAAATGATATAACACCCTCCCCAACAGATATAACAACATAGGAAATGTGATTTGGCACAATTTTAGAAAGTAATAAGTAGAAATAAACAGTCAAGTGTAATATGTGTTGTTGCCAGTGAAATTTAAAGAATCTACTTTCAAGCAAACAAGAAGTATAACTGCAGTTTCATACACCCACGCAATGCTGTCAACTTCATATCAGTATTTGGTAGTAAATCTCAGTCGTTCAAACACTGTATTCAGGAATAGGCTTATTCAGCAGAAGACTGGCAGGCGTCACTTGAGTGAATCAGACTCTAATTTGCAGACAACGGTGAAACCATGTACAGAGAAATTATTGCCCTCTGAGATCAAAGACATCAAAGCCTTTATAGTAGTTTATATTTCAAAGTATAAAAACTACCATAAAGGGAAAGCAATTGACAGTGAGATGGCCAGCATGTACATTCAATAACAATTTAATCAATAAAAATGTCATTGTGGCATCACAGTAAAAGCCCTTCTCCTTTTGTACCTTAATCACTGTCACATACAAATACAAAGTGGCAGTACTTAGATCAAATTGTCATGACCACCATCTTGATTTTTTTTATGCAAGCATGCATGCACACACCCATACACCATTGCTCTGGGTTATATCCTTTTGTCTTTTAAAGTTATTTATATTCAGTAATTCATGTAGTGGCCTTAAAACAGATCTGTTTACCTGATGGTTCTTTCTACCCTTGGGACTGTTGGTTGCCATTTCATCTTACTATGTCCCCACTGATTCAGCTGTATTTGCACTGAATAATTTATGCTGAATTTACTGTGTTTGGTTTCCTGTCTGTTAATAATAATGCTTATCTAATGTATGGCATTGAACATTTGGTATGCATATTTGGAAGGTTATCCCCCTTATTTATGAGTTGAATCAGCCACACAAGGGATCCCATGGATGTGCCACTATTGCTGACAGTTATGTGAAAATAGGAAACAAATCCTGCTCCTATACCAGTGTCTTAAGAGGATCTGGGCAAATATCAGGTGGTTTAACAAATTGCTTGCCATTTGACCCCCAAAGGAAATGAAGTTGTTGGTGAAATTATGAGGAATGAAATTATGAGGGGATCTTGGGATTAGTCAAGAAATGTGTGCTGATATGCTTTGTTTCACAGTGTGATTCTCTGTCTGATGATATCCTGGTACCCTGATTTTCATATTTAATTTTAAATTAAATTAAATACATCCCAAAGAAAGATGATATCCCTGTATAACAGACACTTTAATGGTGAAGTTAGAAATGGAGATGGAGATAGAGATAGATAGAGATAAGCACTATGTCAAGGCAGCATTGATTAATGGGAAGACTGAGAGAAAGAAAATAGTTTAAATGGTAGATTTAAATGCTAGCTGTATCACCTCACTAGCAATGGGCAGTTAACTATTTCTACAGCCTCATTCTTCTGGGTAGAGATACCGTAATCAAATCTCACCCATGAGTTTTCTACTCGGTCTTGCTGATGAGCCAGCTAATGCTAGAAAGAGCTATGATTTACTGCTCTTAATCAGAGGAACATAACAAAGTGAGATCATTAAATACAACTTCAAATGATTGGGCATTGAAATCTAAAGCCTTTAAGCATTCAAAGATTCAACGATTAATTCTAATTTAGCAAAAGGAAAGAAGGGGATTATACAAAAAGCAGGCCATGTGAAGGCATTAATCCTTAAAACTCTATAGAAATTATTAATAGTTATTAAAACTGATAACTCCACAGAAGTTATCAATAGTTATTAAAGTTCTTCAGGGAATCACTATAACTCTAAGAAGTAGTCTACAATACAATACCATTAAAATAGTGACTGCTGTTCTATTCTATGCCCCACCAGACTAAAGAAAGTATTTTCAAAAGCGTAGACTCAGAAAGAACTGTGCTTTTGATCAGGCCAGCCCTTGCGGTTAAGTATATTGTTACCAAACAGAATTAAAAAATAATAATAATTGGTGGGGGATGATTTTCTCTAAAGGAAGATTGTGTCACTTAGAGGAGAAAAGCTGGCAAAGCTATATCACTCCAGGCATTTCCTGAGGTTTGTTTCACAAATGGCAGGTCTCTAATCCAGTTTTTCAACTCAGAAATGTCCAAAATGGGTTGTAATATAGAAGAGCTGAAACAAGGAAATGAAGCCTATTTGATTTGTACAAATTATCTGAGGTCATTAAAATAGTTCCCTGAATTGTAACCAATAGATTTTCATCTAAGGCTCTTGATAAATAAAGATCATTGCATGGAAGATTTATACATCTTTCATCATGTCTCCTCCTTGTAATCTTTCCTATATCAATTAAGAGCCAGTTTTATAAGAGTTTTACCCACTCCTGTTTTAGCTCCATATTATTCACTGCCAAACAATATAATTGAGAATCTAATTTTAACTAGAGCCACCTGACAGTTCAGTCTTTGTATGAAAGATGGCTTTGCAGTAATTAGGTGGCCTTGTCTTATTTACCATACTCTTTCATTAAAATAGAACCGGATATGCAATATTTTATTAGGTAAAATAGATTGGAGGGGAAAAAAAACCTAATACAAATATTGGCAGTATGGACTTGACATAATGAATTGAATCGAATCTCCAGCATAGTAAACATGACAACTTAAATTGGCCAATACAGAAATTTGCCTGTTTTTGTGATCAAGTGAGAAAAAATTTCAGTAGGACAAACACTATACTTGAATATATGTGTCTGAATGTATTACCAGGTAACTATGTAGTATTGAAGTCTAAATTGGACAAAAACAGAGCAGAATGGTAAATGTAAAAAATTCCAACTGTTACATATGTTCTGAAGGCATAAAATATTTAGAGAAAAGAAGATTGATAAGAATTATTTTTGACATCATTTCACTGGGGTATATAGTTAAAATTAGATTTGTAAGCATTAGATTCATAATAATCAACAAATAGATTTGTATTTTTCTTATGTATTTTTTCTGTTGTTAATATTAAATAATGGAGTTATATCAATGAATCATGGGTTATTTACAAAGTCCATATGCAGTGATGTCCAACACTAGGGGGCAGTGCTCATCTCTATTTTTTAGTTGAGGGAACCAGCATTGACCAATGACATTTCTGTAGTTATTAGGCTAGCATAACATCATACAGAGCATGTAGTGAAACATGGAATGCTGTTACCTTCCAAAGTGGTACCTATTACCTACTCACATTTTTTCATACCTTTAAAATGTAGATGGCAGGAGCTGGGGCAAGAACAGTATAATATGGTGCTCGAATCTCAAACTTGGGCTGTCAGCTTTCCAGCTTCCAGGCTCAACTTCTCAACCACTAAGACTCTTTAGATTATTTATAGCAGTATGCAAAGTTTTGAAGTGGTAAATTTATTTCAAGGCAACTTGACTGGTTCATGGGTTGATCTGTGGCATTAAATCAAGCACCTCTGAATTGTTTCAAAATAAATTGAAGATAATTTGGAGATTTGATGGACTTTCTGGATTTGAAGACTTTCAAACGTTGTTCTTTTTATATTATAATATTTGATCAGATCCTTCTGACAATTATCACTAAAGTAAAAATATTTGACATGATGCTAGTGGTGAAATAACTGGACTTATTTTCAAACTTTTTTTTTCATAATGTGACTCACCAATTCTTCTCTTTATTTGTTTCTTTCTGTCAAAGATAGCTATGAAGTTCATTTGTTAAGTCCCTTCCCTTTTTAGTCAATATTATGCTGTTTGGAAATTTTATCCACTCCACTATTCATGAGAGATAGTTTGCTTCATTATATAGTTTTAGTAATTAAAAGCAATGTCAATGCTTATAAACGTATTGATCCAATTACCAGTCATGTACAATGGGAGGGGATTTAAAACTATGTCATTTCTTAGTATCATTTTTACTTTTTTTTACTTTTTAAAATCATACTTTTATTATATCTTTTCACATTCTTTCCCCTTTCCTTTCCTCCCTTACATGAATATATGCATGTATTTTGGGGACAAATTTTGTTGATGTCAATAGTAATATCATGTTTAGAGTTTTATAGAGCTTTTTAATAACTGCTTAAGATGATATAATTTATCTATACTTTTATTTAACTAATTTAAAACTTATGATATTGTAAATTCTGTTTCTTCAGCAATATTTTATTTTTACCCACTATGTCTTTAGCTTATTTTCTTCTTTTATTTAATCATTTTAATCAATCTGCTTTAAGATCTTATTTTTAAAAGTAATTCCCCCCGCCCCAATTTGTAGTGAGACATTTCTGCATTAGTGCTAGAGAACATCACTTGTTGCCAGACAGTTGGGAAATGGCTGTGCTGCTTTTCCTCCAACCATGCTGTTTCTTCTTGAGAAACATGCAAGGAGTATATTTCAAATATTTATTGTGGGAAATCCCTTGAAATTATTGAAAGAAGAATACCTTGTAAAGGTTCTATCTTGCCTGGTTGTTTTCAACATTCTTTGTCAGAAACTGAAGCAACCTCAGGAAGTTTAATTCTTCCTAGTCGCATTCTATGATTGATTCTGTTATCAAATCTCAGATTAGTTCAGTTGGGACCTTATGGAATGAAACTTCAGACTTACACCAGATTTTGCCACTTGATTTCTAAATTTAAATTGGTTCCCTAATCATTTGATTTATAAATAATGTGTGTGTATGTGTGTTTGTGTATAAATATTCTAAACTTATAGTTTTGTGTGTGTTTATGTATGTTTGGGTGTATAAACTTAATTACATATTAAACATAGTTCTAATTTTTAAATTGAAATTAAAGGTTGTTCCACCCCTCTTTGGAACTTCATATGTTTATATTAAATCTATTTTGATAAGTAAAGTTTTGCTTAGCTCACTGTAAAAATTTTGCCACAATGTCTATAATAAAAAACTATTTCCACCCACCCACCACCCACCCAGTCTTAATTCCTGTAATTCTTTGTCAGGTAGGCTGCCCAATTCTTTCCCAAGGGTATTTTGGACTAGTTGTTGTGCTTTTGATCTGGGGAGTAAAGAAAGTCAATTAAAGCATTCATCATGTCTCTAGTACTGTATGAATCAATGATTCATTTTAAATAGGTGAAAATGTAGCATATTATGACAGTTTCTTTGAAGAGTTATGGAAATGTAAATTATAATCTATTATAACTGTGGAGGAAAGATACTCTCATTATTCTTTACAGAACATAAAATATATTGCTATATTGGTTTAAATGTAATGTGCATGAACTACATAATAGCTGTCCATAATTGATCCACAATTGTAGATTATATTCAGTGAACCAAGTAGGCCTTTTTTTAACCATCTGTCCATTTATTTTCTATGAAAGTAGAGTTCTATTTCCTTTAACATATCACTTCCGGAAAAAAGAACGTAAACGTATATATTCAGTAGTCTATTAAATTCAGTAAAGTTTACTTTCAGTTAAAGTTAATGTGATCCGAATCTCTGTATCAGTAATACAATGTAATGGTAGTGTCCCTTATTGATTAACACTTTATTGTAAGGGCTTGTGCCGTTGTTAAAAAGAACACAAGATGGTACCATATTATGTTCTGGAATGGCTGGAGCTTGATTATGGCAGGATGTCATTATATGCTCAGATTGGCACAGATATTTGTATGTAGAGTAAACAATAAGATCATAATTGAAATGTAGTTTGGCAATAATCATCAGTGGTATATTTTTATTGATTCAGTAAAAGTTGAAAAGGCTATGTTAGAGCACTGAAATGATGGCAATTTCATAAAGAGAGATAGGATATTTCAAATTTTCTCCTCTTAATCTTGAGTTCTGCTAAATTTATTTCTAACTGAAGTATGCAAAACAACTTTTCTGATTGAGTTTAGAATTATGTATACTTCTAATTGTGATATTTGTGTCCTTGCTTCATTCAATCTTGGTTTACAAGAGTTTTTTTTTCCTTTTTACCTGAAAGAAATGATTCTATATTTTCAGTTTTATTACTTGCATTTAAATATGTACATTCCTCAGAATAAAGCTGTAATCTTGTTTAATAAATTCAGTGGAAACAATAGATAAAAATCTCATTGTACCAAAATGAGAAAGCTACAAATTGTCTGAAATTAATGAAAATAAGATTGTTTCGTTTTGAATGTTTCCTCCACTGGGCACAACAATTACATGAGTAGGTCTCAAGAAATTACCTTGCAAAAAGCACACTTTTTCTGCTGTAGATATCTGCCACAAATTAATCCAATTCTTGCATGATTCCCAAATATTTTTTCTTAGAGAAATCTCACTTGAAAGGTGATTCTTCATAATTCATATTTTTCTTTCCTGTGAAACAGCTAATAACAACCATTTCATAAGATGTTTGGCATACAAATATTAATAACATTTTAATCAGTTGGAAGTACCTTATCTATTAATAGCGCTTAGCAATAGCAATAGCACTTAGATTTATATATCATTCCATACTGCTTTACAGAACTCTCTGGGCAGTTTATAGAGTTAGGATATTGCCCCCAGTAATTTGGGTCCTGCATTCTAACCACTACACCATCAGGGCTCTAATCTAAGAGTAATTAACCATTACTCTTATAGAAAGCACCATTAAATTGAACATATTTTTCTCAGCCGTTTTTAGCCTGGGATCTTCTGTTGCTCATATAGAGGGAAACTGTACAACACAGAGTAAGAGATACTGGTAATATTACTTGAACACCAAGGTGAGACAGTGAAACGATGGGATGCAAATCACAGACATAAGTGGAGAAGCCTAATGCAAATAATGATTGAAGAACAGCCAGTTAATTGCTCAATACTGAACATTGGGATAATTTCCAACTGTAAATGATGTTCTGTACTTGAGACATAGAATGAGAATGTTGCCAAATATGAAATATTTTTTTAAAAAACCCAAACAACCTTCAGCAACCTTCTTCTACCTTCCTATATATATATTCCTACAGTTGTGCCCATACGTTTACATACTCTGGCAGAATTTATGATTTCTTGGCCATTTTTCAGAGAATATGAATGATAACATAAAAGCCTTTTCTTTCCCTCATGGTTAGTGGTTGGCTGAAGCCATTTATTATCAATCAACTGTGTTTACTCTTTTTAAATCATAATGACAACAGAAACTACCCAAATGACCCTGATCAAAAGTTTACATACCCTGGTGATTTTAGCCTGATAACATGCACACAAGTTGGCACAAAGGGGTTTGAATGTCTATTAAAGGTAACCATCCTCACATGTGATTTGTTTGCTTGTAATGTGTGTGTTTAAAAGGTCAATGAGTTCCTGGACTCCTGACAGATCCTTGCATCTTTCATCCAGTGCTGGACTGATGTTTCTGGCTTCTGAGTCATGGGGAAAGCAAAAGAATTGTCAAAAGATTAGTTGAATCTTTTGGAAGTGGAAAAAATTATTTGAACTGTATAAAACAGGAAAGGGATATAAAAAGATATCCAAGGAATTGAGAATGTCTATCAGCAATGTTCAAACACTAATCAAGAAGTGGAAAATGAGGGGTTCTGTTGAAACCAAACCACAATCAGGTAGACCAACTAAAATTTCAGCCACAACTGCCAGGAAAATTGTTTGGGATGCAAAGAAAAACCCACAAATAACTTCAGGTGAAATACAGGACTCTCTGAAAACATGTGGTGTGGCTGTTTCAAGATGCACAATAAGGAGGCACTGGAAGAAAGATGGGCTGCATGGTTGAGTCGACAGAAGCAAGCCATTACTACGCAAATGCCACAAAGTATCCCACTTACAAAATGCCAAACAGCACAAAGACAAGCCTCAAACCTTCTGGCACAAAGTCATTGAGCTTTTTGGCCACAACCATAAACTCTACATTTGGAGAAGAGTCAACAAGGCCTATGGTGAAAAGTAAACCATTCCTACTGTGAAACATTGAGGTGGATTGCTGATATTTTGGGGGATGTGTGAGCTACAAAGGCACAGGAAATTTGGTCAGAATTGATGGCAAGATGAATGCAGTACATTATCAAAAGATACTGGAGGAAAATTTGCATTCATCAGCCCGGAAGCTGTGCATGGGACGTACTTGGACATTCCAACATGACAATGATCCTAAACACAAGGCCAAGTCGACCTGTCATTGGCTACAGCAGAATAAAATGAAGGTTCTGGAGTGGCCATCTCAGTCTCCTGACCTCAATGGGGAAATCTCAAATGTGTGCAGTTCATGCAAGACAGCTCAAGAATTTACAGGAACTGGAAGCTTTTTGTCAGGAAGACTGGGCAGCTTTACCATCTGAGAAGATAAAGAGCCTCATCCACACATACTATAAAAGACTTCAAGCTGTTATTGATTTTAAGGGGGGCAATACATGGTATTAAGAACTGGGGTATGTAAACTTTCGATCAGGGTCATTTGGGTAGTTTCTGTTGTCATTATGATTTAAAAAGAGTAAACACAGTTGATTGATAATAAATGACTTAAGCCATGAGGGAAATAAAAGTTTTTGTGTTATCATTCATATTCTTTGAAAAAATGGCCAAGAAATCATAAATTCTGCCAGGGTCTGTAAACTTACGAGCACAACTGTATATATATTTAAAGAAGCAGTTATTAATATATTCATATATTGAAGATATTTCAAGTCTTCCAACTATAAGAAAAAAATATGGTATATCCATGATAGAAATGTCAGAATTCTAGAAGTCCTTGGAGCATTTGCATTTTTAAGAGATTAAAGAAAACAATCAGAAATTTCCCACATTTTTCTTAACTTTCACTTTATAAAACAAACCCAAAATGCATACCTCTCAACACACAATATTTTGCCAACTAAATTAGGCATATGCCTGATGAATTTCATAGAGCAACAGAATCCCACAGTGCTGTTTGCCATTTAAAGATACATTAATATTGGCTTCCCTCCTAAAGGTTAGTAGCAAAGTGATGCTATGAAGATCATTAAGCAGTTTATCCAGAAAGTCTGAGAATTAACACCATGACTCATTTACCAAGATAGATTAACCGTGAAACATTGTAATCTGCAGAGTTTATAGAAAAGATTACACCACTTAAATCTTCTTCATTCCATAATTACAAGTCTGCACCTGGCTCATTCATTTTTGGGATTGGACTGTCATGGCTTGGATTCTTCCAATAGATAATCTGTTTCAGGAGATTCAGGAGAATTCAGTGCTAGGAAAACAGAAAAGCAGCTGATTTATAACATAAATCTTAAAAGCAGAAATTTAGGGGTTACAATCTCTCCCCATATAAAAGGTCTTCAGTAGTGGTGGGATTCAAATTTGTTTACTACCGGTTCTGTGGGCGTGGCTTGGTGGGCATGGCTTGGTGGGCATGGCAGGGGAAGGATACTGTAAAATCTCCAGTCAGAGGTGGTATTTGCCAGTACTCCAAACTACTCAAAATTTCCGCTACTGGTTCTCCAGAACTGGTCAGAACCTGCTGAATGCCACCTCTGGTCTTCAGCCAATCAGTTATAGCAAGGATCTTCAAACTTGGCAGGTTTAAGACTTGTGGACTTCAACTCCCAGAATTTCTGAGCTAACGTGTCTGGAGGAGGAATTCTGGGAGTAGAAATCCACAAGTCTTAAAGCTGTCAAGTTTGAAGACCCCTGAGTTATAGAATAGATACTAGAAGTCATTTCATCCTGGTACCAAATTGCAATTATTTCCTTGGACATTTGTCATGCTATTTTACCCTCACTGATAACTGCGGTAACTGGAGAAATTATTTTTTTAACTCAATGAAGCTCAATGAATTTAGGAATGGCAATGTATAAAGTGATCGAGTCACATTTGACCTACAGTACTTTAACTTCCCACATATAAAACTTTTTTTATAATGGGTATTAGGAATGTCAAATCAATAGCATTAATCAATAGAATGACCAAATGTGATTATCATTAGATTCACGTATATCTAGAATTATACAGTGGAACATCTGCCTCAGTGTCACCTTGCAAGTTGGATTCACAGATGGTGTTCATCTGTATATGCAAACAAACAGAGTCCCTGCTAAGCAGGACAAAGCTAAAATGCTTGCTCTGTGATGGGTCTTGTGATATATTTTAACAATTTTTTTTTTTCAAAGTAACAAGCATCCCTGATTACAGGCTGTATTGGCTTAGGACTTCTGATGGAGTTGGAGGAGTATACTTCTGTGAAACTGATCCTAATTCATTATATTCAGTGCTTGAAATCATCACATTCAGTGTTACAATTCTAGTTTCTGAATGACTGGTTTTGGTTACACCATTATGACCTATTGCAGTTCCTGCTACACTGTCTTAATGATGTAGCCAAATTCAGTTTTTCAGAAACTAGAGTTGTAGAGTACAGATGCTCACATTAGGCAAAATTAAGTTGTTATATCTCACTGAGTTTAATAATAAAATGCATAAATGTGCTTATTAATTTGTATTCTTTGCTTTATGGTTGTAAACAAATCAATAGGAAATTAAAAACTCAGAATGCTTAGCATATGTTTCAGATTTTGCTTTTTGGATGTTCCCCAGTTCAGAATAGGAGTATTTCAATTTGAAAGCCACAGGCAACACATTGCTGGAATTACATTATTCACATTGATGAGGATGAATCTGATTCGGCTCTGAAGTGGTGCTTGGGGCTGAACAATCGAAATAAATGAAATGATTAATTTTCTAATTCAGAAATGACCTTTCCACCTTATTGAAGTATCACTATTTGAATTTTAGATGTCTTTTTTTAAACTTACTTTTATGTATATAATTTAGAAACTGCTTGACTCCAAATGACACCTGAAAGTTTGTGCTTAAAAGTATAAGAAATAATATAGATCATATGCAGCCAGAGGATAAACCATATAAAACAAAGAAAACATCCTTATAGGGACTCAAGAACCATTCTATCCCAAGATTTGAGAGAAAGATATGCCACTCCCATCCTGAATCTACCACAGGTTATCAGCAAGCATGACGATGGTGTCTCTGAGCTATCTGTGATAATCCATGATCTTCTGGAGCTGTTGCTCAGTGGTCTTCTCTTCAAATTTCTCTAAAAAGAGAAGAATGGAGACTGGATAATAACTGGATCCAGGATCATTGGGTCCAGTGATGGCTTCTTGAGAAGGAGTCTATTGCCACCCTATTTCTCAAAGGAACTAACACTGCTGTATTAACCTAACTTCAGGTCACCTCACAGAAACTATAGTAACCCAAGCAGGGATTTTGATCTAATAAACAATTGGCTGAACTCAGAATCTATCCAGTTCATCAGGAGTCATATGCCCATTTCTCAGATCTGCTCAACTAACTGGGCAGTTCCAGTTGATAAGCTTGGGAACTGAGTTTTGCCAGGTTATAAAAATCAGTTTTAAGCCTGTTTAGAATTGTTTTCCATTTTCACTCCATCTTTAAGATTTCAGTAAATTTATTTCATCTACTGTTTTTCTGGTTATTTTAGAATGGCAAATGTTTTAATTTAACTACTACAGTAGCTGTTCTTCAAAATATTCCATAATTTAATCATCATGTGAGTTAGTTTTTCAACAAAGGGCATCTGGACCTTTAGAACAATGAATGAGTAAATATAAGAATATATTTAATGATATTACATGACTTAACTTTAAATTGTTTAATGTACAGTATTTCAAGGGAATCTAATTTTTGGAACAGTGGAGAACAGTGTTATATAAATTATTTTTGCATTATAATTTTGGATCATTGTTCATTTTTCATGAAAGTGTTTGCTGTTCTTTGCAAACAAATTATGGTAAATATCATTGACTCATTTAGTGCTATAATATGAATATACATTTTAGGTCAAGGCTAGGATCTGCATTCAAGGGGTAAAATCATTCAAAGCCCTGGAAACATTTCCTTCTTTTTTCTTTAAGTTCTAAACATTAATGTCTTTGCAGACCAGAGCTTTTCCCTCAGCGCTTCTTATAATTTCCATCTATGTGACATGATCAAATGGGGTGTGTGTGTGTGAGGGGAAGGCAGTGTATGCTATTGAAGATTGTTAGGGAAAGTCCCCTAGTATTTTATTCCATCATTGTATAGCTTTCAGGCTCATGCATAATATTAAAAATGAAAATCTTATCATCAGCAAGAAGCCTACATAAGTGTCATGAAATTCATCCTAGATTGCAACTCTCTGAAGCATGATGGTAGTGCTCTATGTTACTTTTATCTATCTCTGACTCCATGCATTTGTGTGTTTGCATGCATATGGAGGACAAAGGCTAAGAATATGCTGCACTTGAAACGGAATATTTTGATTTTTGAGTTTCTAAACTCCCAGAGTTGCTTCTTGTGAAATAGGCAGCCATATAAATGTGATTAATAATAAAAATTAAAGATAACACAATCTTTTTAAGTAAAAAAAAATGAAAAATTAAAGAAATGTATCTTTCAGAATCAGTTTTGCTTTTTCTGGTTTTCTTAATTCACATTTCCCTGCTCTGCAGTTAATGAATGTGTCAATGAATGGTTTGAAAATTAAACATTTACAGGAGAGTAGTGAAAGTCAGATATAAAATGCATTTTTATCCATTATTTTACTTGTTATTCACTTGTACTTGAATGGTGTGGGTGGAGGAACCATTTTTATTAACTGCCACATATTTTCAGGAGCGGAGGGGAGGGACGTAAGCAAACCTGAGAACACATCTTATTTTGCTGAATTCATGTTTGATCTCATTTCACCGGCTCTGTTCATTTTGAAGTGTTTATTTACAGGAATATATTTCTTTTATATAAACACTTCATTAGAAGAAGTGTTTATCCAAGGGGATACTACATTACCAAGCTATGAAATAGTACTTTCAAGATTTGAAAGATTCAAATGTACTTGTCAGGGAAAAAAAAACTATGGCTCATTTCTGTTCTCTAATTAACAAAGCAGCAGAAATGAGTCTAATGTCAAACATATTTCCTGTTCTTCAAGAGAAATTTGATGTGAAAATGGATGATAGAAATACGTACTCTATTTTGTAACATATGAAGAACAGGGAACTGGAGGAAGTGCAAGATACAGTGGAAAACCTAGAAAATGTGAATCACTCGATATTCAATCACTTTTTATAGCTGCTCATTCAGATGCCTGTTCCATTGTATTAAATCTCATTCCAGTTGAGTTCCACTTCTGGTGATTTAATGGACACAATCATGTAGTTTTCTTGACTGCATGAGTACAGAAGTGTGCTTCTGTCTTATTTCAGGATTTTTTTTTTTTTAAAAAGCCTAACTTTCAGTCCAGATATTCTATGGTGGTTTCCCATTCAAATATCCCGACTCTGCTTATTTTCTGAATTCATAGAAGATCACTCAAGTGCTTTCAACTTACCACTGGCTCATGAGTAGTCAATTTATGATAACAATTGTCCACTTACAATTGATGCCAAACCTTGTTAAAGGCACCTCTATTTTCCTTTTGGTCATGTTTCCAGATCTTCTCAATTGGAAAACACATCTGAATGATAACATTACACTTACTAGCAGTGGTGGAAGTCAATTTTTTTTACTACCGGTTCTGTGAGCATGGCTTGTGGACGTGGCAGGGGAAGGCTACTGTAAAATCTCTAGTCAGAGGGGTTATTTTCTAGTTCTCCGAACTACTCAAAATTTCCGCTATCGATTCTCCAGAACTGGTCAAAACCTGCTGAATACCACCTCTGCTTTCTAGAGTTATTTCCAATATGTGTCCCAATATCAGAAAGCATAAATGTTGATTGTCTCATTTATGTATTCATGCATAGATATTTAAGGCAGTATGAGATGTGTTAAGTTTGATTTATTGCACAAGTCAATAATAGCTTAAACTATTTGTCTGTCTCTAAAATATCCTCTTCAATAAAATAAATATTTATAACAAAGCTGAGCCTTCATTTACCACTTCTGCAAAGCAGAGTCTCTGAACCTTAACTATTGCATGGAGACAATTAGAAAATAGTCATGTCTCATTTGGTCACTCTAAGAAACATAGTAAAATATGTATCTGTTGACAAATGCCTATCATAAAGTTGGATGGATGGAACAATGGATAGATATCTTCTTCCCTCTCCTCACAGTCTTACAGTTCCATTTCAAATGTTTCTTAAATTAGCCTGTAGAATTGAATTTGTAAGATTGTGCTATTTCTTTTTGCTACATTTGAACTTACAAAAACATAATAAAAAGCACTAACATGAAAGTTAGGAAAAGCACATAGTTATGTGAGTTCACAACTATTATGTTGTAAAGTAACTCCAGTTTACTACCAGTCACAATGCTGCATATTTTAGTCCTCAGTTATGCATTGTAATAGTCATGTATTTGTGGTGAATGTGAAGCTATTTGTATGCATATGATATGAATTAGGATCCAGCTTGCCTATACATCACTATCAGTTTGGGTTTAAATCTCTTCCCAAATAAGTGACACTCACACACATGGGTGTTCATAACATAGATTACAGTATTTTAGGGGCCATGGTGATTAGAATGCAAACTAACTCTGCCCACAGCCTGGAGTTTAATCTTGACCAACTCAAGGCTTTCCATCCTTCTGAGGTCACTAAAATGAAGACCCAGGTTATTGGGGACAATATGGTGACACTGCAAACCACACAGAAAGTGCTGTAACACAGTATGAAGTGGTATTTAAGTCTAAATGCTATTGCTATTCAGAATGGAATAAACATGATTGTCATGTGTGATGCCAATCCTCTGCTCTTCCCACACATTCAGAGAAGGAGGAAGTTGTAGGAATTGTCCAATTATGAATAAATTCCAAATCTTCTGGTAGCTACAGTTGCTGCTACTGGGAGTAAGCCATTTAGACAAGGGAATGTCAAGGAAATTGTTAGGGATGGTTGTGCTGAAACTTGCATTTTCAGCCAAAGTAAATGGCAAAGGTTATGTAAGCACAGTGTTAGCAATTGGAGTCTTTGCTCTGATAAATGTTTTACCTGTGAGTCTCTGCACTGTATATAGATGCTAAACAGCAAGTTGCTGTCAGGAAAGAAAAAGATGGCAATTGTATGTAACCCAAGCTAGAAGGAAAAGTGAAGTTTCTGGTGATTTATGGAACAATTCTTAAGAAGTTGCTTGTTGATAGAGAATGCTTGCAGTGCTATTCATTTCCTATTTTTATCAGGTCACCTACTCTTGAGCCTTTCTGACATCTATGCCATCTCACGTCTGGTTTATTTCCATCCATGTTTTCTAGCAAGAAATAAAGCAGTGGCAACATTTGTGCAAAGATAATTGTTTTGACATTGTGCTGCCTGAAAACTTGTTACCTTGCAACTATTAATGCATTTTGTTTTAGATTGCACTTTAAAGAAAACAAAATTTTAAAGCAAGACTTGTTGTGTCTTTTCCACTGAAGATGTGTAGCTCTATAATTGTTATTAAAAGGACAGTATAAAAACAATGGCTTTTGTGATACTTATTTTCTTCTGAATCTTGTCAAAAAATTAGAAGTAATGGATCTTAATGCATGATTTTTTTTAATGGAAGATTGTGTGTGAGAGTAAGTATATAAACAGAGCAGTAGGAAAAATAATGTTTATAGAAAAATAAAACTTTTTAATATTTTGGAATGGCAGCATATATGTGATATATAATGCTATGTCTTTTGATTCTTAAAACAATATTTTAGATTGTATCTTAATAATGCTCTCATTTTCTTCTTTCCTTCCTTCCTTCCTTCCTTCCTTCCTTCCTTCCTTCCTTCCTTCCTTCCTTCCTTCCTTCTTTCTTTCTTTCTTTCTTTCTTTCTTTCTTTCTTTCTTTCTTTCTTTCTTTCTGTCTTTCTGTCTGTCTGTCTGTCTGTCTGTCTTCTTTCTATATTATGCACCACCTCGGAACATCTTTTAGGCTGCAGTTCTATGATTTTTTTGGAAATGTGACTGGTATCTTTTTTGTCTTTTTCCCTTTTATTCGGAGAAAAGAAAAAAAAAAGATTGGAACAAAGTTTAATCTCAATCAACATCAGGCTCAAAAACCAAGAAAGACACATTGTGATTCTTGCAAAGCAGATTTTTTTATTGTTCCTCGCTCACAGACAGAATCTTGCCAAACCAAATGAAACTACCATCTCCATAAAGCATATATAGTGAGCACTATTAGGCAGGAGCTGTCTTCATTCTCTTTCTTTCACACAATTATCTGAACTGAATTGTTTCTTGCTTTTCTGGAATATACTCACACTCTCTCTCTCTCTCTCTCTCTCTCCCTCCCTCCTTCCCTCCCTCCCCCGTCCCTCCTCTCTCTCTCTCTTTCTCTCTCTCCTATTGAGACTACATTCCATTACAGGTGGCATCTGCCTACTCCCACTTCTCTATCTTTCAGGGATGAAAATTAATGAGTAGATCCTGGGTCAGCATCTATTTCAGAACTTTCTCTTCAGACCATACCACCCTGGTAACTTGGTATCAGATCATAACATTAGTAAGGAAACCCATTTTTATCTTCTCAGTTTATTTATATAGCAGCAATGGGAATAAAAATATAATTTCCCTTGTGAGTTAGAACAAAAGTAATGTTGCACCAATAAGGACAATATTTGAAATAAAGCATCCTTGGTGCTCTTGAGCTTAGTTGTTTTCTTGCAGATGTTTCATTACCCAGACAAGGTAACCTCACCTAGTTTTGGCAATGAAAGATCTGCAAGAAAACAATTAAGCTCAAAGAGTACCAAGGATCCCACAAAGTAATGTTGGGTCAAATGTTAGAAAAACTGACACAATCATTATCAATCATTTTGTTTTGTTTCTTTGACATTTGACTCCTTATCCCGAGAAGATCAAAACATGAAAACCAGTTGTAAAAAAAACCTGTCTGCAAATGGAAAAATCAAATAACTTTAAGGAGAAGAGCTCTCACCACTGACTCTCTCCAATAAGCTCCTGTAATTATAAATTATAATAAGTTCACTATTCTGTCAAATGAATTGTGCTAGGGCAGAGATTCTGTTGAAAAAAAAAGAGCAAAGATTAGTATTATTGAAGGAGAATAATAGTTTGTTCGGTTTTAATCTGTGGAAGCAGTCTGTCTGCCAAAAAGTACAATCTGCATCATTGTAATTGGATTGATTTTTGTCCAATGTTTGTTTCAGTCTATTCATTATGTCAATCTAGGCTGACAAAAAGTATTCCCATGCCAGACAGACCACCACTAAAGAGATGTACAGGAAATTTACCACACATTTTAGTTTGCAAGTGTGTGTGTGTGTGTGTGTGTGTGTGTGTGTAAGAGAAGGAGAGAGAGAGCCAACTGTAGTCTCATTCCTCACCACACCCTACATATGCCCCTACAAAAAGAGCATAGCTGACCTCATAACATCCCAGAGAGGCAGCAACAAATAATGTCTGGCATCACCTAATATTTTCTGTTCAAAAATTCAAAGGAAAAAATATATATGTTTCCAGAATATCTACTCATAAAAGGTGCATATGCTGTCTTTATAATGTTCTGTAGGTAGGTCTCAACTTACAACCATTCATTTAGTAGTGAATGAAGTTACAATAGTACTTTTAAAAAGTGACTTATGGCTGATCTTTGTACTTACAACCATTGCATCATCTCCATGGTTGCAGAGTCAACATTTAGGTGCTTGGCAACCTGCATGATAATGATGTGGTGTGATGTGATTACCTTCTACAATTTTCCCAGCTCTTCTTTTGACTAGAAAAGTATATACAGGAAATAGTGTATGTTCTCTTCTCTTCTCTTCTCTTCTCTTCTCTTCTCTTCTCTTCTCTTCTTTTCTCTTCTCTCTCTTAGTCTCTCTCTCTCTGTCTTCCCTCCATCTGTCTGTCTGTCTATCTGTCTCCTTCCTTCCACCTCCCACTCTCTGGAAACCAAACCACTGGTCAATAGCCCCTTTAATTTTCTTCCTACCTTAGCAGATATTGTACCAGCAGCACTGATACAACCAAGTCTAAAAACCTAGTCTATTTCTTGCCTTACAGAAAAAACTTTCTTTGAAAATATTAAGTTTTAATAGCTGATAACAATATGATGATCTCACATTACCTTTATTTTCCTCTCTGAAAGGTATTGCTTAAAATAGAAAAAGGATAAAATGTTGTGTGTGTGTGTGTGTCTATGTTTACATGTGTGTATGGAATTAATCTACCAGTAATAGTTCTAAGCAGACACACTGGGCTTTATAGATGTTATTTGCATATAATCTTTGTTCCAGCAGCAGTCTTTACATAATTTCTGGCTGTATGTGTTCCTCACATCTTGTCTTACATGTAGTTCAGTTAACAATTGCAATGATTTGCTTAGCAGCCATGAGGAAAATGCACAATAAAATTCAAGTTAAATGAATGTCTCACTTAACAATTACCTTATTTAAGAATGGGAATTCTGGTTCCAATTGTAATTGTAAGTTAAGGACTACTTGTATATGTTAATCCCATTTAAAATATATCAGAATAGTTGTATTTGAAAAAAAATGTACGTAAGGGAAAATTGCATTCAAAATGTCCTATTAAGGATAACTTTTTTGTTGGCAATATGAACATGTATTTTCTAATTACATTTTCTAACAGCAAAGTTAAATCAAACTTATGACAAGTGAAAATCTATGATACTGTCACAAGTTTCACACAGACTAATTAATCCCCACATTTCTATTTTGCAACATGTGTCAAATGTATAAAGTGGCAATTGTACATCAATTGATGGGTGTCTGTAAAAAATTAAACAAGCCAAATATATCAATGGTTTATGGATGATATTTTGTTGGTTCTTGAGCTTGGTGGACCTTGTTCAAACTCTTATAAAAGCAGGCATCAAATGAGCATCTCTATGTCTTCATCTGTATCTCTTAAGAGAAGGAAAGTAACAAAAGTAAAATGGAAGAGAAAATATTGATGGAAAATATTTGACATAGAATTTAAATAGTATAAAGCCATATGATATGGACTTAAGCTGAAATCTTCAGTCTTATCCTGGAAATAGCAATACAAATATGAGTGAAGCCTTTGCAGACATGTACTGTCAATAACCAATTCAGCCGTCCCTAGTGGGATACTACAGTTAACCATATAAATACTACCAAAAAGTCCAGGGAATTCAAAAAAAAGTCCATGTCCTTCTACCTTTCTTGTGGCAAAGTTTACCTCACAAATTATTGTAACAATTTTATTGGCACAACAGGCCTAAAGACCAAGACTTTGTAATGCAATGGATACAATTCAGAAATTGAATGAGGTACTTGCCTACAACTCATTAAAACAACTATATCTGTTTCTGAGGTAATTGCACAAAAAAGATGAGATTAATTTAATGAATCATAGCCAGAGTTTCATTGCCTCCAATTGTTTTGAATTAAAAGTAAAGTATTGTACAACTCTATCAAAGATCAGCTCAAATTAATTTGAATTATTATTTTTATCCATGAAAGTTAGGCTATTTCTTGCCACCTTATTCAGGATGTAGGTACTGAATTCTGCCCAGAAATAATGAAGTAATATGAGCAATTCATTCCCTTTATATAATGTGCCCTTTCTCCTCTAACTATTATTAAATATTGAGGGAGTTATTGAAATATTTGGTTTCACCAACCAATTAAATGAATTTGATTTCATTGATCCAAAACCTCTAAATGAGAACACAGGAATTCCAATTTAGCCAGGGAGTAAAATGGCAGTCTTAAAGATGTCTAATTTTTGCCCCAGACTGAGGCAACTTTCAGTGTTGGTCCTTCATTTTGGAATTTCATGATTACAAAGTTTCTGTGAGTTGTAATGTAATTCTATTTAATTTTAT